>NC_133539.1:79317083-80014166 GCF_048773025.1 Camelus bactrianus
CGACTTCCATGCTGAGGTCCCTGCATCCTGCTGTTGTTGACCTTGTCTTGCAATTAGATGTTAAGTATGACTTGTAGGCAAAGTGGATAAAACTGTTCCAGAAAGTGTATGATTTTTTTTCAGATATTCATCTCCAATTCATCTACTGAAGAAATTTTGTGACTGCCATCATTTAGTCCTAGACTTTTATCTTTGAATGAACTCAGCTGCTTGGTTCATGTCGTAGTTCTGTCTACCCACCTTGCAAAATGTATTCTAGTTCATGAAACCACTCTCAGTCTGGGGGTTTACCAAGGTCACATGCATGACATTGACATTATTTTACGGGAATATTTCATCTATTTTTACACAGTGTTTTATTCAGCTTTTGTCTTTTTAAATCTATTCGATTATCAAGGTTGATTCTGCTGAGCAAGTATCACAGCTCATAAAGTCTGCTTATCGTTGAGTTTGGTAACACACGGCAGATGGAGTCAGTGTATGGGATGTATGTATACTTTCAGAAATCAGCTGGGGCATGTGGACCTTCTTAAATTGATATCTATAAGTTTCCATATTCTTTCATGTAATGTCAAAAATGGGTTGCCCAAATAATTCACATACTTTCTTAGTCTATCATTTAATTATCTTTACATTGTTTGTTTGATAACACAATAATATTTGCTTCTGATGCTAGCTCCTTCAAGATTGACCTTTTACTTCACAATAAACAAAAAAATCAAAACAAACAAAAAGTATATTTCTTTTGGCATCTTCAGATTAACCGATGTCATATATTTTTTGGATTTAGGAAAACATGCTATCACCTCTAAGGGGTATGTACCAAAGTGAGCTTTGAAAGGCAGAGCTGTAGACTTTTGACTAGATCAGGTATTAAGCATGGGAAGGAAGGATTTTAGGTCATTGGTTCCATTGTTACAGAAAGGGACAAGGACCCAAATTGTGATGGACATAAAATTAACCTCAAATATTAGCTCATCCTACTCAAAGTTAAAATCTTTAATTCTCAAAAAGAACACAAGGTAAAAACTACTGAATTGTACAAAACTGAAGCATCTTTAAGATATGAATAAGCCTGGCTAAAGACAGATAGCTATACTGATAGCTCCTTTCCCCCAAATCTACACACAAACATGCATGTGCGTATAAATATATATATATATTTATATATATATTCTTAAGTTATTTTTTATAGCATTAATATCAGTAGCACTTGTATGTACTACAGCAAATTGTGTCATGTTTTCTTTTTAGCTATTTAGCTTAGCAATTCTTTTAGTGAAACAAGTGGATTTTACTACAGGAAAAGACAGGCATTTGTGTTCAAAAATGTCTTAAAAACTTGGCTACTTAATGAAAGGTTCTGAAGGAAGGAAAAAAAAAAAAGCACCTAAGAAAAATGTCTCCCAACTGTGGAATACTTCTATATACACTTTCACATAGAGGTAGGGAGAGGCCACAGTAGAAATACAGCACCATTTGACCACAGACTTATTTATTCAAATAATACCTATAAATAACTCAAGAAACATAATTTGTAAAACAGTGGCTGAAAATGTAAACCAAGATGCTAGCATGCCACTCTTCTGAGTTGTCCTGCTGACCTCTTTATGGTTGTGTATGGTCTTATTCAGAACGGTCATGCAGATCTCATATGTAAACAGCTACCACAAAAATCCAAGATCTTCTCTAAATTTGATCCATGTGGTTGTGGTTGCCAATCCCATCCTCATGTACTACCTGAAAATGTTCAATGTAACTCAAACACATTCCTATTTTTTTTAAAAACACTGGTATAAAATTTCAAAAAAAAGTTATTTGGATTCAAGGACATAAATCTACAAGACTATCGTGAAAAGTTAAACTGCCATTTTTTCTTTTTACCATGCATTAAAAAAAATCCATTTAGGAAGAACCATTATTAAAATTTAGAAGTCAGAATTACAACTTTCATAAGTAGGGCAAGTTTAGAAAGCAAGACTGTGCTCTAAGCTTCCACCTCATACCACATGAATTCAATACTCAGGATGCTGTGAAGAAGTGCTTTAACATTCTACCACAGAAAGCAAACGTTTACGTCTTTGTTTCCTGGCATAGTGGAAAAAACATGGAATTGGGATGAATCCAGGTGTGAATCCTGGTCTTGGCTTTGCCACTGACTAGCTACGTGACCCCAGGCAAGTCCCAAACCCTTTTGAATGTGCTCAAGTGTGACATGTCCAGGTTGCAGTAGATAACCTTGAGGTACTTTCTAATGCTGACATTCTGTAATTTCAGTATGGTAACAGGATAAACTACAGAGCTTTGTGTTGTCACTCACTAATTAGAAGTACAAAAAACAGTGCCACCCTCATGCAAAATTTTGGGCTGCTACCAGCAAATACTTGCGCAAAATAGAAAAAAGGCGTCTCTTCTGGGAAGATGAATTGTAAAAGGTGTCTTTTCTGAGAAGACTAAATAGAAAAAGAAGCCATACTTGATAGGACTGTTAACAAAAAAAGCACCATCTTCTCCAGTTGACATGGCTTGGCAAACAAGGCTCAGGCTGGATATCAGCATCCAGTCTCTCTTCCACTCCGGGCAGCACTCTGGGGAGATCTTGTTGAGATTTATGGCTGGACTTTCTTTAAGGTCTCCTTTTGGTATCATCTATCTGTCTTATGTCTCAATATTCTCTCTTTCCACAGATAAATGTCTTTAAGTCCCTCTAATAAAACTCTTCTTTCGATTTCTAGCTACTGACTTGTAATCTACTTCTCTGCACACTGTGGCTTCTACAAAGTTTCCACTCACTTCCTCACCTAGTGACCTATCACGTGCTCCTGAACACACTAGAGCACTGAGCTCCCAATGCTGCTCACCTTCTCTCTGCTCACTTGCTAACGAACTGGCAAACCCACTACATACCTTCAAGCCTTATCTTACTTGATCCTAGAATTCAACATTTTTGACTGTTCTCTATATCATACAATCTCTATTCTGTTAGCTTTGCTGATAACTCCCTGTTTGAATGGATAATTCTCCTAATTTTTACTGCTTTTTAAATACCAGTGTTTCCTATTACCCTGTCTTCTGTCCTCTTTTCTTCTCAGTCTACACAGTTCTTTGAAAATATCTTCTCCATACCTGAAACTTCAACTTCTACTCTATACTGAGGATTTTCAAATCTATAACCCAAACCCTTTCTTGAACTCCGACTTCTGCATCTAACTAACCAGCAGTCCCTCCTGAAAGCTCCCAAGCATGTTAGGTGCAGCATGTGTGAAACTGAATTGGCCATTTTAATTTTCTTGCATGTTTTTGTTTATGTTTCACTATCATCCAAGGCATACATACATTACAAAAGAAATTTATACACCTACAAAAATGTAACTGAGAAGATTTTTAAAGTTCTTTAATGAACCTCTTTTCTAACTGTCCCTTTTACTCTACCACTCAACTCCATGGTTTCCATCCTGTCTTAGTTAAAGCCATCCTCTTTTCTCACCTCAGCTATTGAACTAAAGAATTGGAATGATAACTCTCTCACACAGTTGTGGCATGAGTCAGATGAGATAATACATTTAAAAAGCCTGGAACACAGCAGGAGTGCAATACATGGTAGACTATTATTATTGTTGGAATTATTATTTTTATTACTAGTAGGATTATGAGGTCCATAAATTGCAACTCGACCATAACTACCACTAACTTTATTTGCTATGCTAATAATAGTTTAGAGTTGAACTTGATCTGATTTACTAAATTAGCATTTTTTCAACTGCCACACAGCAGTGAAAGTAAAGATTATAGACTAACTCAACATAAGAGATCCCAGCTTAATTTAGAATTGCAGACAGATATGGTATACTGAGCATCAGCTTTCAAAATTTTAATTAGAAAGCGCCCTTAGGCTATTCTGTATCAGAAGGATAACTTTGTAGTTACTGACTCACATCCAAGAGTATATTTGTTAGTTAATGGAACCAACACATGCCTTTGTATTCATGGAGAATTTCCAAGCTTATTGCCTAGTAAATTCTTTAACCTTCCAGAACTTTAATCTTTGGACTACATTTCCCATTTGAAAAAAAAAATGACTGTTTAGGAAATATTTGAGCCATTCTAGCATCTGTTTTAGAATTGAAAACTACTTTTGAGTATGTTCAAGTAAAAGGGACAAATAAAATGTCCATGTTGAAAGTTTTGACTAAAATGTGACAGTTCATGGTAGAACTTTCACCAAGAATAGATGTAGGGTGAGTAAGCTCAGCCTGAAAAGGATATTTGATGGAATGCACGGTATTACAAAAGAGAGGATGAAGTACTCTCCGCACTGGGCTTCCAATTTAAGATGGCACATGACTAAGAAGCTTCATGTTTGACTCCTCCTACAGCTACCCCCAAAATGCCTCCAAAGACACAAAAGATAAAACTCTACCCCCATATATATATATATATATATATTCTGAACTTCATCATGTTTGCAGATCCAGTGTCTTGTGTTTGATTTTCAAAGTCCATCCTTCATTTTTAAAAATTCTCTTCCCAGTAAAAACTGTTCATGAACTGAGTAAAAAGAGTTAAGGCTTTTAGAAACATTACTACTTTTCTACCTCTCTGTCACTTTTTACTCAGGACAGCAGAAAGTTAAGCAGAAGACAGGGACAGCTTAAGGAAGAATTTCAAGAGTGACAGAACAACTGTAAGTCACTTTGGGGGCTCAAGATAACTGAGTAGACAGTAGGGATTGCCTTTGTTATAGTTTAAGGGTGAGTGATTGATGAAGCTTCTCTAATGTGGGGTAGTTTGTCTGAAGTTATTTTCTCAATTTTCCTCTCAAAAGACAGGAAGAATCTTTGTAGCCCGAATCCAGACTCTCCATTCAGCATAGAGTCCAACCTTCCTCATCTGCATAGGAGGCACCATCCCCATCTCTGCTGCACTGAGTCCTCTGTCTTGCCATAGGGTTTTTCTTCAGCTTTACAAAAAACTGCATCCACCTTATAATCAACATCTGTACTTAATGTCCTTCTCTGTCTGCATCTGAAGCAGTATATCAAAGGGAACTAGATATACATCTATTCCAACTACTACAAATGCCTTATCTACTTTATAATGTTCTCAAAAAATAGTCCACAAGCATAAATAATATTTTCATAGAACTCCTAAATTGGCCCTGGGATGGAAGAGCAATCAAATTATAATAAATTGTGATGAATAAAGTTGGGAGTAGATTAAAGGGGTCCCCAAATCCAAGAACTGCTACATGTCCTTGGTATATGTTCTAGGTACTCATTTTTTGAGCTTCCTTTCAATTATTTCCACATGATATATTTCTATTTTCATACAGAGCTAATAAGTCTCAGAAGCAAAGAAAGGAAGAAAGAAAAGAGAGAAAGAAAGAGAGAAAGAGAGAAAGAAAGAAAGAAAGAAAGAAAGAAAGAAAGAAAGAAAGAAAGAAAGAAAGAAAGAAAAGGAAAGAAAGAAAAGGAAAGAAAGAGAGAGAGGAAAGGAAGAGAGAGAGGAAAGGAAAGGAAAGGAAGAAAGAAAGAAAGAGAGAAAGAGAAAGAAAGAAGGAAAGAAAGAAAGAGAAAGAAAGAAGGAAAGAGAGAAAGAAAGAGAGAGAAAAGAAGGAAAGAAAGAGGCAGAAGATAATCCAGAAAACAGAAAACTATGAATAGCAGACAAGTAGACAATATTTATATTCTAGCTCATACAGCTAGGAGATGTAAACCATATACAGGAAATGGCAAAGAGTCACAAAAATAGAAAGTAGGTTATCAAACTGTCTTGCGATACCAAATCCAAATGCTACCCATGAAATCATACCTAAAGAATGTGCCATAGGCTAGTTAAAAATAAAAGGACAGATAAGGATATAACATCTACATTGGATGTGAAGACAGGAATCACAACAGTATACAGTTAAGTGGCATTTCAGACATTGATAGTACAACATTGATCACCTGTACAATATATGTTAAAGATAGACCAGACATACATTCACAAAATGAGTAATATTGTATTTAAACATATGAAGAATTTTTATAATTTCAACGGAAAATGGGCAGAAACATTAGAATAGAAGGGGAAAAAGTAACTTGTCTCTCTATTTTGACTTAAATATGTAACAGATAAGGATGCCAAGGATCTAAGAAATAAAATTAACATATATGTAATATATTTATCTTTATATAGTTTATAATTAAAAAGATCTATCCTATGTCTTTGTCTGAAAACTCTATGAAAGTGTTTTTAAAATTATCATACATAAGTACCAAAAAACCTGAATAAATCTCCAATGGTAGATAGCCTGGCCCATAGGCCATATTCTCTAAACCCAATACAGTCAGCCCTCTGTATTCCCAGTTTTGCATCTGCAGATTCAACTATCCAGATGGAAAATACTCAGAAAAAAAAAAAAAATTACAGAAAGTTTTGACAAGCAAAACTTAAATTTGTCCTGCACCAGCAACTACTTACATAGCATTTTACACTATATTTATAACTATTTACATAGCATTTGCATTGTATTTACAACTATTTACATAGTATTACATTTTATTAGGTGTTATAAGCTATCTAGAGATAAAGTACAGGGGAGGATGTGTGTAGGTTATGTGCAAATACTACACCATTTTATATAAGAAACTTGAGCAACTGCAGATTTTGGTATCTGCTGGGGGGTAGGGGTTCTGGAACCAATCCTCCATGGATACAGAGGGACAACTATACTGTAAAAATTAAAGTTACAAATAAAATCACAAAACTTCCAAAATTCTCTGAAATTTAAACAAGGACTCCACAAAATAACTGTTGAGGCCAAAGAGAGGTAAAAATTCCATTTAGATAATAGTAGAAACATGGCAGTGAGAATACTACGTTTCAAATTGGAGGAAATGGTCAAAGGTTTAATCAGAAATTAAAATTTTATGTACACATGCTTTCATTATTAAGCAATAAAAACTAAAAATAAATTAACAAATCAATTTAATTTTAAGAAGCAGGAAGAGATATGTGTTATAGTAAAAATAAATAAAGCAGAAAAATTCAGTGAAAGTTATTTGACAAAGGCAATCCAATAGACACATTTCTGCCTTATGTAATACTGAGAAAAAGAGAAAAAAAATCCAAGAAGCATCATTTAAGAATGAAAAAGACTATCCGAAATCTGAGAAAACAATTTGAGAATGTGATACACAAATCTATATAATCTGATATACGAATCTCAGCATAAGTATGATTTTCTAGATTTATGTGGTTAACCAAATTTGATCCTCCTCACTCTCTAAAAAAAGAAAAAAGCCTTAAAATATCAATAATTATGAACAGAACTGGAAAAATTGGCAAAAATGTTTAGGACAAAAGAGGTTCAAAAGCAACTACCATGAATCTGGTATCAAAACATTAAAAAAGAGAAAAAAATTCCAGACTAATACAACTTTTTATATTAATGTAAATAGCCTAAAAGAAGTAGTAAACTGAATTCTATTAACAATAATGATCAATATAATGGAAATGCATTCAAAATTAACTATTTGACTAACCAATAAATTAAATGATATCAGACACTTCCAAGGTTCTTTCATTATTAAAGCATATCTTGACAGTTATAGAAGCAACAATTTTAGGATAATTCTTAACACATTCATATGTTAGTAATATTGTTCTTCCTCAACTATTTTTACCTAAAGTTTAAGTCAAGCAATTATTCTGTGGTTTCCTGTTTATATTCCATATTCCAACCTATCAGTCAAACTGTGACTATGCCCAGACATGATGTCATACCTATCTATAGAATTATTTGATTGGCAAGGAGGCTGGTTATACATGAAACTGACATCATATCTCTGCATAAGAAAGCATTCTTTTTGGCAGTGTATTTGTCACAGATTCTTTATGTAATAACCAATTAGAAGCTGTTGTTATATAGAATTTTTCCAGTACTATTGTAGTCTGTATTTTCTAAAGGAAGAAAATAAATATAGCTCCTCTTTTTCAACACATTATATGCATCTTGAAGCACCTTTGGGAAAGTTTGTTGAATGCCACACACAATTCTTTATTTTCTTCCTGGCAGGGCACAGTGTTAATACGCTATGACAGGGGTCAGTAAACTATGGCTCCCAGGTCAGACTGAGCCCCTTGCCTGTTTTTCTGTGGCCTATGAGTTCAGAATGGCTTTGCATTTTAAATGATTGAAACAATTCAAAAGAATTTTTTTTCATTACTTGTGACAATTATATGAAAATCCAATTTCAATGTCCATGAAAAAAATTATTTTATTGGAACATAGCCACACTTATTGTTAACGTTTTATATATGGCTGTCTGTTTGCTACAATGTCAGAATGAAATAGATGCAGTTGAGATCATATGGCCCATAAAGGCTAAAACATTTATTATCTAGCCCTTTACCGAAAAGTCTGCCAATCTTTCACTATGGTCTATTGATACCTAAAGGAGTTCTCATGGATCCTGCCAATACTCAGTATTATTTCCAGATTCAGTGGATGATTGTTACATTTGTGAGCTAGCCCACTATTCTTATATTTGTGTGTATATGTGTACATGTAGATGGTCAAAAGGCACATGCAAAGATGATCAACGTGGCCAATTGTCAGATAAATGAAAATCAAAACTGCAATGAGGCATCCCTTCACATAGGTCAAACTGGCCATCATTAAGAAGACCACAAACAACAAATGCTGGAGAAGGTGTGGAGAAAAGGAAATTCTCCTGCATTTTTGGTAGGAATGTAATTTGGTGTAGCCGCTATGGAAAACAGTATGGAGATGACTTAAAAAATAAAAATAAAGTTACCATATGATGCAGCAATCTCACTCCTGGGCATATATCCAGAAAAACTCTAATTCAAAAAGATTCATGCACCCCAATGTTCATAGCAGCACTATTTACAGTAGCAAAGACATGGAAGCAATCTAAATGTCCATCGAGAGATAAGTGGATAAAGAAGTTGTGGTATATACACACATACAAAGGAATACTACTCATCCATAAAAAAGAATGAAATAATGCCTTTTGCAGTAACATGGATAGACCTAGAGATATACTTAATGAAGTAAGTCACACAGAGAAAGACAAATATCATATGATACCACATATATGTGGAATCTAAAAAATGATACAAATAAACTTATTTACAAAACAGTAACAGACCCCTAGACATAGAAAACAAACTTATGGTTACCAAAGGGGAACAGGGGTGGGGAAGGAATAAATTGTCTCTAGTAGTGGATACAAACTACTATATATAAAATTGATAAACAAGTTTATACTGTATACCACAGTGAATGTATTCAATATCTTATAGTAACCTACAATGAAAAAGAACATGAAAAGGAATATATGTATGTATATGTATCACTGAACTATCATGCTGTATACCAGAAACTGACATAACATTGTAAACTGAATATACTTCAATTAAAAAAATTAGATAAACAACACAGTCCTACTGCACAGCACAGGGAACTATATTCAATATCTTATAATAACCTATAAGTAAAGGAATATAAAAAAGAATACATATATAGATATAACTGAATCACTATACTGAATACCAGAAATTAACCCAAATTGTAAATCAACTATACTTCAACAAAACAAACAAACAAAAATATGTGCTCAGTTACCAAGTCCATGTGGCCATAAAAATATAATTTATTTATGAAAGGGGCATCAAGGGACATCTATTCCAGTCGTTTGTTTTGTAGATGAAATAATCACAGTATAGATTACTTATCAAGCATATTTCAGTTGAAGGTGCTATAAGTCCAATTTAAACAGGCTTAAGTAAAAATAAGGTCATTTATTAGTTTAAAAATCCAAGGTAGTATTAGCTTAAAACCAGACAAGATTCCAAAAGCAAAGGATGTCACAAAAGTCTTCCTTGCAGGGCATCTCCTATCGTGGACTATTTGGCTGCCAAAAGCTCCAGGCTTACATTTCTCATCTCAGTGTCTCAGTGAAAAGAGTCGGACCAAAGTCTGGGATTTGAGATTCGCTGATCTGAGTGGGGCATGTGCCCATCTCTAAATCTATCTCGGGAGGGTGGAACACACTGATTAGCCAGTCCTAGGTCACATGCCCATCTACGGGTCTGTAGGAAGGAAGTTGTCATGCTTAAAGTGTATGGACTGATAGGAGGAAAAAGAGGTGTTTTTCCTAGAGAATCCTCACCCCTTATCCCACATCCCCTGCCAAAATAGTGTTTTTATAAAAGAGAAGGGGAAATTACAGCACGAACAGTAACAGGTATGGTATTATGAGTTCACCATAGGATGCCCTTGGTCACACTTTCTACTGCACTGTGCATGAATTATCCTGTGGAAGAATTACATAAAATGATGTAACATTAAACCATGGTGAAATTATGTGAGTATATAAAAATATACATTACAATTTACAAAAATGGTATCATATAAGATATAGACTACAAACATCAGAGTAATACTTGCTCTTAAAGAGGTTACATCAAATAGGAAGAGACAAGATCAACTATGTTGTGGCTTCAGAATTAATAATATACTAATCAATACTGTCTAAAATGCCAAGTAGAAGTCTTAGCCATTGTCTGGTTTTATTAGACGACATACGAATTTATTAGACTAATTTTAGTAAGCTAAAAATCTACCACATATTTTCCAAAGAAAATTTTCTTAATATTTATTTTTCCAAGTTAAAGACATAGTTCCTTGTAAAATTTAGTTATATAAACCTCTTTTGTTTTTATTATTTAGGACTTCTTCAGAAAAAGTTTGGTTTTGAATATATTTGTCTAAACTCTCCTTTGCATATAAACATATATATTTAATATGATTAAATTTACAGCACACACTTAAACATTCTAACTACAGATTCTTTCGTAACTATGAAAAAGTATTTTGTATTTCCCAGTAATTATATTTTTAAGTCAGCAAATGCTTAACTAATGTTTATAAATGAGACAAAACAAACTCAGCCAAATGAAAAGTCTTATATTCACAGGGTCAAATTTTCAAAGTATTTACCAGTTTGTTCCATTTGGTAAATATGGTTTAAAAATTAAACATAAATTATTCCATTAAATATTCTTTGGAGTATAAAATAAAGAAAAACAATAATTTCTTTAAATTCATTTCATTTTCTTAGTTACAAAAGGATACTGAATCTCAATATAAAGTGGTCATAAAAACCCCAGTTACCACACAAAACCATGCAACTTTTCAACTGCTAACACTTAATAAGCCTCTGTTGAAGCACCTTCAAGGTCTATAATTGGAAATCTTTCCAGAAGCAGATGGTTAAACATCCATCAAAATCAGAAGACAAAATTTATTAGACGCTGCAGAGGTAATTGATCCAGCAAGGCAAGACATAATGATTTTCTCCTGACACCTTAAAGTCTAGCAACACTCTGGTAAATCTACGGTAATAAATGAGTATAAATTCTAGTTTTATTTAATTTTCATTTTAGGATTATTGCAATGTCATACTTCACTTCTGGTACAATATTATACAGATATTCTTTACTGTTTTTTAAGCTGAATGTTTATTGGATGCCTTCAGTTTTTAGGACTTGGTTTTACCAACTGAAGATTATTTAGCAATTCATCAAATTTAGTCTCAAAGTAGTAAAGACAAGGTTTCAAAGGCACAATTCAGATGCCTCTTTTACCTTGGAATCTATAAAGTGACATTTATAGCATTAGCTATTAGGGGAGGTTTTCTGAAAATATAAATAAGCAGAAGTAGAACTTGTAAAATGCCTCAAGACATATAGGAAGATAAATTTTTCTAATTATGTTTTATTTACAGTTTTGCTCTTTTCCACCCTGTAGATTAAGAAGTCTTATATTTCTTAAATGTATCATTTCTGCTAGGAATGAAAAACGACTAAAAGCTGTATCATACATAAAGTTCCCCCTTTGGCAGCCAATTATTGAAATAATTGAGAATATATTCACAAAGCATATTTATACCTTGAGGATTTGCAACTATAATAAAAGGCATCTAAAAACATGCTATTTTTATGTAAAGGGAACTGTATATCTGGAGAGAATATGCAAGGAGTTGTTTTTCCAAATGCTAATTTATACTGATTAATTGTTTAACTGTTTCTCATTATGAGTAAGTGCCATTTATTATATAGGTTGACTATAGTTGAAAAATAAAGAGAAGTGACTTTCCATTGGGCAAAACTTTTCTAAGGTATAGAATCATGATTCTTAAAAATTTAATAAACTATCTTCCATTAAAAAAATGTCTTTTAAAATGTATCATTTATAAATTTCCCAAAATCTTTATTTTAGCTAGAGGTTTTCTGGATTGCCACTAAATTTGAGTATATTGTAATAAACTAAAACTTCCAGACAGAGAATCACTTTAAAATAAAACTTTAATAAGAATCAGGATAAAAATCATGACTTTTTAAGATTCATAAGGACAGGTACTGGATTTTCAGAACAGTTTAAGACAAATACATAAAGATTCATGAATCTGTCCACAGTCACCTTTTGCCTTCCCTCCTGTTGCTATGGCATGGACCCCCCTCTTCCTAGCTATAAAAGATATCCTCTTCCTATGTCCTAGGCCCTACTCTCACCCACTGTTTTCTTTCTCCTGAAATTTATCTCAGTCCATTCATTCACCCATATACTAATGACAAACAGATTTCTCAAACTCAGGTGTTTCTTTTGCATTTAAGAGGACCATACCTACTTGTCCTCTGGCCATCCTCACACTTACGTTCTGCAGAAACCTCGGAGTCAAGTCTTGACACGTCAACAGATCACATGCTGATAACTTAGCATTGTCCATATGGTAATAATTATAAAATCCAATCAACAACTAACTTTTAGTTTAGTTATGTTCCAGGCCCTGTGCTACATGCTTGGATTCCTTATCTCATTTAATTTTCACATTAACTTCGGAGGTAAATAGCCTCGTTTTGTAAATAAAGCAACTAGAACCTGGAGAATTTAAGTAACATTCCAGCCCCTCTAAGAGGCAGACCGGGGGTCTGAAGATAGGTTTCCCTGATACCAAAATGTGTGCTCACAGCCACACCTCTGTTCCCCCTTCCTCATTGCCTCACGGAGCCTTAAACAGAGATGCAGACTTTGAAACACACTCACTCATCTCCACTGGAAGCCAGATGTCAGGGCATCGAGGAGCAAATGAACATAGAGCTAACTGTTTGACATGTCAGTTGTTTGACCTCTGAGTACCGGCAGATACTACAATTCAGTAAAATGGAGAAATTGCTTTTTTTTTTTTTTGACTATCCAAATTGATTGCCTCCACTGTTCCAATGTTCCAATTCATGAGATATCTGCTTGATTTTACTCCATGTAATCTGAATATTCCAATTCTAGCAATGAGTAAGAACACTGAATATTGGCACTTGATATGTCAATTAGTAAATAGTCAATAGTAAATAATAGTGATATTATTTACTAACCTATTTGTTCAAAGATCCATCCTTCTCATAACTTTGTCTTACATTAAGTGACAACCAAATTTTAAGTGGCCACTCACAATAGTGAACTTCTGTACTGGATATTTTAAAGCAATTTTATGTGGATGATTTGAAAGTGTTTTGACAAAATTACTTCTCATCCATAACATTTGCCCATTTGCAGCACAAGCTGTAAGAAAAGCTTAATATTTACAAAAACAGTTACATTTATTGAGGGTACCAAGCATTGTGTTAAATAATTTATATATAACTTAATAATATAATAAAAGGGTTAACATACATAAAGCACTAAGGACAGTGCCTAACATGCAGTAACTACCAGAGATGTTTATAATATTATTATCTTTTCTATTACTATTATATGTGGGAATGTATTCATCCTAACAACCAACCAGTGAAGTACCTACCACTACTGTCGACATTATAGGGATGAGTGAAGACTACATGAGGCCACATGAGGACCAGGCCATCTGATTCAAAAGACCCCTCACTCAAAAATGACACTAAGATACTACTTAAGTTGGGTTTTCCTTCTGAGTGAAATGACTATTAAACATATGATAGCCATTTAAAACTTCACTTTGTCATATGCATATCTGAATGAATGTTTCATATCTGAATGAATGTTTCACTTGTCATATTGGCCATGATTTATGAATGTCCCATTGAGAAGAGGCCAGTGCAGAGAAAGTCCTTCATTTGCTGATAGTGGAAGTATGTGAAGAGTGAATTTCTCTGTAGGGCAATTTATGACAGATATAAAAAGATCCAACGTGGACGTAGCCCTTGATTCAGTCATTCCATGTCTGGAAATTCATCCTAAAGATACGATCCAGAAAGTGCAAAGAGAGGACTTATGCATAGCAAAAATGGAGAAATGAGCTAAATATCCATTAATGAGGCAATAGGTTAAGTAAATTATCATACTGCCACATGACAGAGTATACTAAAAATCATACTGTAATACTTACAGATATGGAAAATGTTCACAAGTTATTGTTAAATAAAATGGGTGCTACAAAAATAATATAAAATGTTACCTTTTCTGTGAACAAAACAATAAGTATCTGTATATAGATACACACACACACACAACCGTACAGGAACTTTTACCTGAACCCCTAAAGAAATGTACCAAAACATTACATTGATTATCTGTGGGGTGGACTAGCAGATTACTTTTGTTTATTCAGTATAATTTTTTGAACTGCTTACATTTCTTCAGATTGAATGCATATTACTTTTACTATTAGGAAAAAATAAAAATAGATGTTATTTTTAAAGGTCTAATTTAACAAAAGAAAAGCCAGTGAGTGGGCTTTTTCTTGTTATATGAAAGCAGGTCTGTGTGGAAGAAGCTGACGGCATCTCTAAGGAAAGAGACAGATGACACAGACAGAAATATGCGCTCAGCATTAGTTTACAGCACCAGGAAAAGTCAGACTGTATTTGACTCAAAGTTGTGGTGCTGAGACCCACTCTGACAGCCTGGAGATACCTCTCGTAAGATGCACATTCTACTTTCAGAGGGAGACTGCAACTCATCCTTGTCCTTTCCCTACCAATGCCACATGCACAGTGGAAGACTGACAGCTTGTTAAAAGCTAATTAGGAAGAGTAGAAAAGCAGCAAGCCTCGTACAACCAAGTGGGTACATTTTCCTCCCTCAGTTATGCTGAAGCCTCAACCTCTTGTAAATGCAAGAGGGAAAATAGGACATTTTTATACAATGAACGTATCATGTTAATATGTTATAAGAGTCGAAATCCTGGATCCAGAAAAGTAATATATGTGTAAAATAAACAACTTTTCACTGGCATTGAAAATATGGACATATTTCTTCCAGGGGAAAATGGCATTCTAGCTCATTAAATTATGTCAAGAAGCATAGCTAAGAGTCAACACAGACTGTCACCAAGCATCACACAAATAATATGGCATGGGTTGGCAGCTGAATACTACAGACTGAGCAAATAATGACAAGGAAAGCCTTATTCCCAGACCTCTTAGTGCAGATTCCAGCCAGCTCTGCACACTCCAGAGGCATTGACATTATGCACAGGGAAATTAGGTTTACACCTACATCAAAAAATGTATTTGTTAGGGTGGAGGTGTAGGAGGAAATGCTGATAGCTGCACAGATGCAACCAGCATCACCAGAGAGAGATTTCTGGTTCCTGGTCCCACCATTCTCTCAGCAGGAAGCCAAGATGCGGGAAAATACCATCTATTTCAGAATTTCCAAAAAAAAAACCTCCTGAAATCAAGCAGATGAGGCATATATTAGAGTCCTTCTATCAGACCGTGTTATTGACTTTCAAATCAGGTCAAATGAAGCCCAGATTGGATGAAAGCAATCCAATCAAATTTCCATTTAAGGCCAGGTAAAGGGGGCTTAAGGACCTAAATTATTCAGAAAGTGGCCTCTGTCTCATTTTCTCTTTGCTATCAAAGTTTGTCAAATATAAAGTTACCTGTAGAATTCTCAGACAGAACAAATATAAAGCTTTGGTTAAAACTCTTCTCTTTATTATATATTCATTGATACAAATAATGATCACTGAATACCAACTCTGGACAACCCACGTGAATTTGGCATGTTCATTTCCTTCCAGGAGCTAACAATATAGGCGGGTGAACAAAAATACAAAACAAATAATTAAAGTACAGTGCATCAAACTGTCAGGCTAGAAAGCCCCGGAAAGGAGCAAAGGGGTAGTCAAATAGCCAGTAGCCTGGGGATGAAGGAGAAGGTGAAAGACAGACTTTCACGTGAGTCTCACAATTTTCCAGCTGCATAACAGGAAAAAATCGGTGAGTCTTGATTCGGAGAATTCCCCTTTCTGCTCAAATCACATCTCCCTTCCCTCTCAGCTCATCTTGCCAGTCAAACTCCACCCCTGACAGTGAGCACCCTGGGTTTAGGAGAGGCATCACTGACTGGCAACATTTCATCCCAGTCAGCCTCTGCAGGACCAGAGGCTCCCCCTCCCGGCTTCTCTCCGCAGTCCAGCGGAGAGCATCAGGGAGATGCTGTGGGGAAGGCTTCCACTGACTTCACAGGCCTGTGTAACCAAAGCTTTTGGCAGCAGCTCCATTTTTGTTTTTTTAATGCGGTATTTTTTCCATATGATCATTCATGATGCATTTTAATTGAGCTCAGTTTGGAATTATCATAAAATACAATATGAAAATACATTTTCTTGCAGGGACTAATTGTTTCTAACATGGGGGTGTCATGCTTCCTCCCTGGGATATTTATTTTAATTCTCCTTGCACAGGGCCCCGAAAATTTTGGTGCTATTAACCGGACATTTAAAATGAGGTTTTATTATAAGAAATGATAAAAAGTTGCAGTTTCTTATTCTGTATTTTGCTTTGTCTAATATTGACTGGCACATTTATTTGTCTGTCAAATAGTTGCTCATTATCTGCGTTTCTTGTCACTTCTCTTGGAAAATATAAGCAAACATATTTATTACTAATGATGTTAGGAAGAGATTGATTTTTCTCTGTTTTAGTACTTAGTGAATAATTCTTTAGCAGCTGCAAAACATTAAATGTTAAGTAGAAATACAACGCTGCTTCCTGAAGTGGTTCTGGAATAACAAAATGTCACAGCTTCACACTTGGGAAGCTTTGCTGGGCCCCCTACATGCTGTTCTCACTTTTATAGGCAATAATAGTAGGAGATGTGAAAAATCAGATGGCAGGGAAGGAAATTTGCCTATGAAATAACAACAAAAGCACAAGCCCCCAAAACTAAGAAGTTGAATTCCTTCAAAAGCTTCAATCATTGGTTCACTGTCAATTCTTAGAGTTCCCTGACAAAGCAGATGACAAAAATATTACCCAACTCAAGGAGGATCAGATACTTCAAGTACCTAAGAAAGAAAAAAGAGCTCAAATGTAATTGATTGGATGACCTCTCACTGAAGTTAACGTCTAGCCTTCAGTGCTTGCCTGATCTGGCTCGTTTTCCTGGTGGGAGTGACAGGTGCTCCAGTGAAACCTGAAGAACTGATTCTGAAATCCACAGAAAGCATAGGTGGCTCAGCAAAGCTCTTGCTGGGATTACAAGGAGTAGAGAGGTACACAGGTCTCTTTTTAAAAAGTAATTAATATGTAAGTGCTTCCAAAGGAAAAAAATGTTTCAGAATATTTTATGTCCTTCATTACTTTCAGGGCTATGAATATGCTGAACTGTCAGTCCAAAAAGAGAACTGAGAGTAAATTAACTGCATTTTTAATTAAATTAATATACAAATGCCCAGATCGGTATCTTTCATCATTGTCACAACAATTACTATTTTAATGGAAAACAATCAGTCGTGCAAGGAAATATTTGAAGCTGTGATAAACTATGAAAAGAAAAGGGAAACAAATACAGGTCTACCCTATAGGCACGAGTTACATCTCTTTTGACTGCATTTTGCTCTGAATGGATGGAAGCATTTTCTCCCCTCCAAATGGAAAACGAAAAAACTCTTGAAACTAAATCTTGAACTATAAAGCCCATGCCACACTTTCAGTAATTGTTGGTGTTATTTTGAGACTGGGATATGCTGGAAATACAGTCAAATCTGAACTACATCGTGATCATCTGAACCAACCTGAGGTTACTCACCCTCATCCTGTAATGGCTACTAGGCTGGTCTCCATTGAATAATACACTTCAGGTTTACATTTTTGATCCTGTTTCAAACCAACACCATTAGAGTAAGATTCTCTTTCTGGAGTTACTTTTATAAGTTAATTAAGTAGATGTGAGTCTAAAGTTGACTGACCGTAGCTCTTAGCTCTAAAACAGTATAGCAGTCATTACAAGCTGCCAAAAAAAAAGGCAGTGCTACACTAAATTGTATATATATAATATGCTCATAAAAATATAAATATATATTTCCCCCAATATTCCTGACTATGACATTTCCCTGGAACAAAATACTCCAAACCCAAGAAAATACTTTAGTGGATAAAGAAGGCTCATCAAAGTGCTACCAGTGTGGAGGAGTGGGCAGCTTTCTCTGTCATTGTTGGCATCTGATTAAGAACAAAGAGCCAGTGTCCCATAGCATCTGTGGATGTTTGTTGTTCATGAGTAGTTTGTTGTTCATAAGATGGATAATGCACATGTATTCATGGTATAGTATCAATTAGAAGCTGATGATGGTGTCCAATGAATAGTGAAATGGCCAAAATGGGAGAGACAAAGTCTAAATAATTAATCAAATGTATAGCTAGCTCCTGAATAACCCAAAGATGGCTACAGAAGGATAGTTAATTCTAAATCCATCTTGTTTCCCCTTGAAGGAAACTAAAGAAAATCCATTTGAGAATCAAGGACACACAAGCCTGTACCATTCTTTTTTAATCTATCTAGCTAGCTAGCTCTATCCATCCATCTATCTAAACAAGCTCTCAAAAGCTTTTCGACTTTGTTGATTTGAACATCAAGCATAATAATACATTTTGATGTGCTTAATGTAGTGCATGAAGTGAAAGTCATATCCAGTCAACCTTTTAAGCCAATTGTTTTGTTTTAGGCTTCAAACCATGGGGGGGGGGAGTGGGGGGGTCCAATAAGATGATCCAAGCTGTCACTTTAAAACATTTAGAGATGCCTGATTCTAATTAAGCATATCAAGTCTGATGCCTGACTTCAGTGAGACAAAGGGTGCCATCAATTTGATAAGACTCCACTAAGCAGAGTATAAAATTAATTCATAATTTCTTTTATGTTTGTCATGTGTTGTGAAAATGAACTGCCATTCAATTTTTCATAAGCCATGCATAAGCGGAAGATTTAATTTTAGGCAATGTTTTGGAAGGCCTGGGTAGTTTGGGGAGCAAATTATGATTCTATACTGTGATCTTCACATAATTGGAGCAGCAAGCAAAACTATCTGGCACGCAGATATTGACATTCACTCTGGAAGTCTATACACATTTATACAGCTAGACAACTTCCACTATTTTCTCCCCATAATTAACCCCTGAAAGCTTCTCAAAAGCCCTTTATCAAACTGTACCCAGTGTAACATTTAAAACTTTTAAATAAATGTTCTATAATTATGGAAAATGGAGTAAGGATTGTGAAGTTTCAGCAGCAGTGAAAATAAATGGTGATCATTAAAGCAATTTCTAGTCAGTATTCAAATAATACAGTAGAAGTCAATATTTATTACTATAAATAAGCAGCCAGCTGGTTTCAAGAACACCCAGTTGACAAATGCAGACAGAGATTCAATAATCTTTAACTTTTTATGAGAATTTTGTTATTATCAAATATCATCTGGAGAGAAATTATAAGGCTACTTTATGAAATCAGGAAATAACAGCATATGATTATGGGAAGATCTCAAAGAATTTCAGATGAGCTATTGTCTCCCTATACACAGGTGATCTTAGATAGGTTAGTCTCCCTCATTCTTGTTGTTGAGAGCTGGAGTAAAACATTCATTTGGAATTTAATTTTTTCAGATTAGCTTTTCAGAATGTCAAACCTGCAGTTTTATACAAGTGCTAAAAATTTCAGAACAAAACTCAGGAAAGACAAACTCATGCTGATAGAGTTAATGGCTTCCATTGATTCCTCCAATAAGAAGTATAATGTATACTGTAGAACAGAATCCACAAGATACAACTATTGGAGTGTGAAATTGTTAAAGGTGATTTTAATTTATTCATGACTTTATTTTCTGTTTCTAGAAACAGTGCTCAAAACAGAGGTTTCAATATATTTTAGTGGATTATACACAATGTACTTTTTGTTTAAGATCAAATAATCATTTTTGACTTGAAGATGCACTGAACCACTTTTTAAGAGCACTAAGATAAATATCATCCAGTTTCTTTCCGATGGCAAAAGTGGACTTGAGTGGATGCTTTAGGCAAAAGGAAGGCAAAAATGAAAACCAAAACCAAAAATAACCCAGTAATATTTTAAAGGTGACGCATGGCATGTTTCATAATTATTTGGGCAAAAATGCAAAGCAAGAATTTCACAGTCTATTGAAATAAATTTAAAAATTTTTTTTTCATTTGTAATATCATTATAGTGAGACAAGACAAGTGGATACGAAAGCCAAATGTTAAAAACATGTTTCTGTCAGCTGTAAACCCTTATGTCTGTTTTGACAATCCTATGACACATATACAGACTGTCACAAAGGGAAAATCTTTCAGTTTCCTCTCAGGAAGATCATTATGAGCCTTTTTTATTGATTGCTTCCTGCGGTATGTATAATCCTCTTTGTGGTTTTGTGCTATCCAGGGAACCTGTTGTGTGTAAACAACCACAGGTGATTAGCGATCAATGAATGATTTTAACCTACAAGATAAATGCAATAGGACACGGACCTTCATGTTAAGGGCTGTTTAGTTTTCATTCCCTACAGATTTAACTTGATGCTTTTCAGCTGAAAGGAGAAGAACATGGAAAATCAATGTTACTGGTTGAGTCCAACACAGTTGAGCTCTACTTAGAACAGTTAGATGAATATTTCCAGCTGAAATTTTGAGTTACATCGTGGATAGTCATTTTTCTAGTATGTGCATATTTGGCATTTTGAGGTATGTTTTTTACAAAATATTCTGCTAATAATTCATTTCTCTAAGCCCATTATGCATAACCCACATAATGTTTCTCTAACTTGAAGAAAAGTGAAGTAAGGCACAAAAAAGATCTAAGGTCAAAGTTACTTAATTGTCAAGATTAAATAGACGGTGTTTATATGAAGAACCAAAGACACTGTCACAATTTTATCACTTATGAGGACATAGAATCTAAAACTCTTGGAGCTGAAAGAGATCTTATAGATTACCTACTGCAAAAGTTTTCAATATGACTGACCAATGGAATTACTGGTCAGCTTTTCAAATATAAATATTTCTGGGCTGTTTCTTCCAGATATACTCAATCAGAGCCTGTGGAGACCTGGGAATCTGAATTTTTAAAAGGTCCTCAGATAGAGATATATTAAGAAGAAAATGCAATATGTATAACAGTATCATAAATAAATCTATTTCAGCAAAAAAAAGATTAAAAGTATTTATATATACATTTTTCCATGTGCTACACAAATACATACATACATTGCATATTTCTGGACGCATACAAAAACTATTTACATTAATCCTTTCTTGGAAAAAGATTTCGAGTCTAGGTGAGGGAATAGATTTATTCTGTTTATCTAACAACTTTTCGGTTTGGCTTGAGTTTTCTTTGTGTTTAGTATTGCTTAAAAAAAAATCAACTTTTAAAATGGGTTCATCTGGCTATTGTGTTGATCAGCCAAATTTACAAAACACTGATTTACTCATTTCATCAGATAGAAAGTTGTGTGGGGTGCAGATCACCATCCCTAAACCCTGCTCTTATGATGTCCTTTATAGGACATCTGACACCAATTACTAATGCTGGAAGCTCCTGACATGACACTTCTTCTCAATACCTCTCTCTGTAGGACTTGATCAAATGGGATACAGAACAGAGAAAAAGGGGTAGGAGGCTCCCCGAATCCGGAAAGTGTTCTAGTCCTCCTGACAAACTATAGCACTGGAGAAGGCGAGCTAATGACTAACGACTCACTGATCTTATCTGTCACAGCCTGGAACAGCATACTCAGAGGTTGCTAATTTGTGTCTCCTTGACATTTTAACACACACTAGCTACCAGCAGTATCAGTCAAATGGGCTGTTACGCTGCAGTCTCAAAGAACTCCAAAGCCTCAGTGGTTTAACACAGCAAACAAGTGTTTGCTGGTCGCTGTGCATGTCCCACACAGACCAGCAAAGGACCCGCTGGTTCTAGTAACTCAGCCACCCAAACTGAGGTTCTGGGGGAATTACGTGCTCCTGTGCTTAGCAGGCCGTAAAGATGGATAGGATTGTAGTAATTATAGTTTAGCTCTTAAGTTTTCTGCTCTTGAGGAACACCTGCTTACATTTAATCTGTTAAAACTGTCCAAATGGCCACACCTACCCTCAAGGGACCGAGGAGGCAATTCTACTCTGAGCTTGGAAAGAGAACTGGATTTCTTGTGAGTAGCACTAGTGACCACTCAGCTACATTCAAAACACGATGCAGTTTTTCCTCTGCTTTCCATGCTAGAAAGTACACTCTTGGAGGATAAGCACCTTCTCTTAATCATTGTTGCATCCCCAGTGTTTGACAGTAGATACTCAATAAATATTTGAAAACGTAATGACCAATTTATGTTTTAGTGTTATATTTACCTAATATTAACCCTAGAAGTATTATTTTTAACATCAGAACAACTATATTATTGGGTCATATTTATAAATTTTGAAATGTTAACAAAGCATCTGGCATTCACTTTGTGAAATATAAACACTAACATACACCTTCTTACATAATTGAACAGAACAATTACATTTTTTAATGGAAGACATTTGCCTCTACTGCCCTATCTTAGGCTAATTGCACTTGGACAATACCCCAACACTTTAGATATAAATAAATAGCTCCAGGTGGTATAGAATCACTTGTCGAGTATAGCAGCTATTAGCGGGTCATGTCTAACAATTGCTTCCTAAGTGATATGGTAAAGATAAGAGAAGTTATAGATTATATGCTTTCTTCTGCATACTAGCCCTGTCCTCTTCCTTTGTTTTTTAATTAAATGAAAAAATTTATAAACTTTGGATATTTAATTCTCAGCAGTAATAAGTCACTTGTAATACATAAATCTGATCAAGGTACACCTGCTGTTTGCTAATCATCATTGAGAACTGGGCTCAGTGATAAATCATGTCTTCCCATTAGAGCCTCCACTAAAGTTCATGAAGTCTATTGATTTTTGTCCTCTGAGGGAGCCAGAATCTTTGTTTCATTTGTACATACCACAACACCTCACATTTGATAGGTGAATTATCTCATAAACTTAGTAAACAAGACTCAGCTTACAATTAAGAAAGAAACAAAAAAGGCACTGAGCAGCTAAGATAGTCACAGAAGACATTAACTGAAGATTATGGGCTCATAACTAATAGCTCATGCCCTTACTTAGAGCCAATGTATCCTAAATTTGGTCATTCTTCTACAGTCTTGATGGTCTTGCTGCTCATTAAATGGTCTGGGAGCTGCAGTATGGAATCAGAGGAAGCAGATGGGAAAGGAAAGGAATAAAGTTACTAGTTCCGTAATTTGAAATTTTGTGTTTACAAGGTAATTCAGAAAACTTGTATTATATTTCCATGTGTGTACATGTCTTTGTGTCCATATGATTTTTATTTTACATGATTATGCATGACATTGTGAATAACAATATTGTCAGCCATATCAGTAAACAAAGAATGTTGTGGCCATCAAGTCATCACCCGCTACTGTCACCCTCAACGGTGAGCAAGGGAACTCAGGATGCAGACAATCAGGCAGCCCAGCCTCTGCTGCCAGCCTCCACAGTGCCCTCTGAAGGAGCTCAGGATGTGGACGAACAGTATACTAGCCCTAGATAGCTAAGTGCATATCAAAGGAATGATTTCAGTGAGCCCAGAACTTTGCACCTTCCCATATATAGAAAAGTGGTAAATTCTTTAACTTGAGATATCTGGTTTTCTTTAATTAACAGTAATCTTTTGACATTCCAACTACCTGGTCTTTGTTGCAAAAACTCATATATCCTGGCTTCTACCTTGCCACTTTGTAGCAGTCCTTCCGAGCAATCTGAGAGGCTGTCATCCCGGTCTTAAGTCCTCAGAATGTCCACCGAATAAAACATTAACTCTCAGCTTTTAGGATGTACATTTTATTTCAGTCGACACTACTTCAGGGGAAAATATTATTTTATTTCTCTTACACTTCTAAACAATTTAAATAAATATATGAATTCAAGACAGAAAGAGTAAAACTAGAATCACTTCAAAGTCCTCCAATTTGTTAATCTACTCACTGCCAAACACATGAGAGTGGATGGTGAAGCAAAGGTACCAATGTTAGAGTAAAAAACTAAGGCAGGAAAGTCTTCCTTTTTGGGCTATGATGTTATAAACATGGTAGTACAACAAAACAGGGCTTATACCATAAGACTTAAAAGAATGATAGAATCAATTCGCTGATTCATGAAAGCTTATGCAAGTTGCTTCATTAAAGGTCCTTTCTTTCAGCCTTGTGGTATCCTGTCAGCTGAGAATTTTAATTCAAAATTTGTGAAAACGCAACAATAAACTGCAATAATAATGTCTGCGGGCTGCCATCTGCCATTGTAATTCTGGTCATCCAAACAGATTCACAATGGTGTCACACTGCTTAGATGTAATTACCCTTATAATGCTAGAATAAATGAGAGAAATAATTTTTATAGTTTTTATTAACTTGAAATGTCTAAACCCATAGTGTAGGAACCTGAAATAATGCAAATTAAACACACTGCAATAAACATGAAATGCATGGTACTTATGAGGAAGTGTAGGAGGTAGACACCTATATGGCCATGCTTAGGATGAAAAATGGTGTCCTTAAGGGGAAAGCAGGTGTAGAGACTGGATTTATAAACTACAAAACCAGAATAAGTGTTTGAAACATAAAAATATATATATATAAAATCCGACCACTCACTCCTAGCCTATTTTGTGAGAGCTGTTACATGGGATTCTAGATCTGGTTTTTGCCTTAAGACGTCAGATAGCCCAGCTAGTGTTTGAGCAGACACAGAGAAGAATAAAATGCACTGACTATCTATCACAAGTTAGAACAGTACTCTCAAAACTTGATTCACTTATAAAACTTACTATATTTATACTTCACAACAAATCTATGAGGTTGATGTGATTACCCCCATTCAATGTATAAGACAGATTGAGTATCTTACCCAGGAATTTGAATCAAAATTCATGTTCTTTTGATTATAACATATAGCCTGAAGAAGAACAACTTTTTTCTTTAAAAATGAAATTTCCAGAACCATCCTTTCAACACAGCCCTCTGTTTAGAAAGTGTTCTCTCAAGAAAATATTTCTTGCAATTAAGTCTTTAATCATCTTGATGGCTGAAGTTACCAGTTTTATTGATACAAACGAGTATGTTTAGCCTTAAAAGAAACCTGAAAAAAGTCCATCAAAGGAGGTTCATATTTTGGAAAAAAGGGAAATAGATGTCTCCTCTGTTAAAAGTAATTTTGGAAGAGTTAAAAACCAATGTCTTAGATCAAGATTTGGCAAATTTTTACTGCAAAGTTCGAGATATTAAATGCTTCAGTTTTGAGAGCCATAGGGTCTCTGTTTCCACTACTCAATGTGGCCATTGTGGCATGAAAGCAGCCACAAGTGATAAGTGAACAGGGCTGTGTTTGTTTATGAACATTGAAATTTGAATTTCATAATTTTTGTGTCTTGAAGAATTTTTCATTTGATTTTTTTTCAATCATCTAAAATATAAAAAATATTCTTAGCTTGAGGGTCAGACACAAATAAGCAGCATACTGGATTTGACCTATGGGCTGCAGTTTGCTGACGCTTGTCTTAGATGACCCTGCTCTTAAAATTCTCGTGCCAGTTGCAAGTGAAAATAATAAATGTTTGGAAAAAAATAAAAATAACATAAAAGAGGAAACTATTCCTTTTAAAGGGTTAATATTAATGCAAAGAGCCAAAAAGCTTTACAAATAAATGATAATTTTGCATAAAAGAATCCATGTCTACAAGAAATTTTGGCAACTAGCTCAATATTTTCCATTAGGTATTACCTTTGAAAATATATTTAAGAATTTTAAACTAGCTCAGAATAGCACTTCTGAAGTCTTTGTTCATAGGGATTGCTATGTCTTTGGAATTCATAAAAATCTGTATTGGTTACCATCTTCCCTCATAGTATAACTCAATATTTCATTTTAGTTTACAAATTCTAATAACGTTTGTGCCCTGGTTACTAAAAACACCCAAAAAACAACGACAAAAAAGGAAAACAAAACAAAAATCACCTTAATGGAAAATGAGGGGTGGGAACGAGAGGCAATGTAGACGCCATGGTTTCATAATAGAGGGACCAGCCACTCTGAACTTCAAGGGGCTGGAACTTGGCTGACTTTGTGGAAGAGTAGCTTTATTGGATTTTTCTTTTCTCCTGGGTTCCAATAAACTAGCATCTATTGACCTTCAGGGCAAGTAGAAAATCCATAGTTTCATGCTGGACTGCATAAAAGTAAAGTTTCAGATTGGGCTTTTATTATTGATTCAAGTCCCAAGATTTTAAGTAAGAATTGTTGTCTCATTCACTAAGATGCAGCTAACCTCCTATCTCTGACATATTTTTTTAGCTGTATGAGCTTAGGCAAGTCTCTTAACTTCTTTAAGCCTCAGATGGTTTAACTGTAAATTAAGCTGATATGAGCAAGATCATGAAAGGCTACAGAACTAGTCTGGATTTGAGCAAGATGACGAAGGTCTGAATTAAGGCAGTGGAATTAAAAAGGAAAAGATGTTAAATTTGTCAGAAGGAGAGAACTTAGGACAGAATTTAAGAGTGATGGCTGGTCTGAAAAGCTAGCTTGGTTTGTGAATAATGGAGGGGTCTAGAAGAGACCACATAACCACTTAGCCTCAATTTCTTCATTTATATAATGAAGATAACAAGATCTCACAAGATTGCCATGAGCACCTAATTAAATCCTGAAAATAAAATACCTAGAACGAAGACTGACCATCAGTTGTCACTAAATGCTCTTTTATTTGCCACAGACATGCATAATCTCTTATTTCTTTAAAGAGACATTTCTGCATTTGAAAAATCAACCTCACCAGATATTTAAATAACAACATGCTGGTGGCAAAGCTATGGACTCAACCTGCTCTATGATTTGATCCTTGCCCAAAGGTTAGTTTTCAGATCAAGGCTGATCCATCAAGAGGTCTTCTGAGAAAACAATTTGAGAATAAAAATCTTGTTTTTAATCAAAAACAAGAAAATTATGCCTTATTTACAGAATGTGGTTTTCCAGGATATACAAGATAAAGGGGAAATCTTATCTGCTAGGAATAAAGTGTACAATGTGATCTCTGTTGCAGAAAAGGGCCAGAAAGCTAAGCAGTCAAACAAGAAGTGGATCATTACTCAAAATAATTCTTGTCCTTCATTTAAAAAAAAAATCTCTATTTGAGTTTTATCACAATATAATTCTTATAATTCAAACATAAATCTTTACTATTTACATTTTCTTGCAACCTCTTCATAAAACAACAAAGTGGAAAGCTCAACTTAGATATTTTTTGGTTTACCTGCAACAGAATGTAAACCATTCATTTTTTTTTTCCCCGACTCTGGTAAATTGTAAGATGCATTTAAAACTGTTCATTTATACATAGTTGTTTAACTTGTGCATATGTTTTTTCCTTTAATGATATTATAAATTCTTGGAGAATGATCCAATGTCTTCCACACCTCCCCTTGACACTGATAGTAGCGTTGTGTATTGTTCAGGTGTTAAACGTTTCTCCTCCAATGAATGAAGCATTTATTTATTATATTGTTATTTAGTAAATCATTCTTACTCAATTACAATATACATTTATAAAAAGGACACTGGGATGACAAATATCTTAAGAAAATCTGTCAAAACCAACCAAGCCTTTGAGATTTGGCAAAATAGATGAGATGAACATTTATGGAGCACACTAAGAGTCTGCTTGATGTTATTCAGAAATAACCTAGTCATTGCCTAATGGGATTTGTGTCTACATTAAGGGAAAGTAAATAAAATATCACAAGAAAGCTCCATTGATTTATCTGATAGTAATTATCATCTCATCATATGTTTCTGAAAGAGGAAATAGAAAAGGCCAGAAGGAGCAATAACTAATTACATCAGATCTGACTCCTCCTAAAGTGCTTGGGGTCCTCCCAAGCACCAGTGGGTCTGAGTCACTTGCAATTTTGTGCCAAACTAAATAAACTGTCTCCGATGCCTGCTATCTTTATTCAACTCCCAAGACAGCCATTTTCCTACTGTTGCTCATTGCTTCCTTTCTCCAATGCACTGTCTTTAAAATCCCCGTCTATAGTCATCAAATTCCCTTAATCCACAGTTCCTTTTAACTTCTGACCATAATTGAAATGTGGTTTATTGTGAAGTGTTTTGCTAATGGAGGTTCATTTTAATTTACTTGCCAGTCCAGTGGTGGGAAGCATGTCCCTTCTCTGCACCACGGGGCTTCCAAACCACTACTTGTCTAAGCTTCTTTCTCCTGCCATTAACTGAACTTCTAGTCTCTACATTGCTAGGCAGTTAGATACGTGGGGGCGCTGGGCAGATAAGGTGGAAGACAGGAAGGATGGTCCGGAAGATGGCAATGTGCACACTTTCAGCATAAGGGGCTTTATCTCCTCTAAACGAGTGCCAGCAAGAGACCAATTAGACAGGACTGGATGGCTGCGACTGCACGGTCACAACAAGTACCTAACTGGACACGACCCAATGCTCATTGTAATATAACTAGCATTGCGGTTTAGGCCCACAATCCCCTGTGGGCTTTTCCGTGTGCATCATAGGTAAGGCACGTACAAAAGGGGATGGGCATGACCAAGCACACCAGCAGCAAGAGCCGTTGGTCAATCAAGAGACCACCGCTAAGCAAGGGTATAAGGCAAGGACACTTATACCTTGCTGTCCACTCTTGCATCAGCCCACCACCTGCTCTTGGAGGTGTACTTTTGCTTTGCTAATAAAAATCTTTAAAATCTTCCACTGCACAATGCTGTTGTCTCCCACATGAATTCTTCTCTTTTGGGCAAGACAAGAACAGGCTTTCTCCCTTCCCCGTTTTGGGGTAACACCATCAGGCACTAACAAGTTTGGCATCTGATTTATGTTCCTTTCTAATCCAAGTTCTAAGAGTGCCTTGGATGACTCTAACATTCCTTTGAATGTTTTATTTTTTTTGCCTTCTCATCTCTTTGCCCATTGATCCTTTCTTTTTCCATTCGATCATTCCACGACTCCCAAGACACCATATTTTGGTCATCACTGGTATCTCTCCTTCTTGTTCCCAAGATTCCCTAGGCTTCCTCATTGTCTGTCCTTCTCAAGGTTTGGTTGTGTAGGACTTCCTGTGATTCTCTGAGGATCTTCTAATAAATGCCACTCTTACCCATCACACTAGCCACATTTATGCTCCTGTTAATCTCCTTTGATTTCAGATGGTATATACCAAAGGCAACTTAGCAGATACTCTCACACTTACATATGAGCTAAGCTTAACACAGCAGCTCCCTGAGCCAGTCAGTGTCTGAGGTGAGTCACATCTACCTGACTTGTCCTGCAGGTGCATCAGTCATTCCCTGGTCTTCAGCCAGTAATCTACCAGGTGGCCTTTGGGGGCACTAACTCATTCATTTTCTTTAGCCCATAAGACATTTGACAAAACCATGACTCTAATCAAGGTTAACAAAGAAAAACTATCTTAGCAATTCCATCAGTTTAATCCTCTCCACCCCCTGCCACCACAACCCCAAAGAATCTGTCCACACACCCAAACTTCAGTAACCATGGATGGTGTTACTATCTTAACAATTTTGTCCTGAACAATAATATTGGAGCCAATTTATTTCTTCATATTTTCTCCCAGATTTTACTTGCAGAAAACTATCACATTAAAAAAAAATAATAATATGAACCTTCCTTTTCTCCCACAGATTTCTTAGCAGAGGATGGGTTCATCTTCTGACTGAACACAGTTCACCGCTCTTCAGTATACTGGATCATAACATACCAGCTATTTTTCAACACATCTATAGTTTAGTAATAAATAACCAAAGTGACATAGAAAAAAGGAGTTATAGCCTAATTTATTTCTTATGAATCAACCTCTAAAAATAAAACTAAGGACTAACCTATTGTCACAATAACATAAATCAATTTGAACTAGTACCACTTTTTGCTTGGTAACTGTAAGAACAGGAAAACTCATACTAGTAACCGGTGAAAAAATAAATAACTCATCTACCCTAAGTACCCACATGCTTGCTCAGACACAAGCACACTAAAAATCAAAACAAAACAAAAAGTACCCTCAGTTAACAGAAACCCAATCCTCCCATTTGCTCAGGTGAAAAATCCTTGGGGTCACTCTGCCGGTTTTTCTGTCACATCTTTCATCCAAACTGTGAACAGATTATGTAGGCAGTACCTTCAGAGACGTCTAGAATCTTAACCCTTCTCATCACTTCAGTGCTGCTAGCCAAGCTACCATCGTGTCTCACTTGGATTATTACAGTGGTCTCTCAGGTGGTCACCTAAGTCCTCCATGCAGAAGTCAGAATGATCCTGTTAACCAGTAGGTCAGATCCTATCATAATATGTCCCCTCAAAACTTTCTATGCTTTCATTTCTTCTATTCATGTGCAATAAAAGGTAAAACTCTTCAATGACCTCAAAGTCCCAGTGGTATCTGGCCTCCTATTTCTGACTCATCTCAGACCACTCATTTCTTTCCAGTCCCTCAGGGTTACTGATGCTCTCTGACCACAAGGGACATACTTCTGCCTCAGGGCCTTTGTGCTTGCTGTTTTCTTTGCCTGAAATGCTCTTTCTTAGATATCCACAGGACTTGCTTCCCCATGTACGTCAAAATCTGTCTTTAAACATTCACATTTTGAAGACTTCCATGACCAACTCATGTTGAAAACACTGTATCCAGACCTCCCACACCCCTGTTCCCCTCCATACTCCTTGTTCCACCTTCATGCTTTATTTTCCTCCAAAGCACTTCTCATCTGTAACAAGCTTAATTTGTTGTGTAATTATTGTGTTAGATTCTTGCTGACATTCCCTAAATAAAACATTGGCTCCATGCAGGTGGGAAATTTTGTTTGTTTGGTTTATTGATTTACCCTGAGCCCCTAGAATGATGCTTATAATTTAAGAGGTTCTCAATTAATATTTATTATCTGAATTCATTTATTAATTCATCTATTGCAAGAAAACAGAATAGAGGCAATGAATGTAAAAAGGCCAGTATAGCTAAGCAATCATCGCGGTTGGAACCAGGCTCCACAAGTATATTGAAATAAATACTAGGAAGTTATAACAATAAATAGTTTCATGGTGTTTTATCATTTATAAAACACCTTTGCATACATACACTCCCTCTCTCCTTAACCAGATGTGAATGAAAAACATTGCCAGCCATATTAGTAAACAAAGAATGCTATGGCCATCAAGTCATCAGCCGCTACTGTCACCCTCAACAGTGAGCAGAGGGAACTCAGGATGCAGACAAGCAGGCAGACCAGCCTCTGCAGCCACCCTCAACAGTGCCCCCTGAGGGGACTCAGGATGTGGAAGAACAGGATCCTGGCCCTAGACAGCTGGGTGCACATCAAAGGAATGATTTTGTTACGGAAACAACAGGCCAGTCAAGAAACAAGCACCATTCGGAGGGTTGGAGTGCTCAGATGTATTACGCCAGCGGGCTCAGAGGGGCTTCTGCTCCGAAGCTCTGAGCACCTCCAAGACGTGCGCATGAGGTTTTATAGGGCAAAGTACAAGCTTGGGGTATTCGGCCAATAGGCATGGAACAGCTTTAGCAGCATTATCATCACAAAAGTGGAGGCGGGGAGGCAGCAAACCAACATCCCAAAGCCAGATATGTATCTTTGAAAACCCTGCTGGCTAGCAAAAAAACATGAACAGCAAACCAACACTAATTAACTTAGATTTACAAGTTAGTCCAGCAGAACTCAGATCAGTATTCCAATACTTAGACTTGTTAGCCCAGCATAGCCTCTCCTTCACATTCCTAGACCTGTGAATTATCTTGTTAGACCAGCCCAGCTTTTCCTTCACAATTTCAATGAGCCCAGACCTTTGCACCTTCCCATACATAGAAAAGCACTAAATTCTTTAACTTGAAAGATCTGGTTTTCTTTAATCTTTTGATGTTCTGACTACCTGGTCTCTGTTGCAAAAACTCCTATATATCCTGGCTCCTCCTTTGCCGAGGCTGACTGGTCTCTTCAAGCAATCTGAGAGACTACCTCCCGGGTTTGAGTCCTCAAAAAGTCCGCTGAATAAAACATAACTCCCAACTTTCAGGATATGCATTTTATTTCAGCCAACAAAGACCATGTGGGTGAGGAGGCAAGGCTTTCGTTTTACAGGTAGGAATCAGCTTCAGAGATCTCAGTGACTTACTAGAGGCCACACAGAATTTAAGAAGCAGGCCACCTTCAGTGCTGGAACTACACCACGTCCAGAAGACTACCTTTCATTACCTCTTCCAAGCGAACTCTCTAGACCTTCAAAGCACCTTCCAAATTCCGATTATGTTGGATGCAATGTTTAAAAAACACTGTGTTCTCTTTTATTATGAAAATTGGACATCAGAAGCACCACAATAAATATGACAATTGAACTAACTCTCCATCTTCTTAATTTATAGTTTTGGGTACATAAGGCAGGCTCTAGACTCTATCCTCTTTTCCCAGATTATCTTATTCTATCCTGTTTCCTTCACTGATGTAGAAGAGCTTTTCACCTACTTGTGTTGTGTTACCTTAAGTACTTAAATTTCACTTTCAATGAAACCCTGTTTAATGAACATTTATAAGTATGTCCCTGCAGTGTTCATTCAACGTGTAGACTTCCTTTCACAGCAGGCTGCAGTTTTACATTTTGCTTTTTATTGCTAAAATGTTAGCCACACAAATCGACGTCGCTTAGGAAATATGAAAATAACAGTTCCTCTTCTAACTGGAACATTTCCACCAGCGTCACCCAGTGCAACACTGACGGTGCTAAAAAATAATAAATAATAATAATTAGAATAATCGCCCCAACCCCAAGTAATATGCAATTTACAGTTTTGATAGATGACGTTAAAGTGTAAGTTTCCCAGTAAGTGTAACGTCTCCCAGCTGAAACAGTCATCATTTCTGAAGACATCAGGTAGATGCTGGGATAGACATTCTCTCCTTATCTTGAATAGCACCTACTAGTTCTTTGGCCATTAGGTGTCTTTAGGGGGAGTTCTAGGGAGGAATTAATTTGAAAGAGCTTATTGGATAGACATACACTTTAATGAAGAGATTTGTTCCTCCCAGAAAAGATTTGGGAAACTTTAAGTTGCTCTTTTTTTTTTCTTCTCTTTTTGTACATGACAGTGATTATCTATAAAATATCCCATTATAACTACAGAATCAAAAATCACATAATTCCCATCCACTCAGCAAAACGGTAACTTCAATTAAAACTTCCAGTGGGTAGTCTGACATCTGATCCCGTGTGGGCAAATGTGACAAACTGCCATATACTTTAAATTCCTTTAAGGTGAACATACAACTTAGCTGGTAATTTGCAAAAAAGAAAGAATATGCAGGGATGCAAAATAAATGACACCAACCATATGGCGCTCAGATTGTAAACCCCTGATGACAAGAAGATAGCTGATCATCTTGCAACTGTAACAAGTTTTCCTTCCATCTGAAGCCACTGTGAGCCACTGAATTATGCAAGAAACACTTTGCTCCTTTCAAATCAGGGGAAAGTAAGAACTTCATGTAATTTTTGTCCATGAAACATTGGATCAAATTGAATGCATCTCATATGCCAACTTGATATAAAACCTCTGGATTGGGTATGTCTATAGAAACTGATTATCATAAGAAAATTAAGACTTTCTTTAATACAGAAGTCTATCAGAGTGGTATTTACAGTAATAATTGAACTTCTCTTTTTAAATTTTATTCTTCTCAAAAGTTAACTATACATTATCTATTGTGAGAGTACTTCTAAATGCCACTCCATTCATGATAAAGAAAGAGAAAAAAAAAAAAACAAATACACTGCAAATTAAGGCAAAAGCCTTATTATTTTGAGACTTCATTCAATTAAGCCAATATTAAGTGCCTTTTATGTGTCACACACTATGTGACATAGTTCCTGCCCTCAAGTATTGTAGCTCTTGATTGTTCCAGTAAGTCTCTGAGATAGATATTATTGAGATTATTTTAACAGATAAGATCATTAAGATTCAATAATTTGTCCATGATCACAGAAGGCAACCTACCACTCAGCTGGGGTTCATAGCACTCTTCACAAGGAAAATTGGAAAGTTATCAAAATTTAATTGGCTTCCTGAAGGAGGCTATGTGGTGACCCTGAAGAACAGAGGATTGAAAGCTCTGTCACAAGTATGTGACCCCTGGCAAAATAATTAACCTTTCTGAGTTTCAGTTTCCACACATAAGAGAATATGAACCCTAACCACCACCTAAGGTTAACAATACATAACTCATAACTCAGATGTGCTGGATTTTTATATTAAAAGTCATTCAGAACAACTCATTTTTGATCATGGCAATAAAAACAAATGGTAGCAATCTATCTGCACTTGTATTCCAGGAAGTCTGTGTGTGACCCTGAATGTTGAGGAGTCTCAGAGACTCGGAATAGGGTTCTACGGTTCTTACACATGAGGCTCTTGGAAAGGCAGGGCACAGGAAGACAAGGGGTAGGACGCCTCAGCCGCTGCTCCCTGGCTCAGATGAAGAAAAGCTTTGATGTTCTCTGTACATGACAGTGGAAGGCCAGGGGCCCCCCAGTGGTCCCGTTGTCTCCCCCAATCTAAAAGTGAGGCCACTCTTGAAAAATACACAGACACTCACAGTTCTAAGAAAGATCCTTCTAACGTCCTGTCCTTTCCTGTTCTTCCTCCCTTTCCCCACTTGGGAGGAGCCAGCAGCGAAGGGGAGAGATTTACAGTATCTGAGAAGAATAGAGAAGACTAATTGTGTCCCCATGAGTTTCTGAGCTTGGGTCAAGCCTGAGTTAGGAGAGGGAAGAATTCAAATTGGATGAAATAGTTCATCTTTGACAGTATACTAGAATTTAGATATTAAAAATGAGAAAATGATTCACAAAGTGTCGAGAAAAACTATAAGGATATTTTCAATTATGAGGAGGAAAAAATGATTTACCAGAGCTTATTAAAAGGAAAAGTAGGAAGAAAGACTCAATTGGCTTTCTGCATATACCTTACCAAAATCAGCCCAGGCAGTAAAACAGGAATATAGCTGTGACAGTATTTTGAGGGAGGTACTGGATTGTCTTAAGGTTTGGTAACACTGAGTTAAGGCTTATATTAAAGTCAGAACTGATAATGCATCTGCCTCCACCACCTTCCCCAACCAAACACAGTTTTTCAAAATTTCTAACATCGATGTGTTCCCTGCCTTCACAGACCATGTGGCCACACACATAGAGTAAAAGAACATTACAAGACACACATACGATGGGTACCAAAGATAGTACCAGTAATAAAAACCTCATGAGATCAAAGGAATGAAATTCGCTGTGTACTAGTCCAGAGAGGGAACTGTTTTCATGTGGATGGAATCCGGATGGGTGGCAGACAAGGATGGATGTATGAACACATAAAACACATGGGTTTGTATAAAGCAGATTATTCTCAGAATTAAGTGGGACATAAAGTTGGGATCAGACAATGGGAATCTCTACAAAGCAGACTCAGGTGAACTTTAACCTCTGTGGGAAGTTAGAAATTGATTTTTGAGTTTTATGGTTAGAAAGGGAAGATGATGAAATAAAACAGTATTATCTAGGGAAATGAGAATTGGGGACACAGACTTTTTTGAGATTTCATAGCATATTCCAATTACAATTGGTAAAACTAAATCATCTTTTCCAGAATGCAAGAGATAATTCTTTTGTCACTAGAAAGGTAGTCTTTTATGATTTGTTTTTTCATAGATAACATGAAAACAAAACAAACAAAAACACCATTTAAAGAATAAAATTATACTTAAAAAATGATCCTAAGGCCTGAAAATTTAGAAGTATTTATTGCATGATTACTTTAAAAATATTTACTTTAAACAGAATTAGATTATAGTGATATCTTAAGAGTTTTTATTAGCACACCATGATTCTAATGAAAATGACAGCACTAAAATAAGAATGAATGACAGCTAGAGAAGTTTTGAATGACACTTACAATTTTTGAAAATCTTTGCATCCTAACTGGAGTGGGAAAAATTGGAACAATGACATAGATGTTACCTTAAAAAAATAAACTTTTTTAAAGGTAATGTCTATTTCTTCATCAGGGTGTTGATTTTTTTTATTATGTGAACTATGAATATATACTTTTCAAACTTTTAAATCTATAGTATGTTTTGAAATAAAAATTTTAAGAATAGAACTGGAATATATTTACAAAAAAAATTTGTCAACAAATACATTTTTCATGGGAAAAAACATCATTATCTGGCCCTGTCCTATAGGTGGGCTTTGCTCTGGGGGCAGGCTCTTCCTTTCTTTTGTTTCATTTCCAGAATTGGGACTAATTCCTCCAGCTCCTGCATTAGCAGAAAACAGCTCGGGGCCTCTGTGAGGTGGGCAGCCAAATGGGCAATCTGGGCAATAATGGCTGTTACAACTCTACTGTTTGCCCAGGTAGATATTTTTTAATTATTCTGACTTGGTAAAACAAAAAGCACCTGCCCCAGAAGTTTCTCTCCTCATTCCCGACTGCACTGGGCTGGCTGGTCAGTCAGAGAGTTCCTATTCTTTGAATTTTTTTAATGAACTATTTTTTTCTTCAAAATGTTGTTAGTCCAAAACTCACATCAAAATAGCAAAATCCCCCAAAAGAACCTCAGTGGCTTACTTTCATATCCACATACAGCTTTCTAAAATGTCACTTTTTAATTAAGTTCTTAAAATGGATTATATTGTTAACATTTACATGAGGGAATTTTCTATTACAATAAATAGTTCTTTAATGAACATTCCTGGTATCCCCTTTCCCTCCCACTATTCCTGCCAAAAAAGCCCCAGCGGTCTGGCCCATCCAGTGTTTCTGCGTGTGTGGCCTTATTTTTTTTTTTTTTTAATTTTTAGGAAGAATATCAAGTTGCTAAAGAGAATTTCTACACCAAAAAAAGTGATAAAAATTGAAACTAGGAAGATCATAACACTAAATATTTCTAAGCAATTTTGGATAAGATTTCAAATAAAATGTTATTAAATACACATAAATATTATTTCATTTTCAAAATAATCATCTAAACTTAGAGCCTGGTGACTCCTTAAAAGGTTTCACCAGTCTGTGATTTTTAGGAACTTTTGCTCATATTAACTTCTAAAGGAATATTTTTAAAACTAGGTACTTTCATACATGAAACACCTAAAATGTTTCCTCATAAATGTAACACATTAATTTTATTAATTTAATATATTATATTAGTTTTATGTATTTTATATTTTTATTAATTTAATACATAATAATTTACTATATGTAATTCCCAATGCACCATAAATACTGGCAGGCTAAAATAATGTTTGTAACTCTTTTATTTGTATCTAATTGATTCTAAATGTCACATCAACTTAATAACCATCATCACACATTACAAAATAAAATAAATCAGTAAGCTTTGCTTAAACAGTTAAAATAGTTTTCATGGTTTCTTTTTCTCCTTGAACTTTTATTTGATTTTACCTCTCCTTCAAAGTTGAATGTTAACAGAATAAATGTTTTACATTTGAAAGACCTCTATTGATCATCCTCTTAAAATTTTCTGCTACAAAAATATGTATGTAAATAGAAACTTAAATAAAAAATTCCTATAATCATGAGAATCTAAGCATTAACATTTTTCTTCTAGATTTAACTTCAGTATACTTATTTTCAGTATATGCTTGATCAAGACAAATAAACATAAATTTGGTAATTACTAAACATAAAGGTAAAATGTATTGGAAATTAATTTTTAATGAGATGGGTCGCCCTTGATTCTCCAATCAGTTCTTATATTCATAGCTGAATATTGTTATTGCTCTAATAGGGTGGTATTCAAGATATTTTTTATTGTTAGCTTTTATTTTTATATATGTCAGTCCTGAGAAAACCAATTCACATAAATAAGAAAATAAGAATAGAAGGAGTTTTATTACAGAAGTGTCATTCAACTTTTTGAACTCCTTCCAAATTATGTGCCAGAAATCACATAGTAATCTGTAATAAAAAATTACTGTTAATGATCTCTCAGCTGACAACTCAATTAACATCACCTTCAATTTTGTTGAAAAGAAAGAACTGGAAATTAACTGACTTGTAAAAGGAGTTTTTACTCAGCCATTCTCTTTCTCAACATAATCACCAATACTCTAAATTTTCTTTGTTTAAGGCTCTGAAGATTTTTGTTTAAATTCATTTATCAGACATTTACTGAAGATTCCATGAGCTAGGAGAGGGAGATTATATCATGTATCACTCAGAAAGCCTTAAATGTATTTCCTAAAATTGCTTCATCTTAGAAGATGTTTAACTTACCCCTGAGATTTTTAAACCACAGGGACCAATGCACTTTCGGAAGGAAGGGGTGAATGCCGTTCTCCATGATGTGCACTTACAGAAGGAGGAGAAGAGAGGCATGGGTCACGCCTCCCGAGCAGTCGCGCTCCCAGACCAGCACACCTTGGAGCGCAGAGTGAGTCACCATCTGGGATGCGGATGCACACTCTTTCCTTTAGAAGTAGACTCTGAAACCTTTGGAAAATCTTGAAGTTCCAGGATTTGTCAGTTAAGTTTGAAGATCAGAGTTATCAAACAGGACCCTCTACTAAAAAGTCCAGTCCTTCCTGCCTGTCCCCTGTCCTCTCTCACAGACCTGAGCAACCATGGTTGTGACTTGACTTTTCCCTCCCAGCCTCTTTTTCTCTCCACTTCTAAGATCCATATAATTAAAAATTTAAAATATAGTAAAATAAAGTTTGAAAATATTGGATTAGAACATCTGTCTCATCTTTTAGCTTTTTAGGTAAGACTCTGCTGGGAAAATATATATATAATTAGTTGAAAGTTACTAAAGGAAAACATTGTCATTTCATAGCTCTTAAATGGTCAAAAAATGCAACTCCTTAGCATTTATATAGCATTTTTATTTCAAAACTACTATTATATATAGTGAATATAATTGCTTATGTAATTATAATATGGAATCTTCGTAAATCACTGTTAGCATTAACAAAGATTATTTAACATAGTAATATTAGTGTTTATATATCCAAATCCTGGTTTCCTTCAATAGTCCTACTGCATCCACTAGCACTGAAAATCTGTAGAATAGTTTGTTAGATGTTTATTGGTCAGAACTTTTTCTCTTGGTCAGTTGTTTCTTTTATTGTTTTGTTATAGGTTAGTATCTATAAATAAGACATTTACTGAAGATTCCATGTCATAATTAAAATAATTAGATAAAAATCTATGCCACCATGATAAAATGTATTATGTGAAGCTAAGAATGAATGAGCTCTTGCTAGGGAGTACAAGGCTTTGCTATTTATTCATGTTTTGTCAAAGTGAATCATATTGTATTTTTACTAAATTAAATCCATAGTTTATCTTAAAAGGAAAATAATGAGGAATGAGAGATAAATAATAAATGCATAAAATCAAATTTTAAAACATTTGAACATTTAGAAGAGTACCCAGAATTTTAAATAATAGTTATAAAATCGTTATTTTAACATGATTAAAAATAAAATAGCACTTCATGCAAATAACACCAAAAGGTCTCAAACCCAAATGACTACGGTGGCCAGGAAGGAAGATAAATAGGAAGTGGGCTATAGCTTCAGAGTGTGGGAAATGGAACTTTCGTGCTTTGTCTGAAAGAGGTAGCCGTTAGTTGGCTGCAGAAAATGGTTGCCAGAGCGAGGTGGAGGACAGAAATATGGATTTTTTTTTAATGTACAATCTTCTAGTTTTCAATATTGTCCACTGACTCCACTTCTTTTTAAACAACTATGTTAGCTTATCTCCAAGATACCAATTCTTTAAGCCTTATATGCACATGACATTCCCCCAGAGGGAAGTGGCACAAGTGACACTGGGTCAGCAGCAGACATAGCTTTTAATAGAGCCAATGCCAGCTTCACACAGGACCCATGCTTCACCTGGGGCCCTGCATTTGTCCTTTATGCTGGGCTTCCCAAATTACATATAATCTGTGAAGCCCTGAGTAGGACACGTCCTCTCTGCTTCCTGGCTCTTACTGAGAAGTCTATGCTGCTCTGCTACAAATGTGGTCTCACAGAGGAACACAAAGGCATCTGACGTGTGAGTGAAGGAGCCACTTTGGCTGTTAAGCCCACTCAAATCTCCAGATGACTAGAGCCAAAGAGACTATCTGACTGAAAACCCATGACACCCAAACGAGAACCACCCAGCTGAGCCCAGTCAACAACAGTTCCATGAGACAATTCAAAAATAAATTGTTCTTTATGCTACTGCATTTTGGGCTGGCTTACGCAGCAATGGATAATCAGAACAGGTGCTGTGTTGACTATACAAACATGTGCCCAAGGGCTTTATGACCTTTGGCCCACTAGCCTGAGGAAAGCATTAGCCCACTGACCCCCAGGGTTGACTGGCTGTTTAGAAATATTCATTAAAGTATTATTTTATTTTGCTATTTTAAATGATTTTATCATCTTGATTACATTGTTTGAAGAGTTTAGACAACAGATTTTGTTTTTATTTTTCTCATGTTGAGCTGTCATCATCTGAGATGATATTAGACCAAAAATTAAAATATGATTTAAATTAATCAAGAAGATTGCTGTAATTTGCTGGTCACTTCATGTACATTTGATTAGTGCTTGTTGACAATTTAGTGCTTTTGTTTTGTTTTGTTTTTTTGTCTGAAGACAATAAGTTGAATTAAAATAATTACCCCATTACTGAGTCATTCTTGGTTCCTTTCAGAAATACACGTCTAACAAGCCATCAAATCCTCTCCCAAGTGCCCAGTTCACCTCCAAAACCTAAAACTATTGCATTCGTCAAAGAAACAGTTCCTCCAGACCTTTAGGCCATGTACCTTGTATCATTCATTTGAAGGTGCCATGCAAACAAATGACTAAATATTTCTCTTTGAATTTATTTAAGTAAACATGCAGCTAGAGGCAGATTGCCTGAACTATATTTATATATTTTTTCCTTCTATCATGCTTGGCAAATAACCTTTGTTTGTCTGATCCTCTCATTTGAAGTCCAAGGAGAAATATTCACTTATTAATGAAAATTGATAGAAAATATTAATAGTTACCTTTTTATACAACTTGGTTTTTATTCCAAGTCAGAAAAAAAATCTATTTCTATATTCTTCTGTAAAGATTTCTAGTTGTATTCACCTGGATCAATGAGGCTGTTTCCTTAAAACATTATTTTGTAAGTGATGTATTTAGTAAATAATCAAGGAACACCACCAACACCAAGATATTACATAAGATTTAGAGTGTCTAGCTAGCACCACCTTGGCTTTCTAAAGGCCTTGAACTTGGCCTTGCTATACAGCTTTTGGTATAGTGCATTCAGAATGGCACAGAAGAAAATGTTCTGCTTAGGACAGAAAATGGGTGGCAAGTAAGAATAGTCATGTTTCAGGGGTCTGTTTCAATGAAGCAATTCAAATAATTGCAACTACTACAGTTAGCAAAGATCAACACAACTTAATTCTTCATGGTGTTAATTTCTGGTACTGGTCTGAGTTTTTACATATAGAAGAAACACCATGATGACAATACATACTAGTTGATAAGAGTCATCAGTTTCCTTTCTCATTTTGACAATCATTTTACTGTATAATTTGGGACAAGTCATAGAATTCATACATACTTTAATTGCTTCGTTCAATGAGGATAATAGAATCCTGTTGGAAAAATACCTTGATAATCTCTTAAGTGAAGTGAAAATTTGTATTTATAAATTCAATTAAATTTGAGTTGCTGAGAAATGATTATTTTCTTAGGGTAAAATACATGTGATTTGATCACAATCCACACAAAAGAAACTAAGGCTTTAGACTGATGGAAGAAAACCATTTTATTGTTTCCAGATGCATTCCTAGTATCAACTGAACTTGAACACAGGGAAAAAAAATCACTACAACCAAAACAATAGATTACTAAAGTCAACTGCATTGTTTCTACCACATATCCATTAAGCATCAAATTATAGTAAAATCTGTTGCTATGAACTCTGTAAATTCCAAATTGCTTTGGAGGGTTTTGTGGGGGAGGGGGGAGGTTAACTTATTTTGATTCTCAAAACTTAAGGAAAGCATGTTTGTTGAAAAGATAAGTCAACAATGGATCCTAAATTAAAACATACATGCTGACTTCAAATTCACTTTTATTTATGTTCCTTGAATATATAATTAAAAGTTTGAAACTATGAAGTGTTCATTTAAAATATCTTAATGCATTTGTCAACGGCATGAGCTGCTAGAACAATGATTTTCAAACATTTCTCCCCCCTTCCATCTCTCTCTTTCTCTTTTAGTCAAAATAAACTAAGAACTGAAATGCTCCGACTAACGTAGGGACCTGGGATGCTTGGAGCACTTGTCTTCCTTTTCTCAACACTCCCTCCTTCTTCCTTTAGGTCAGTTCTAAATGAATTTGTGAAATAGTTTAAAACCTAGAGGTTGGGCGAGAGATTGGCAAATCTTTTAAAAGCGAGGTGAGCTGATGGTTCCTGCATTGAAATTGGGGGAGAGTCATAATCAATGAGATGGCACAAGTGTGAAGGTGGCTAAGGGCGAAAACCGCCAGATCAGCAGGCTGGTCAGTGTGAGCGGCAGCACTTGCTCCTCTGACCAGGAACAATCTGCACGTGTTACACAGTGGGCAGCCTTTCTGCTAGGCTGTGTTTCATATTTTTCTTGTATAATAAGATATGATATTTAGGCAAAATCTGAAGTAAACAGAAGATGAGAGTTTTCAAATCAAACTTGGATGGACAATATTTTTCATTATTATATGTACACTCTCAATGGCAAAATAACCTATTTCCATTATCTTTCTAACACATCTGCTTTGGTAATTAATGAATCACTCAATCCAAAAGGTCATTCATGTGATATTATTTGGGGGGGGGGGATCATCAAGACTAGGTTATTACATAGGTAGAGTAGAACACCTGATAACTGTAAGTAATAATTTTATTTTATTTAAATTTCATTTCAGTGCCTTATAGTTATTATATTTAGTCTTTTTTCTATCAGATTGGGTAATCAATATTGGAACTATTACATTCACAAGATATAAGGTTTGCTTCTCTTTTCTCAGTGTCTCATTGAGAAATATCCCAGCTACTCAGAGAAGTTTGCAACCGAGGACCCCTCTACTAAAACTTAAAAAATAAACAGCAACTCAGTATGCTCATTTGATTAAAGTACAAAGATCTTCAGCATCCATATTAACATTTTTAATACTGATAGTGTATCTTTTAAAATTTATGTAAATCTTTAAACAAGTATTAATTACCTGTTATGAAAGAAAAATTAGTCTTCTTCTAGCAAAACTCTTCATATTTAATTACTATATGTAATAAAATAATACTTTGTCTTTGAGTTTATTTCCATTTTTAGTTTAGTAAAAGATAAAATCACTAGTAAAATGGATGAATAATTAGCCATGAATGATAATATAAGAATCTTTAAAATTTTTATTTATAGTCTAGGAATCCACTTAACCTCTTCTAGTTAAAGATACAATGAGTTATAGGCAGAGCATGATCTAGTTAAGAGTGTGAAATTTAGAACTGGTTAGGCTTGTTTCGAGTTCTTTTTTTTCTTTCCTTTTTTTTTTTAATTGAAGTATAGTCAGTTTACAATGTTGTGTCAATTTCTGGTGTACAGATTTTACCACTAGCTGAATGACTTTGTACAAGAAGTCCTGTTTCCTCTTCCATGAAATGGGGTAAAGCAACCTACCTAATAAAATGGGTGTGGCTTAGATCATTTAATAAAATTATGTATATTACCAAGCACAGACTTTGTCACATGGTAAAAACCCAATATAAAAACCCAACAAAAGCTTTTCCTGCTATATTCTCTTTGATATATACTTATAAAAAATATGAACAACATTAAACTTGAATATTTCCCTTAATATGCCCTTTATGGTCCTGAGGGGATAAACAGCTTTTCCTTTAAATTCACTGTGGTAGATAAAATCATTACTTCCCAAAGATATCCATGAGGGGGGTCTAAGAATCCCCAGAATCTTGAATATAAAACTGTACATAACACAGGAGATCCTTCAGATATGATTAAATTAAGAATCCTGAAATGAGGAGATTATTCTGAATTATTACGGTGGATTCAGCAATGTCACAGGAGTCATTGCAGGGGAAAGGAGGCAGGAGATTTAGAATTAGAGAAGATGTGATGAAAAGGAAATCTGAAGATGCTGGGCTGCTGGTTTTGAAGATGGAAGAAGGGGCTACAAGCCAAGAAACACAGGCAACCCCAGAAGATGGAAAAGGCAAGGACATATATTCTTCACCAGAGCCTCCAATAGAAATGCAATCCTGCCAACACTGTGGGTTTTTGTGACTTCTGATTTCTAGAACTGTAAGATAATAAAATCACATGGCTTTAAAAGCTTCTAAATTTGTGGTAATTTGTTACAGCAGGAATAGGAAACTTACACAATTAGTAAAGATAATAAACGAACGTTTTAACATTCTGGTATCTAAGAGCCTTTGGAGATGTGGAGCAGACTGCAGAGAACTGTGATGACACTTAGTGACTAGGTCATTTCATGTTGTTACAAATCATGAAACATTAAGTAAGTACACTTCAGATCCCACAGAAACTATATTAAAAAGGTTACAAATACCACACTTTAAATATATTAGTAAGTAATAATTGATGCATTATTTATATTAACAAATAATAAGAAAAATTACTATACTTGACTATTTACTATGACTCAATGGGATAAGCACTCTACAAACATTATCTCATTTAATTCTGGAAGAAGCCTTAGAGATAGGTGTTCATACTTCAGTGTTATAGATGAGAAACTAAATCTATGTTTAACTTGCAAAAGGACAAACAAAAATAAAGTAAAAGGATGTGAATCACAGACTGCTGCTTTAAAATTTCATGTCATTCACCAAAAATAAATTGAGGTAAGAAAGAATAAGAGGTTGCTCTGTGAGAAAAATTTAAGTGCCTCCTTCCTGTCTTCAGATGACAGTATTTCAACTTGTTATAGATATGAGTCTTCTCTAACAAGGTGGCTGCCATCAGGCATCCCAGGATTTCTGCCTTACTTTTAGTCTGAACATCTTCCTTAATTGGGAGTAATTGCTCTAACCATCACTAGAGAACTCAGGACTGGCCATTTTAGGTTTACATCAACAACCTTTTATGTTTCACATAAAAGCTGCTTTTGTCTTCAACTATGTTCTAATTCTTGCCATTTTTTTTTAAAAGGTGAAGCACCAGTATCAATATAAGAAATTGAAGCAAAATTAAACTAATGTTTAATGAATATTGATTTTGTACCTGGTCTTATGCCAGTCATCATAACACAGTATATTTTATACATATTAGTGTTCCCATTTCTACAAAAGAAGTGTCTAAGCCTCACAAAATTTGTCTAAAATTACTTAATTTAATTCCAGGTGTGACTGACTCTAACAGTCATGATAAAGTATCAATCCAGAGAAATATAAAATAATCCAAAAGATTGTTATCTCCTTTTATCTTCCTTTGTGATAAGATCCAAGACCTTCCTCCTTATACAGTGAAGCAATATCAGATTCTGCAAATCAGATCTTTCATCTCTAAATTTAGCCCTAGTTTCTGATACGTAAATTCCCAAATTCCCTTTGGAGTGCACTTACTCAGATTTTCTCGCTAGAACTAGTTTTTACGCGGTGTGTACCTCCTTCCCTTTCTAAGTCATTCTCACTCAATTAGCTGGTATGCTGGAAGTCAGCTTATTCTGCAACTGTAGTCTGAAGTTGGGAGGAAAAAAAAGAACACCCAAACTGATACAAAGCAAGGTCTGCTTTCTTGCTCTTGGCTTCCTTTGACAGTTTGATCCAATCACCAGAAACCACTCAGAACATTTCATTTGCTCTTATCCTCAAACATTATTAGAATTAAAGCATTTAGATTTGTTCTCAGTATTTTCCAGGAGGCAGTGAACTCTCAGCCTCACAATACTAGGATATCCTTGATGGATAAACTAGAAGATTCTTTTTCTATCCCAGTCTGGTCAAATTCAAGCACTTTTATGAAAAAGTAGCCTCGTCTCTGTCTCCCATACATTTTGTATAATCTTCACTAAAATATGTATCTCTTTAGGCTTTACAATAATTAAAAATTGCATCAAAGGAGCCATTCCACTTAATTGCAATCTTGAAGGTCATTGGTGATTAACTGGTCACCATACCTAATGGTTTTTATGAAATCCCTTATTGTCATTGTTATGATAACATTTACAAAGCACTTATACATGTATCCAATTATTTGGTACTAATTATTTGGCATTATAATTGGATGGTATTGTAATTATGTCATCCCTTATACATTTCCTTAAGCTGGAGTTTATTATTTCCTTGTTCCCAACTATGGTGATCAATACATGAATGAGTCGTTGAATGAACAAAATATTTTCAGCATGCCACAGGTGTGTCTGACCAATTGTGTTTGGAGTTCCATTATATAACTGATATAACATCTTCAATACAATATTAGTATCTCCCAAAGTATTGGATTTGTAACCTTTTAAATACATTTTATATAGGATCTTAACTGCAGTTACTGTTTCGTGATGTGCTGCAACATGAATGGATCTGGTTAGCAGATCTCTTCACAGTTCTCTCTAGCTTGCTCATTAATCTTAGCCATAGTGAGGTAGCTAAAAGGCAGCTGGACTCAGATCCCTCAGTGTCTGATGATCATAAAAAGTAATCATCATCACACTAAGTTTTCCTATGTGCTATGCATACGTCTGAGTGTCTGAGTCTGGGTTTTCTGTGCTAGTTTAAATAGTGTCCTTATCTGATCTCATTCTTCCAAGAAGCCTAAGACAGAGTGAATTGTTACCTAAATTTTACAGATTTGAAAACAGGTTCAGAGAAGTTAAAATCATGCTCATGATGTCCATTTTCTAAACTTGGTTGCCTTTCTCACACAATCTTGATTCAGCCTAAAATGATAAATGAATCCAAAAAAAGAAAAAAGAAATGAGAAAAGAGTAAGAAAGATTAGGATACGCTTCAAATGTGGGCATTAATGGGGAAAAAAGCTGTACAGACATTGGAAATAAAAGACAAACACACAAGCATTATGGTTCTTGAAAAAAAATTAAATGGCTAGTCAAGTCCTGAATAGGGGAGCAGCAGATGACAAGTTACATGACTGGAGCTTATAAAACCACAGTTCGCCATCACTATTTCTGACACATTTACTACAGTAGCTGCATGGCTTAACAAATGAAATGGGTCTTCCTTACTTCATTAATTTAAATAGATTGCATTACCAATGGTGAAAATAATTCTAGAAGTTACCTCATTCTTTGTAAGAGAATCATTAGCAGGAGAGTATGTACATATATTTTCCTTTTTGAATGCTCTTGGAAAATGTCGAAAAGCTTAATTGAATATTATTCAAGAGCAATGAATTTCCTGCCTGCAGATAGAGACTTCAGGCTCCTGATTTGTCAAGGGTAAGCACTGTTTTTAATGTAAATTTGTTTTATGTTGGCATCCATGTAGACAGCTATGCTTGAAAAGAAATGAATTAATTATGTCTTCCATATGCAAAGATGCTGGTTATTTATACGATGTAGGTCATAAAATTTGAGTTTTTTCCAATAGCAAATTGATTTCCATTGATTTGTTCACATGCTTTTACAAAACACCCCTTGAGACCAGAAGAATGCATTGAAAACTGGCAGGTTGGGGTTAGAAACCCAATCCATAATCATGGAATGAAGTCAGGTTAGCCAAGTCCCAAGAAATTCATGCCTGTGACCTCAGCCCTGCTAATACGCTGTCCAAACAAGCTAACCTAAAGGGCCAAAGGCAAACCTAAGGTGTAAATGATTTTTTAAAAAGTCGCAAAGACTGCTGTTAATAATTTTTTGATTATTTCAAAACTCATAATCAAAGATTATATGTCACTCAAAGTAAATTCTCATGACACATTTAAATACAGGCACATCACCTAATGAACATCACCACACACAAGGTATGGCACTCTTTTAATTTAAACAAAGTCAAAACAAATAAACTTGAAACAGTTATTGATCTACGAATCAGTGATCTCTGGAGATGACCTAGCATTAGCGTGAAGGGCCTCTATCAGGGAACTCAAATCATTACTCCACTCAACCTGGTGATCTTGGCTTTATTGATTCCTGTTTGCTTTAGTCTTTCCCTGTCTCAGTGTCTCTACACCTCTGTGCTTTCACTGTCACACAGCAACAAACACCACACACACATACACACACACCCCAAACATACACACACATAACTTCATTGTGTGCCTTGTCCCGGACTGAGAAGGTATGCATCTTAACGAAGAGTATTTTTCCCCCCGTCTCTGTATTTTCTCCTTTACCTTTTTTCCCTATTCAAGTAGCCTCTCCACTTCATTGCCTCTGGGAATGTATAAGGCTGGCCACAAATCAGGCAGAACCTATACATTTTGCAGTCTTCTGTTTTACAAAAGCCTAAATCTTTTTTTTTTAATTGAAGTATAGATATGTCAATTTCTGGTGTACAGTATAATGTTTCAGTCATACATATACATATATATATAATATCATTTCATATTATTTTTCATTATTGGCTATTATAAGATATTGAATGTAGTTCCCTGTGCTATAGAGAAGAAATTTGGTTTTTATCTATTTTATGTCTAGTAGTTAATATTTACAAATCATGAACCCCCAATCTATCCCCTCCTACTTCCTTTCCCCCCGGGTAACCGTAAGTTTGTTTGAAGTTCATTGGTGTCTTTTCTCCTTTTCTTTTAGATTCCACATGAGTGATATCATATGGTATTTTTCTTTCTCTTTCTGGCTTACTTCACTTAGAATGATGACCTCCAGATCCATCCATGTTGCTGCAAGTGGCATTATTTTAATCTTTTTGTGGCTGAATAGTATTCCATTGTATAAATATACCTCAGCTTCTTTATCCAGTCCTCTGTTGATGGACATTTAGATTGTTTCCATGTGTTGGCTATTGTAAATAGTGCTGCTATAAACACCAGGGTAAATGTTCTTTTGAATTAGAGTTCCCTCCAGATCTATGCCCCCAGGAGTAGGATTGCTTTTGAAGAAGAGGCAAAGGGAATGGGACAGGCTGAAGTGGAGCAGAGGTTTCCTCTGATTCAGAAGTGATTTGCCCAGGGATTTGGGTGACAGGAGAAGTCTATGGTTAACAGAGCAATGGGAACTTAGCCACATTCAAGAGACAGATGAGATCTCAAAGAGAGATGGATGAATGAGGGACACATGGGTGAACTACGGAGGCAGAACCACAGTCCAAAACTGTGATCTATGCATCATAAGGGAGCACAGGGCCACAACATTTCAAGAGACCACTTAGGCTTGTCAGTGAGGATGCCAATGACACAACACTTGATTCAAGTTTAATTTCCTTGTTTTGAGTGTATCATCTATGTCCACTGGAGTGTGGTGTGATTCTCATCTACAAAGGGGACCCTAACAATGAATGAGACGGGATTTTCACTAAGACCAGCAGGATAGAGTTTCAGTCTATCTTTTAAATATTTTTCAATATATAATCTTCTGTTTTAAAACAGCAACAACAAAATTTAAGAGACTCTTCAGGTAATTAAGAATCACCTTGTTGTCAGAAGCAGAGCAGTCTTGGTAAGAATACTGTAAAAAGGCATCAAGCACTTTTCTCAGGTTATTACTGAGTTCTTCTGCTTGACATACTTTTAGCATGAAGTGAAACGTGGCCAGTCCTTGCCAGAGTAGATAACAGTACCTGGACACTCGCCAGTTGCTGAGAGAGGAGAGCATGTCAGCATTCACTGTGAGACTTACCCAGCTGCCTCTGTCAATGACTTCTTATCTGTCTTCCTCACTCCTTCCTGGACTGTCGGCACTGAACCTGGCACTCAATGAACCGCTTGACTGCTACGTAAAAAAAACTCTGCTAGAAAAATCACGTCTCTTAGTCCCCGTGATCATTAGTTTGAGGTTATAATGAACTTTTATTCCTATGAAAAACATCAGAACATGGATTTACAGCTGTTCCTCCCATATGCCAGGGTATCTAAGGTCTAAATCCGAAATTTGAAAGAAAATACATTCCAAATGCAAACCACACCTTTTAATCAACCTTGCAAACTGCTTTCACTTCCACTCACTCCATCTCCCTGGTGCAAAAACTGCAATTCTTTCACACATGGATTTTTGTAAATTCTTTTCTATTTCTCACTTGAAGCAGCACTGCTCTTGGGACATAGAGGAAATGTTCAAAAGTGTTAGCAGAACCAGTTTAATGCCTGGCATGGAGTTTGGGTGAATGGGTGCTATTAAGTGAAACCCAGCTGCAGGCTACTGAGGGTGTTCACCTCACCACTCCAACCTCTACATTTTTTCCTTTCATTATGTATTTTTAATTGAAAAGATAGTAAAGTGCCTTAAAGGAGGTGTTCTATATTAATTAATGAAGTAATCACTTACAAACATACTATCTAAACTATTTTCATTTGGCAAACTACCTTCTTTGTAAATGTGTATTTTATATACAATGTATTATAAAGCCCATAATTCTACTTCTTCTATTTGTAATACTGTGGTTTTTGTACTAAGTCGTAAATTCCTCCATAAGTCTTATTTTTTAATTAAAATGTTAAATAATGACATCATATCTAATTCTGTGGATATAGCTAATTTACTAATATAGAATTTACTAACTCATATTTCTAACTCTGGGCATGTGGATTGCTTCCAAGTTTTTGCTTTACAGATGATGCTGCACTGAGAAGGACAGCATCCGGAGAGCTCTGACAGATGCACGAGGCACAGACCAGACACTTAACACATGTGATTTATAAGGCTCCCAACCACTGTTCAGGATGGATACTCTTCAGTCTGTTTTACAAATGAGGAAACTTGAGGCTCACAGAAGTAAAATGCTTCCCCAAGGGCACTCAGTGAGCAAGCAGCAGAACCATGATTTAAAATTCATATCTATCTGACTCCAAATCTCATTCTCTCTCCCCTATGTCAGAGAACTCTTTCATTAGTGGAATTTCCTCAAGATAAAATCCCAAGAGTGGAATTGTGGAATCAGAGTGTGACTGTCTCTGTGGTCCTTGTTACTTACACATCGATGAAAATTCACAGTGAAAAGGAGACAAGAAAAATTATGTGCAAACCTATTGTCGACCTTCCCTAAAGATCCCATGTTTTTTCAGATAAGAGGGGAGCACTGTCAGGCTCCATTTTTTATATTTGAGAAAACTATATGTAAGGAAATTTACTTATTAGCTCATATTTCATGCAACCAGATTTCTTGTGATCCTATGAAAAATACTAAAAAATGCTGTTCGAAATTTAGCACCTTGTAAGTAAAACAGTATTATTATCATAACAGATTTAAATCCTTGTTGTTTGCAACTCTACTGGCATAGATGGAATTCTTAGTAAACAGGGAAACACATATTTAATCTGTGAATATATAAGGGGCCTTTGTGTAACAAAAATCAGAGAGGTCCCTTTGGCCAGAATAAAAATAAACATCAAGGAGACAAAGGGAGGCTTTCAGGGTTTGAGATACACTATTATTATTATGCCTTTTCAACAAGTATCAATGCTCTCTCTTCCCTTTCACTGGGAACAGTGGAACCTTTGCTGAACTGACAGTCAATTAGAGCCAGTCAACAGAAACTGCTTTGGGTCACGTGTCACCAAGAACTGTTGTTGCCATCGCAACTGCACTATGATAAATTAGCCTGTCTCCACTAAGTATTTGGTTTGCCTACATGCCCTAGAAGGCCATTTTGATATTCTCCTTGACAGTTTTGAGCTAATCTCTGACTCAACCTTTTCAGCAGGCTTGCTAACATTTACATATAGTGAGGGAGAGTATGTGGAAATTAATATTTTTGACTCATCAGATACCTATGTCAGTGTTTCTGAATGACTGTCACACTTAAGGAGTATTTTTGCATTCTCATGAAGTTTGATTATTGTTTTAGAAGCCATTCCACGCAAGGTTAATATGAATTTATTTCACCTCTTGGATACTTACATATTAGTGTCACTTAGTCACTGAGATAAACTACTAGATTCAGCAAAGCTAGAAGAAAAAATGTTAGCTATAAAAGCACTGGCACTTGTAATGGCTTAAATAATTATTTCTCAAGAATTACCACATTTTTATTGTTTAGAGGATTACTTCCTTAATAAATTCTGTGTGGACACTGTAACTGTTTCTTTCTAGGGGTATGGTGAGTTTAAGGAGTTTTTTTTATTAATTTTCTCTTTCTCTTATACAATTTTGAGATTCATTGATATTGGCATGTGCAATGCAATAAAACATATTGTAATTTCAGACAAGGTACATGAAAACGATGAATAATCAATATTTAGTAACTATGTAAAATGCTTTCAGTTTGCAAAGTGTTTCACGTAAATTTTCTCTTGTAATCTTCAACACTCCCCGACAATGTTATCCTACTCATTTTTTGATAATAAAGAACAATTTAAGATAAGAAGAAAATCATCAGTTACAATGAAATTAAAACAGCCCAAACTTAAAATCAAGTATTTGACTCCAAACACAAATTTTTTATGTTGTGTCACTACCAAAACAATTGTTTCTCTTTTCCCCAAACAAGCACATAAGTATTTACATAGTACACAATTAGCTGAGAGCTTTATGTATTATTTATAAAAATTTAGTAATTTTAAAATGTCAAATCCAGTTGAATATGTAGGCTGAAGTTGCACGTAAATCTGTATACCTATCTAGAATTTAAATAAAAGAATACCAAAGAAATATGGGCTGTATTAAGGAATTATCTCCATTATTTTTCCAATTTTTTTATGTGTGGGGTAAAAAAAGAAGAAAGGGGAAAAAAAGAATCACTATAAAGCAGAATAAAATACAGCAAGTTTCAAAGTTTAGATTTAGAATGATCACATGAATTACTGGAGGGGAGAATGAAGGCTGATATTCAGTTTGTTATAGGAAAAATTGCATTTTCTCCTACTCTGTCTTTCTTGGTTTATTTCATTCCCAAGCCCATGCCTCTCAAAGTGTGGTCCATGGACAAGCAACACAACTTGCATCACCTGAGGGCTTCGGAACTGCAAACTCTGAGGTACCGCCCCAGCTCCAATGAACCAGAATCTGCATTTTAGCCAAGTCTCAGGTGATCCATATGGATTTTAACATTTAAAGTAGCACTGTGTCTACTGGAACTTCTACCAACAATCAGGAAAAAGAGGAAAGAAACTGAACATCAATCCCAATGGTTTAAAGTACCTGGATTAAGACTGCAATGACTTTAGGGTTTAAAACTAGGAGGCCTCTAGGTTAATAAATTTCTCACCCATTGAGACCTGGAAGATGAGACAACAATATAATCCACCAACAATAATTAGCATTGTCAGGTGAATCCACTGCCCAATATTGCAGACTGACTAAGTGAGTCTTAAAACAGATTGTAAGGTCTAGGATGCCAGGGACTACACCTAGCATAGAACACACACACACACACACACAATCTCTTTTGAAGTAAACTTTGTTGAGGGAAAGGCCCAGGGCATAAGCATGCAATGGTTTTGTCTGGGAAAGTCCTATGATCCACAACATAGGCCCCTGGGAACCATTTATCAACAGAAGTACCCAGAAGGGAAAGCAAGACCAACAGCTTGCTACCCTTGATAATGAGTCAAGCCCAGGGTTAAAATCAAGCTCACATTGCTTTTCTTTTCCAGGCGCCAAATGCCAGTGTCTGGCCTTTTTCTATATCTTAACGAGCCTCCTCCACTCCCCTCAATCAAACTTTTCTTGCCTTGAATCATTCCATAAGGACTTCCTGACTTAGTGACTCGCTAATGTAATAAAATGCATATGCTAGTCATTTCTTGAAAATGAAGAACATTAATTTTGAGGGACGATGTCCTAATCTGAATGTGTGCCAGTAATGGAAGAATGACCCACTTCCCTGTCCCCCTGATAGGAAGAGATACTTGGTGATAGTTGAGACAAATGGTGACTCTTAAGGCACTGGGTTTAAACTACTTGAGTCTGGCCAGATGATGTTACTACATTTTAACCTTCAGATACATTAATAAAGCTAAAAATACCTTTAGCCTGCCAATAGTTCCCATTAAAAATGTTTGTACAGGCATTAAAATTCTGTTAACAGAATTCAAAATGAAAGAAAAATAATTATCATACAGTTCCATTCTTTCAACAAGCCAAAATGTTTTCATTTTTTCCCTGGTTCCTTCTGGTCGTTTACAAACAGCATCTTTTTATTGCTTTGTTTTAAATATAATTTCAGTAATGACATCAGTCCTAGTTGTCCCTGGCTTTGCCAGCCCCACCAGAGTCACAGATATCTGCTACCAGGAGGCTGCATCCCGCCTGGTTCCAGAGCCCACTCTGCCCTAGACAGGCTTCAATCTCAACACAGGCAGGTGGGGTTATATTGGTGGGTGTAGAGTGATGGGGACAGAAATTATTCTTGTCCATTAAATATTTAAGCTATTTAAATTTTTATGTATAATAAATAACTCTGAATTCTTCTTAAGGAGCTCTTCCTTCATTTTGAATAATTCCTTTAGGATAATTTACCACAAGTGAGACTATGATTTTGTTGCTCTTCAAATATTATGAAAATTGCTTTCAAAAAGCATTTTTTGCTCCATCCCTAAGGGTCTGGGGAGGGGATGGAGGGCTGGCTTTGGAAACTGCAAAACTTCCCCGGGGTGTTATAATGCGCAGCCCTCGAAACGACCAGGTGATGAGGGTGGTGCTTTCACTGCAATCGAACTAGTCTTGGTATTAACATTTAAGTACTTAAAAAAAAAAAAAAAAAACTTGGTAGCTACAAATAGTCCCTCAATCCCTTATTTTCATAGCTTTAACTGACATATAGTTATCAGTATTTCTACAGAATGTGCTGTTTTCTCCTTTTAGCTCTAGAGTGTGTTGAAAGGTGAAAGATAATTGAACCACTGTGAGTTACGTCTTCCCTAGGATACTCTGCTCTTCCAGTCACTCTCAACTCTTCACACAGGATAAGAAGAGAGAAAATGATTCAGCTTGAGGGCAGAAATACAGGCACATGGAGAAGGAGAGTGTTTGCCCTTGACTCCAAAGAAATCCTCTGTGGAATCCTGGACTCTGGAAATACCATGAATGCACTGATTCCTACCAACTGAAAGGGGCGATACATATTTTAAATTGTGCCTCAAAGTCAGAGGGTATCACCTGACATAACATTTCAATCTGAATAACAAGCACTTGCTGCGGGGGGAGGGGGACCTTTACCCTTAAATACCCTTTCAGAAAGTGAAGCGAGAAATGCTGGTAGGGGCACTTCTTTATAATGAAGCAGAGCCACAGGCTTCGCGGGTTCTGAACCTTTCCTGCCTGCTGAGCCTGGCCAGGAATAAGTAGATATTTCATGCCACCAATTCTTTTTTAGGTTTTAATGATGACTAGGCCCATATGATGGGAGAGACCTTGAACTGTTCCTACGGGTGAAAAATGCCAAAAGCTATAGGAGAAAATAGTTTACAATTTGCTTAATATTTGAGGTTTTCAAAGGCCTTTTCAAGCAGTTATTAATTAATCAAAGAGAGACGTGGTAAAGTGGGCATTCTTAATATTTCATAAAAAGAATGGGAAAAAAGGGAAAGAAATGCAGTGTTACAGAAGAAGCAGTTTTGAAATAGCCCAAAGAAACAGCCACTGTTTTGGCTGTGTGTTGGGAATAATGAAAAATACAGTTATAACTTGATCACAAATTTGTTTACAAAAAGCAGTAGTTTGTCTTGATAGATGGTCGTGCAGCAATGGTCTGGAATTCTTCAGGGCGGGGTCATACCTCTTTTATATTCCTAGAAGCTATCACAACTTAGGTACATGATAATTGTTATAAGGCGCTGAGTCTTACCAACACAGGTCATAAATGAGCTTACCAGGTGCTTACTAAGTTGAAAGTAGCAGAGATCAGATTTCAGTAGAGTAAGAAATAGTCAGTGAATTGGATAGGGAAGACAAGAGATGGGAAGAATGATAATAGAAGACAGTAATATGATCTCATTCAAAGAGCAAGCGTATGTGTTTATGGGCCCAGTCAAAGCTGGGTTCGAATTCTAACTATGCTACTCACCGCGTTGCACAACCTTAAACATGTTGCTTAAACTCTCCACTTTCAGGTCTCCTAATCTATAACACCCCTGGTAGCAGCTAGTGAGTAAATACAAGTTTCCTTCCCCCTCGAAATTAAAGAGAGTCATTTGGTTAGGGTTCTTCAGTAGTATTGGAATCAATGGCCCTCGTGTCCCTTCTCACTACAAGTGTTCCTTAATTCTACAATTTACTTATGTAGCTGAGCTCACTTTCCCTAGTATACCACGGGGATACATTCCTTTGATTAATTTCAAGGATCACCCACAAACTGATAGATGAGATTTTATTTCCGTCAGGCAAGAGTTCTCAGAACCTGCCAAGTCCTACTATGTCAGTGATGTCCATTTTACTTCAAGGAAAGGCTATGCACCAAAACTTCCTTGCAATGATAAAGGCAAATCTGCTAGAGAAAATGCTGCTGGATCTATGTCTTCTGTTATTTTTACCAAATATTTCTGTGCTCGCTTGAAATGTCCCAAGTGAGGTATTTCATATCGTATCCATCGTCACTGGCAGATCTGGTAATATAACTCGCAGCCAGCATCTAACAGGCCAGTGTATGCCCCAGGGCGGGCCACATGAGAGGTCTGTCTTCCTCTCTCTTAAAGATTTAGGACAGTGCTAGACCAGGAATAGGAAATGTCAGGAACGCAGTGCCCTCCCTTGAGGATGGAATATGTCCCTGATGGACCAGAGCTTTCTCTTACTGAACCAGCTTGAAGCCTTGGCATCCTACTTAACATATTGCTCTAAGCAGGCAGTACAAATTGGAGCTGGAAGTTCATATGAAATCTCTGGCTCTCCTTGCTCTAGACTCATTTTAACAATTGGGCTGAAGTTGCAAATTCAAACTGTGCAAAAATAGGATAAAGAAATATCAAGACATTTGTGCTGCCATTTATCTGTAGAAAATTAATAGAATCTGGAACCTGTAGGAATAGACCTCAGCAGGCCTGAGGCCTCATCCTGCTGTGGAGATGGTCTGTCTGGGAAAGAGAGCTTAGGCAATGAGGCAAGCACGTAGGGAGATTCTGGAATTGTTACCAATTACTTGTATCAGGCAAGTAGCCAGAACTTGCTCTTATTGTCAGGAGGAGTCAAGGGGGTTCAGAACCCCATGAGACTAGAAAGGGGGTCTTTCCAAATCCTTGTAGGATGCTCATCTCAAGAATATGGTGGGAGCGGCAGCATCAGGGTCTTTCTGGGACCAGGAAAGCCAGGGCGGCTTGGCCTTCTCACTGGGAACACTGAGGTGTCTCCAGCTCTGTGCAGTCCACGTTGGTAAGCTGATCCTTCATCTGCCTGAGTGGAGCTCACTTTTGTCTGCATCTGCTGGCACTGTTCTGTCAAATCCTATCACCATCACTGTGCTGACTACCAAGCAGAGCCATGAATGCAAGTGGGTCTTTATGTGGTCAGATCTGGTCCTAAGCATCCCCTCCAGAAGCAGAAGTGATCCTGAAGAAGAAACAAAGTGGTGTGTCATCGACATCTTTCTCCAGCTGCCTTGCTGAGATAGAAACCCTCACTGGGCTTATATGTCAGGGGTTTGTGCTTGCCTACTTGAAAGCTAAATGAAAAAAAATGCTATCTACTGACATATATACACAAGCATAGTCCATTTATGAAAAAAAGGCAGAAAAATTAGGCAAGATATATATATTTTTAAAAAGAGGTAAAAGTTAAAAAGAGAGAATCAGGAGAGAAAGCAACTTGAAACGTTTGCAGTAGGGATGGCCTCTTACTCCTTCTGTGACTCCAGGGCTGGCACAAAGCCTTAAATGTATTAGCCCCGGAATAAATATTTGTTGGACTGAAGATGAACAGGAAAAAACAGAGAGATAGGGAAGAGAGTCAGAAAAAAAAAATGAGAAGGGAAGATTTTCACACCTTTTTGTTTAAAAAAGGCCACACAATAATGAAATAATGTGTAGTGCCTAGAGGAACCCACAAGAATTTATATGTGGACTGAAAACCTCAGAAAGTTTGACTTTTCAAAAACCAGAATAGAATTGTCAGTCTAAAGTCACATAAGATGAATATATTACAAAGTTCTTAAAGTTCAAATTGTACTGTCGTATAGAAGACCTTCAAAAATTCTTGGAAAAGTAAATCTCTACTTCAAAAGTAAACTTTGTAGCTACTTGAAAATGGAAAAGGGGGAAAAAAAAGAGAGAGAGAGAGTATTTCTCAGTCTCTGCTAAGGAAAAAAAGACTACAAGTATTTTAAAGCCAACTTCTAGAAGGCACATCAGGATTTGAAAGGATATAATAAAAGATCCCCTTACAGCTCTCTGAAATATATGACAGTATTTCAAGGAATTTGGCTGAGACTGACACTGACTCTCATTTGAGACTTTAAAATAAAAGACAAACTGTCCCAGCTTTCAGCAACCGCTTCATTGTTTCCGAAGGTATATGCCCGCAGGTATAGTGTCCCATCTTCTCTCCTCTATCTTGTACCTCAAACACAACTGCCTTGATGAGGAAGGCTTGGCCTCACCGATAGATAACTCTTACTTTTTAATCACCTCTTCCCAATCTGAAGCTGCCATCTGTCCCTTCTAGAAAGGAGATATGAAAATGCAGTAGTAGAGAGTTTTACTTGTTAAAGAATTTGAAGAAACATTTTTATATTTTATGGAAATATTTTATACATGTTTTTAAATAGTCAAAGCCTAAAGGTTAAATCATCTCTTATCATGCAGAAGCTTTTAAACATAAGTACATATGTATCCTAAGGTAAAAGCTTCACCACCTGTCCAGGCCATGATTAATCTTCACTATTCCATTTCCTTCACTTGTTCAGTCAGTAGCCAAGTCTGGTCTGCTCTGTACTCTCTCCAAACCATCCTTTTTTCCTTTGTAGGAATCTCTTTCCCTTAGATCTAATCACCAGTCTCCTCGGTTGTTACAGATCTGATCTGATCAGGTCAGAGCCTCCTAAAAGCCCATCGATGTGGTGTCCCTTTGTCCCCAGAATAAACTTCTTACTAGAACAGGCAATGCCCTTCCTGACCTGACCTTTGTTAACTGAACAACTCTCTTCTCCGTGCTAAATTTCTCTAGACCTTTACATGTGCTATTCACCCTGGGCAGAATGTCCAGATCTACTAAAGCTACATTAGGTGGCAAACCCAAGGGTTCTTACAGTATTTTCATCATGGCGCTAATTGCACAGTACATTATTTGTATTTATCTATCTTACCCTATGCAAGCTCTTCAGCACAAGTACTGAGTCACTTTTGTTTTGTTTCCAACACCAGAATGCTGTGTGGCACACAGTAGTCATGAGATACATATTTGTTAAATAGATGCTCCTGATACCATCTTTAGACTGGATGCTATGAGTTCACAAAACAGTTATAGTCTAATACAATTGCGTTCTCAGCTGACCCTGAAACCAGCCAGAATGCACCATTCCATGTCTATTCTAAGCTTACCTCAATGAAAAACAAATTAAAAAAGAGTGAGGCTATCTAGCCTGTTGAAAGAACCAATGGTCAAATAGTAAAATACAGTTGCTAAAGACTTGCCAGCTTAAAAACTGGGTTGAGTAGCCTAGATTACTCAAAGGTCATGTGTAAGAATAAATGCAATCTTAAATTATTCCATCTTGTGAAAAGCAGGTTTATATAACTATTATAAAGTGCGGTTATATGAAATCAAGTTGACCTGTAAATTTGAGATATTACATTTTTCTTTATCCTTACACAGACCCTTTTTAAAAAGTCACACTTTCAGTGCCAAGAATCAGCTATTTCTACGCCAATCCTAAAATCCTCACCAGTCAAGGAGGACGGTGAAGACACAGGCTGGTCACATGTCCATCCCCATGGGAAGGCCTCCACCAAGGACAGGAGCTGAGATCACCTAAGTGGACTGTTTCATGGACCCTGTCCAAGCGGAATAAGAAAACTGTGGGATTTGGAAAAGTTAAAGAAAAAGTATCCAAAGCTAAAAGAAGTTGGGATACGGGAGATGGCAGAACAGGGGAAATTGGAAGGTTTCTCAAAAAAGTACGAGCATGTATTAGGATCATCAAATAACATTATTCAAGGGCTATCTGTGATAGCAACCAAATTTTGAATGCCAAGCAAAGCGCAGACCTGTCATGATAAAATCTACACCAGAAGATCTGATTATTAGTTTTTATACTAGCTTGTCATTAAAATGACTTAAATATAAAGGCTGTATTTTAGACAAGTAAAATGTATCTGAACTTTCAATATATACTGTGTAATGTTGTGAGACAAATGGCTCCATCTCTAATACAGAAACTGCAATGTGTCCTTTGAATCCAGCTCAGAGTTCTTGAAGGGCAGTGCAGTGATTTGCCGAGATTCTCAAAATAAATCAATACAATTCCACAGCATTTTAAGGCCTATTCTGGAAAAAGAAATGAAGCCCCTTGTGTAAATTCAGATCATTTTCCAATTTAGTTTCCAAAATAAAATGATCAAATGAAAATGTCTTGAGTGCCATGAAGAGAGATACCACTATTTTATACTTCAGTTTTTGCAAAATAAAATCCTTTATCACTTTGTAGGGAATCTTAGAAATGAGGATCTCATTTACCTAAGTTTTATATACAAAATATGCAAATCTTGAATAAGCAAAGTAAGAAATATTCTTTAGGGGGCAGCTAACAAAAAGAGTAAGCTCAAAATGAGATTGCAAACAGATTTAAGTGTGATTTTATATTATTCAAATCTAACATGCAATAAAGAAAAATGCCAAGCTGCTGAAAGAAAACATATTCTTTAAAAAAAAAATCACACAAACAACAACAAAATCATACCAGCTTTGAAATATTCTGTTTCTGATTCTGCTTTTTAATTGTTGGTTCAGAAGCAAGTCTCTGTATTAATTGCGCTTCCTCCTTCCCCACTGCCCGCACCGTGGTGGGCCACACACCACATGTGCACATCTCATAGAAAGCACATGCCCATGAACTCCTAATGTGTTCCCAGTCACAACGCCCAGCGGAAAACTGGAAAAGGGTCTTTCTGGAGGGTGAGGGGAAATACATCTCTATTCCAGCTTTTGATAAGCTCATTGGCAATAACTGAATGTTTTAAAATTAGGTGGCCAGAAAGTCCTAAGAGGGCATTCTTATGTGCTCTGCTTGAACTCTGCACTGTTCTCCTTGAAGAACAGTTGCAAAAGACAGGAATTTTGAGGCAGAAGATTTAGCCTTAAAACAGGGCTCTGATAGTTATTGCTTTTGTGACTTTGAAATATTCACTTCAAAATTATCTAGTTTTCTCTGCTGCCATCTGGGCAATATATCACACTTCCCCTATCAGTATAAAATGCTACGCAAATGATAATTAAACCTGAATTGTTCTACTGATTTACTAGGATTACTTTATTGGTCAAAATAAACATTGCCTTGTCTCAGTGTCAGTTCTATCTATGATATCTATGAATCTTTGCGCTTTGTCTGTCTGCCTTCCTCTGAAAGCCCGAAGACATCAAGATGGTTAGGGGTTTGGGTAGGTATTCCTAAGTAAATCTTGCCTCTTAAAAATGAGAAGCTAGACTCCCTCTTCTCCTCCCTCCATAGTTATGAAAAAGCTTACACAGGATAGGGATGGAAATAGAGTTATTCAAAACCACATTTAGTAATATATGAAAAGTACTCAAAAGTGATTCATGGGGAGAAACTGATTTTTTTTAAAAATCCATCTTTATCTTCATTTAGTCAGGCTTAATTTGGAGATAATTACTTCTCTTCGTCTGGTTGGTTACCTGCACTTGCGTATAAGCAGGACAAACGACGCTGGGTTATAGCACATCTACAGTGCAACAGACGCACCCAAAGCTGTGGTCAGACGAAGATCCAGATTATCCCAATCATGTGATGCTCTTAGTATTAAACAAGGAAGTGACGCCAAAACAGAGCTAATAAAACGTGGGCATATTTTAAAAATATGTTTGAGAAATCAATGTTTTTAGCATTTACTGAAAAAGGCTACAATATAATTATGAGGTATCCTCTTTATTTCCTCTTGAGCATTGTCTTTCCTGACCTCTTTTTAATATTTCCAAAAAGCTCTGCCCTTCTATCCTGTCAGTTTAGTGTTTCAGTGAGGAGAGACCACAAGGAGTAGACGATCTACCAGCTGTAGAAGAGCCTTTGGCTGGAGACAACTGAGGGGAAAAAAAAAAAAGCTGAACGCGTAATCTGTTAAGAACTCAGCTGCTTGCATATGCATCATTTTATTTCCTTGTTTACATGTTTCATAATTAACTTATGTAGCTCTTTGATATCCTTAAGAAAATTGTTGATTTTGTTAATTTAACTCAAGTAAAGGAATGGAATTAAAACATCACATAAAAAGAAGTATAATTTAGTCTCTGCTTAAGCAACTTTTTTTCTATAAGCGAACGTACAGTAAATATTTTAGGCTTTACAAGGCATATATCCTCTGTCATAACTTCTCAACTCTGCTGTTACAGCCTGCAAGCAGCCATAAGGACATGGAAAGGAAGGGGCATGGCTGTGTTCCAATAAGGCTTTGCTAATGGAAACTTAAACTTCATAGAATTTTTACATCACAAAATATTTTTCTTTTGATTTTCTCATTTAAAAAGCGTAAAAAGCATACTTAGCTCAGCTACCGTATAAATCAGGTGGTAGGTCACCTTTGGCCTTCCAGCTAGAGTGGGTAAGCCCTAACTGAATCTAGCTGGTCTAGTTTAATGGGGAGCTGTAAAGCAGCGACCAAGTTTCACTTATGTTCCCAAATGAAGAGTTTCATAGGGGCTATATCTTTCAGGCTTACTTAAAATGTTTTTGTAAAAATGTTAAATAAAAGTAGTCTACTACTGTAAGTCACTCTAAAAAATATTTTTAACCAATTAGTTGGAAAAAATTTCAATGTGTAATTTTAATCACAAAAATCATTAATGCAAAAAAAAATCATTAATGCAGACTCTATTCTGCCTCTCCATCAAGTTCAGCAAAATTTTGTTATCTCAGATCATCCTTTAAGTTATTGAAGCTTATAAAGTCCTTCTTTGACTCTGCTAAAGTAATCAAAACCCACGGTTTGATGGAGACTGAAATGGGGGCAATGAAGAAGATAGAAGGAATGGAATTGGCTTCTTATCTATCTTTTTTTTTGCTAAAAGATTCAGAGATATAGATGTTTAGCATCCTCTCTCTAAACTGAATCATTTTAACACTTAATATTTTCACATAATAATATTATTTATGGAAACAATGAATTCCTTACCTCATTGGTCAAACTTGGTTTTTATTGTTACTATCATTTTATACATCGTTAACTGCTTGAAAAAACAAAAAATAAGAAAAAAAACCCACAAGCACAACAACAAAAACAATTAACCAGTTCATTGGCTCCCCAGATCTAGCAGCTAACTGTATTGTTATAGGAAATGTAAATAACCTAATACCAGGGGTATTCTGGTTAATACTTAAAACACTAGTTCTTCGGGGAGAAGAGCCCTGATTTGTAGCATTTGCTGATTTCCATAGTGTGAATATTCTCACTATGGACCATTTTAAACCACCAATTTGACATCTTTGAATGCAGAATTGGGAAGAGATGGATATAATTGGTTTTTACAAGTCAGTATGAGCCACCTTCAGCACATCACTGCTGGCTACTGTACTAAGTAACTTCAGTAACTTTTCTCCCTATGTCTAAAACAGAAACTGAAAAGCAAACTCCTTCCTATACTTACTTAAGCAAAATGCAAACCAAAAATGTACAATGAAATATAATTCTATAAATGCACAATTATAAAAATAAAATCCTCTAAATGATTAAAAGACGGCAAAAGATTGGACTTAGAATACATCTTCAGGATAACTTACAAATAAAAGTCTTGACACATATCTTTAGTAAGGTTTAACACTGTTACATGTAATGAAGGGATATCTAGCAGAAAAATGATCATTTATGTCAGTGGAAGCTAATTTATAAGAGAGAACCTTTCATCAGATATTTTTTTCTCTCAAATCATGGCAGATCAAGTATAATCTCAAAATGCATTTCTTTTATGTGTGGCTTTTAAATTCTTTTATCCCCTAATATTAACTTTTTACGGTACACCATGGCTTTTATGAATGCGAATACAATCGATTGGAATGACTCGTGGTCTACAGGGGGCAAGAATACCATACTATTCTATTAATATTGATTTTTAAGATGAGTGGTAGCTGTTCATTGCAAGGAGAGAAGAAATCTATGGCTTCTTTATAGAACTGAGTCCCTAAAGCTTTTCCAGTCCAGTGAACAAGACTTTCCTCTTATAAGATGTTTATTGTTTATCTTGCCTTCACTAGTTAGAGCAAAAATGCTTTAAGAGTTTTACATGTAAATGGGGGTATCAGTATGACATCATACCTAACGTAGCACAATGAGATCATGTAACTTCTCACCGGATTTAAGATGTACACTCTGAAAACAAAATCTCTTTATTAGGGTGAGCCATGCCTTGTAGTGACAGAGATTATGCTTAGTAGCTCAATAACTCACCCAATCTTAGATATTCGTATTTGCATCCTAACTTCTAGGTTCTACAAAGCCACAGTGGGTGTCAGTAACGTGTTTATTTAGTGACATATCTGTTGGAATTAAAAGGGGCAGCAAAAATATGGAAAAGTACTCTCTGAGGGAAGATACCAAATCTCACTCCCTCAATTTAACGTGGTGGTTAATTTAGGAAGATAGTAGGTGCTTAAAGATTTTATTACAAAGGCATCAAATTGCTACTCAGGTGATGATCCCTACCAGGACTGCCAGAAGGAAAAGCAGTGGAACTGAATCTTGGGAGATCATATTATGAGGCAAAATGTCCAGAAAGACAGTAAGAGTTTAAAAATATGTAAAAAACAGAAGAGTGAAAAATCGTGGGATCAGTGGAATAGAGTTTAAAGAAGAGGGTGGGAAGTGATAAATAGGGAGTTTGAGATTGGCAGATATTAACTAATATATATATAAAATAGATAAACAACAAGTTTATACTGCACAGCACAGAGAACCATATTCAATATCTTGTAGTAACTTATGGTGAAAAAGAATATGAAGATGAATATATGTATGTTCCTATATGGCTGAAGTATCTTGCTGTACACCAGAAATTGACACAACATTATAAACTGATCATATTTCAATTAAAAATACATATATAAAAAGAAGGAAGTAGATAAATGCAAAAGAGAAGTAAGGTACTTGCTTCTGGAAGAAAGGACACTGGTTCTGACAAAGAATATCTTTGGCGACCCTGGAAACAGTATTTGGTAAGACATAAGATGAGTTTATTGTGAAAATTTTATGGCATGTATTTACTAGTAGATTTGGGAATCAAAGCAGCTTGGGATTGCCAATTGACAGTCTAGTTCGAAGAAGGGAGGAAGGGAAGGAAAGTAGTATTTACTTGTGTGAAATGAGAATTGAGAGTCAATGTCCCTTGCTGGGGGAGAAAATAATTAGGTGAGGAGAGAGGGTGGGAGTCATGCTGGTTAAGAAGGCTGGATTGAGAGAGTTGGAGATTTCAGGGCCAAGAGACACCTTAAAACAATACATGCCAATGTCCACAGGATGAATGGGAACTACAGTCAGAGGACGGAGTGAAAAGGATAATGAAAAGGCAGAAGTAATATCAGAGAATCCCTAATAGGGCCAACTTTGCTTCATATGCCTGTATTTTGTAAATTAAAGTGACATATGTCAAATAAGATCCTAAATACTAGGGAAGTAAAGTGCCTTCCTAGGGTGTGGGGAATTCACACAAGCAATCTCCAAACCCTGCTACACTGAAGATATAAGTCTATCTAGTTCCTTCAGATACTCCACAACAGGGCACACGGAAGACTCAAAGGAGATAGCCTATTTCCCAGAACCGGGGAGACCTCTATTCTTCATACCATAAGGCTCTAGTTCTCAGAAGGACCAGTCTGACAATAATTATTGGGTTCTGTGTACAGTAGGCAGAATAATGCTCCCCAAAGATGGCTGTGCCCTAATCCTAAGAACCTGTGAATATGCTACTTTCCATGGCAAAAGGAACTTTGCAGATGTGATATTCAGATGGGCCTAATATAATCACATTAGTTCTTAAAAGGACTGTGTTCAAAATCATAATCAAATTTATATGGAACCGTCAAAGACCTAGAATTGCCAAAGCATTACTGAAGAGAAAGAAAGAGGCTGGTGGAATAACTCTCCCAGACTTCAGACAACACTATAGAGCTACAGTCATCAAGACAGCATGGTATTGGTACAAAAACAGACATATAGACCAATGGAACAGAATAGAGAGCCCAGAAACGAACCCACAAACTTTTGGTCAACTAATCTTCGACAAAGGAGACAAGAATATACAATGGAATAAAGACAGTCTCTTCAGCAAATGGTGTTGGGAAAACTGGACAGCAGCATGTAAAGCAATGAAGCTAGAACACTCCCTTACACCATACACAAAAATAAACTCAAAATGGATCAAAGACTTAAACATAAGACAAGATACAATAAACCTCCTAGAAGAAAATACAGGCAAAACATTATCTGACATACATCTCAAAATTGTTCTCCTAGAACAGTCTACTCAAGCAATAGAAATAAAAGCAAGAATAAACAAATGGGATCTAATTAAACTTACAAGTTTCTGCACAGCAAAGGAAACCATAAGTAAAACAAAAAGACAACCTACGGAATGGGAGAAAATTTTGCAAATGAAACCGACAAAGACGTGATCTCCAGAATATATAAGCAGCTCATACAACTTAATAAGAAAAAAACAAACAACCCAATCCAAAAATGGGCAGAAGACCTAAACAAGCAATTCTCCAAGGAAGATATACAAATGATAAATAGGCACATGAAACAATGCTCAATATCACTAATTATCAGAGAAATGCAAATCAAAACTACGATGAGGTATCACCTCACACCAGCCAGAATGGCCATCATTCAAAAGTCCACAAAAGACAAATGCTGGAGAGGATGTGGAGAAAAGGGAACTCTCCTACACTGCTGGTAGGAACGCAGTTTGGTGCAGCCACTGTGGAAAACAGTATGGAGATTCCTCAAAAGACTAGGAATAGACTTACTGTATGACCCAGGAATCCCACTCCTGGGCATATATACAGAGGAACCCTACTTCAGGATGACACCTGCACCCCAATGTTCATAGCAGCACTATTTACAATAGCCAAGACATGGAAACAGCCTAAATGTCCATCAACAGATGACTGGATAAAGAAGAGGTGGTATATTTATACAATGGAATACTATTCAGCCATAAAACCTGACAACATAATGCCATTTGCAGCAACATGGATGCTCCTGGAGAATGTCATTCTAAATGAAATAAGCCAGAAAGAGAAAGAAAAATACCATATAAGACCGCTCATATGTGGAATCTAAAACAAACAAAGCATAAACACAAAACAGAAACAGACTCATAGACATAGAATACAAACTTGTGGTTGCCAAGGGGGCTGGGGGGAGGGGAGGTAGGAAGGGATAGACCGGGATTTCAAAATTGTAGAATAGATAAACAAGATTATACTGTATAGCACAGGGAAATATATACAAGATCTTACAGTAGCTCACAGAGAAAAAAATGTGACAATGAATATATATACGTTCATGTATAACTGAAAAATTGTGCTCTACACTGGAATTTGACACAACATTGTAAAATGATTATAAATCAATAAAAAATGTTAAAAAAAAAAAAAGAACTGTGAGAGATACAAGAGGAAAATATAGGCAGGAGTGATTCAAAGTGAACATGGAGGCCTCTAGAAGCAGAATAAAACCCTCAGCTGACAACCTATTGAGGACCTGAACCCCAGTCCTATCACTGAAAGAAACTAAATTCTGTCAACAACCTGTAAAATCAAAATAATAGATTTTGCCCTAGAGCCTGCAATAAGCAACACAGTCCTGCTGACACCTGATTTTAGCCCAATGAGACCTGCATCAGACTTTCTAATTTCTTAACTATAAGATAATAAATGTATGTTACTTTAAGCCACTAAGCTTGTGGCAATTTGTATAGCAGCAATAAAAAAAATAATATCCTATATGACTCTGAAGTCTCTATTAGAGTGTATCTTTAATGAATATCAAAGAAGAATGAGAGTCAATTTATATAATCTTCCAGGATAATGAATGACTTGGAGACTCCTTCCCCCACCCCAAGTGGTCAGAAAACTTGCCAACTACCAAGGACTATTCCATTCCTATAAACTTGAGTCTCTGGAGATAAATTATGCCTGGCTCCTAGTTTGTATGTCTTCCTTTTACCTCTTGGTAAGCCACCAGGCTCCCTTGGCTCCCCAAGGCTCCTACTCAGGTTCCTGTTGGTGGGCGAGACTTGGGCATCCAGTAGGACCAGACTAGCTACACAATGATAGCCATCATTATCATATTGTTGCATTACTATTATTGCAATACTCTGTGATAATGTCATGATGGAAGTCTATACCAAATCCAGCACTTTATAAAAGAAAGCAAACCAATTTGGGAATGGTAGGAAAGAGAAGTTGGAGGTGCTTCATGGGATTTTAAATAGTGAACAGGAGCTTAAAAGTAGAATAAATTGATAGGACATTACAGGCAGAAGTAAGAGCACAAGTAAAGGCATGAAGAGGTGAAATGACTTCGGCTCCTCATTCACATCCTGCATGAACAAGGATAAAGGGTGTAAGTGGCAGGAGGCCAAGGATGCTGTTAGACAAGTATTCAGGGTTCATATCATGCAAGACTTTCTATGACATGAAAAGGAGCTTGGGATTTATAAACAATAGACAAGCTACTACAGAATTTTAAGCAGAGGAAAACAAAATTGTATTATGCTTCTGGGGCAGCATAAAGGACAAGTGGAGGTGGGTTAAGCAAGAAGTAAAGAAACAGGTTAGGAATCCACACAATGATTATACAAAAAAGATCAGGGTCTAATGCAAAGTGACAGACAGAAGGTGAAGATTTGAAAGTACTCAGAATGTGCAGGATTTGTTAACATTTTGTGAGGATGATTGAAGAGAAATTCAAGGATAATCATTAATCATCAAGGTCATCACCATAAATAATCTTTGCTGGGTCTCAATATATGGCTGCCACTATGTTAAGCACTCCACTTGAATTATATCATGTGACCTACATAATAATACTAAGAGAAAGGTATGATTGTTACATCCATTTTAAAGATGGAAAATTGCAATTTAAAGAGGGAAATTCACCTTTCAAAGTCACATTGTTAGTATCAAAGCCCAATTCCAAACCATGGCAACTGCCCTCAGAACCCACTTACTACAAAAACTATGCTCTTAACCACTGTCATTGCCCACAAGGCTTACACCCCGGTAACTGGCTAGGATGACTGGGTGAATAGGGGTTATTTCTAATTACAAAAGTCAGAAAAGAGAGAAAAATAGCCTGAGGTTGCAAACTAAGGACATGCTGGGTTTGAGGTGCTAGGAGACATCTAGGTGGAAAGCCAAAGGGCTCTTGGACTTTGGGGTCTGGTATCTCAGACAGTTGTGATGGGAGATACTTATTTCCTACCCAAATCTCAGGCTGAGTCAAAAATTATTGTAACTAGCAGGTATACCAGAAGCAGAGGCCAGGAAATACATAGGTGTAGTACAGATTAACTTCAGAGATTTAAAAAAAAAAAAAAAAAAAAAGAAAGAAAGACAGAAAGAAAAAAGAAAAAGAAAATTTGTCGCCAAATTTCCAAGGTAGTACAATATCGCCACCTACTGCAATGGCTGTCAAGGACACTATATCTTCTGAGTCGGCTGAAAATCTGACTGGCAGGATTGGCAGTCCCTCTCTGGCACTCACGTCCTCCTCCCCTCCACCTGCGGCAGTCACCTTCCTCTGTTACCTCACTGTTTCCTGCCCCATGGTTCTTGAACCATAACTGGGATATAGAGCTTGGTAGGAGCCCCACAAATTTAAAGCGACTGGAAATTATAGCCAGTGTTTCAATCCACAGATGTTATGATACAATCTCTTATTTCTCATTTCTTAACTGTCATTTCTTTTTTTGTTTTGTTTTGTCTTTTCCTGGTTCTGAATACTGTGCTGACACATTAGCTGGCGGGAAATTATACACTTTTTGATACTCAGTTTTCTCATCTGTAAACCGGGGTTATTAATAGTTACCTAACGGTGCTATTCTGAACGTTAAAAGAAAATGATGTATACCAAACATGTATTGGAAAGTCCTAATAATGTTTTGTTTCCCCTCACCCTTGATCTTGCCAACTCACATTTAGAAAGAATGCATCCTGTCTGAAATAAAAAGCTGCATAAAATGTCAACAGAGAACAGATGGCAGGAACTATTGGAGGACATGAAATAGAAACTTACAAAGTAGTCTTTGTTCACAGGCTCAAACAGAAAAAGGGAATAATGAAAATACACAAATATAAGAGAATTGCAAAAACATATTTAAACATGTGTTAAAACCTCTGATGTAAAATATACTTAAAAGAAGAACTAATAAAGTAAAAATAGATGAAGTTTCCATGATAAACAAAACCATTTCATTTATGTGCTTTTTCATTTCATTCATTTTGTTTATTTCATTTGTTTCATTCATGTATTCATTTCATTTATTTTATTTATTCGCTCATTTATTTCATTTCATTTAAGTGTTATTTCATTTACGTATATTAAGTAGAACAGCGGTGCGGATGTCTGCTACTTCCCTATGAAGCCTGCTTCCAAAATGCAGTTGCTCTGACCTTGGTTGTAGAATATGCATTTTGCCATTTAGTGCACTTTCCTGCATATTCATCCAAGTATTTATTACTCACTGCTAGGTGCGAGGCAGTGTGCTAGAAGCAACTGTGTCTTTTCTGCACTGTGGGCATGATCGTGACTTGATTAGGGCAGAGCTGAAGGGTTTATTTAGGGATAGTATAATTAGATTTCATTTGAGCACTGGGTTTTAAGGACCAACTTTTCTAACTTTGAATATGTTAGATTTGAGAAGAGACCCCAGGACATCTCAATGGGGGCCACTCATGCCCACTGTCCTGGTAAATTTTGGGATTGTGCTGGGGAGGTTTGCAAATGGCTCTGGACATTGGCCAGGAATAAATCATCCCTACTGTTCAAGGTTTGTGGATGTTTCAGCTAGGAAACTTTGGATTGGAGAATTTTAGAGGAAAAAAATAAAGGTCATATTAGGCATACAGGGGAAAATGTATGTATGGGCAAAGGACATAATGCACATGAAAAAGGGAATTTATTTTAGGGTTGTGCTTTGACCAAATGCAATACTCTGCAGGAATTTGAAAGTCTTTTGCTCTATAAATATTTTAAATGATTTTCAGATTTTTCAGATAACTTGAAAATCCAAGAAAAAAACCACATCCAGTTAAAGAGAATCTAGGGAAATGTTACTAGCCAACAATGCTCCCAGCTGGGAATGAGAGATCAACATATGTATTTGCTACCCAATCAATAGTTCAAAGAATGAGCAGTATTCAATATTACTGTTATGTCCGGAGAGTTAATAGTGCTTTACTGGCATTGCCTGTCAGCCATTCCAACATCTTTGTGGAACAAGTGGTCTTGTGCCATCCTATGTCTCATAGGACTAGACATGGAGGAAGAAAGGCTTTGGTTGGAGAACAGGTCCTCAGTAGAAAAGAACAAACAAAGGAGGGACCATGTCTGCTGATCCCACTATTCCCTCCTCCAGACCATATATTATTCCCTTCAAGATCAACACTCAATGAAGAAGGATTCAATATTTCATTTCCTTCTAGTTTTTTTCTTCCCCAAGATCATTTACTTTAACTCTCATTATAGGTGCAAGCAATTCTTTTTCTATTTGTAGCTGAAAATTGCCGTAGCACTCAGATTCCGACCATATTTTAATGAAGCCTTTTACCAGCGCAGGGGCTCCTAGTGCCACGTGTGAAGGAGCTCTCAGATTTTCCATTAGAAGCCACACTCTGGATGGGTTTATAACTTGGAAGTAAACCTTTCGTCAGGTTGAAGTAGGGCAGAAAAGGTTTTAGCCTTAAGAGTACTTTGTTATTTCATAATAATAAATCAATTTTCCTTCAAGATCAGAGTGCAATAACAATTTTCCTCCAATGCTATCTCCTTGTATTTCTCCAGATTTATATAAATGACCACCTTTCACACATTTGTATCTCCAGACAGCATTTGTTTGGGGTCAGGGAAAAGGGTTCAAGTTGAACATTTTGTGCACGAAGCTAACGTAATATCCATAAAGGCCAGTTAGATTTTGCACTGAAGGGAATGTCTGTACCAAAGGCGCAGGCAGCCTTTTCACAAATCCATTCTGTTGATCACCAAGGAACTACACAAGTGTGTGTGGGTGGTTCTGAACAAACCTCTCACCATTCTCTGAGAAACAACTGAGGGGATAGGTCCCAGGAACCAGTATTTTGGTCTGAAGACATGAGAGACAATTCCCTGCGTGAATGGTAATACCATCACTTTTTAATTTCCTCTCACAGTCCAGGTTAATACAGACAGAATATTAAAGGGGGACAGTTTCTGGTTGCAGATTCCTACTCTATACTCTTTATAGCTAAGTGGGGTAACTGAAAAATGATAACTGGGTCACCAGAAAATGATACAGAGCCCAGATGAATTCATATAATTTTACCGAATCACATACATACACACAGATGCACACGCACATACACAAAAAGAGTGAACATTTTATTTATTAAACAGTGAACACAAAATCTCTACTAATTTCCACAGTTCCACAGATTCTTTCCTATGTCTGTGAGCTCTAAGAATTTAAATGTTTTCTCAAGTCATTCAGGACTGGAGTTGGTGATGATGCTTTTCAAAGTATGAATTTATGCACCGTATCTGTTTTGAAGGATGTGTATTTTGTTGGATGCATCTGAATTAAACAGCTTTCTCAACCAGTACAACTGGTCCTTATTACTGCTACTGGCAGCCAAACAACAATCATGGTTGTTGCCAGATCTTATGTTTGCTATATTCTTTGATTCCTTTTCATGTATCACTGTCTTTTAGTCTCAACCATCCTAGCTACCTTCTTTAACATAAATTGGACAGGATTTTAAAACGTCATTTAACAACAAAAAATTTTTTACTTCTTAACAACCCAGAGAAATAGATTCTTCTAAAAGGAAATAGATTGCTTAAAAAACAACATGTCCCAACTAACTAGTCATTGCCACACCAAGCTTTATGATAAAAAGTATTAACCCTTTGGGATTCCTACACTAATCTCTATTTTGCTCTTTTTGTCACTGTCTCCAGGAAAGCAGTGGCAGGTAGCTGGCTGGAGGCGACAGTTATGCAGAAAGAAAGAGCAGAGAAGCAAGATGGCTGCAAAGATGGGCAATCCACCTGCCAGCAATTCACAGCCCTCCTCCTCCCAGTAACCATCTTGTGCTGCCTGCAGGCAAAGCTCCTTTTGCTTGTGTTCAGCTCTGAAAATCATGCTTTATTATTGCCATGATCCCAAAAAGGCAAATTATTATTATTACTCATCCCCATGTCCTACTTTCACACTGAACAATTATGACTTCAGACGAGAAATCACAGTTTCATATCAAAATGCTCATACATTTATGGAAATACATAGCTGTCATTCTGCATAAAATTAGAAGCCTTCAATTTTAGTTTCAAAATCATTCTAGATGGAAATAGTGAATACAAACAAAATATTTCTATAGCTGGTGTGACATGTCCTATTCTACCCTAACAACATAAAGTTTCCAGTGAAAGCAGTTAATTAACAACTAAATCATGATAACCCTGTCTTTGTGCATGTCTTGTAGATGATGAGCTGTCAATAGTCCACATACAAATGACAAAGAAGGTAAAAAAAGGAGGAACTGAGCCTTGGTTTTAATTGGGACACTGCAGAGTTGGAAATAATCCCCCAAATCGCAATGCCCTCTTCAACACCTTGAAAAAAAATCATGCAGGTACATAATGTAGAGAAAACCACACTTCAAAATCAACTATTTGCTATTTATTATTTTAGGTAGAAGTTCTGGGGAATTAACTATATATATTAATAAGATGCCATAAAATAATATATATTTATTATGCATTTAAAAGATTAGCCTGTATTGAAAGGAACATAACACAAAAATAGGCTTGACATTATTTAGTTTATCTGTGAAGTTCAGAAGCACTTGAGTATCTTATTTTGCTTTAGGATATCTATTACTAAATCAATTATTGGACTGGAGATTCAGATATGCTTATAATTGAGAGTCCTGGGAATAGAATAAAGAGGGTATTACAAAGATTTTATTCCCTGCTTCATATATGGGAATTATATACACCAATGTATTCCACTGTCACTTGCGATAAACATTTCCTACTGATGCTAAATATTGGAATTATTTTAAGGAATGGGATACAGTCAGAATACCATGTGAAAGTCACTTAGAAAGTTCTAGTTAAAAAGTCAAATTATTTCCTTGAAAAGAATTCATATTTTGGTGATTATGGCAGTGGTCAAAGTGTTTTTGTTTTTGTTTTAATGTCATTTCTGTTGTTTTGCATCTTTGTAGTGAAATTTTTACAAATACAGATTGGTAATTTAAAGAAAAAGTTATTAAAATAATGATAAAACTTGGAAAGATCCCTTTGTGAGCTGATTATTTTTAGAAAGAAAAAAAAATGGTTCACTAGTATATTTAGAAAATGGTTGTGCTTTTAAACTAACCATGGAAAGTTAGAATTAAAATTATTCTCAATAGCAACATAACATATTGGATAGAGCACTGAACAGGCGTTGAAAGACTTGGGTTTTCTGTCAGAACTCTGCCTCTAATTAGCTGTTGCCCTTCAGCAAGTCACTTAAAGTTTTCAAAACTTTAGTAAAGTGGAGAATGGGAATTGGATGACAGTTTTTAATATTTCTTCCAGCTCTAAATATAAACCATTTGTTTGATGTTTTAGACAAAGTTTACCAAATCTTTTACCATGATCACTAAAAATGGAAGTCCATATTTTGACTGGATTTTGTCTTTATAATCAAGTATTTAGTTTCACTGGTGAAAGAAGTCAAGGAAACAACATTGAGAGAAGGTATGAGATCTGAATTCAGAACTAGTTTTCCAGAACCACTGTGATTCAAGAAACAGAACTAGAGTCCCTCCAGTTAAATTGTCTTAAATACAATTAAGTCCTGAGAATAAGAAAGGTTTGTATTTCCACTCCTGAATGGTGTCTACAAACTCTCTCAAAGAGTATTGTTTACGGTTTATAAAGAAATGCACTTGTCTCCAAGGAGATAAATAAGCTACGCCTTAAAATATATTAATGGCAATGATGAATTTTGACTATTCAAATTTTGATTTACATGCTGGAAGCTTAACATCTCAAGACTGACTCTGGTGACAAAGAAGTGTAAAGACATTTTACGTCTAACAAACTGTGAAATCTAATCAGATAAGGGAGTCATATTTTTAAAAATCCATTTTCCTTGAACTCTTCTATGTTTGGTCTACTTTGTAGGATGAGGAGAATCATAATGTGTCATGATTGCAGAAGCATGCAGCGGGGTGATGGGCATTTTTATTAGTTTCAGCGGTTTCTGGTCCCACACATATTATACTTACTGTCAAGTCAAGAGGCTACTTTTTCCCCAAGGAATTTCCTGAGTTGAAACACCACGGAGATATTTATACAACTAAAGTAAATACTAATATTTGCTGTATTCCTCAGGGAAGATCCTCAGAATACATGAACATTGTGACAATTTAGCTGAATCTTACTGTATTGGTAGATTATATATGTGTTCATCTGATTTTAATTCATATGAGATAAAAATAAGTGTACAGATAAAGATAGAGTGTATGGTCTTATGCATATGCATTTGTAGAGGACTTCCTTTTAGTTTTCTCTTTTGTTTTATGAGTATGTGTGGATATAAAAAATTCAGCTCATTCCAAAGTATGTAGGTCCTTGTTAAGTAACCTAAATCAGTACTTTCCATCATTCACTGTTAATAATATATTAGCAGATAGTACAGGAAGTGTTATATTTATTTTTTCACTTGAAGATCACTATGAACAGATGTAGGGCAGGCTATAAATCTGAAGCCATCTAGATTCTAATGTGCCTCATTACAAAAAGCACATAAGGGTGAAACTTGAAGACTGGGGCAGGTGGGTTTAGCATGTCCAGAAATAGAAATTAGATTTTAGGAAACAGAGTCATAAATCGAAGTTGATCCTTTCTATCTGATTTTTTCTGCCTTATTTTAAAATATCTATTTATATTTCTATATCCCTCAGAGAATTCTTATAGGTTACAGAACAGAGAATTCTTAATAAAGGCAATATAAATTTACTATTTTTTGGTGTTGATATAATTTCATGAGAACGAAAATGTCTTTAAGTATATTTACTTATAGGATATAGTTACAAAGTAATGACATTTAAACAAATTCTTAAGAATTTATATCTAGTGATGGTCTGACTGCAAAATAATATTCTAATGCTCAAAGTATTTTATATATATATATATATATATATATATATATATATATATAAAGTATAAAATATATTTTATAGATACATTCAAGAATCAGTTTACATGGAATTATGTTTCTGGTCATGGCCAAGTGGCTCCTACTGGAACAACTGTCCTAAAGATGACAACCATAAAATCCACCAACTATAAATCACACAAAACTATCTGAAGACACTGGACAACAACTGCAAAGATATGCATATCTTTGAAAGAACATAACAGAACCTAGATTCTCTACAATGTATCATTCACGATGTACTATCCAAATGACATGAAAAGAATAGAAAATCATGATCCACATTCATTAAAGAGGCAACTAATGAAGATTGATTCTAAAGTGAACCAGGGTCAGAATGAATAGATAAGGATTTTAAACAGTCATTATAACTATACTGAAGGATGTAAAGAAACTGTGCTCAGCATTAATGCAATAGTAAGGTATGCAGCTGAGAAATAAACCATCAAAAAATGAACCCTTAGAAATGACAAATACAGTATCTGAAATAAAATTTTACTAGATGGGGTTAACATTAAATGAAGACAACAGAAAATTCAGTAAATTTGAGGACAAATTAACAGAAATTCAATCTAAACAATAAAAAAGAAAATATTGGAGAATCAGTTTACCAAGGCGCTCTGAAACATTTCTAATAATGTGGCAAGAGGGTCAAAATATGTGACCATCCATATAACTACTGACTCAGCAATTCTACTTCCAGGAATTTATCCTAAAGAATATGAGCTCTTTAATGGCAAGAGATAACTTGCTTTGTTGTCTGCTAAACTTCTAGCACCTAGAACAGTGTCTGGCACCTAGTAGGTAAAAGTAAATACATAAATTCGAAAGAATGAATGAAGAAAAGGATAAATGAATGCATAAATGTATAAATGGAAAATGATACAAGAAGGTATAGTTGACCCTTGAACAACTTGGGTTTGAACTCGAGGGTACACTTATAAACGCATTTGTTTCAATAGTAAATAATACAACACTATACCATCCAATGTTGGTTGAATCCACAGATACAGAACCTTGAGTCCAGAGGAACCCCATATACAGAGGGCTAACTGTAAGTTATACATGGACTTTTGACTACACAGAGGGTTGGTGCCCTAACCCCCTCATTGCTCAAGAGTCAACTGCATGTACAAGGATTTTCATAGCAGTATTGTTTCTAAAAAACTACCAAATATACAAATCCAGATACTTGATTATATGAAGTCTAATTACTTAATAGAAGTGTTTTTCATATTAAAAGTGACGCAGATAAGTATTTATCACTAATTCATTCATGATATAATGTTCAGTGAAAAAGCAAGTTGTGAAACAATATATACATGTCATGTATTTTAATAGAGCAAGGTGATTAAAACTGTCTTTGTAAAATTTAAAAATAAAACCCATAATAAGACAAAAGACTGCTGGAGTCATTATCAAATAACCACAACTTATTTTTAATTTAAAATACCTAGCTTATATGGCCCTATATAATTTTTAAAGACCAAAGACATCCTCAAAGGACAAACATTAGCTAGCATACAGGTTTTTTTTTAAAAGGTGCTACAAACTCTGAAATAAATTCCCAAGGTGTTTAAAACAAAGGTAACGTCAGTATGGTAACTGTATTCCCCACAGGTAAGTTACTTATCTTGGAGACCATTAGACAATGGTTAAAGAGTACATATCCTTGAGATAAAATCTTGGTTTGAAGTCCCAGTTCCACCATTATCGAGAAGGATGACCTCAGGAAAAATTATCCTCTCTTTGCCTCAGTTTTCCCATCTTTAAAATGGTGATGCTAATAGCAGTTACAAGATAATATTGTAAACATTATCCAGTTAATATATATAAGTCATTTAAAACAGTGCTGTATAAGCTTTAGTTGTTACCTTACAATTGTATATGTCAGTCTTATTATAACAGCTTTTAAAAAAACTTTTTATGCTGAGATAATTTTAGACTTAATAGAAGAGTTGCAAAAATAGCAGTTTCCATATATCCCATATATTCCATATATATCCAGGTTCTCTTTATGTTAACAGCTTATATAACCACAGGCCATTTATCAAAACTAAGAAATTAACCTGGGTGCCGTACTACAAGTTTTTCCAATTTGTTTTACTAACATATTTTTTTCTGTTTCAGGATCCAGTCCAGAACCCTGCATTGCATTTCGTTGTCACATCTCTTGAGTCTCCTCCAATCTCTGACAATTCCTCAGCCTTTCCTTATCTTTTATGACCCTGACACTTTTGAAGAGTAATGGGCAGTTATTTCATAGACTGTCTCAGGATTTGGGTCAGTCTAATATTTTCTCATGATTGGATTCAGTTTCCTATGTCATTAGGAAAGATACCAGAGAGGAGATGTGCCCTTCTCAGTGCATGGAATGGAGGTACATTTTATCAATATGTATTGCTGATGTGAACCTTGATCACTTGGTCCATGCAGCACCTGTCAGGATTCTCTCTTGCAATGCTATTATTTTTCCCTTTGGAATTTCACGTTTGGCTAGGGGGATTCTTTGAGACTACGCAAATATCCAGTTTCTGTTTAAACTTTTACTCACCAGTTTTAGCATCCATCAATGGATCTTGACTAAAGCAGTTACTACTGTGGGGTATAATGGTGATTTTCTTATTTCCCTCATTCTTTCTACATTTATTCACTGGAATTCTTCTCTAGGAAAAGTTGTCACTTCAACCCCATTTATATAATACATTTATCCATTTACGTATTTATGTCAGTATGGATTCACAGATATTTATTTAAGGTTTTGGGTGTAATTTAAAAAGTATTTATTCACTTATTTTATGTATTTATTTATGCTACTTATTGTGTTGGTTAAGTTTTCTAACTTTGGCCATTGGTAGCTATTTCGGCTTAGCTTCTATGTCTTTGGATACGCCCCATTTTTTTGTTAAAGCACCTTTTATTTTCTGGCAACCCAAGATGCCCCAGGCTTATCTTAGTTTTTTTTCTTTGCTCCAGATCTGGCATCATATAATAGCTTTTAAAAATCACATTATTTTTAGCAATGCTCTGTATTTCTTTCACAGCGATGTAAATCAACAATATCACTCAAAAAATCTTCAATTATTGTTTAATTTTAGCCCCTTTATTAATTACTCTAAACTGAAAGGTGGTATTTCAATTTTATGCATGCAAACACCTGGACGTTATTTTAATAAATTTAGAATACATTAATTCTTGCTAATTTTTAAAACTAAAGTGAAGCTTCCCAAATGTTTAAACGTATGAGATACAAATATTTGGTAACTCAGTAATGAAGAGGAAAAAGTATTTTGTAAAATGATTTAACCTGCTCTGATGCACAACCACCACAAATGTGCAGTCAAAATACCCACATCCACAGGCGTCATAACCTACTGCTCAAAAATTACACATCTTGTTTCCTCTAAGAACCCCTACCAACTTGACATTTCTTAATATGTTCCTGCCTTCCAGGGGAATCAATTTGATGTTTCAGCTCTTTAGCACTGTTACTATACTTAGAAAGTTATCACATTCATCAATCACTAACTTCGGTTTTTAAATTTTCTCAGGGATTTTTTGAGAGGCTTTTCAGGTATGTGTTAAGCTTTAAAACTCTTATCTACCCCTACCTTACTCTCTGTAAGCATCTGCTAAATTCTTACTGGGTAGGTAGATTTTATTTACAAAGTCCTATCTGAGGTTCTGCCTGTTAATCAAATGAAAATAAGACTGTCATTCTATTAGATAAAATGTTCAATTGAAATGCTGATCTCCTGTTAGAATTTTAGAAAGGCAGAAGTTCCCTCACATTCAGGGTCTCTATCCTGTTTAATATCATAAAACCAATTAAAAGCATAACTGTGTAAAAATGTAGGACAATATTAGGAATATTTTTAGACTAATGATTTAAAAACAGAATACTTTCTCATTTAAAAATAATGATGCCTTTTTTTGTTTAAAATTGTTTTGAATAGTCTTGCTACATTAATTTTCATTTGCTAGTAGTACAATGTTCAGTATGCTTGTTGTTACTGTCATGTTATTACCTATATTTGCATTGTATTTCACAACTTTCAATAAATAGTTTTTGCATGTATTATTACACATGATGCTTTAAGCAAATCTCTTCAGAAGGCAGAACTGATTTTTATAAATGAATAGACCAAGGGTGAAAGAAATTCAATGGACAGTGCAGAGTCAGGACTGAGTATAGATCTTATGAAAGAAGTCTCCAGACATAGATTTTGCCTGGCAAGTAAGGTTCAGGTGGGAGTTAGGATTCCAACACATGAATTTTGTGGGGACACATACAGATTGGAACACAGCTCCACCAAAGCACACATTCCATCAGTGGCCACACACCTTTTAAGCTTTTCTTGCGGTGGTGGTCATGTCCTAGATGGCAAAGTCTGACTGGGAGTGAGGAAGCTTGTGAAAATTCTTTGCTCTGCTACAGAACTACCTGAAGAGGCAAGATTTATACTCTAATACTCCTTTGCCTTTGAAAACCCAAAGCCTGATGACCTGCTAAAATGACTAAAGATGACTGGCTGCATTGCCTGTAGACCACATCCTCCCTAAACACCTCAAAATCCATTCATCTAAAAGGGCAGCATCTTAGGGCTTGGGTTAGGTTTTCACTGTCTGGATTCAGGTTGGTCCCTCCTTCCATCACCTTTCAAAACACTCTACTAGTCAGAACGATCAAGAGCTGGGATAGATCTTTGCAGATCTATTACTCAAAATGCACATCCTATTAGGTAGTCTGGAGTCCCTAACTTTCTTGTACGGTGGCGATCATGCTGTTACTGCTGCTCTGTGACAGGGGTTCATAACTTTGGCCTGTGAACTTGGATGAGGAAAAATATTACATCTACCATCACTAACCTCACAGAAATTTTGCATTGTGATCCATTTTGAATGCAGACAATAAACCACAGTACTATTAGCAGGCCTGTGATTCTGTCATCAATAGAAAGCCTAGGTATTTTCACATCACATTATAATTGTTACAGACACGCCAAAATGTTTTTTATGCTCATCACTACTTTGAAATGATGGTTGCTATTAGATTCACTTGCTAGCGATTGTTAATAAGAATGCCCATCTAATCCTAAACTTTAGAGTAAAAATATTGTGATATTTTGTATTTCCATATAATTGGTTTTCTTTATAATTTTACATATCTTACTTTATTTGATGCATTCAAAACATTATTCTGAGAAGGGATCCACAGGATTCATCCAGTTGCCAAAGGAGTCTTATTGAAAAAGGTGTTAGAAATCTCTTCTAAAAGAGAAAGGCTGACAGTCCAGTCACCCTCCGGGGGTGAAGTTAGGAAGTCTCTTGACCGTCCAGTATCATAAGATAGTCACTGACCAAAGTCTGCATCCAAGAGACAGGATGTGTAGCTGAAGGAAGAAAATGCTATACTTGAAATCAGGTCATGACAATTTAAAAAGACTAAGATCTCACAGATGACCAGGACATTCTAACTGACGTGAAACACTACTTCAAAAACATGCACAATATTTGTAAGTATCATTTTTTACTGAGAAAAAAAATCACAAAAAACAAAGAGTTTTAAATAATTCCTTGTTTTATATAAATAGGGAACACACACATCTAGAATTACAAATGGCTCCGTCTTTTAAATTGTTTACTGTCAAAACTTTGAACAGTCCATTTTCATTATACTGATAAAAGTTTTAAAGCATCCACTTTGCTTACAGGCACAATATCTTAAAATCCATAATGCATGCATTTTCGTAGCTGGCAAGTAATAACTGAGTTCTTCACATGCCAGGCCCTGCTGACCTCAGGGTTTGGGGACATTTCACAGTAATACAATGTGGGTGACATCACGTCCTCAGACTCTAAGATCTGGTTCACCTCCTCTTTCACCTACTTTTCCTGCATCCTCTTTGTCTCCCTGTGCAATAAAGAACAAAAGACAAAGCTGCCAAAGAATGAGGGAGAGTTCCAGACGTTATTCAAGCGAAAGCCCTTTGTGCAGAGAAATAAACTAGATACTTAGTGAGATTATAAGCTTTAAAACCCACTTCAAAATTTTAGTTTTAGAGAAGCCAAATAAAAGCTAAATACTAAAATCCGTAAATAAGCTGCAGGGCCTCAGAGGGAAAGAAAAGCAGTCACTCTGGTAACCCTGAAGCCACTCGGGCTCACCCCAAACACTGAAGATCAGGGAACTAACGAGCTTCAGAGGGCTAACACACACACACACACACACACACACACACACACACACACACACTGAGGTGGACTTTTCCAGAGTAAAAGCAGCAGAAAACCAAATTCCCTTAAAAACAAACAAACAAGAACTTTGTTTCATCAAGACATCATTGGACAAATCCAGTGGTCATTTAAGGCTTCTCCCCTCAGGTCCTGCCTGCCCACAGAGATGAAAGGAAGATGGCAGAGAGAGTACAGAAGCCATTTGTAATTCTAGGTTTTTGGCTTTATTTTAGTTCAGACTATACTGCAGTCTCAATCACATTCACTCAGTCATTAGCACAGGCCCACCCTGGAGACATATTAAAGACCCTTCCACGGCCCACACCATTCAATTTAGACTAAACAGCCAGTCAGCCAGACTGTCAAATCAAATCATCCCCCTGCCTGTTTACAGTGGACCAGGGGACTCTCCTGGTGACACCCCCCTACACACAGTCCACCAGAGGCGGGCAGCTTCCCGTGCCTTTGCCCACGTGCTCACACTCTCCTGTCATTCTCCAGCTGCGCTGGCTGCAGCTAGCCCTGCCTCACCTGGTGCGTCCTCCAACAGTCTTCATTTATTTCAGTTATAAACCAGAGATGCCGTTCAATAATTTATTTCTCATGAACTCCAGGTAACTGCCATGAGTGTTTAAGAATAAAAGGGCCTACAGTTTACAAGCGTCTCATATTTTATTTGAATGTCACCCACTTTTATTTTATTTTATTTTTTTTATCTCCTAAGCAATGTCCCCAAAGTTCCTGGCTGAATCAAGACAGTAAGTTGTCATTTCACACATTACCTGAAGCAGCAAAGCACGCATGCTCTTGTGGTCTGTATCGAGAGCACTCTACCAGACAAAAAGCAACAACAGCAGCAACACGCAGGGCTGACCCAGGTGGGAGCTTGTCCTGGCACGTTATCAGGACTGAGGTCCAGACATGCCCCTACTGCACCATGTGGTCTGGGCTTCAGATAACCATATATATGCTGAGATCCTAGTAGAACTATACTATCTTTTGGAAAACTAAAACCAGTGCTCCATCTCCAACTTGCTTTTTAATTGAGATTGAGATATTTCCATTCAAGCAACACTTACTGAGATCCTCTACGCCAGGCATTTTTGCTAAATCTTAAGGAAACAAAAATCAAGAAAATCTTTCTGCCTCTGGTGGCTCCACAATGTAAAATCCGCACTGAGTAAACACTGAATTTCACACTCTTTCTTTTCATTGAGGGCTAATAGAAGAAACAAGAATCATAAAGATTGTTTCTGTCCCTTTCTAAAAGCTATGTAGTTTCAACTAACTTCCAGCTTGATACATTCTAAAGTTTACAGCCAGGTAAATCTCTCATCCTGGGTACTCCTTTAATGGACTGTCGGAGCAAGACTAAAACAGTCCCCCGTTTGCATCGAACTGTAGAAACCTCTGAGTTAAGATAGAAAAAGACAAATATCTATGATCTCACCTGTATGTGAAATCTAACAACAAACAAACAAAAACAAACCCAAGCTCATAGGTGGGGGAGTGGGGTTCAGGAGGTGAGGCAAATGGATGAAGGGTTAAAAGGTTCAAGCTTTCAGTTATAAAATAGGTAAGTCATGAGAAAGTAATGTGCAATATGGACACTATAGTTAATACTGTACTGCATATTTGAAAGTTGCTAAGAGAGTAGATCTTACAAGTCCCCATCACAATAAATAAATTCTGTAGCTATGTATGGTGAGGGATGTGAACTAGACTTATGACTGTATACATTTTGCAACATACAAATATCGAATCATTATGTTGTACACCTGAGACTAAGACAGTGTTGTATATCACTTGTACCTCAATAAATACATAAAAACTTAAAAGGAAGAAAACTCTGAGGTAAATTAAGTACTAAATCTTATCTAAAACCAACATCCAAGTCTCATATATTTTTCTAGTTCTTTTTAATTTCCCAAGTCGCCTCAAATTAAGCAAGTATTAATTATTTCGACAAATAGTCACGAACCAGGTGAGATATACTTTATTAGGTTTTTGTGAAGATGTGGTCCCTAATTTCATGGAATTTATAGTTTTGGGTTTTGAAATCAAATATACATACATAAATTTGTTTAAGAATTTGAATTTCAAATAAGATAAAAATAATGGCAAAATATAATTAGACAACTTAATAACAGGTCTGAAGAGACACAGGGTGATGTGTACAGTAATTACTAGAATTTTTTGATACAAAAATAAGGATCTCGGCCAAAACCTAGGAGGACGCTCTGAACAGATTCTCTGATAATCCAGCATGCTACACACGCTGAAATGTATTTGTACTGGTCAGCACTTCCTCTCTCCCAGCCTCTAGATCTATTGCTGAACATCACAGCTAGCAATGAAGTCAGCCGTGTCTAGAATAAAAGACTTTCTTTCAAATGTGTCCTTAATTTATCTGAATGAGATGCCTCTGCCTGCTGGAATTCTCGATACAGGCTGAAATTGTAATTTGTCCTCTGTCGGGCATCTGATGCAAACAGAAACAAAAACACTAGTCAAAGAGACAATGAATTAGAGCTTCGTTTGCAATATATAAAACATATATATATATATATATATATATATTTAATTCTCTAGAGGCAAGTACAAAAAATGAAAGGCAGAAAGTGAAAAGACGTGCTCTCTCTCACTGCTGATTTGAGGGCCTCATCCCACACCAAGGATGCTGTGTTTCCACTGATGTGGGCAAGTTAGGTTACTGACCACCTGTAAACGCACTTCTTACAGATTTTTTCATCCATTTCCTACTCCAAAAATAGAAAGCGTCCTCTTATGGTAGATCTGGGTATGGATTTAAAGAGAACCTTCATTTTTCCTTACAATTAAAGGTCACAGGTTTCTGGTGTCCAAGAATAAAACTAAACAACCTTTCCATAGGTCATTAGTTAGCATACATATGCAATCCCAAATATGATCATCTCGCAAAGTTCAGGATTACTTATCATTTGCATTAAATTTAAGGATTTTCTCTAGTACCATTTTTACCTGTAGAACTGGTTTTAAAGATATATATTCATTTCTTTGCTGGGAAAATAGCTCATTTTTATCATATACGAGCAACTACTAATTGAAAGGAACTACTCTTATTTCCTCCTAAATCTGATAGCAATTTCAATAGCAGTGCGTGATTCTGCCATTTAAACTACAAAGTTCAGATTTACTGCTTCTCACCATTTATCTGCACTTAAAAAAAAATAATAGTGTAGCCAAATGATATCTTCTGCAGTTGGAATTAACTTTTTCTGATCTATTGCTATGTTCCTTAAAAGTCTGAAATATCACTCAGTAAAAATACACTCAAAAACATGAAAAAATGACATTTAAGTCTAGAAGAGATAGTGTCTTGTGCTCTTTGAGAATATCCTGATAACTTTTGCCTTTCAGTCCAACTGAGGGTGTTTCCAAGGTTTTTCTTTTCTTTCTGTTTTCTTCATTCTCTCCTCTTTCTCTCAATCACTCTCTTCCCCTCCCCCCTCCTTCTCTCTCTTCCTACTTTGCAAACACCTCATGCAAATATTATGGGTTCAAGCCCAATGGAGGGCCAGGGTAGTGTAAGATGTGGAATATGGTCAATGGAAGACCTGAGGTGCTTGTGAGATCCAAGTGTTATGTCCCACCAGAACTACCGAATCAGTTTCCTTGGCAATAGGGCCCTGGTAAGTTCACACTTTCACCAAAGTTTGATATGCCTGGTGGAACTTGAGAGTCACTGCTCTAGACTTTCTTGATGTAAAACTTCTAAGCAGTCAGACTCTGCCTGATTTTGGCTGCATCGTTCTTTTTGCCATAACTGGAGCCATTTTACTCTCACTCAAAGATGTGAAAACCACAACTAGAAGGGGCAGGAGGGACACAAGAGGTCCAAGTGCCTTTTTATTCACTAACAAGTGAATAGTGGTCAGTATAACTTTAGTTTGTGATTTACTGTATTCTGATTGTTTAAAAACAACAATCCAAGTAAATTCTGTATGAGGCCATCCATACCAGAATCTCTGGGTAGCAAAAACATGGTATTTTTCAACCTCTGAATGATATCAATATAGACACAATTTTGACTGAACAAATGCAGATAAAACATTTAAAATATTACTGCCTTCAGTACCTTCCCTTTACTTCTTGGTTACCCAGGCTCCTTACGTGCTCACATCCGCTTTCCCCATACTCACCCACCTACTTCTCTCTCCACTCAGTGACTGGACCCGCAGGATTCTGTAACTGCTGGAAAAAAGTTCAGGATTCTCCAATTGTGGCACTTTTACTAACCATTTACCAATCACTGATGTGAAGAGAAAGCTGTAGATATGACTTGGATAGAATTTATTTTACTGTAATTGGAAAATAATAGAAAGTTACAGTTTTACAATCCACATTAAAATTCTAAGATACGTAGAAGATCTGGATTCTTGTCCGTGCAGGGATGAAGGCTTTGGACAGTGAGTTACTTTTTATTAAAATGGCAGTAAGCCACATGAGAACATTCTCCAGGGCTACGGTTGGAATCACTAAAGCAAGCCCAATTTTCAGTTGAAACAGATGAATCAGTGGCCCACCTCACCTTGAAAAAAATATATATACATAAAAGTATTCTCGGTAACTGAAGTTGAAACTTTTCAAACTATCACGTATCTCCATTACCCTACCTCTGCAGGTGATTTTTTTCTAGGAGTCAAATCTGCCTACATTATTAAAACTGGAAGAGTAATTCAAGTATCCTCCCAACCACCATCACCTGGCAATGGTAAAATACTGTTTTTCACAATGTTCATTATCAGTGGTTGCCTGATAATTCATATTAACTAATATTTTTGTTTACTAAGAAGCCATGAGGTAAGAGAATATACCTAGATTGTCTGTTTATTTAAAAACTAGTAGACTTTGCTTAACTTTTAGAAAGTAGATTTGTAATATTTGAAAAATAATTATTCAGAAAGTAAATTACCATAAAAATCAGTTTACCTGTCAAAGATAGACAAAGTCTAAACCATTCCCTAAGGGACACAGATTGGTACTGTCAGTGACCTTGTGCAAAAAAATTTACATTAGCAAATACAGAAAAATACACATTTCTTCTTATCTAAGACATCCTCTTTATTAGACGTATGAACTCAAGCTATTGGCCAAAATTGCCTCTACATTCTGGTTCAGTACAACAAATACATTTTTCGCTAGGTTGAAACTAAATTTCGGAGACACAATTGACTGCTTGCTGTGCTGTAATATGATATCATTTCTGTGGATTTTGGTAAGGAGAGGATTGTATTTTAAATTTTATTTGACAGTTTCTATATAAGTCAGTTTTAAGAGTGCTTAATTGATCACAAAATGATCCTTAATGTGCTGTTCAGATCTTCCTAGCAGCACAGACAGACTGTATTATTGGAAGATAGCACTGTGCCTAAAACAGCCATAAACATTCAAAACTTACAATTCTGAAGGATGTAATTTTCTAAATTTTAACTCTTCTCCATTTTTACCCCTGTGTCCCCATAAAGACATTAGAAATATTGCACATCTTTCTGGAATAATTTAAACCCTATTATATCTAAGTACAGAAGGATAACTATGCCAAAACATGTGCTGTGTAAGAAACACCACTGCTATATAAATCTCCACTGCCATCCAAACAAATACTCTTAAATCAGAAAACATGGCTTTATTGAAAAAGTGGTCTCTTCAGTGGCTACGTGTTAACACAGGCACAACATCTTCCATGAGATTCCTTTTTGTCTAAAACCAACAAATCAATTGGATGCTGCTGAGGTTTCAGATTTGATATTGACTAAAACTTAGTTGAGAATATAAAATAAACTCCATGTAAGTCAACTATCAAAGATTCAATTTCTAAAATAGTTTTACTCATAATAAATGATACCAAACATATGCCCATTTTCTCAAAATATACCCATCATTAACCTCCCTCTCTATCTATTCATTCATTCATTCACTTATTCATATACAGAGAAACAAACAATAGCTCCTATCAATTATATAATGTAAAAAAATTACTATCTATCTAATTACTGTCATTACTGTTTTCAAATGCCTGCTGCCCACCATCAGAAACTCTCAAAGTATTGAGCTGTCTTATTATCTGCTTGCAGAGCATTCCACAGAAATATTCTTGCAACCAGGTCTTCCTAAGCTACAAAATTACCCTAATGAAAGAACAGATGGCAGGCCCAAGGGAAAGAAGCAGATGTATTCACAGGGGCCTCGTTGCTTTAGAGGGGTTTTCTCAACTGTGCGGACCTCCTGCCGCTGTACAAGGCACCTGAAGAGGGAGCCTCCCGCCCCTCGCTGCTCGGACTCCAGGACACACGGCTGACGGCATGGACAGCTCTCACTCATTTTTCTAATCAAAATTGTGAAAGAAGGGTCTTGCATTTCTAAGATTCTAGCATCTCAGTTCTTTGTCATATTTCCTCCCCAGAGAGCCATCTCTCTTCCAGTTTCAAATTTACACCCTGTCATTCATTTTGAAGCATACATAATGTCTAATACCACATTGAGGGTCACCCTTCCAAGAGGCATCTGTATTTCAAAATATCAAAGCCCCATGTTTCAGATGTAGGGCAAAGTGTCTGGAGTCAAGCTACCTGAATTTCAGCTTCAGAACCTCCACGTCCCAGCAGGCTTTCCTTGATCACGTTTCTCCATTTCTCTCTGCCTCGGGCTGTCCTTTGTAAGCCTGCAAATCTAACAGTACCTCTCTTAGAGGGATGTGCTCAGGAATAAACCTAGTGTATGTAAAGCACTTAGAATGGTTCCCAGCACATTATATGTCCAAAAAATGTTGGCTATAATGATGTATGCGTGAGAACTAAGCACATTCATTGAGGTTGGAGCATGTTGGAGGTAAGGAAGCAACTTTCCTAAAGACACTGAAACAACAGTATGTACTTGATCATCTAATACATCATGACGTTAAGACCTTAGGAAATGAAAGGGCTGAGAGTGAGTTTCAAAACTGAGATTTTTTTTAAATGGATAAAGATTCTTTTATACAAAGGATAAAAGTGAAGAATCAGTTCAACTGAGGTTGTATTTACTTCCTACCATCTCTAAAATAAAGCTAAAGATGTCACTCAATGTAGAGTAGCATTTACTTCTGACAAGTATCATACTGATCCTACAATCTCACTCTTAAACTAGTACCCGCTAGTGACACCATAAATTGACAATCCAATCTAGAGTAGCTTAAACAAAGTTTCATTAGTTAAACATCATCTATACGCACTTTCTGCTATACTCCCAATAGAACCTGGTGAATAGGCATTACAGGTCCAGTCAAAACCATATGGTTTTTCCCCTCAAAAGACAGTTCAGACTCTTTTCTTCTATTTTTCCCCTCTCCATCCACCACAACCCAAGTTCCCACAGTTCCTCTGCAAATAATCCCCTTTTACCTGTAGAACTATTTACTTTAACAGTCCCTTTAGAGGTGAAAGAGATGGATGTGCCAAAGTTAAAACCATAGAGGTGACTTTTGACTGGAAGTATTTACCTATACCTTACACTTAAGTTTCAGTTGTGTACATAAACAATGACTTAGTCTACTCAAATTTTTCATGGCATGGTTACAAAATTAATGGCAAAATAACTACATATTTAAGGTAGACAAAACATATGAGTGTCTTAGAGAAAGCAAATGTGCAAATATCACACATAGTTTTACTAAAAATAAAATATTTTTCTTTTTTTTTCAGATGCCAAGTAGTCTGAAAATTAGAAAGTTAAACAATTCTTATTATGGCTTCCTTGTTTATGTAACAGTTTGGGTAAAATTGCCTTATAATAAATAAAGATTTTGCTTAAGGGAAATAAATTTGTCATCCATGATGTAAATAGATTAAAGACACTGGAAGATCACATTCTAATTAAAAAAGTGACAGTAAATGATAAAAGACTAAGCAAATTGCCAATATGCACATCTATTAGCTGTCACATCCATGAACTAGGACAAATTTATAATATGTTACTTATATCTCATTTCTAAAATGGAGACAAGAGGTTATTTTTCCTGTCATATTATGCTTGTGAAACTAAGGAGTGTAATAACTGTATTTCACGAGTACTATACTAAACTCTTGCATTTAAACAAGCCATCCAACAGTCTGTTATCGGATTGACAACTTTATTTATACCAAAGCAAAATGTTTAAAATTTTCCTTTCTGATCATAATTTTTCCATTTGAGACAGATCATTACTCTGCCAATTTTCCTCTCACCACCATTATCCAAATACCAGAAGCAGCTATGTCAGGTTGTACTTTGGGTTTGAAGGGAAAATTAACTACGTCTGTTGCAACAGACTGATCAATTTCCCTTTATTTATAGAAGACAAAGACTCCATGACAACTGACCAAGTTCTCCTCTGCCTGCAGACTTCCAGACCTCATCTTCTAGGTTACTGTGTTATAATTACCATCATTCTGTGGAGGGCCAGTCCTGCCAGCAACACAACTGATTTGCATAAAGCTAAATCAGAGCAGCAAAGTACCTCCAGCATCTAGAATTTTACTTTTGCTTTCAGCTTTAGTCCAAAGCCTGAAGGGAAATGGAAACTCATTGGAAGCCATAACCATCAAATTAGCCCATGTGCAATTCCCTCCTTTCCTCTCACTAATCATGACTGAGGCTTATTGTCTATTAAAGATATTCAGAATGACTTCATTGACACAAGTTCTAGCCTATTCACAATAAAAAATTGAGGAAGTAAATGCCATTACATAATCTTGTATTCAATAGGATTTTATTGTAGATAGGACTTACAAGAAAGAAGCATCACTCTGCTTATCGGAATTCTGAAGCCTATTAGTAAGCAAAGATTTCTGCTGTTGGTTTGCTGATATAAAGGGATGATAATGAAGAAGATTTAGCAAATGTATTATCCATTTTAGAGAAATCTAGATTAAACATAAACCACAAAGAAAGGCAGGTATATGCCATTGACAAAAATATAAAGGCACAAATGAGAATGTTCTGATTTTAATCTTGAGCCAAAACAGTCTGGAGTTAACTTCTTAATAACTTTTTATTTTAAAAAATGAAATGTGTGTACAAATAGATCCTTTTAAAACTATAGATAAGAAAATTTTAAAAAAGTAAAATTTTCCATCAGCTATCACTCACATTGCTATCTGAATAATTTTTAATTTTAATTAAAGTTACTAATTTTTACTAGTTCATATAGGCTATTTAACAAAGCAAAAGCTTTCATCTATTACATACCTACTGTATGTCATATATTATATTAAGCACTCTAATTACACTTCTTCATTCCAGAAATGTTTAAAGAATTTCTATTATCGGTTTGGAGACTAACCTGGTCTGGCTCCTGGAGTTAGAGCAGTGAGCAAGGCACAGAGAATTCCTGTACCCACAGAGCTGAAAGCCTGAACGTTGGAGGTGCAGAATAACTTAGGCTAAGTTAGGCAGCCTGCCAACTAAGTATCTAGAATCACTTTTACTTTTAAAATTTTATGGTATAATCAATGCATTGTTCTAGTGAAACATTTATTTAAATAATACAACAGAGTACAAAACAAGCACTGCTCGAATAGTCGCTGTTACTAGTTGGGTGAGTTTCTTTCCAGATATTTTCTGTGCATTGATTAATAGAAACATATATGTACCTTTATCATTTTTGAATAATCAGACTATGTGATACACACAATTACATGTATTATGTTTTTATTTTACTTATAAATATATTGTGGTCTTCTTTCCATATCAGTATGTACAGATGTAGCTACTTAATTATCTGAACAGTGTTCTTTGCCTAAATATAAGATATTAAATGAATGTAATGTCATACTCAAGATTAAATATCTTCAACCACATACAGGGGTATAAAATTAAAAGTTCAGAGACACACACAGAGACATATAAACATACACGTACACTTCAGTTCTTCATCTACACTATCCAAGGTTTGATTTTTAATTGTTCTGTTGGCAATCATTTTTATCCTTATTATTTGTTAAGTATTATAATTACTATAGTCGTATATGCCCATCTGTATAAACACATACCGATTACTGGAATCATCAACTCATAACAATACCTAGTAACTTAATGGAATGAAAAAAGAAATTTTGGAGACAAAACACTATCCTGCTCTTGCTCTCCCTCTCCCAACTCTAGATTCGGTTATTTCTTTTGTTTTATCACTATTTTTTAAAATTTCTACTAGTTGGCATGAGGATTTTAAGATTTAGAGAACTTTCATTTTTAAAAATCTTTTTAAATGAATGAATTAATTAATTTTTGGTTTTTTTAATGTTTGGGGGAGGGTAATTAGGTTTATTTATTCACTTATTTATTTTAATGGAGGTGCTGGGGATTGAACTCAGGACCTCTTGCATGCTAAGCACACACCCTGCCACTGAGCTATACCCCCTCTCCTAGAGACCTTTATTTATTTCTTTTGATTTTCCAAAATTATACATCATCTATTGACTCTACAGTACAAAAGATAAGAGGAAATATTCACTGTTCCTTCAAACTCATACCCTTTGCACCATCCAATATATGCTACTTTATTATTTTTATGTTTTCAAGGTTTAAAACATGTACTTTAAAATTTTGAGATATAATGAAGTCTTCTCTGACTTTACAATAGGCTAATTAAGAGACCTAAAAACAGATTAATGGCATTAAGAGTACTGATCATGTACAGTGAACTATAGAGAAGGATATATAAACCTATATTGTAAAAACTTCACCCACTCAGAGAAGGCCTCTAATACTCTTCGGCTGTCCATCTGTGTTGTGTTAACTAGTATAGGCAACTGACAGGGATTTCTCTGACAGTCTTGTAAGCCTCTGTCCCACAGGCCTGTCCCTGTTCACAATGAAGTACATGTACATTCAGGTCATGCCAACAGGTTTCGATACAGAGCAGGGCAGGCAGACAGACATCGTGGAAGACTCTTCCTTAAGAACAATCTTATGAAGAATTAAAATCATTTACATTTCATCTCTTTAGAGAGCATTTCTCTTTGTAAGAGAACAGAGAGGTGGGGCAAATGTCCCTGCCTTTTGGAATCTTTAATGGATCAGCCTGACCACATTGCTCACAAGGGTAGTTCTTTTACTCTTTTAAATGTACTTTATCTACTGACGATACTCATTTTCCCTCCTGCTATAATATTTATATCTATACCTTGATTTATTATTCTAGGAAGTGTTTTTGAATCTCTAGAATGAAACGGATTTTTTTAAAACAAAAGAAAATTCGAACAAATAGAAAATAAGTGATAGCCTACAAACTGCAATAAGAAAAATCAATACAATTGGAAATTTAAAAGTAGCCAACAATTCTCAAAAATTTAGAAATTTAAAAAAAAAATGTATCTAAATAATGCCTGGTCAAAGAAGATATCACAATGGAAACTTCTAAATATCTAGAACTGAACAACAGTCAAATATTACCAATTTAAAAAAAAAATGAGATACATCTAAAAGTTAATGTCAAATAATAAATGAAATATTTACTAATGCTAAATTAAAAGTAACACTAAAATTAATAAAGATTCTACTAAAATTTTTAAATATAGCAAAGTAAACTCCAAACAAAAAAAGGAAAAAAAACATAATATAAAACTAATGATAAGGAAAACAAAAAAGAAAACCAGTGAGGGGCAATAATACCAAAATCTGACTCTTTGAAAGATCTATAAACACCCCTTTTCCTGCCATGTCCCTCGTCCATATCACATGACAGTATTATTTCCCAAGGAGTAAAATAACAGCCCTTAAAAATATTTTCCAAGACTCCCACCTGCATGGGTTCTCTCTGAATATACAGGGTGTGGCCTGCTACTGGTACAAAAAAAATAGAGAAACAAACTAAAATAACTTTGCTAGGTCACAGTTGTATATGCCTGAGAGGCAGAAAAGAATAAAAGAGGCCCAAATGCAAAGTTTCTGGAATACACACTGTGAGATAGTGTTTTGTGTGTGTGTGTGCTTTTAAAGTATAATTATGTTGTAAGCTCTTTGAAAGCATGTTATTGTTTTCATAGTGTTAGTTATTAGGAAAATGCTCAAAATACATTACATTTTACTGTCAAACTGGATAAAATACCGAATCCTTTTAAGTGGGAAGATTTCATTTCCTTTCTTTCCTTTTATTTTCTTCTTTCTCTGAAGCATTTCAGGCTTCACTGCTGTGCAAAATGTTGCAATAACAACAAAGTGAAGTTAAACCCACTGAAATATAATATTAAATACACATATTTTTATTAAGAAGAGAAACATCTTTAATTTATATTATGCTTTTCTCCAATCCAAATCATGTAAGGTTTTATTGTAGACAAAAGCTGTAGAGATTTTCAAACTAAGACATGATCCATGATTTCAATTAACCACTGACATTACTAGTGTGGTTTCTATGGTTGTGAAGACATGAATAAATGATTTGAGGATCACTTTCAGACCTAGAATGAGTATTTCACAGGAATGCTATAGTAATGAAAAATCCGGAGCTACCTGTATGAACTACACATGCAATTTAGCCCTAATGATGAATAAGGAGTCTCATATAAAAATTTCATCTGGGCTCACTTACTTTAAAACTATCATCCCAAATGAAATGAAATCAAATAATGTACGAGTTAGAAATTATCGTGGGAATCAACCGTACCGACTCCTTTTGATATTAAAGTTGCATGTTTACAGTGGGATAACCAGTGATGCAAATCATGACCCATTTGAATCAACTGTGATGAGTAAGAGAGTTCAAGAAATTGGAAACCTATCCAAATAGCAGTGCTTAGTATTTTACCCAGGTCCTACATAGGCTTGATTACTAGATTATAACTTTAAAACAGAAGGTAACTGTTTTCCCAGATTTTGAAAAAGGTGTCTGAATTTAAACATCCCAGAACAGGAAATGACAAATCATTCTATCCTTCTGTTTTGTCTGGTGGATGGATATAGAGAAAATATATGACTCAGTCCAAGGCAGAGAAGTCTGACAGAGCTCATTTCTCTTCACTCATGCATCTTTTAAATCCAGCACAATGTTGTCCTCTGAGAATTCAAAATGGAAGAGAAAAGGCTGGAAATCTCTTTCCAGGCTTATGGTGCAATTGAAGATGGTAACAAAGAGGGAACTACAAAATGAGGTCACTGAAACAGTAAGATATATACATACATACATATATATATATAAAAAATAGATTTTATATGTATATATTTTTTCTTTTTACAAAGAGAAATGTTTTTGTAACTAGGGCAATGCTGGATTTAAATGATTCTTTTTAAAAATATTCTTTCTATTATTAGCTCTTGGTCATTATTAACTTAAATTTGTGAAATGTGCCTAGAATAGGGAATAAGCGAATCCTGGAGTTCTTGGATAGTAAAATAAAACAGTAATATCCTGAAGATGCCCCATACAGCCCATTAAATGGAATCTATTTCAGAGACTGCAGTCCTTAAGTGTTTTATCCCTCTTCCCCTTTCAAGGTGGTAACATGGTTTTCATGATTTTTCTTTTCACTTGTCAAATACCAAAGCTTATTCAATATTGCAAATTCTAAAAGTATTCATTTTGTGTTCACTTTGTAGAATTGGGAGGTGAGAGAGGAAGAAAATCAGACAGGTTAGTTAAGAAAATTGGAAGTCAACTTGGGTTTTGAAAAATAAGCGATAAAAATCTCCAAGACTGACATGGGAGGGAGTTTTAGGTTGAGAAGCTTGTGTGTTTCAAATCATGGTACTGGGGATGTTGAGAGCATACAAGAGACATCAAGTAGTCTAGTCTTTTAGGATTTTGATCACAAACAGCGTGGGAGTCCCAACATGCCAGGCATCAGCAGTCAGTGGGTTCAAGTTGGATCAACAGTAAAATTTGGATCAACACAAATTACCATGACTCCCATCTTCCATCTGCTTGATGTAAGGCACTTCCACACAGAGCTAACCAATTCAAAGGCTTTCATTCTTTTATTCTTACATGTTCTGAGAATGTTTGCCAGTCATTCTTACATGAAATTCCTCTTGTGCTCAAGAGTAAGTCTTAAGTACGTTAGCCACATGAGGGATCTTGTCTCTTCAGTTTTTTTTGTTTGTTTGTTTGTTTGTTTGTTTGTTTAACTAATGCTCCAAGAAAATGCCAAAAGAATCTTTTCCAGGTTCCCAAGTTCCCAGTATCCTAAGAACCAGAGCAATGTTGGGTTTTGTGTGGAACAATGGTGACACCATTCCCTGCAATTTGTACTCGTCTCTGAACGTGAGCTCTGAAGTTCATTTTATACCAAGTCTCGCCGAACCTGCTATGAAATTGAATGTTAACTTCTGCCTTTCCAGTGCTGTTGTGGATCTCTAGCCATTTGCTTCACACTCTAGTCTACTACTCCTCCCTGGACCTCCGTGCACAAAACAATGATATTTTCTTCAGATACCTTGTGGAACGGTCTCCACGCATATGAATTTACGCACATAGACCCTGGGAAGGATCATCCACCTCTCTGTTTTTGCAGCACTGGTTTTGAATCTAATTTGGACAAAATTGTCACACTTATAATATCTATAACATCGCTGCTGCTTTTGCTGGACAATCTCTTCTGGCTATAAGAGAAGTTTTTGGTAACAGAAATATATTGCTACTTTCTTTCTTTCTTTTTTTCAGACTCTGGCAGTAGTTACTAAAGGCTGTTTTCATGATCTGGCGTCAGACAGTTTTCACCTGAGAGAGATCTGCCTTGGGTTACCACTTCAACTACGTGACTGACAAAGTTTTAAAACACTCTTTAAAATTCAATTATGCTCAGTTGGAAAATAGGAATAACACTTCCAGAACACAGTTGTTTTAAGGATGAAATGAGATAACCTGAGCAAGTAGATAATGTATATAAAAGCGCTATAAAAATGCTACTACTGTTTGGATTAGTTAATCCCACCATGCCAACAGCCGGAACACGTTTCAACTACACTCCCTAGAGGTGAAGTCTCTGTAACATTCAGAACTCAGCTGTTGGTTTGTTTGTCTTCTATACACACTAAAATGAGAGGCTGCACACTTGACGAAAGTACCCCAAGAAGAATGACTCGGTATCCTTATACTGGGCGCAGCTAAGATACACAATGGAAATAGCATCTTTGCTTTTTTGCTCTTACTGAGAAAATAAGACCTGGTAATGAAGATTCAGGGGGAGAAGTCTCTGAACAGCACTATTATTTCATTGCCAAGTAACTAATATGATGAGGAAATGTGAAAATAAGGGGTTTTTTTTTTAAAGGATGATAGTGATACATGGTAGTGTATGGTCCCCAACCTTCAGTCTGACCACCATAATCATAAATCTGACATATTTATAGAGTTGAATTGGAATGTTTCCTTACCTCTGTTGAGGGTGATTGGCAATATTTAGAAATATTTAGAATTTCATGTTAAAAAGAGAAATAGTATTGTTTGACATTCAAACCATATATATTGAATAATAGAAGTTTGTTTCAAGTGTTCGTATTGGCAACTTTCTTTCAACAGTCATGGTCATTCTTTACTTTATTGATGACATGCCTCTTGGTTTGTGACTCTTATAATCTAAGATTACAAAATGTGGCACATCTTGGAAGACTGCAAGAATACATTATGTTGCCATAGAGGCATCTAAAATTAATGTTTCAAATATGCAGGGCTTAGAGCATAGAACTTCTTTGCCAAGTACAGCTCAATTTTAAAAATCAAGAGTATTTTGCTATTAGTTGGCTTCTAGTTAACTTACCAAAATGGTTATTTACTAGACAATGTTTAGAGTTCCATTATTTCTAAAATCTTAAAATATTTTCATGAATATTTTAACTTCCCATTTTATTTTATTTAGACATATACATTTGAATGACAACATGCAAACATCCAGAAGAAAGAAACTGAGTAGAGAAATGTTTTCAAATTAATTGTGTTGTAATTATCCTTCAAAAGAGTCAACTTTAGTCAGTGATGTGGTACACAAATAATACTAAATTTTAAAATATAATTTTTTAATATCACCACTCTTATGTACACCATCATCCAGTGTTAATGCAAGGATCTTAAGAGCATTAATCCATATTTCAGCAAATATTGTTTGGTAAAGCATCTAAAACAATAGACTATGTCATATTTCCTTTTTATTCCTTCCAATAGTGAAAAATATGATATAGTGCATTGATATCTATAAAAGACCAGAACTGATACACTTTGCTCTACCAAAAATAATTATTCATGATTTTGAACAAAACATTTAGTCTCTTCTGTTCTGATTTTTGATCTTGTAACATGGTAAAAAAAAAAAAAGCCTGGCAAAGATCTGAGCTTTTTGTTTGACTCTTCCAGACACTAGATATAGCTCAGGAGGTAACAATCTTGCTAAATCTCACCTTGGCAAAGTAGTAATGACACCTTTCTCCATGCATCCCTCAGGGCTATACACCCTTTGAGCTCCAGTTCAGGTATCAATTCCTCCATAATGTTTTCCCTAACGAATATCACTTTTAATGGTAATCCACCCACTGTACTTCCATATTTTTTATTTTGAATTTACCATGCAACTTTCTCCTTTGATTGTTATCGTGATAATGAAAGAATAAATGTAAATATTGATTTAAAAAGAGTTACAGGAGCTATTCATTATCTCGTAGATAAGAAGAGAAGTTAGTGCTGGTTATGATATAAGTGAGCATTATATATACACAGAAAGTTAGAACAAATTCATACTCACTTAACCTATTCTTCTTTCTTTATAATTTTTATTATTTTAATATATGATTCATAGGAAATGATCTTCCTGGGCAAAGTGGAAAAAAAAAAGCTTTCAGTTGGCATTCTTGCACTGTTCCCCTTTTTATAGATTGAAATTGCAGAGTGGTTTTAGGACATCTAATTTAGGTAGCAAATATAATTTGATTCCTTTAATTAAAATGAGTTCCCAAGTAGTTATCATTTTTAAAAGCTATACTGATGTACTTTGCAAAGAAAAATGGATATTTGAATTAGGACCAGAGTTTTCCCCCTATATTAAAGGTGCATTTTGCTTTTAAAAAAACCTAACATAAACTTCTCCAGTATAAAAGTGATAAAGTGAGAACTTGGATATTTGAATGATAAAAGTTTCTCTACTTTGTTTTTCAGGTTTCTTACAGTGTTTAAAATTAACATTTACAAATACATTAAGGATATAGTACTTTTACATGTAATAAGTAAGAATATTTGGGAGGTAATGTATCAATTACATAAAACAAGGTATGTCACTATCAGAAGTATATACATCTTGGTAACTAACAGGTAAAATGATTATCACATTAATTTTAAGTAAAACTCAAAAGAGGTTTTATCATTATTACTGTTTACCCTAAGTTCCTAACACGCTACTGAATTGATTTATTTTAATATTTAAAATTATGACATTTCAAAATGCACAAGAAAAATCTGCAGAAAACATGAAGCTTAAATATAGTCTGTCTCCATTAAGTAATGTAAGTTTTTAAGATAATATCAGTTTGTCAAATGACATGTATTCAGTATAAAGGCAAAGAGTAAAAACGCACCTGGTTGACACATACAAGAAACAGTTGATGTGACTGTTTATAATTCAATCTATTCGCGAAATTCAGCCACCCAGTGTGCAGTAGTGTAAATATGCAATTTCCCCTGTATTAGACTTTTTGGACACTCTGTAGTGTATTTATTATATTTATTTTTAGATTGGCTCTAATATTAAATCTACTGCTTTACATATAAAAGAACTGCCTCTGAAAGGGGGACTGGATTTGGAAGAAAAGTTATTAAGTATCTTATATAAAAATGTAACTAATACTGTATAAAATGCAGTTTATACTTTGTTATCTGACTTTTCAGATGTACTGAAACTATTATAAGAAGTTCATAAATGCAATTCTTTAAGTCCCAGAAGCATCAAGAATGAGATTAACGAGAGAGAGATATTCCTGTACCTCACAAATAATTTACTAGCTGCCAATCGTATAAAGGTGTCATTAGTTGCTATTCTGTCTGTGATGGTACCACCACACTGACAACCTACACCTAAAATCTAGGAGGATGTCTAAGGAGTTGATTAATGAAGCAGGTTACATGTGATTATGCCGTGTCTTAAACATAGAACAGTGTGCAAGGTGAAGAAGATATGGATATAAAGGTGTAGAAGACTTGGTGTATTTTGCCTAAATTCCTAATCAGCAACCATATTGAAATAGCAATAATATAGGCAGACTGGATGACCAAAAATAAACTCACTTGAGACTATCTGGAAACATTTTTATCTTTATGCTCTATCAACATCAGCATGATGACTTAAAAATATGACTTTTTTCAAACTAAAATGATATTGTTCTATTTATGAACATCTACTAATAGGTCAAGTTGTTATTTATAATTTCAAGAATATAAAAGATATATTTATATATAAGTTGAAGCATGAATACTAAATTCCACTGAAATACAGAAAATATAAAGAAAGGAAAGGGTATTTATTTGTTTTTACAAAAACAACGTCACTGATTTAAAACTTTACAAATACATCCTTAAAAAAAGATGCTAGAAAACAATTGTACATGCATGAAAAAAATTCAAACACATTAAAAAAATAGAATCAAGCAAGATATTCAATGAATTATGCCATGACCAAGTAGGGTTCACTTCAGAAATATAAGGTTACTTAAACATTAGAAATTCTTTACAATTCACTACAAGATGAATTTGATGAAGCATTAGGTTAAATATTTTTACTCCTTGAAGACTATTCCATGGCAGGTTTTCTTTTTACATTCTAAATAATAATTCACTTTCAGACCCAACCAGGCACTCATAATTCTATATTCTTTTCTTAAAGAGGGTCCTTACAGTTAAAAAAGTTTTAGGCCCCATATAAACTGGAAACATGCTAGTTTACTATATTAACAGGTGTATGGGGATAAAAAAGAGTCAAATGGTATCAAACTGCATGTGATAAAATGTTGTCTATTTTTAATAAGACTCTTACGTATAAGAGGTGGATGGGTAGTTCTTTAGCATTTTAGCATGAGTATGCTATGACTCTGACCAAAAGACCGAGTTTGGCTTAAAGGTAGGATTCTTGAAGCATTCCTGAAATAAGGCACAATAAGAAGATGTGCCCTCGCTTGTTTAAGTCATAAGCCAGCACCACAAGATACAAATCTTTAACACATTAACACTTATTTATTATCTTCCACAGGCCGATGTTGGTAAAGAAAAGGATAATATTGTTAGCAAATAAACTTGGATCTAGCCCTCATTTTCCATAGTTGTGTAGGGATGAGATTACTAATATTTTCAAATATTTTGGCTGTTTACTTGCAAATTTTGTTATTAGAAAGTATAAAATCATTTGTTAAGATGGCTGGTCATGAATCACTTCAGAAAGTAACCACCTGTAAAGTTTAATTTTAAAAATGGTCTCAAATGTGCCTTAACAAAACCCTGAAAAATCTAGGATTAAATATAACCACAAATGTATATGACCTAGATAGATGTGTCTACTGAAATAAACATCAAAGACTTGAAAATAGGAGAGACCTTATTCTTGGAAATGAATGACTTGACATTGTAAAAGGTGTTTATCTTTATTAACTTAATTTACACATTCACTACAGAATTAATGACAATCTTATCATGAATTTTTAGGAGGTTGGATTTGATGAAATATTCTAAAATTTGTCAGAAAAAAAAACTTCTGAACATAGTTAGAAAACTAATGAACAAAAAAGTAATGAATGTGTGTGAAATGGTCTTGACCCATGAGATATAAAACCTGATACATGTAGCTAAGTGAAAATACCATGGTATACACAGCATTAAAGATTAAAAGACAAATAGAACAGGAAAAAAAAAGAGTCCAAAGATAGACCCAAGTAACTATAAAATTTCTTAATTTAATGTGTGCTTCACGAAAGTATTTAAGATCATGAATGAAAATGTTTCAACCAAAAAAGAGCAGGGATAATTGGTTGTCAAATAGGGACGTGTATCTTTAACTCACTCTTTACGCTGAATTCCAGATAGCATTAAGAATTAAATATTATCCTCCCCCCAGATTTTCATGAATGCAGTAGAAGAAGGCAAGGGTAGTGTATTTCTAATCATACCGTGAGGAAGATCTAAGCACAAGTCAAAAATTACAACATGGTGATTTTTAAGAAAGAGAACTTGTCCTGTGGGGATCTATCCAGATTACCTTGGGTAATTATCATATTTATCATTAATAAGTAAATTCATTACCATGAAGAGATGTCCTGGTTATGTTGTTAAATGGAAATACACACACATATACATGTACAGATATGTATGTATAAAATGCAGTTTATATAAAATTTTATATTACCTTAGTATGTGTTAATGCAAAGACTGATGTTTGGAAAGATGTTTACCAAACTATTTTCAGTGGATGCCTGTGAGCAATGAGACTTCAGGGCTTTTTACACACTTCATTATATTTTTTCTGTATTACTTGAGTTTTCCACGGTATTACACTTATATGAAGAAATATGTACATATGTAATTAAAACAAATACATTAGCATAGAGAAAACATTACACTTAGATAAACATATCTCATTTTAGTATATATGACTTGCTTGCATTTGAGCTCAAATATACTTGGTGGTATCAATGAACTGAGTCACTTACGCTTCTGAAAGAACACATCTATTTATTAACTAGAGATTTTTCGATGACATGAGATCTGAGAATTGCATCACAGTAGGGGAATACAGAAATCGTCTGGTTTAACTGTCATAGTTTTATATATGAAGAAAGAGCCTCAGGTAGTTGAAATGAGTTACCGAAATCCACATTAGAGGCTGAAGCCGGAGAAGGGATCATTTCCTGATGGGTACCCTTCTTACCTTATGACGCCGCTTCCCTCCCATGTTCCCGGTGCTGCCCCCTAGTGCTTGACTAAGGACAAGTCATTAGCATTGACTTAAAGCAGTGTTTTATGACAGCATGGAACTCATACTTAAATCAAGCTGAATTACTAATCCTAATAAGTACTTAACATTCTGCATGCCACAGATTTTATATTAAAAAACAGTATGAATTTTCAAAGAAGCTTTCAGTAACATGTGAATCCTTCTATTGTTTGTAGGTTGTCAGACTTATTCAGATGAAGGAGCCACTGACACCCTGCAGTCTCTCTTTGCCTAATTTGTCTCATGATTTTTCAGGTTGACTGAGTGACAGCACATGGAGTCAACTAAAGAGTGACTGTCATTTTGTCCCTTAATGTCTACAAAGTTCAGCAGAGACTTAGGAAAGTGACTATCAATATGAGTTTAAGTGCATATTTATCTGGAACTACATATAGAATAATTCAAGCAAAACAATATCAAGTCAAAGGAACAAATATAATCCTTCCTCCCAATGGAAAAAATTATCTTTTAATTATGTTAGTTATTGCAAAGCTTATGTAATAATTTAAAAAATCATCTGTAGCCCAAGGAAAGTTGATGATAAACTGTACATAAAATAATTAGAAGTATCCTGTATCTGTACTGCAGTTTTAGGAGGTTCAATTGCCTTCTCATCTCACTTGCAACTTGCCACCCCCTACCCCCACCACACAGTTTTTACCTAGAAATGGCTTTTCAATTCCTTATGAGTGGTTTAATTTTTAATGTCAATAGATACTATTCAGTTCTATAAAAGCTAGAAAATAAAATAGTTCACAACTCATTAAACCCCCATAGGAGGTAAAACAATTCCAATAAAGATTAAATGAATTATCTATTAAAAATAGAAGAAAAAAATATCTGAGAAAATCAACTAAGTATTCCAAATTGGAAGGTGACCGTCTATACTTCACTATATGCAGGCCAATATTCTAGAAGGTCTATCACTTATTTCAAATCTTCCTTTCCTTTGAAGTTCAGGGGGAAATAGCATTATATATACATATATTTTTAATGCTAAAAGCAATGAAAGAGTAAGGCATTTTAGCATTCACAAAGGTGACATCTGCAGTAGAAAAAATATAGTTTTATACTATTACCACCTTGTGAGATACATGACTTAAAGATTTCTAGCCATTAAAATGAATTTGAAAGCCATTGTGAAGACCAGTGTAATGGGGAGTCTGGTGAGCTGACATGGGTCTAACTCATGGCTCTGTTCCCTCTAGTGCACAACTTTGGGAAAGATCTGATGTCTCCAAGGTTCTCTGTCTATCAGAGATTATGATACCTAACTCATAAATGTGGAAGGAGGATTCTAGTTATTAACAGATAATATTGATTTCATGCTTACTGTGTGCCAAGCACTCTTCTGGGATCTCTACTCTTATCAGTTTATTAAATTACCGTAACTACATTAGATACGACAATTATTATTTTACAGAAAAGGAAAGAGGGGTTAAGTAACATGCTCAAGGTCTCATAGTTAGTAATTGGAGAATCTATAATCTAAATCCAGGAATAGGGCTTGAAAAATCATGCTGTGTCACTAACAAAATCGCTGGCATAGAGTAATGCTCAGGACAGGGGAATCTAATAGACTTGTTTGTTACTTACTCCTTTCATTAGACTGTAAGCTTCTTAAGAGGAGAAAGCATTTGTTTATTAAATAACTTTTATTCCTCTCTTTGACTTTATATTCACCTAACCTGTTTCAAATCTTCAATAAATGTTTATTGAATTATGCAAGTAAATGGCATTGAATGTAAGCTTTTCTTCTATTACTTTATTGGTTGAATGAAAATAATTATCCTTAAGGGGAATAACTGGTATGGTGAAACTTATTGCTATTTTTTTAAAATGTTCCCATGCAGCCCAGGCTGTAATTCAGAAAGATATAAGTGGGAAAAGGTGAAAGGGGATGAATTTCATAACATAATAAACTTTTATCTTTTTTACATATTTATAAAATAACTTTATAATGAATTTACTTTTTAGGAGTGCCTAAGGTAATACAATAATACTGCTTTTAAAAAACTCTTCAGAATAAACCACTGTCTTTAAAGCTAACTTTTCTAATAGACCTGGCAGCAGTCATTGTTGGAAACATTTATTTGAAGAATTGAGAACTTGATCAAAATGTAATGTTTTCCCTTTGTGTTTAATTTGCATTTGGTAAGTAATATAAAAATCTTACTATCTTTAACATGTGAGAAAAATGCATTGAGAGATCTAAGTAATGTATAAAAAATCTGGCAAAAAAAAAAAAAGAGCAAAACAAAGCCATTTTTCAGTTGTCATCTCAGAATGCAGTCACAAGATATCCTTTAAACAACCTTTTCACTGCAGTGTTCTCTTTTAAACAAGAACATATTTAACTGTCTTTTGCAAGTTTATCATTTCAAACAGTAGTTCTTTAAACATTTAATCAGATAAAGAAAGATGTGTAAAAGAGGCACCTTTAATATACTTTTTAAGACAACTACTTAGGAATATTACTAAACATCAGGGGCAATTTTAACATTTTCCATTCTTGTGCACTCATGGAGCAGTAGAAACCAAAAAAAACATTAACTAAAGGAAGGTTTTAAATTTTGTAAACTATTGATGCTCCAAGGAGATATTTACTAGAGTGGTTCCTTGACTCATTTAGACATGAAGACAATGTTTGTCCACCATTCACATGGTTATTAGAAGAAAAGCTTCCATTTAATTTAGTAACTCATAGACTCATAGATGGCATTGCTCTTGCCCATCAAGAAAACTACCATCCTAGAAGTGAGTGATATCACTGTGAGTTCAGTGATATTAATACGTGGAAAGGAAAGTATCAGATTGGTGTAATACTGTGAGCCACATAATTCATTTCACTCTTGAGCAAATGAGTTAATCTTCTCATGTCTCATTTTCCTCCTCAGTAAAATATCATCAGTCTCTCCCCAACAAGATGATCAATGGTTCAATTCAAGACATTTAGAGAAATGTGCACAGATGGCACACAGTGAAATCAGATTCTCTACTACCCCATATTTAAGTTTGTAGCATCAAGAAAATTAAGAAACTTGCAATTTGGTGGAATCTGCATGAACATTCCACATCTTGGGTCCATCCGACCCTCCTTCCATCTTCTCTGATCCTAGACACTCCAGGTAATCTCCAAATCTGTTTCTAACTTCCATTCTAAATGGCTTGGAAATGTCCCTGAAAAACCAGGGCCAGTTTACCTTACACGAAAGCACTGAGCCTGGGGCCACCTGTCCTCTGTGGAGGGTGCACCCGAGTACGCCACAGGATTTAACAGAGAGTGCAGACAGGTTTTTCTGTTCAATGAAGCTTCCTCTGGCAACGCTGGATGGAGCCCTGAGTGGAGGATTTAGAAACGTGCAACTAAGACGGCTCATTAGTTCATTCTTACTAATATTTTCAAACTATCTATTATGTTGTAGGAGTTGTACTCGTACCTGGGACACAAACTAGCAAAACAGAGCTCTTGCCCATCAGGAAAGTTACCAATCTAGAGGTGAGTGATAAATAGATGACTAAAGAGATGGTTATAGGACAAGGTGTTCAATGCTATGATATCAAAATATTTTAAATTAAAATTTTGAATGTACAATTATTTTAAACTAAGAAATATATATTAATGGAAAAAAATATAAGAGTAAAAAGAATTAGATTCCAGCCCTATTTCTTCCTCTAATATCTCACCTCAAATTTTCACCTATAAAGAAGGGAGCTGGACTACATAATTTCTATTAAATCCCTACTAGCTCTAAAATTCTATGGTTCTTATTAAGCTGCTCCTGGATTGATCTATGTATCTATGTATCTATCTACCTACCTATCTATCTATTTATCTATCATAAATATTACTGATTCCTAAAGTAATATTTGAAAAGAGTAAATCTTCTCTATATAACAGTAGAAATTTCTCATTATAATAACATTAAGATACTCCAGGGTGTGTGTTTTTTCTTTCTTTCTTTTTGTTTTCTGTTTAATTTGTTTCTTTGCTTTTGTTTAATAGAGGATCATTAACCTAGAGGTTCTATAGTAGGAAGTAGATAGAATGTGGTCTTACGTTTTGCTTCACAGCACACGCAAGCCATTGAAGGTCCGATAAAGCATGCCCTATTATGTACTGATGCTAAAATAAAATTGTAGGGTTTGATCATCAAGGCACAAACTCATTTTACACATTGTAAGACTACCTCAAAAATATATTTGCTCTACCATAAATAGCCATATAAGGCTGCTAATATATTAGAATTTGTTCAGCTAATATCAGCAGGATTGGCGAGAGCATGGAGCTAACAACATGAAAAGTGCGATACCATTTCATGGAAATAACTATCCATTAAGATCACTGAAGAACTCCTTTTCACATAATCCAGTGGCCTTTTCCCCAAACTCTCTTCCTCACTACAGATATCACCTTAAATGCATGGCATTTTGTCAGTACAAAGAATTTCCAGAGATCATAAGATAATGTCTTCACTCCTACGTCACAGTCTCCTTTGCGTTATAGCTGCTGGTCATTTTAAACGAGGAGACCGAACTCCTCGAACTCAGCAGCAACTCTGTTTCTAACCCCTCATATCGTGTGTAAACCATACTGCAGACTAAAAAAACCTGTTAAATGAGTGGGAACATTGAATTACCATGTCAAATAAGACTGAAACTATGCTTACTCTGTTAAAGAAATGCCTGTAATGAAACAATGGAAAACACTATTATTCATTGTTCCACCCTTTCAGTAATTACAGCCTAACTCAAGAAATTATAGGTAAAAGCAGATGAAATACACTGGAAACTTTTCTTACTTTTCTATTAAATTTGCCAAAAAGGAAATTTGATTCCAGGCCTGAATACTTCGGCCTCTCCCTTGTGTTTCAGGAACTTGTTACATCGAATATGCATTCCTTTATCAAGGTCTCATTCTCCACTGGTTTTGTTTTCATATTTAATTTCCCTTAGAAACGTCCAGGACCACTCCTCCAAACATACGTAGCCACATACAACCAAACCCATACACTCCACCAATATGTGAAAGCGAAATACGTACAGCACTTTTCCTCCATTAGGTTTTCCCCTCAAAACACCCTCCGTGTCTTACTTTCCTTCACTCCCCAAACTTCTTGACAGAGCAGTCTACAAGGACTCCCACCCCAACCCTGATAAACATATGTCCCTTAATCATTTGCCATCTGAATTCTGGCCCTATCATTCTATAAAGTCTATGTTCCCAATGTCACCCATGACCTTCAGAATCATCAGCATTTTTCCATTGCCTTCTTGGAGGACTCACCATTCCTTTCCATCATATTTCATTCTTTGGCTCCCCCTTCACTTCTGTGTTTCTTAACTTATGCTGATCCATCTTCTTTGTTCTGAGTTCTGCTTTCTCAAAGTTTCTACCTTCAATATATTTTGCTCTCCAATATTTCTCCTTTAGTAACTTCACTTGCTATGCCCTCAGTGCATACCATCCAAATGTACACCTCCGACAACAGATCTCTCCAGGACTATAGATCGTGTTTGCTACTGCTCAGTGGGCACTGCCACCTCACTATCTCATTATCAGCTTAACTCAGTAAACACGTAAATAACTGAACTCCTCCTCCATCCCCCCGAACAACTTTCTCCTGTCCTGTACAGTTTGCAAATACCAAGACAATCCTCCAATTTCATCCACTTCAGGTGCTAGATTCAAATTTTCCCAAACCTGCCTTAATGGATAAGTACACTTCATTTACAAGGGGTGGGATGAGGTCAAGCTAGATGATCTATATTTGGGGAAAATGTATAATCTAGAACTAATGATCCATTTACAACAACAAGTAATTTTGTAACATTTGACTGGTATGGGTTTGGGAATATATAGACATAGATATAGATATAAAGATAATTTGGTAGAGTTTTCAAAATTTTCCAAAAACTTCAGAATTCCTTAGACACTTGGGGGGAAAAGTGGGAAATAATCACTATAAAGCTAGTTGTTTCTATGCTCACAGTGCAAAATCATCTGTATGTTTATAATTCTCAGAGTAGGGTGACAGCTATAATGTCTTCAGAGATGCTGGAAGAAATGAAGTTGTGCAGGTAAGCTGTAGTCAGGTTGTAAGAGTATTAAAAACTGGGGAGGCATATCAATGCTTGCTTTCCATGCTCACATTCTTAGTGCGACCCTCCTTGCTGTGTAGGTACTTTGTATCCTCTTTATAGTCTCCCACCATTAGGTGCCTAGTTATTATCCACCATTATTTTCTTACTCATAAGTCCAGGCATGTCTTTTTACCTCAAAACCAGTCACTAAATTTCCAAGCTCATTTTTTTCTGTCAAATTAAGTATAAAATATACCCTAAGCCAGGTTTTCATTGGTAAAACAGCACCATAGTTAGGCTGGTATCTCTGTCTCAGGTTGCCTCTGGGTTCCGATGTGCACATCAACCATTTACTAAGAGTGTGAATATTTCAGGCTACTTATATTTTTCTGGGCCTCAGTTGCTTTATCAGCTAAGAGGGAACAATAGTAACAGGGCTGTTGGCTTCAGCCATAATAACACATTTCCTAATGTGATGCAGTGCTTTTGTCAACCCATATGAATTTATTCCCCTTTGATTGTCACAATTGTTTGGGTAATTTACGGATTACCCACACAGCCTTAAACACTTGATAAGAGGGTAGATCTTGTGTTAAATAGTCTTACCACAATTAAAAACAAGTCCCTTTCTTTTTAAGGTTTTAGAGTCCCTCAGAGGGTCTTCAGGGTCTCATGTGGCTGAAGATCTGACCTCCCTTACCACTGGGTGAAAACTCACTGTTTAAGAATATGACAATTTTATAACCAGGTAAATATTCTAAATTAAGTTGAAACTTAAAAAAAAGTAACAAAATGATAAACAGGGCAATGGCGATTGTCTTACTTAAGTTTAATGAATTAAGAAAGTTTGATGGATATGTATGTATTTTTTACTCACATTAACCAAATGTGAAATAACATACTGCCTTGTATCCTAATCTCTAAAGAAAAAGTAGTCATCCATTTCAAGGGGTTAAAGAAAGAACAGTGGGAGGGTTTAATTTTCTCTTCAAAATTTGATTCCTGATAATATAAAATTAAACTAAGAAAAATGGCTTCTTGAATAAAAAATAACTCACACACTCTAACATCTTGAACTGGATGAATATATGCAGGAGGAAAAATATAGTTCGATATCAGTAAGACTTTCCATGTGAAGCATCAGTCAAACTAGACTGCTTGCACATCATGTTTTTATCCGCACACTCTCAGGATTCCAAACATAGAGACAATTTCATTCTATGAGTATAGAATCCATTGCCTCAGCAATCATAAGGCCCAATTTTTTTCTCTCTCTCTAAGCAATTCAGAAGTTCTAGGAAATATTCTGAAACTCTACCGACATCATTAACTTTTTTTTTTCACAAGTTCCATAGAAAAGCAGCAATGAATCATTCATTCATTCAACAAATACTTCTTGAAAAGCTCTTTGTGACAGGCAGGGATTTAGGGCTGGGAATCCAGCACTGAATTAGGTAGACAAACCCCTGTTCACATTAAACATATATTCTAGTGGAGTGACTTTAAGATTGGGGTTGGTAACAAGCTATTTATCATATAAAACAAAGAACTTAACTCTTCAAGGGCAGATAAAATCACTAAGGAAATTTTCACTTGAAAAATGTGATCACCTAAATCAGTAATTGAACAAATCACTATATAAAGGCTAAAAGTTAACTTTTCAAATAAAATGTCATATATTTGCAGCTGGTCAAACAAAATATGATATATTTAAATTATCCAAAATATGATAATTGCAAATTATTCAAAATTGGAGATCATACTTATTTTACAAGACTATACATTTGGCCAAATCTGATGTTAAAACAGATAAAAATAAAATGTTGTTCTTATATAACTGATTACCAAAATATGTCTTTCCATTTTCCCATGGTCAAAATAGCAAGTTGACCAGGTGGTACACAATTTTAAATGTTCACACAAAGCAAGCAAAATGTTAAGGTTAGCCAGGCACTATGTAAAGAAACAAGCCTTGACTTGGGAATCAAAAAATCTGGTTCTAGACTCAATTCTTCCATCACTCCTTATCACTTACCTTGTAGCACTGTTTCCTATTCTGTCCAATCAAAGTAAGACTAGATAACTTTTTTTTCATCTGTAAGCATGCCATTTGTAAACTTTCAAAAATACATGTTTTCAGTGAAGCACTATTCACAATTGCCAAGTTAAGGAAACCATCTGAATGTCCATAATAGATGAATGGATAAAGAAATGTGGCATATACATATAATGGAATATTACTTGGCCTTAAATAAGAAGAAAATCCTACTATTTGTGACAACATAGATGAACCTGGAGGACATTTTGTTAAGAAGGTAGATCTCATATTAAGTGTTCTTACCACAAACAACAATAACAACAAAGAGACACAAGGGAACTTTTGGAGGTGATGGATATGATGGAGTGATATCCTGATTGATACCTTGATTGTGGTGATGGTTTTGTGGGTACGTGAATATGTCTAAACTCACCAAACTGTATACATTAAATATGCCCAGTTTTTTGTACATCAATTACACCTCAGTAAAGCTGTTTAAAAAATACAAGTTGATTATTTAACAACTTGAAATTATACAAAATTTCAGATGACAAATACCCACTGTCTAGAACCTCATAGTGTCTGCCCTCTTCCCACCTCCCTCCTCTGCACAGAATCTAATCACAGCCACACACATACATTTTAGCTAATTATTTTTTTAATTTATTTTTGACTTGAAGCAGTGAAAAAGAAAACTAAATGTATACTACTAAATATGCTGGGAAAATACTCTGCAGTAGAAAGAATAAATTAGCCCATCAGTATGTGGATACAAGTAGAACTTCTCATACGGTGGAATTTGAATGTGAATATTCAGCATGACACCAAGTTTGTTTTTCTGTGTAAAGACTCAGATAACCAAAGAGTCTACTTCAGGTGACAGCTATTCCTTTTGCTCAACATATCGTACATTAATGAATATCATTATGGAACAAAAGGCTTTTCAGAATCTTCAGATACTTTTATAGTAGACATTCTTTTAAAATTCAGACTGTCTCATAAAGAATGAAGACTAGTCTATGTTAACTGTCCTAAAGCAGATTTTCCTTTATTGTATAATTTCTATGATGAGTACATTTAAATATAAACACTTTTAAAAATCAATAGAAATGTTACCCTAAAGTACATGTATGCTTTTACTTAATTTTATATGCATCAAGAAATATACAAAATCTTTTTTTGTCTTGAAAAAAAAATACCCACAGTACAAACTATCAAAAAGGCAAATTAAGAATGAAAATGGAGTACTCTCAATTTCCTATTTCTTATCATTTTTATGTATAGTTTAGGGAAAAAGAACAAAATTGTTTCCTCAACATACAATTTTAAAATTATTTAGTCCATCATGTTAATATTAAAAGGGATTCAAAAGTTTCAAAGGAAATATTAACACCTATTATGAAAATATATTTGATGATTTTTGTAACATATATTATGTGATTTTCAAAGATAAATAGCATGATACCCAGTAGTTCAATACAGGGCCTTTAGATCAATTTAACAAGTAATTATATATTCAGGAGCTCCTTCTCCATGTGAGCATTATCATTTTGTTGACAGCCTTAGAAAAAAATCCAAAACAGAAATGCTCATTTTAACTTGAATTTATAGAAAATGCTATATTCTAACTTTTGATGCTACCAATGGGATTGCACTACACTGTCTGAATGTAGAAACATTACGATACAGGCCTAGCAACAGGGTCTGAAAACTTACCTTTTTCAGTAATGGAGGAGACGTAAGTTGAATCTCAGAAGTCTAGGAGGTTCTTTCATAAATCATAATACCACATTAAAGTATGGAATTAACAAAATCAATTAAATTTAAATTGCCTGGAAGAAGTTGCTAAAGAAAATTGCATGAAACCATAATTGTTTTCCTAAGTTTACATTGTTCCATTGGTGAGAATATATTGGCAGGACTTTATACTTTTTTCTCTTAAAAATAAATTTATAAACTCCTCCACCTTGCAATGTACAGTGAGGCCTGTAAATCAGTAAACCATCATTAATATTGTTGTTAGTAGTGTTATGATTATTACTACTGTAATATCAGTTGTGATAGCAATAGGAACAGCAGTTGTAGTAATATGGTGCTAATCCCGAAGAACCATTAACTTCATAGCAAGAATAACACTTTAAACCTCCAATTATATTTTGTGTTACGATAATTTTATAAGACTCTTAAGTTACTGTAGAGTTGTCATAATGCTTGAGACTTGGTATGTGAGGCATTATAAAGTTAGGGCTGCACTCCAAAGCATTCTGGTATCTTTAATACCCCTTATAGTCATGATGGCAAAGACTCATGTTACAGATTTATCTTAACCATTCTGAATTTACATTCTTATCCTGATGAGGTTACCTGGTTGCAAGTTCCAGCTCTGGCATGCAGACCTAGCAGTAGAGCCATCCTTACTAACATCACTGAGTCTCAGATGTCCCACATACAAACTGGAATTATTAATATTTACCTTGCCAACTTTACTGAGATCTCGTGAGGATCAAATGAGGAAAGAACTGTGAAAACAATTCACAAATGTCAAAGTGATATGTAGATATATTATTTTTCTAAATTCCTTAAGTCTATTGAGCTATAGTCATTCTCCTGTTCTAAGTTTCTCATTTTCAGTATTTGACAGGTGACCACTTCTCCCTTCCTTCTCGGAAGGAAACTTCTAGCATTCCTAGATTGTGAATCATGACTTTAATTCAATATTAAAAACTTTTTATGTATCTGTTGTATCCAAATGCTATTTTAAATCTTCTTGGAAATAAAGAAGCATAGATGAAAGTACTTGTGTGTGTATTGCATACATTATTATTGCATACATTATTATTTATATTTATTACATGTAATAATAACACAATATTGCATACATTATGTTGCATACATTATTGCATACATTATTATTTATATTATTACATGTAATAATAACACACGTATTATTCAATATATACTACATCTCCATTAAAATGAATTAACCCATTGACGTAGATTACTGACAATGAGATGTGTTTTCAAGAAAACATTTTAGCTCTAAATGTTACTACTGCAAATTTAAATTATCATTCCAGCAGAATTTTAGAAAAGAAAATTTTATCGACTATCAGTTGCAAACTAAAAGATCTTTTACTGAGAAGCCTCTCCTCTTTTTGTTTGTCTATGCATTATCAATACATATCAACTCCTGCAAGATACATAAAGAAAAAATAACCATATATGAAAGTGCAGAACATTTTCAAACGATATTTTTCTGATAAAATATTTATAATGTACAGAGTCAACTGCAAAAATTGCTACCAATTTCAAGAGTAATTACAATGGTGCAGGGAGACAGACATAGTAGGGGCAAAGTCTACATATTAAATATTTCTTCCTCTGACACATTCAGGGAGATTATTAGTTATCAGAAAATTCAGGTAAGCATCCACTGGCAGAATTAGGCAACCCACATACATTCACTGCCTACAGAGCAATGAATGACCTTTACTCTTGTTTGCCTGTGGTGTAATGGAAAGCACAGAGATGCACCTTTTCTTATGTGAAGTCCACAAAATGTCTCCTTTGTTACATCCCCTGCTCAGTTTGTTGATACACTTTTGCTTGCCTTCCTTTTTTCCTTGCTAAGAGTGATTTAATAGAAATAAATACAGTTTAGTACAGTAAGAGAGAGTGTGTGTTTTAAATACATTTAGGCCTGGGTTTGATAATCAGTACTGCTTCCTACTAACTATGAACACATGTAAGATACTTAACTTCTCTGATGCTCAATTTTCTCACTTACGTAATTACCTAGTGCAAGAATTAAATGAGATAATGTGTGTAAAGCTTGCAGCATAGTTTCTGGAAAACACATTTCTCCCCAAGTGATCATCACTGTTGTTGTTATTATTATCATTATTACAGAATTTAGAAGAAATTTTGGTCATTTATAAATGTGAAAGTTCACTAAACAAACAAGCTTTACATGAATAGATTAAAAAACTATATCTATCATTTATAGAATAACTCAATATTATAAAAAACTTTCTTTCTTAGGTAAATATTTAATGCAATCCCAATAAAAATATGATAAAATTATAAAAAAGTAAGAAGGGACAGGGATGAGCCACGCCCAACATCAAAATGTATTACAAAGCTACTACATTGAGTAAGTTGGTACGGGCATATGAGTATACAGCTAATCTAAGAGACAGAGCAGAAAATCTAGAATATGAAAATGTGTATATGAATATAATACAAATTTGGAATACAAAAAGTTAGCATTTTATTATAGTGAGAAATAGGTAAATTAATCAAAAATGGCATTGGGTCATCATTTGAGGAAAACGTGGTTTTGAAGGGAACAGTTTGATCTTTATTTTCCATATACCAAAGCAAATCTTATTTCCTGTACACCAAAATAAATCCTAGAACAATTATAAGTTTAATTGAAAATAAGTCAAAAAAATAGAGATTATTTTTAAAAGATAATCCTAGACTGATTTGAAAGACAAAAGAATCTTGGTTTTTGAAGCAAGATACAGAACATTAAAGAAGAAGGATAATTATAAATGTGACTAAAAAAACGTTAAAATCTTATCTGAGACTTTGAAGACTGTGAAGGCTATGAATCTGGGGTAAAAGGAGACATTTTTCTTCATCCCTTTTCTAATCTTTATTTATTTATTTACTTTTACCATCACATGTATTACTTTTTCAAACAAAATCTAGTTATGTTTTTAATGTGGGCCAGAAGTTAACTTTTCATATTTCTCTAAACTAACAAAATTTAATAACACAAGAAAATCTTAGCTTTGATGATTAACAGTCATCTTTTATATCATGAATAATCTCTCTGCTCTTTAAAGGGAGGTTAAGTATTCCCTACGTGTCTTTTTGGTTTTACTGTTTATATAAACTTTTCTAGCAAACATCAGTCTCAAACTGAGAGGTTTCTTTTTGAAGGGATAAAAATACAAGCCTTGGGATAACTAAAGAGGAGCACATAATAAAGAATAATAACCCTACCCTATGTGGTAGAGAATTGAGGTTGAATGATGTAGCAAAACGTTTAAGAAACAATAAATTGAAAAGACAATGTAAGGAAAGTTTTCCAATGTTAATAGAATGTTGTAAATGTATTAGAAGAAACATGAGAACTTCAGTGACTCTATAGTCAGGAGAAATTATTTTTTAAAGAAGTAAAGTATAATATAAACGAAGCTGTATGAAAAATATTAATAATTAATGATGGGTTAGCCATTCAACCTCTAAAATGAATAAGGGAAACAACAAAAAGAAAGAAATCTAAGTATTTCTGTCTAGATTATGTATGTTATCAATAAATCATGTATCATTATGACATTCAGCAAGAATCTGTAATAAGTTCCCAAAAGTTCTACATAAAGGCTACTCAGTTTAAAGGCTTAACAAATACGTGAGTGTATTTTTAACTGATAAAAAGTGGACTAGACGGCTAAGCAATGTATGGGACTTCTATGCAAAATTAAAAATTTCCTTATTCTCCACACGGCAAATAAAAACAACAGTAAGTCACTTTGTACTATACAAGCATCGTACTTTGTTTTATTTGAAACTTTATCAAGACTTTTATACTATTTCAGAAAATGACATCACCCAACAGAACTGCCACTAATGGTATCTGAACCACCAGAATAACACATCGGTGTCCATCAGTCAGCCTTGGTGGCTGTGTGCTCACCGTGGTTCTAGCCATAGGGAAAGGCATATGACTGTTTCACTACATCTTCCAGCAAGGACCTGATGCAAAACTTGCACTTTGAAACACATATTTCTTTATAAGTTACTTTCCTTTTAATCTCTTTTATTTTACAGATAGAAAAATTGGTTGATATATTTTTAAAACATATGTGTAGGTAGGTAATACAATATTAAAATTTATTTTTTTCTAGGATAGCTATGGGTGATTTCAAGCTATTGCTTTTTAAAGGGGATACTGGGGCTGATCAAGTCAACAACTACAACTCTAGATCAAATCTGAAATGATCTGTCTATTCTTATTAGAGGGAGGTTGGTGGTCAAGTATACTTCTCATTGATGTTACTGCTCTGCATTGGTCTCCTTAAAAGTCCTGAACTTCAATCCTCTTATAGAACTAAGAGTAAAAATAAAGATCTCTGTTTGGAATACAAAGTAAACACACACTAGTTATTCGCATGCTCCCTCCAGTGTATTCGCTGTACTGACCAACACTTATAGCCAATACATGCATGTGACAGTTAAGTCATCATTAGCATTTTCTCTGTATACAATGAAAATAATATATGCATTACACTAGCATGGATTGTTTTGTGTTGTAGAAAATTAAATTTATTTTTTCCTAAATTTTAAAAAGCTAAATATCACAACAGATTTTTAAAAAAATAGTTATGTTCCATTTGTTACATGGCTGAATTTCTTTGATATTTCTTGGCTATATGGTGTCATCATATTTTAAAAAAATAATAAAGCAACCATATGTTCTAAATAGATGGATAATGCCACACTATTTTGTTGGGAGGGACATAGAAATGAGATTCATATTATAAGAGCCATATATTTTCAAGAGGCTCATTTCATAAATAACTTGCCTGTCGTGCATTGCAACTGACGCTGTAGGCATATCAAGCACTAACCTATTGTTTATTACAGGACTGCTTTGTCATTTTGATGGTACAGATTCAAGTATGGCAATCTTCTTTCCTCGCTCTGCTCCAGTGGCTACATGACTTTCCTTGACTAAAACTACACCAAAACATACACTTGAATGTCATAAGTTATGACAGCCTGGGAACTCAATGGGAATCCTATTAACTGACCTATGAAATTAGAGAATTATAAATCTTGATGAGACAGGTTGGGCTGTATGCATAGCTTACTATATTAAATAGTTATCTCTTGATTTGCAGGTACTAACTTTTATATATGAAATAGATAAATAACAAGTTTCTATGGAATAGCACAGGGAACTATATTCAATATCTTGTAGTAACCTATAATGAAAAACACTTTGAAAAGGAATATATGTATGCCTGAAACATTATGCTGTACTCCCAAAATTGACACAACATTGTATGTAAACTGACTATACTTCAATGGAAATAAATTAATTAAATAAAGCATCATTTCTAACATCAAAAAGGTAAATAAATGAATAGGCATCTCTTCAACATATTCAGCTAAGTCCAAGTGAAAATAAAAACATGATTTAAACACATGGAAACATATTGATAAGCTGAATATATATTCATATATATACACATCCATATATATATATATATATATATATATATATATATATATATATATCCATCCATCCATTATATGGATGTGTGTGTGTGTGTGTATATATATGTATGTATGTGTATATATATATATATATATATATATATATAAAAATAAAAAATGCATATATTTACATACCCCAACACCAGTATTCTATAACCTGCTGAAATTCATCTGGAAAATAATATTACAGCCATTCAGCAGGGCATCCTGGATCTATTAGCTATTTGCTGTAGGTAAGAAGAAATCACAGATGATTTTTAAAACCATTAGCTATGTGACTGCTCAAGGTCAAGTATTAAGTAAAATGCGCTGACTGTTAACTGTCAGAATACAAGAAGGCAGAAGAAAAAATGAAAATGTGAATGAAACAAACTTCAGAATACACATTGAGTAAGCCCTACAAGGGAATCCAAACCCTGAAAGTCATGATTATTTGGATTGTGAAAACCCAATAATTTTCCAAATTTTTCTTTCTAGCTGGACCTCTCCCCTAAACTCCAGATTTGCATATCCAATTACCAAATAGAAACCTCTACTTTGATACCGAATAGGCATTTCACATTCAATATCCAGAACTGAGCCCCTGCCTTGCCATCACAAAGTTGTTCCTCCTGCCACCTTCTTCTTCTCAGGATATGGAGGCTCCCTCTTGCAAGTAGCCTAGAACCATTCTTCAGTCTTAATCCATCCCCCAAGTCCTGTCAGCTCCATCTTCAACACATTCAGAATCCAGCCACTTCTAGCTGCCTCTACACTTACCAATTTGATCCAAGCCACCATCATATTTTGCCTGGAGTATTGCAGTAGCCTCCCTGCTGTCACTCTTACTCCCCTCTAATCTATTCTCAATACAGAAGCCAACGGATGACAGGTAAAATGTAATGCAGGTCATGGCAGTGTTGCTCAAAACTCTTCAAAGCCTTTCCATGTTACTCAGCGAAAGGGCAGGGGGAGGCAAGTTCCCTCCACCGGCAGGTCTGCGTTGTCCATCCCATCCCAGTCTCCAGCACCTGACTTATCTGTGGGCAAAGTTGCTGTTTCTTGAATACATGTAATTCCTCCCTCAGCTCAGGTCCTTTCCCTTTGCTTTTCCCTCTACCTAAAACACTCTTCTCCCAGATGTCTATTGGTGCAGACTATCAATCAGGATTTTATTCAAAGCCTTCCCTGGCCACCCTATGAAAATTCACCACTCCTCTTTCAAATTTCCCATCCACCTTCTCTGGTGTATAAATTTTTCTCCTCAGCACCTGTCACTGTCTAACACGCTGTGTACTTATTCGTCTTGTTCATTGGTTTTCTGTTCTCACTCAAATGTGAGGCACAACAAGGAAAAGAATTCTGTCCCTTGCTTTCTGCTGTTTCCCTAGTACCTAAGACAGTTTCTAGCATGGTAGCGTGTTCTATGAACGTTAGCTGGATGGAGTTTGAAGGACAATTCCTACCTGGGAATCACCTGTCTTCATCACACAGGAGGGGACTCCTATTTCTGGACATACACCCTCAGTCTAGTTTTTAAATTTCATAAGCTTTTGAAGGGCCTACAAAGTAGTTTAAGCTCTAAAAAAAAATGACAAAATTCACACTACAGAAAGAAATCTGTAATGTCAAAAATCAGTAAGTGTTTAAATAAATGTCTACATAATATGACAGCAACTCAAATCATGCCATTATATATACATATAATGAAGTTTCAAACACAAGAATGAAATAACTTATTTTAGCAAACTCAAGATTATAAAAATTACAAAACATCCTTAAATTTTCTTTAGGTAAGCAAGGTATGAATGTGGGAAATGGTACAATTTTGTTTGTTTGATATTTTTGTGGGATCCACAAAAATAAGTTGGGGGTCTTAAGGTGCTGTCCCTTTGCTATTCATGCCTTCAAATTCTTGGCACAGTCCAATATATCTTTACCTTTACCTTTCATTCATTTTCAGCTCTAATTACCATGTACAGCTTCAAGGTGCCCGCACGTGCTGACCCTCTACTCTTCTGGGCCAGCTGGTGCATGTTCATTCTTTAAAGCCTAGCTCAGCCACCCTCTCTCCCAGGCGGTCTTTCTCATCAATCCCTTGCCCTGCTGTAAAATAATGAGACCAATTCGGTGCCCCTACATCCCCCATGCTTATTTACATCTTTTCAATAGAACGCTAGCCTCATCTTACAGACTCTATATAATCTAGATTTTGCCTCCACCTCCAAATTCAATCCCTACGTCTCTACTCCTGATGTATTATTATGCTCCAGGGTCAGTGGTCTCTTTTCTGTAATCCAACTAATCACAGTTTAAGAAACTCGGTTCTTTCTGGTCTTTCCCTGCAATGCTGTGTCCCTGGATCTTGGAATGGCTGGCTCCTCAGGTCTCAGCAGAAGTGGCCCCAACTTTGGGCAGTCTTTTCTGATCATCTAATCTAAAGTAGCTTTTCTAGCTTCCTCTCTGAGCATCATAATGTTTTACTTTCCTCACAGTACTTATAACTTTTTGAATGCTTTTTTAATTTTTATTCACCTCTCTGTACTCCCATATAGAATATAATCACTATGAACCAGAAACTTTGTCCTGATCCTGTTACAGGACCTGGCACCTAATAGATGATAAATAGTTGTTAAATAAATGTGAGAATTCATCTACCAGTAAAATATACAAGTTTAAGCATCTTTTTCACAAATCAGTAGGCTTCTTGAGAACAGAAAGATTATGTCTCACTCCTCTTTGTATCCCCAGTATCCAGCCTAGGATAAATTAACCATTTAATCATTATTTTTCAAATGAATGAATCATCATTGATATTCTCAGTAGAAGCCCTTATTTTAAAAACACTGCAAACTAGCTTAAAAAAAAGTATTTAGATGTAATCTAAGGATGAATCTCTGAGAAATGAAACATAAAGTGTAAGCGTTGTCTTAAATGACTAACGCATCATGGCTGAAACAGTAATGCCATGTCCTACTGCTTCCCTAGGTGTACCCACCCTCTTGCAATTAGGTAGGTAGAGGCACTTGTTCTGGCCAATGTTACCAGTTATTCTGAACTGAGGCAAGAAAAAGGCTGTGTGCAATTCTGTGATCTTTCTCTGCCTCTGAAAACAAGGAGGCCATGTATTGAGATGGCAGAGACAGATCAAGAACAAGACAATTTGAGTTACAGAAACGTCACATGGAGGACAGATAATCAAGAGAGTTGTCTATATCTCCAGAATTTGAGTGAAAAAGACAGAAGGAGTTTGTTGTATTAAGCCACTGACATTTTAAGTTTTTGTTTTTTCAGCAACACAGCTTATTCTGACTAATAGAGAAACATCCACCTACGTAGACACACAAACACACACACACAGTCAATAGTCATGCACTTTTTGTTGTAAAAAAAAAAAAAATCCTTCATTTATACTCTGGAATTAAATTGCATGAAGTTGTCAGCTTTTTGAGTTAATGTCTTATGGGTGCAAGTTTATAAGGAAACTAGGAGATGAGATCCATTTTCAGCGAGGTGGCTTACTTTTGCCTATTTCCATCAGAGTCTTGACTCAAAATGCACTGTATTTTGCTCTACAACATGACCTGTCTAATAAACCGAAATCTCAGTTTCGGATTAAGTTCTCTCTTACCTATCCAGGGAGAAAATATTTTAGAGTGGAAGGCTGGTAATCTTTCACCTGGGAAACCTCAAGTATTTTAGGATCTGAAATAATAGAACCATTCAAGTAATATGATGATTTGAATAATCAAAATGAGGCATATGGTGATTTCAATTTTATCCTTCCTTTGATCTAATCCTCTTAGATCTACTTCTCGTTAGTGAGAAAAAGCATTTCAAGCACCATGTAAATAAAGATCCTGTTAAATGGAGATGAACGTCCAACTCATTTGGCTGGAAAGCTCTTGAGCTTTGGAGAGCAGGGTATAAACACCAACTAGTTTTGACTAATAAAAGGCGTTCTGTTGGGGGGAAAGGATGAAAAGGAAAATGTTAAATAATAGAATACATTTTACTGATTTAGCCACTACAACTCTAACAAGGCTGAGCAAAGAATATAAAAATCACAAGTTGAAATTTTTTAAAAATGACATATTCTTAGTTTTTTTTTCTCACTGTGAAATACAAGAAAGGATCCTTTAAAATGCTCATTATCATAACAGCATTTACAAAAAAAAATAGTTAGACTTTATTTTAAAAGTAAATGAAAATGAATCATACTACCAACATTAAAGTTTTCTCGTTGTTGTTGTTTGTTTTTTTGCTAAAAAACATTCTCAATCCCTTTCAGCAGAGTATCCTACTCTGAAAGGTAACAAAGCCTAATCTGAATCCTTAAGAAGTGAATAAAAGAGGAATATTTTAGAATAGAAATCTTAATTCCTCCACTCTTGCATTTATTCGTTGGCTGGCACAGTGTTCTGTGCTCTGCTCTTGGGCACAGTTTGGGGAGGTTTAAGTGGCTATTTGGACCCACTTAAAGGCTGTGAGGTTGCTGGATGGAGTTTTTATATACTCACAATGCTCAAAGAACACACATAAAGTTTCTAGTTTGCTTTAAGAATACCATGGTGCTCATTGTTAGCCAATGAAAGATAGTTCTAGTTACTTATATTAGATATATTAAAACTATTGCTAATGTTCAATAAGAGAAAAATCCTAAAGCTGTAATATCAGTCCATAAGGTCACTGAATCATACTCCTTATGATAAAGAACATTTGAACTTAGATCAGTAGTCTTCATAATGGTAATGCTAACCCCAGGGAATCACAGTGTGATCCAAAGGAGTGGAAGAAGAAAACAGCAAACCATATATTTATACACATCTTTTATAAAGGAAAAAAGAAATCTAACTTTTCTAATATACAGAATGACACTGAAGCCTTCCCTAAATCTGCAAATCAAACACACCATTTAAGTGTACATCACCTACACATATCATATACAGGGCATGAGGACTCCTAAGGACAGAGAGGATGTTGCTGTGCAAGGCATATTGCACATTACATGAGCTCATCTAAGTGGATTTATTGTTTATGTTATCTAATTTTCATAAAACTAGCACTCACAGGGGGCAAGTGGCTCCAAAGGATACCTGCAAAAACCCCACAGATTGAAGGTGTTACAAGGACCAATAAGCCACAAAAGTGACAAAGTGACACTTTTTTTGCTGTTAAAAGCGAGCTTGTAGCCAACCACATTCCAAGCTGAAATCACAACAATTTAATCCTATCTAACAAGAACTTAGCCTTCAGAATTATTAAGACTATTATATGGATTTAAATGTACTATGATTAATAATGAACTACTCCTTAAATGTACTTTGGTGTCTTTGTGAATCATCTTTTTCAGCCCTAACAGCCATTAAAAATAAACACTAGACTGATCTTAGAAACAGTCTTCTAAATCACAAGATGACAAAATGTAAAACTACTATCTTAAACATAACAATACTTTTTTAAGCACATAGCTTCTAAAAAGTGTTTTAAAACGAGTAAGATAAAATAACTATTACTTAAAAATGCTATTTCATCTTTAAAATCTGTCTTGTATGTATTTTATAATATAGATAATATATTAGTACCATAGTAAACATATATAATTTACAAATATATTCATAAATTGAGGGTACTTGCAAAAAACTTTTATCCTAACAGGTGAGTATAATCAAAAAAAGTTAAGAAAAAACAGTCTAGAGTTATGGTACCCAATATTGTAGCCACTATCCACATGTAGTAACTACTGAGTACTTAAAATGTGGCTTGTGTTACAGAACCACATTTTAAAATTCTATTTAATTTTAGTTGATTTAGATTTTAAAAGCAAAGCAGTGTCAAATAGTTTCTGTTCAACTCAACTGTGTTGTTTTGGTAGGACTACATTTTACTTTATCTGTTGGAAATACGAATTGAGATGTTCCGTTAACTATAAAATGTACACCTTATTGTAAAACAGAAAAATGCAAAATGTTCCATTAAGAATTTAATGTTGATTCCATCTAGAAATGATAGTATTTTGGTTCAATAAATTATTAAACTGAATTAAATAAAATTTTAAAAATTAATATTATCTTTTTGTACTTTAATGTGGCTACTATAAAATTTAAAAGTACATACATGAATTGCATTATAATTCTATCAGACATCTGATCCAGAAGCAGTAAATGGTAGACTGGGAGTTCTACAAAAGGAATATTTACAAGATTAGGTCCATAACTTTTGCAACATTCAAGACTAAACTAATAGATCAATTTTTTTTAACCTGTATAAGGTGTACATATACATACAACTTTAAAATAATGTGAAGATGTTTTTAATTGAGATTTACTCAGTTTAATGCAACTAGGAATTTCCAGTGATATCTACTGGGTCATATAGAAATCATGTCGATTTAACTGACCTGATGTTAAATTGTAGTTATCCAATTTTAATTCTATTTCAGTAAAAAGGCAGATTTTTTTTTTACTTCTACGTAAAGACTAGAACAAAAGTAAATGACAGAAAAAAGGAAAAAAAAGATAATACAGCAAGTTGATCTTTTTAAGAGAATAACAGAAAGCAACAAGTTCGGGTTCTTGGTCATATGATACCATTTTTTTAAAAAAAGCTAAGCATATTATTCTTTCCTCTTAATTATAGCAGATGCAGTGGGCCAACCACAGAGAAGCTCTCTTTTTATCCAAACTCTCTGACTCAGTCTGCCTATAATAATGGATCAGTAAAATAAAATAATCAGTAGTTTTCTTATACAAAACAAATATCCAATTAGAAAATTTAAAATGTGACAATGAATATATGTATGTTCATGTATAACTGAAAAATTGTGCTCTACACTGGAATTTGACACAACATTGTAAGATGACTATAACTCAATAAAAAACGTTAAAAAAAGAGAAAATTTACCTATAGAATGTGTACATAGCTTAGAGATCCATTTCTCTATGTGCTTTATTTTCAATAGCCCCTGCTCTCAACTGGTATGTATCTGGAAGATTCCTTTCGCTGGACTCTAGCAACAGGTAGAGGAAAGGTAACCCCCGGGGTAGACAATTGCAGGTAAAAGCAAAATATGGTGCACAAAGAAGCTTAAACAAGTGCTTGGGCTGTTTACTTTTAAGCATTTTCATCATAGAATTCTATCTGTATAATTGTCCTCTAAAGATGAAGTACTATTACACGAGAAGGTGTTTTTTGAAAAACTTATAAATGCAGAAGGGTTTGTAACCTCAGTAATAGAACTGATGTCATTTACTCATTTTGGAGAAAGAACCTGCCTTGAAGTCCCTAACCTCTTTTGGTGAAGGGTTCCATTTAGGACAAAAGGTGTCAAACAAGCCCCCACCACCACCTTTTTTGTATTTTCTTTATTATTACACCAAATACAAGTTGGGAATTCCAAGATCCCATTTCAGTTAAAAAAAAAAAAAAACCAACTTTGATTTCTTTGAAGAATTATGTTTCACAGTTCTTTTGATATTAAGAAATAAATGAAATTTGATAGAGTCCCAGCTCAGAGTCCAAATCATCATTTCTGGAAATGTATTGAGACTATGCTTTTTCCCCTTTTCCAGGTTTTCTATGTTCTCTAAACCCAATTCATTATTTATATATGACCATACATTTATTGCATATACTCTGGTAAGCTGTCGCAAATACTTCCTAGAAGATGGAAGGATGAAAATGGATGTTCATTGATTATACAAATTACCTTTCTAAATATTAATATTGTATAAGTTATGGTGAACTATCACTCAGGTAGTATGTGGATGGCACTCATCTGAATGCAGACTAGCCTGGAATTAGGGAGCAGTTATATATACTTGCTGTGTTCCCTCTAAATATGTTCTCTAGAAAATTAACCCAAATGTAAACTGTAGACTATAAACAATCTGCTTTGGTAAATATTACATATTGGCTCTACAACAGAGAGTCAAATATACACTCTGTGAAACAAATGTTTTTATGATTTTTAAACAGACAAAAGTACAGTATATTTCAAGGGAAAACACTATGTAGTGAAGTAATGTTTTTATTTTTGTTAAAAAAGGAATAATGAATATTTCTTAAAGCTTATTTTCATACAAAGTGAAAAACCTTAAATAATTCTAGCATAAGTAAATAACATAAGAATAGTTATATATTCTTTTCTGTCAGAAAGATTGTCCCTAATTATGATGACATTAACACAAGAATCCTTTTAAAAACTTTTTTCTGTTTGAGTGTGTTGTTTATTCTCTAAGTGAACTGACTTTTCTAGAAAAGGTGCTGCTTTTCAAAGCTCAAATGCAAGAAGCTAGCACATATCAGAACAGAAATTAATATTTCTCTTGAATCTGTCTCATCTCAGAGATATGCTTCAGCTTTTTAGGAAAGTTTCCAAATGGTGACTTTATTAATATATAAATCAGTTGAGAAATACAATTTGTCTTGTCTTTGGAATTTTTTTTTCCTAAGAATAACATTTAAATCTATGGTCCTAACTGCATTGTTAGAAAAAATGGGTGGGGATGTGGGTGATCAATAGTCAGTTTAAGATCATTCACTCCAACCTTGTCTGTTGTAGCAATAGTTGAGCACCTGTAATTCACTTCAAGACAGGTAAAGTATTAAAAGGCAAATTTAAAGAAATTGCAGAAAAGTTTTCCTTTTGTTTCCCTTTGTCTTTACAAAAGAACAAACTTAGATCTCATAGCCCATTACACATATAAAGTCAGTAGTTATTTCTTTTTCTACCATACTGTATATATTTTAATTCAAAGAGTGGTGTTTTAACACTATTTTTAAGTTTATCTAATGCTCAGGAGCATGAATCTTTTCACTTACCACATGCTAAGCAGGAAACAGAATAATGCAAATATTAAATGCATAGTAAATGCAGAAACTACTAATCAGTTTAAAATAAATGACAGCTTTCATATATTACAGTTCCAGTATACAGACTATTTCTCCAGAGGATCCAGGGGCTTTTCTTGCCACTGCTATTGGGGGCAAAGTATTGGTACCATTAACACGACCTAACTTCATTTATGTGGGACTAGACAGGGGGCCTGTGTGTGTACATGGTTAGTACTCTTTACCACCCATATCCTCCACCAGCAGCCACTCTTCCTACCTACTATGTATATCCTGAGAAGAGGACAGAGTGAATTAATCTACATGCTTATTGATGATTTTTGATTTACATATGCAGAGTACTCTGCCAGTCTTAAGGAAAGCAAACCAGATGATATACAGGGTTTTTTTCTAGTTTGGGTTGCAAGGCACCTACTATATTAAGCAGTTAATATGGGCGACAATAAGAGCAGAATGGCTTCCTGCACGCCAAAGTGAAGGCTATGGAAGCAACAGGAACAGACAGATCAATCTGGCCTTGGCTAGTTTTGTAGGCAGGAAGGTGAACTATGGAGATTGGGCAAAATGTGGCAAATAAGTGGTTGGAATTGATCCTGTAGTCTGGGAAGAAGTTAGTCTGGATTGTGTGGGAGGGATTTTCCAGAAACTAATAGAAAATACAGTTTGCTAAGAAGAGCAACATACTTTAGCAGACCTGGAATGGTAGGGAAAAATCTGGAATGGAGCTCAGAGTTGCTGAGAGCCACTTAGAAATACAGGCTAGAGGAAAACTAAACAAACTATCATATTTTTAAGGTAATCTGCCTGCTTGTGGTGTGGAATGAAATGGCACATAAATTTGAATCTAGAGGCTGGAAGGGCAGCTGGAAGACCTGGTAACCCGAGGTGAACAGTTAGTAGTGATACAAATAGAAGGAAACAAATATAAGGGACTTCAAAAACTACACTGTGCCAATTAAAATGCTGGAGAGGGTGTGGAGAAAAAGGAACCCTCACTGTTGGAGGGAATGGAAATTGGCGCAGCCACTATGGAGGTCAGTATGGAGGTTCCTTAAAAAACTAAAAATAGACTTACTATATAACCCAGCAATCTCACTCCTGGGCATATATTTGGAGAAAACTATAATTTGAAAAATAACATGCACCCCAATGATCATAGCAGCACTATTTACAATAGCCAAGACATGGAAACAACCTAAATGTTCATCGATAGATGAATGAATAAAGATGCAATACACACACACACACACACACACACACACACACACACACACACAGGAACATTACTCAGCCATAAAAAAGAGTGAAATAATGTCATTTGCAGCAACACAGATGAACCTAGAGATGATTACATTAAGTGAAGTAAGTCAGAGAGAAAGACAAATATCATATGATCACTTATATGTGGAATCTAAAAAAATGACATTTTATTTACAAATGCAAAATAGATTCAGACATAGAAAATAAACCATGATTACCAAAGTGGAAAGGGTGAGAAAGGGATAAATCAGGAGCTTGGGATTAACAGATAAACATAACTATATGTAAAATAGATCAATGACAAGGACCTACTGTATAGCACAGGGAACTATACTGAATTTCCTGTAACAACATATAATGGAAAAATATCTGAAAATATATATATTTATATGTATATGTATAACTGAATTGCTTTGCTGTACATCTAAAACTAACATGGTAAATCAACTACACTTCAATGAAAAATAAAATTAAAAATATAGAAAAACCAAGAAAAAGGAGAAGAATTTAAATGCTTATGGAGTAAGTAGTTCAAGGAAAGACTTTAGAAAGAAAAAAAAAAAAAAGCCCTTATGAGACATCCTGGCAGGTGAAATGAAATGACAGAATGTGCTTACGGAGACGCAGTGAAAGTGGGGGAGGATACCGAGGGTCGTGGCACCAGGTCACGGGAAGGTGGGGGGAGTCTTGCCTCAGTCTCTTATTGGGGATTCGTCAGAGGGAGGAAAGGATCATTTGAAAGCAAACCAAACCTAAAAGCAAAATCTAAGCCCTCATTGTTTGTTTGGAACAAAGACGAGAAACTGACACTGGTTGAAGAGGAGACTCGCTTCTCCATTAAAAAAATCAGTAATGGGACTAACTTACTACATTTGCATAGGCTGTCTCAGGGACAGAGGGCAGGTGCGGGAGGACCTTCAGCTGTGTCTGAAAAGTACTACTGTTGTGCTCACAATCTATACATCCAAGGGCTAAGAGCTAGTCCCTCTCCTGGGGTTCTTTCCTTATGTATTTATATTTCACAAACCAGTTTTGCTCATTTAATTCTTTTTTTGGGGGGCTGGGTGGTGGGGGAGGTATTTAGATTGATTGATTGATTGATTGATTGACTTAATGGAGATACTGAGGATTGAACCCTGAGGCATGCACTCTACACTGAGCTATACCCTCCCCACCAGCTCATTTAATTCTGATGGAGAATTTCGCCTGGTTGATTGTGGGTGGTCTGTTTGTTTGTTTGGATTTTTGTATTTTTACCCCAGCTGCTTGTTTAAATGACTTATTTTGCTTTTAATTATCTTACAACTTTTAAAATTATTTCAAAATATTTAATGTCTTTTTAATATTTAACTTAGTAAATGCATGGGGAAAACCAAAAACTACAAGTGCATTAGCATGAGAGGTATATAGAGGCCTTTGCTGAAATCGTTAGTCTACATGTCACCACAAATATTCTTTTTCTTAATATCCTGTACTCTTTGGAAATACAACTTATCAAAATTTGTGCTAGTAGTTTCATTTATTTATTTAATGCCAATCTTCCTACCCACTGTCAGGTCCAGAAAGGAAGAACTGAGTCTGATTTTTTTAAACATTGTGAACACAGACCCCTCCAACTACCAGGAACCTATATGGGCACTTATCAAATATTTGTGGAATTAATGAATGAATAAGTGAATTACTGAGTTAAGATGATGGCCTCTGCTCTGAAAAGGAAATGAAATATCTTTTTGTTTATGGACCAGTTAGTTGCAGTCCTTTGAGAGTCTGAAAATAGTCATTCAGTTCTGGCCCCAGAAAAACAGTTTGACTAGAAATGAGGAAGATTTTTCTTCCATGTTCTGAGGTCTTATTCCAAACATCACTGATCTTAATGAAATCATAAACCATATTCTCCCAAGTTCCTCCCAGAATTAATTAAAAAAATTACTATCTTTTTTTTTCTTTAGGACAACTCAGAACTTACATGAGGTTATATTAGTAACACAGAAACTCAAATAAGGACACATCATAGTACAGTCATTTATTACAATTTCTTATGTTGGTCAGTCTCTGGAATAATACTGATCATGTTGATCTACACTCCTCAATGCAAGAATTCAACAGCGCTCTCCATAATGCTGGCTTAATTCCTTCCATTTTCAAAAAGGAAGGGGAAATTGGCAAAATCCCTGTGTTGCTCTTCATATAGAAGACAGATTCCCACACTCACCTGAGTCAGGCAATGGTTAGAGTATCCCCCAATCTTCTACTAGCAAAGTATCTGTCTCATTCCCTGATGTTACCAAGCATCTCACCTGAATGAGGCACGAGCCATGATTCCTTTGTATCCACAGCAGAATGTCAACTTTGATCAAGGCCTAGGCCTACTCAACACACTTTTTAAAACGCAAATGGAATTATGTCACTTATCTGTTCAAGGCCCTATCATTGTTTCTCTTTGTTCCTAGAAGTCCTAAATCTTTAATGAGGTGCCGCGTGGCCTGCTGGCTGTTTCCCGCTTTCCGCGACACTACTCACCCCTTACTCAGAGCATTGCAGCTGGATTTGCTGATGTCTTTTATCATGCCAAGCTTCTCTCTTCCTCTGGCTTTCACCCAGACTTTTCTGTCTGCCTCAAACTCGACCTCCTCCTCCCCATCAGAGCAATACCTATTGACTATTCAGAACCACTTTAAATTTATTTAATAAATATTTTCTGAGCAAATACCATGTGCTAGGGACTATGTTAAGTTTCAGAGAGCCAGACAATAATAATACAAAAAATCCAAATGTAAATAGGAAATGATTGGGTATGAACAATGTAATGCAGAGAATTTTTAAAAGTAGATGCCTTGTAACATGGTGGCTCTTCTTAGAGTGGATGAACATGGGGAGTCTCTCTGAGAAGATATTTAAACCAAATCAGAAGAATCAGGGACTGGCCCCACAAAGATCAAGGGCAGAAGGAACAGCAATTATAAAATCCCTAAAGTGGAAATGAGTTTGGTATATATCATGAGCAAAAATGGCTGGAGCAGAAAGGAAGAGCATTTTGCGATGAACTGAGGCACACAGGTACTAGAAAGAGGTACAGGTACTAAGAAATACAGATACCTAATCATGCAGGGCTGTGGCAGGCAGGGTAGGGAAGGAGTCTGATTTTTATTCTCAGTGAACAACGGGGAAGCCAGTGTCAGGTATTAAGTAGAAAGTCAGCTGGTAAAATTTGTGTTTTAAAAAAATAATTGATTTTGCTGTATGGAGACTGGATGATAGGTAAGGAGCAAAAGTGAGAGAGAGAAATAACGTAAGAGATTCAAGGAAACTTGGCTTAGTTTGGCAAAGGGGGAAATGAAAAGGAGATAGATCCAGGATGGATGCTGGAGCAATTCAGCAGGAGAAGCTGATGAACTGGATGTTCAGTATCAAGGAAAGACACATCAGGGGGAAACTTTATAGAGATTTTACTTGATCATCCAGATGGATGACAGTGCCAATGCCACAGGAAAAGTGTTGTATTAAAGAGAAGACTGTCCGGGTTAGGATCCCACCTCTGCCACTTAGCACTGTTTGCCCTGGGTGACTGTGAATAAGTTACTTAGCCTTCTACTCATTTATTTCTGTTTTTATAAAACTGGGGAAGTAACAACCCTACCTCATAAGGTTATCATGGGATTTAGTAATGTAAGCCTTGGATTCCCCAACAAGTAGCCAAAAAAAAAAAAAAAAAAAGACCTATGTAAACTGCTTAAAACAGCTTTTGGACTGTAATCTTCAATGAATGTGGTTATTATTATTATTATCACTATTGTGGCAATTATTAGTATAACCTAGATGCGGAGAACAATGAAATACGCAGACCTCAGAAAATCAACATGTATTAGCCATTAAGTTCGAGCTAGTCATTAGTCATCCACATGGAGGTGTTGGTAGCAGAAGTACACACGAGTTTGATGTTCTGAGGAATAGTCAGTCACGAAGATACAATTTGGAAGTCACTTCTATACAGATGGTATTTAGAGCCATGCATAAAATCCCCTAGGGAGATATTGTAGAGAGAAGGGAAGGGAGCCAAAATGCTGCTTAATAGCAGTTTGACATTTAGTTATCAGGATAAGAGAGGAGGAGCTAGCAAAGGAGGCAGAGAAGGAGCAGATAGTGAGGTAGGAGGAAATTCCGGGCTGATGCCAAGAAACAAGCATGCCAAAAAGGGACTAGTTAACTGTGTCTGGTGCTGTGGAGAGATGAAGTAAGGTAAGAACAGAGAAGTGACCAACGGAATCGACAGTCTTGAAGCCTTTGGGAATCTTGACAAGGCCTTTCTCAGTAAGGTGTAAGAAATGGAAACTTGAATGTCACCTCCTCTGGGAAACCTCTTCTGAGTGTCTAGAACAGATTAGCTTCCTCCTCATTGCATTTGTCATTTCTCTAGCACTTATCATAGAGGTAACTGTAAAGAAACTCAACTTGGCACTAAATCATTATCTATGTAAAGGATATCACTTCCATAATTATTCATTTGTTTCCTATTGTCCCTAACAGTTAGTAACCTACTGGACAGCAGGATCACACCTACACTCAACAGCTAGCCGAATGTCTGATACTGCTCAATTTGTATAGAATGAATGAATGGCTAAACGAATGAATTAATGAATGACACTACATGACTGTAACTAAACCACATTTTTTCGAAACAAACTTCTCTTAACTAACACCCACACTAACTGACATGCTTACTTTCAGGCTTCCTAAGTTTTTGGCATAACTAAATATTGCTCTTATTGCAAGCCACCTGAAAGCATTTTGGAGGGAGCAGGTAGAATAAAAATAATGAACAGTCCCCTTTGCACTGTATCATTATCTATCTAAAGTTTCTTTTTTCCAAAGGACAAACAGTATCTCCACTCCGGGAGCTCATTTTAGCACTCAGTCTAAAATTGATTACCACCTGGCCCTTATTAAAACTCAGCTGACACAACTGGTATTTGAGAGAAGAAATCTATGGACCAAGTTAACCATCCATTGCATTAAATTGGTTTTTAGCTCTATCCTATTGTAAGTGAAATCACCAAATATCTTACTTGAATTGCATTTGGTTAGCTCTTTGCTGAAATGACACTGTAGAAGTTGTGGGCATTTATTATTATGTTCTTGGCTTTTCAGAGGGTTAATATATAATTGTACACTGAGAATACTTTGGCAACTATAAAGATCATCACACTATTTCTATATTGTTTAGTCTTCCAAATAAAAACAATTCATGATAAATTTCTTTATAATATAGGATGAGAAAAAACCTTGTGTATTCTTTTCTGAAATATATGTTTTCCTTATTTGATAATAACAATCATGAAATTCAATACATTATCCCTTTTACTTTGCTCCTGGGAAATTGAGGTATACATTTATGTTCAACTGCAGTTAATATATTCATAACCTTCGTTTCTGCATCTTTTCTCTATAGTATAGGGATTCATATTCAATATGAATTTTGCAACCTTATATATGTATTTGTCACAAATTACCTGCACTTTTTTGAAGCAGCAAGAGTATGAATAAATAAAAATAAAAAGAATGTCCTTCCCTCTTCTCTTCAGTTAATCCCAGAGATAATCCATTCTTCATGGTTTTGCTCAAATATTACCAATTCCATGACGACATCTTTGACTCTCCTAGGACAAACTGTCTCTCTCTTCGACTACCCAAGAACACTTTTGGATGCATAGTAGGATATTATCATCTTATAATATTTAATATTTGATTATATATTACTTTCAGATATTAGGTCATGTTTAGAGTTTGTTTAAGAATTAGAGCCAAACAGAAATAAAAACAATGCAAAGACAAGAAAAAATTATGACAAAACATTGTGCCACTTGAGAAATGAATATGCTTTCTTTTTTGAATCATGACCATTACCTAGACTTTGCCAAATCTCCTTGATGCTAGGTTGCCTAGACTCCAATATGAATCTTGATCATTGAATTCATATCAGTCCCTCTGATAGTCCATGCTTCCTTTCTTTCTGCATTGTTCTGATTCTTCTTTTTATATATCAAGTGACCATGTACACACAAATCAATTATAAATACAAATTATTATAAAACATGAAGTAGAATATCAATTACTATTCTCTTTCAGAGTATTTATTTTCACCCTCAATTAGACTGAAAACTCTTTAAAGATACAGACTATATGGTTCTTACTTTCTATCCCTCATAGAAGATGTATATTGCTGGAAATAAATGTTATATATTTGATGACTAACTACACAGAAGTTATATTTATTTCTGTCATTTGTCTGATGATGCCTGAAGCATCATTATTGCACACATATTTAGTTGTAAGAATTAACAAGTCTCAATAACCATTTCTAACAGAGGAAATATAAATTTAGGTGTTCCTTAAAATTGATATGCAGTAATGTTAAAGGAAGTGGATCAAGTTTAGCCTTACATGGCATTATAAAGTTAACTAAACGTAATTCTTCAAATGCAACTAGTAGATGGACCAGCACTTCAATTATTTTTTCCCATGGATGGGGTGGAGACTTTAGGTTACTAAGTAAAATATTTAACTAGACCCTTCACTAAAAAGTTGCCAAATATCTAGAGATATCAGTAGCTCTGAAATCTTTAAAATAATTTTTTCTAAAATAAATCACATGTACTTGAATTATGAATGCATAATTACCTCTAAAATATCCATATCAAAATAAAAATGCTTATTAAATTTCTATCAGATAAAAATCTTATGTTTCCCTAAGTTAGATCTCCACAGAGATACTTTTTTCTTTTTCTCTAAAAAACAAAAAATCATAAATTTATTTTAAATTTAAAGAGATGGCTGAAACACATTTTTAACGCCAAATTTTTTTCATGTTTAAGATTTAAAAACATATTTGGATAGTTCAATTTTCAAAAATATTAATTGCATAATATCTCATCTTAAGAGGAAGCAATTTATTTCATATTCCCTTTCAATTCCTGTCCGTAAGTATACACGCTTATCCTATTTACAATCGTAACATTTAATACTATTTTCCTCTTTTAAGAACACATAATCAAAGCATTTCTCACTGTTTCCATCAATAATTTTTTATTTTTATTTTTATTTTAACTATGCTAGAATATGAAAAATAACTCTGTTAATAATTATTTAAAATATATTTTAAAGGACTATTTAACAGTCTATTAGATAACAAAGGATGAAGAGTTAAACCTGGCTGAGGACAAGGAATGTATATAACCAAAAGTGAAAGGAAGCCTAAATGTTTACCAAAAGAAGTGTAAGGCTGACTGAGATGCAGTTACAGAGAACTCTAAGATGAAACTGGGGAGTGAGGTTAGCAGGCAGAGTCCTGTATCCCCTTGCCTTTATTTTTTTCCTGACCTTATTGCAGTTTTCCTTATCACCATCAATAGCCACTTCAACGCAATGATAGTGATAGTCTACGTTACCACTTCACAGGAAACCACAAAAGGGTCTTGGTTGAGAAAACAACTCCAACCTATTCCCAGCTTCTTCAGAACATTGCTTCCATAGGAGGTGCTTTTTTCTTCTATGCTACTTCTACTTTGTAATGAACAAAATATTTTTTTTAACATGAACTACTTTAAACTGGAACCTTGGCTACTCAATAGCTGTATGAGTTTTTTGACAAAAACATTATCATGTTTTTAGTTATTGCTAAAACAGACAAACCAAAAAGTTTGTAATATTTTTCTTCCCAGATGACAAATTCAAATCAACACTAATTACATTACCTGTTTCAGACATCCTGATTTTTCCTGTCAGTCATTCGAGGGCAAGAGTCTTATAATTAGCAAATTTGTATACTGGACCCCAAAGTTCATTTTCTTAACGCCAAAACATCCAGACCAAAACACAGCTCAGGATTTCCTCTAGCATGGGATCAAATACTGTTTTCTACTTAATGTTCAAAATTCTTCCAAGTGCCACCTAAAGAGCAATACTTTTGGATCTCACACCCGAGAACCTTGGCTTACCTTGTTATTGTTAGACAAATTATTAACAACGAAAACCCTATGGTCTTTAATGTTGTAGTTCTCCTGGTAGATGAGCTGTGGATCTGGTTGTGGTATATCACACATGACAAGTGAGCTGAAACATATGTTCTAATAATTTAATTTTTCATGAATTAATTCATTTAAATACGTTGTCACAAGGTCCAACACATGTTTCACAAGTCACCAAAATACATCTTTTCTAGAACTAAGGTCCCAAAACACACCTAAAAACATTTCATGAACAAAGTTTTATACTTTTTCTAGTTGAGAGGAGGTCTATAAAGGACAGTTGATATTTAGCAGCGTTTAAGAGGAACAAAGGAACCAACTAAAGGTCAAATCCTAAACTGCAGGAGAACCAGAAAAAAATATTTAACGTTGGAAAATGCATCCATCATCAGCACCAACACTGCCTGCCATTATAGAGACCAAGTCACTGATTGAGTTCTTCATTTTTTAACTGGTTGATCATTTGTCCTGTAAGTCAGTCATTTAAAGTGTGGCATTTAAAGACAGGATATAAGCTTGAATAGGATTCAAACTGGATCAGAGTCAGGTTCCCATCAGTTCTGAATACATTTTGTTTTTTTAATGTGCAAACCTTATACTAACATAACAACACAGTTCATTTTATGAGATCTTACTTAATGTGAGTACAACCGAGAACAGAGTTAGGCAGCATAACGTGTGGCCAAAAGATTTTTTTAAATAAAACAAATTTATATGAGTAAATGGATGAAACACTGTTACCACAATTTGGCATTTAATTTTCAATTTACAATCGGCAAACTAGTCACAGGATTTTCCATTTGAGAAATTTAGAAAGATAGGAGAATAATAATCATTAAAAACAACTTAGCTATAGCTATAAATGCTATAATTAAAGTTAAATGCATTAAAGATAGTGAAGGTCTTCATATTAAAATCTTGCCTAAGAAACAAATGACAACACTACATTATTTAAGAAGATTAATTTAAGAAGATTATTATGAACATCTCTCTATACGTCTTCCAACACAGAGAATATTCTTTAGTAGGAAGGCATTCATCTCTACCCACTGAAATTATAAGAACATCTGAAGCAATGTATGATTAGACATGATGGGGAAACTAATGTGTACTTGAATAATGCTACAGAAATGTTTTATACCTGTATTGAGAGAATGCATCTATTGTATTGTCCACCATACTCCAAATTTAAACGAGCAAACTAGAAAAAGATCAGGATTTCACTTTGCACGGCTAACATACCTCCTTCCCCAAGACACACAAACTTGATTAATGAAATTATTACCTTTTATATTTTGAGACTGGTATAAACACAGGATTATGATTCCATAGAACAAATTAGAACAATAATAACTAATACTGAGAAGAAATAAACCGATTCTCAATAGGTAAAATAAAAGATATTAACAATTATTATAAAGGATAATATAATTTGAATTCCCTTTTCAAAATATTTCAGAGTAAAGAACGAGTCAGCTGTCTCTTTGTGCCCAAACAGCATAATAAATTATTACTTTTTAAATGTATAATAAGGGATAAGAGTTTGAGATCAATTAAAATTTAAAAATAGCATTTTGTGATAAATTGTACTCTAAGCAAATACGTTTAACTAAAATGCCACAGATATTGGTGTTTGATTAAATTATATAGTTATTTCACACTCTAAATTGTGAAAATATTATAAAAAGTAAACTTATACAAGTAGAAAGGCAAGTTTATCTTTTAAAAATTGATTATTACAGAAAACAATATACCTATTTCAGAATACTTGATAATGTATTTTAAATAATATTTCTCTATACTTCTCTTCAAAACTAAAGATCTCCAGTTTGATTTTGTTTTATGTGTGTATACATTATCAAACTGAACTCTTTGACACTTTATGAAATCAATGCATGTTTTCCAAACCAAATAATTCAATCAAAATGCATTTAAACAAAATATTTCTAATTACAATTGATAAATTAAAAAAAAGAAACAGACCTACACAGCAATGGCAAACAATCATTCCCCAAAGCTAGTCAATACACATATTCCTGAAGAGGATATACACTTGTTTCTACATTCATGGCAAACCTCAGGCAACTTTATAGCACCATAAAAAAGAAAAGCAGAAGAGAGGAGAACCTGCCCAGGGACTAATTCTTCTTAAAACAGGCCCTGCCACTGTTGCCTTTTGCAGTTCTACATAGCCAAGCTAAGAGAAGCATTCCTCAACACTGTGAACAATTCATTACCTTTTACTTTTAAATATTAAAATCAAAACTTTTATCAAATTATTTATGAACATTTATAGAAATTATTGAAAATATCAAAAATTTTGGCTCAAAGTCAGCAAACATAGATCAATGAGTGAAAGAAAGCAAAGCAAAACAATTCAAAACAAAACTAACACATACTTCATGGATTGATGGTGAAACATAAGAGAAATTTCTTACCAAGTACTCCAAGTCGATAGTTGACTGTGATGACGATCACATTGCCATAACTTGCCAAGACACTCCCATCATATAAATTTCCAGTCCCTTCCATATATGAGCCACCATGGATATACACCATCACTGGTTTGGGACCCCCACTGTCCCGAATATCTGAAAAACAAATGGTTGGCAATTGTTCTTATCCTCAAAAAAAAAAAAAACATAATGAAGCAGAGAATATATTTTCCATTTTAGGGACAAAAGGGTATGATTTCAACATAGTTCTTTAAATTGCTGCCTTTGTTAAAGTGTTTCTTAAGCAACTCATATTAAAAAGCTACTGTGGAAGAGAGCAATAGATAATCACTGCTTTCTACCTAAACTTTTGTTAAAATTATAAACTAAATTTCAAAACTTGGACAAATTAGAAGTAGGTGTGAATGTTAGTGCTTTTTTATTGATTCCTGATGTGACAGTAGAATGAAAAGAAATAATACAACGATAATGATTCTTAAAATTTCTTTTTACAAGTATCACAGACGTCATATGAATCTCACATTGAACCATAAACTAAGGACAATGATATCACTGCTATTGTGAATAAAACACTCTGCTTTTTCATTTCTTATTTTTTAATGAAGATTTGTATTGAATACATCATAGTTACATTGAATAATTTATGTTCCAATTTGTGAACATAATTACATCACTGTGTTAGAGAAGTTGCAAGAAGTTTCATGTAACTATTCAAGTGCTGTCAGATGAATATTTAGGTAGTAGAGTCCACACATCTATATTTCTGTCTTTGTTGCATTTAGGGGACTGTCACATAAATTATATTTTTCAGTTAAGTCCAGGTCATCTGCTCATTCCAACCATCCTTACTCGTTGGAAAAAGAAGACAGACTAACATATTTTTCACCCTCTTTGTGTAACTATTGTACTTCTAGCCCCACTTTGGCTCTAAGAGTTTGACATGTAGACATGAAATAGAATATAGCTAAGTCCAAGTGTAAAGTGACAAAGTTCAAGGTGACATTGAAGTGATTTCTACAGTTCTAGATTTTAATCAGCAAAATTTAATTTTGCTCTTCTAAGATGCCTTACCTCAATTATGTAGTTTTCAACAAGGATCTAGGAATAATACATAAGAGAAACAGGAAAATTTTGATTGGTATTAAAAATGTACTAATTTCTAGAGAAAAATGCTAAACTGTATATTGATGAATGTGGTTTTAACTATTATATAGACTAAAATATTATATGTGTACATATATTCTATGATTATGAATATATATACATAAAACATTACTATTATGTAATAGTCTATGACTTCTACCCACAATTGAAACAAAATTACATCCAGTGTATTATTTTTTTAATGCCAATATTAAAAGTATCATTTAGAAGTATGGCTTTGTTCCTTTGCTTTTGACATTTTTTATCAAACCAATCTCCTACATCATTATGATTGAGGTTTCAGCTTTCACAATGGATTAAAATGATACAAACTCATCAAAAAAAACTGGTGATAATTTAGAGGCTGCTTTACATTTCCTGCAAAAAAAGAGATGACTAATGTACATAGTTCAATTTTTCTACTGTAATAATAAAGTGATTTCTTTCAATGAAAAATCACTTTAAGATCAAGAATTTCAGCTCAACTTGTTTGTCTATATTTTCAAGTTATGGAAAATAGCTAATGACAGAATTTAGGGACTTTTTTAAAAGTCTACTTTAAATTTTGCTTAATACTTAATACCAATGTATATATTTATCATAATCTGCCCCCTCCCGGAAGGGTGTACTTAAGAAGAGTATCTTATTTGTAAGTGGTGAGAGGAGGATAGTTTGACATAAAAACTATCCACCAGACACAGCTACATTTACTGGAAAAACCTAAATTTATTGTCTCTTTAAATCCTTGGGAGGGAAAATGATATTCATTCATTTGTTAAGATCTGGGGACTTGTGGAGATGTTGGGCTTACAGAGAGAAAACAATCCTTCTGAAATTGTCAAACTCTCCTTAAATGCCTGGTTGCTGCATACAGTTTTAGCTTATTTTTCTAGTATGCTGGCACTGAAGAAGCAATAATAAATTATTAAACTGAAGTCATTAACTGATTGTTCACAGCAGACACTGTACTCTGCTAATTGTATGCTTGGAGGTAGCACAGAGGGAGGCTGTTTCAGAATTCTTCTTTAATTAAAATTACATAGAATTACACAGTACCAACTGTGAACAGTAATGAAATCTTGGTAGAACCATTCTGTTCACCTGGAAAACAATACAGGCACACACTGAAAAGAACTGCCACATTTTATACCTACCAACAGAATGAAGAGGACTTTGTCAGGAAACACTGAAAATATGACAGTAGATTCTAGGAACTATTCTGAATCGTATCTTGATTTTCCTTTGAAAATTAAACTTGAAAGGATTACTGATCGTTTGGGCTGATTTTAATTTCCAATTTGTCCTTCCAGACTTCTCTATGATTTCAACTTTCTCTAAGAACTTAACATATCCAGCAGTTCTTTTCCAGAAAGTTCTCTAAAATTCTAATAATGTGTTTTGAACAGTATTTCTTTTTGATTGAAGTAATCCTAAAGTTAATGCTATATGGAGTATTAATTACCAAAATAGGTATAATTTTTATGCATACCAGCTCTTAATATCGTTAATAAAGTTTTGGACATGCCATATTTGTATTACAAAACAAATGGAATTATTTAATAGTGTTTTATCAGAGTGGTCCACCGTAGACTTTACTTTTGATAGTGTTTATCAACCTCGTGTTATCAAATATACTGCTGATAAGGTCTGTCTTAGACCTAACTTTTCTTCTTGGTCTACTGTTCTTGTTGATATAAAAATAAATAGAAAATTGTGTAAATATAATAACATAATAATAATATATTACAATAAATGTAAATAGTTCAAATTACAGCTATATTTACTTTGGTTTTAGAAAGAACCAGACTCTATAAATGAAATTGATACATCAGATAGCCTACTATTGAATACTATCTGCTAATGCCATCATTTTAATAACAAAATTTGGGGAGCCGCTATGTCTTTGTGCAAATATATTAGAGGTAGTAACTTATAATAAATGTATTAGAGCCCTATTGTCCCTCTAAACTTTGTCTCACATTTTCCCCTAGAAATAAAGTAGATTTCACCTAGGATTTCTGACTTTGCCAAAACAGCTGCTACTGACTGTACTAAAATCAAAAGATACTCTCAGAGACTAACAGCAGTTCAGGGCCAGTAAAACTATAAATATTCAGAAAGCATGTTTATATTTTCTGTTATTTGCAATGTTTTAAAGCTTTGCTAAGCATCTAGGTCTCTGAAAAAAGTTGGAAAGTAAAAGAGAAATACTACAGTGATGATTATTTTTCTTCTAAAATTTTTATGGTAAGAAAGTATTTATGTTTTTCACGTTAAAGCATAATAAACTTGGAATCTGAGTAGATAACCTTGATTTTAAATTTTAGTAACTATTTTCTTTTTCTGATAAACCAACATTTTAAGCCAATATAGCAAGTATCAATAGTTCTTGAGCAGTTAATGGGGATTTATTTTTGCCTGACAATCAAGAGTTTGGAATCACAATTCCCTTTAATGGTTCTAGTGAATAATTTTTAGTCACATAACTCTTTGAACATGTTTACTGGCTTATTTTTTTCTTAAAGGACTCATGAAATTTTTTATTGTCCTTAATTTGGTAGTTTGGGGGCTTTAATAGTTTTTAAATTATGTGGTATTGCCTTAATTAAATCTTTCTATAAAGATATTTCAAGATTTTTTTCTTCCCCCTACTCATTGGATGAACCTCAAATGAGTAGGGAGGGTCAGCAAATGTATATGGAAGTGTTGGATGAATTTGTGCTTGTTAAACTGGACTTAACATGATCAAAAGTATAATTTTTAGTTAAAAAACACAAAAATCTACAAGATCAATTTTTAAAAAGCTCTATGTAGGATGTAAAATTGCATTTGAATATTGAAATATTAAGTTTTTCCCAGCACCATTTGAATAAACTTTAAGTCTCTTAAATTCCCAAAATAAATTGGTAGAAATCTAGGATGTTGCTTTGACCCATTTTTATCACTTCAGATTAGTCTTTCTGAAACTATGGAAACAGCCTACAAAATATGCAGCTCTTTTGATTATTATAAAATACAAATGAGAAGTGATAACATTGTGTTTGGCTTAAAACTGGCATAAGAAGAATGGAAACAACACAAATGAGAATTACAAGTAAAGAATAGTGCTCCACTGAGAAGCTTTGGGTTAGTTTAAGCGAATGAGGGGCACGCCGCAGCCAAGGTCTCAGGTAGCCTCTGACTGCAGTGGTTGAGAGAAAACCAGAAATCAGGTAAAGCGATGGGCTATCAGGAAAAAATGGAGAACTTCATGTAAATGACCAAATAACTAGACTTCTGACTGAAATAAACAAAGTAGTTTATCAAGTAGTTTTTATTTGTTGCTTTTTCCAGTAATGTTGATTTAAGATTTGGAACAAATTAAATGTGAAAATTGGCCTTGACTTTCATTCATCCTCACATCTACAAAATAGTTGTCAAGTGAATTGAGTAGAAGATGCTCAGATTTTTCTATGAAGGTTTTTGCTTTTATTTTTGTTTTTAATCCTGGAGGATATTTAAATTTATCTTTCCTGTCTTCTAAACAATTATCCAAAATAACAACACAGAGGAACAGAGGGAATTTGAGTTGACTGTTTTGATATTCCACACTTTTGAGCATTAAAAAACACTTACTGATTTGATAACTCTTATGACTAACTGGCTTAATACTTAATCTGAATACTACCTGCCAATTTAAAAAGGTGTTTAGGACATTTTCAATGGCTATTTTAAAATGCTAAATGTATTTCAAATAGGTCTATGAAATATATTCACAATTACAGGGCTTAGCTCACTAGGGTTGTTCAGAGGTATCATTTGTAAACATGTAATTGTCTTACTTGATGATGTTTTGCCAAAAAAAAAAAGCATATTAAATCAACCATCAAAATATTTTTTAAACAGGAAAATGATGTATATTAACTGTTTGAGTACTCTGGGAAATTGTGGAGTTTACAAAGCTACACACTAAGAAGCCCTTGATACCTAGGCATTATTTAGATAACAAATGTCTGAGAGTCAAGAATTTTCAGAGGGTTCAACAAGCCCCAAAGTCCCCAAATGGAAGCACTCTTCTTAGCGCTGGGAACAATAACACATGTCCTCACGTCAATAAATGCCTTTGATGTTTTGATAGTTTAGATTTCCAACAGTACTTTTTTTTAAATCATTTTTAAATGATTTTTTAAAATTTGCATTTTGACATTGTAAGTTTATTTTTAGCGATTTAGCATTCAAAATTATAACTTTGGGCAACTCTAAGGATTTATTTCAAATATTAACTTGAATATTGTATTTAATCTTAAATCCATCAGTGTGGTTCATGGTAAACGAACTTTTAATCAACTGTCATAATTTTCATTTAATCAAAATCATTCTTAAATGTTATAAAAAATACTAACAGCCAATATAATTATCGAGCTTTCCATACTTCACCTCTACAATTTAATTTTCTACTGTGAAGTAGTTTATTTACGATACAAATTTTTTTTTAATTGAAGTTTAGTTGATTTACAATGTTGTGTTAGTTCCCAGTGAATAGCATAGTGACTCAGTTCTATATATATATATAATATATATACACACACACACATATATATATCTTAATGAAAACAATTTAAATTGTTTGGTAAGGAAGCTTTCAGTCATAGCTGTAGCCCATGGATCTAGCACTTCTGTTGGTCTGCTTGTGTATTATTTTATTTCAGAAAATTTTTCATACCATATTATTAATATCTTTATGAAATTTAATTTCTAGGGTTCTGGAAATTATTTTAAACATGAGATTACATTAGTCATCTACATAAGAATCATAATGAGGGTAGCATTAAAAAAAAAAAAAAACCAAAAAAACTATTGGAACCAAAATGAACTGAAAGAATCAATGGGCCTCTCTAGACACTCCATTTAATACCAGGTAAAGGTATATAATGGAATGAGAAACGTCAAATCGATCTAGTGAGTACTTACATTTACAGGGTGTATCAGAATTGTATGTCAAAAGAAAGTTGGAAAGAAAAAAATTTTTGATATTAGTACAATAGGAAATACATTATTACTTATAGGTGGCAACAGTTTAAAATCCAGTATATTTTCATTTGCCAATCTCAAAATTACGTGCCTTTGAAATTAAAGGATATCCATCTAATCTTCTCAGAGTATTTAAATGTTTGCACAGTGTTTACTACAGTCATCTAAATAGCTGCAATGCCTTTCGTATCTATATCTATACAATTTCATTTATTTACATGATACTTAAGCAAATCAACAGAAAACAGTATTTTTAAAATCTAAATTATATTGCTCAAGAAACACTTTATATCAGCTTTTACCTTGTCCTTCATTTTATTGGTGAGGGGTTCTTTTTAAACAAATATCAAATGTAAAAATGAAACATATTTTCATATTGGGTAAAATATTTACAAAGATTAGAAAACATGCAAAATGGGTACAAAGAGACTACGGTGGGGGGATTGTTAGTTCAAAGAATACGGACAAATTTCAGTCAAAACGTGGGATGAAACGTATCAAAAGTCAGTTCAAGAAAACAAAAAAAAAGCCCCTCTTTTTAAAACGTTGTAATGGTTGGCATCAAAAGCAAAACTTAACATTCATTGTTTTAAAAATTAAAAATGTATATTTATATGTAACAACAAGCAAGAAGACAAAACACATCAAAAACGGGAATTAAAAACAACTTTTCAAAAAAAGACAAGAAGTAAAAAAATAGAAAGGGGTGGAAAAAGTGATTGAGGCCCTTGTCATGCAAACAGATTTGGTGGAAAAAATACCTTCATCTTCAGCACCGTCATTATCACCTAAATCATCTGTCTGTTTCTTTGTAAGGGGACCTAGGATTGAGAACGGAGAAATGGAGGGGGAAAAAAAAGACAATTCAAGAATAAACAAGACTGAGGGGAAAAAAATAAATGTAAATACTAAAATTCTCATGGGTTATTTCCAAAAAGAGTGGGGAAGTGCTTACATCAAAGTTGATTATCTGATTTGTTTAAGGAAAAAAAAAAATCCCTTTTCCCAAAATATCTCATAGAAGATTTGGTTTGTGAGTATATCCAGCATAAAAAATACATTATGATTTGAAGCTCAAGCCATAAGCAAAGGAAATGATTTTTTTAAAATACCCACTGCATACAAAAAGCAAACAGTTTTATTAGCTGAAAGAACTTAATTTATTCAGCGTCCTTTCTAATTTGAATTGGTGACAGCAATAAAGAAAGTAGGCCAAACTCATTCTTTAATTTGGGACAATATAATAGCATTAGGGAAAATAGAGATATGAACATTTTTAGTTTTTTTTTTTCTTTTCTTTTTTTAAACAACATTAACACCTGGGTTTTGCACATTTTTATATCATACATTTTTCAAAACTGTGACTTTAAAATTACTTGTCATTATACAAATATTTCCCCATGTGTTTTTATTAAATACTAGTTATGTATTTAAGACATCTGCAACCTGCACAGATGTATGAACAGATAATCTTATCACCTGGTAGGGCAAAGGTACCATTGGTAGAAGTCAGTGTTTGGCAATTAAGGCAGTTACAGAGTCAGGGCTTACATTTTATAATCAATTTAGAAATATAATAGAATTAGGCCCTAGTGCAATTTCATGCCCAGTATGGTTATTTATAATGGGATCATGTTTTAGGATAATAATTGTATTAAAATAGTGTGAATGTTTAATAAATGTTTTATTATACTTAACAATACTAATTTGCTAGAATAAAGGGGCACACCAAAGGGGAAGTCAAAGGCCATATGAAAGTAATTTTAAGCGTCACATAATTGACATATTAAGCACACAAAAATGCAATTGAAGCCCTACATTTCTTTTTGTTTCCACAACCATTTAATTTGTATGGCATTTCATAATCCTCATGCAAAAAACAATCATTACAAACACAGGTCACTTAAGTTAAAAGACAGCCAGCCACATAACAGTAAGCAAGAGAATTCTGTCATGCATAAAATAACACTCATAGAAAAAGGAAGAAAAAAAGGAGGACTGAAAGTCACATGTCGCTTTCAATAATACAAATAGCAAAGAAGCAGGCATTAACTCTAAGCACACTTCATAGGGAAGGATTGTTAAACATTCTGAGAGATTTCCAAGGCTTTTCAGCGATTACTATGCATTCTGTTTTTAATTCAAAACTACACCTAATACCACAGAACTCAAAGAATAAAAAACACCATCCCAGAAAACAGAAGGAAAAAATGAGATATAGTGCAGTTATGTTTCATCAACTCAGAGAGATAGCCTTGAAAAATAATAATAACTAGCAAAGATCAAAAAATTGGCAATGGAGAAATTGATGATGTAATTTAAGGGACCCATTGACTACTCAACTGTAAGATCATGGTTTCAAGACCATTTCAAATACAGACGGAGGAGCTGGACACAGTAAATTAAATGATATATTTTACAATCCTCAAGCAATCATTCCATTAAGAAAAAAACTTAGATGAAAGCAATAGTTTAAGTTAATTAGCACTCAGTTACAAGCTCACAAAAATCTACATTTCTTTAATATGACCCCATTTAAATGCAGAAAGTACCCTCAGTATTATTTGATGTTCGTACAATGATGTTGCTCCATTTCTGAAATAGAAATATTTTTATTTTAAATTTAAATACTGCTATACCAGAACTGTATTTGAGATATTGCCAACTTTAAGTCATCATGTAAAATATTAGAAAATTTTCAAGCTTTTCATTTTTCTATAATTACCTAAAGTAGTCAACAAATAAACCTCAACAAACATATTTTCTTGCATTTCTATTTTCAATGATTCTGTATAGAAATTATGGTTTTATTTGCTGGTTAACGACATGGATTAAATGCAGTGGTAGTTATTTATTGCTGACAAAACCACACCTGTTTTCCAATTTTAGTTAAATTACTTAATTTGTTTAACTCGGCTATATTAAGAAACCCCTAAAGTGAGCTCAAATTTTTTTTTTTCTGAATCCTCAGTTCAATAATTTTTGGAGACAAATGTAAAACCTACTACAATTAAATTAAATGTGGGGCTTTATAAGATATCTCTCTTGGATGATTAACATGACTCTTTCCCCCACTAGGGTACCCAAGGCAAGTTACATGACTTCTTTGGGAAATAGTTCAGGTTCTACAGCCAAGAGACAATAGCTTTACCTACTTTACACTCATTCAGAATTGGTAGCTCTTGGTCTACATGAGCTGTAACAGTAAAAGAATGTTTTATTAAAACACGATCTCCCACTTATTTGCATGTGGGACTTAATTCTCAGTTGCTATTTGACTCTGGGTCTGCATAAGTGGATAAGCCATGGAAATGATACTGCGTACTTGAGAGAAATTTTCCATGAAGGCAATGGGTTAACTAGTTTTTTACTACTTTATTTATTCTCATCTTCCCTACTCAGGAAGCTGCATGCCTCTTAACTGATGTGGGGTAATGATCACATGCATACACTACATGGAACATGTCCTAATGTAGCAAATCTGAAGAGTCAGAAGCAGCTACAGATATTGCTTCAGCATCATAAATAGATGAGGACATCATTTTTCTATAGAAGGATTAAGTCACTCTTCCAAATAAAGAATTTCACTTATTGATACTATTCAGTAGGTTTTATTTAAAACCTTATTATTGGACGATCTTAAATTGTTCCCACAGTATGAGTTCTGGCAGTATTTTAGTGAGTCAAGCATAGCTGGGTTTTCTTAACATCAAGAATTGTTTTAGAAATCTGATTTTTTGAAGGTTACCTAGGAAGAAGAGGGATGATAATGGTTTTTCTGCAAAAAAATAAAAAAGATTATAAAAAGAAGGAAAACAGATTTCTTTTATCTTGTGTGCCTAAAGGCACTGAGAATAAATATCTGAAAGGTTTTGGGTTGCAAATTGACTAACTCAACATTGGTTTTTCAGAGGAAGCCTCAGCAGGGCGAACATATGCTTGTGGATTACAGAAACAGATCCTACAGGCTCTTCGGATTCCTTATTCCCCAGATGGGAAGAAAACCCATTGCCTTGATCTCCCTTCTTCTTTGGATATTAACAACTTTGGCTTTTTTAAATTATATTTTAATCTGTTACTATTGATGCAATTACTGATGTGAAAAAATTTTTAATAGAAATAAAACATTGAAAGAGGTAACTGCCATTACGTTTCTTATGAAAAGCAGGCAACCACATTTTAGAGACTATGTATTCCTGCAAGTTGATCAACATGACTTCCCCAAAGGGGAAAACACTTACCCTTAGACATAAATAACAATCATTATCAACATTCCAAGCACAGCTTATGCTTCTTTTAAACTACAAATAGTGCATCTTCAGTACCAGCAGTTTAAATGGGTCTCTTAAATCACCAAAACATAAAGCAAATGAGTCCTCTAAGACCTCAGTGCAGAAGTGATTTACTCTGTCTCGAAACTCTGTAGGGTCTGTCCTCCTTGAGGAACTCACACATAACTCTTATCAGAGTTAATAAGAAAGCAGACCTCGTGTCTTTTTGAAAGGGAGTGAGAGTAATTACTATACTTTATATCTCCCATAGGCAATAAATAGTCAGTGATGAAACAACAGGACTAAGAAAGGTGTAAAGGTACTCCTAACCATGAACTTTGAACTCATTTAAACCCAAAATACTTCCTTTGCCATTAACATAAATATAACTCAAAGTATCAGCCTATACAAAGGATGTATAATGCATTCTAACATTTTAGAATCTTAAAAAAAAAAAAGAATCAATCTGACCACAGTGCCTTTTATTTTTTAAGAAAGGAATAAAAATATCAGCATTTCCCTGTAGTTAACTGGAGAATAATTATGAGCTCTGAAATAATTACTATCTACCCACATTAACGTGGCTTTTTATCATTCCCTTTGATGAAGGTCTAATACACTTTAGGTCTCAAATACATTAGAACTGATTATAAATTCCTTCATTACAGGTTCAATTCAGCAGAAATCATCTGTACTTTGTGTCATGCATATCTGCAAAAGGCAAATAGGTTGAGGTATCATTAGCTCCTGACTTAGAAAGGCCTCCATGAGAAATGTGTCCTTCTTAAGAGAATACGTCTTTGAAATTTTGGGGATTATTTAGAGGTCCAGGCTCCAGTGAGTCCCACCGTGATAGATAGAGAGCCCTGGCTAATGACACTGCTGTGCTCTTTCCCCGCCCTCTTTACCTGACAGCCTTTGCAGTAAATGGACTCTGAAGGATTCCTAAGGCCATTTCCACAGAATGGGGAAATGCAAGCATGCTGCCACTGTTCTGGAGCGACTGGAAACAGGCTAAATTTTTCCAGGGATGTTCTTAGGAAAAATTTACTTTATAAAACTAGGATCAAGAATGTAAAACTCTATGTCTGATGAACATATAGAGGACAATGCCAGAATTCAATACACTTTAAATAAAAATGGCAGTATATTATCATATCTAATTTTTTTCCAAATTAATAAACCTTAAAATACAATGACTTTAAGAAATCAGATGTCACAACAATTAGTGTCCACGCAAAGGTATTGAATTTTACCCACTGAAATTTAGTCGATTTTCTATAACTGCAATATACACCTCGTGAAAATAGAGAAATGGGTAAAAGTAACTGATTTGGAATACTTCACATTAATTTGATATTACTATATTATGTAACTAAAAGTTATCACAATTCTTAAACTGTCAATTACATGAACCTATATTTAAATATCATAGCTGAAAAATAATTTTCTTTCTTGAAAATTTTTTAATTAAGAAATTTTTGAGTAATGTCATAAATCTGCATTATGATAAAATAATGCAAACGGCTATGACAAGATACTGAAAGTTTGGAACAATTAATGGTTTTCAAAGAATCCGTATCTGTGCAAATTTCGGTGGCATATTATGACATTCACGATGTTTGAGTATCTTTTAGGCAAGCTGCCTGCTTAGGCTGGTGGCTCATATGTACACATGCTATGGAAGAGACTGGCTTCCAAGGGTATGAAAGCAGCAGGCATGCTCCATGTTTATCTTTTTGTTGGAAGAAAACACCTACGTGAACACAAAACATTCCCTCAGACAGTTTTTCAGAGGAAGAGCACAGCTGAAAACATGACTTTTGGGAAAAAGAGAATCTGATGTTGAAGTCAGGAAAGAGGGAAGGAGAAATCTTTTTGAGTCCAATACACTGAGAAGAGCTCATTTATGTTTATATGATAAAGTTTTTTTCTTCCTAAAATTACCTTGATTACCACATTTTGAAGTCAAAAACAATCCTGTCTAAAATAAAAATGATCAGATCTGGGGGAAAAAATGTTAAGTAGGTAAAAAGGAAGCAAAATAGGTTAACCCTAATCTAAGCATCACCAAATTTGCATAAGCTCATTATTTTTAATACTATATTTGTTTGATTGTTTTAAAAAATGCAGATGCAGTATTTTTATAACTTGAAGAATGTCAGAAAAATGTTTCCTTCCCCTCTGGAACCACATGGCTGTATGCTGCATAAATCCTTTAGTACTTTGGAAAGATACACTTTCCACTGCCCTGGCTTTCCACGTATTAGCCAGAGATGCACCCGGAGTATGGTAAGGGCACAAGTGCCACCAGATGCTCAGAACTCCCTCAGCCAGGCTGAAGGACTGAGATGGCATCAGTAGTCTAACCCTCATCGTGGCTGCCAGTGTTCAGTCATTCAACACACATATATTATGCTAGGTCCTCGGGATACATGGTGAGCCAGTAAAGCAGGACCCTTGCAATCATGAAAATTAATTTTGTTGGAGAAAGAAACATTTAACAAATAATCACACACATAAACACATAGAAATTGTGTTAGGGATTAAAAAGTCTTGATGCTACCAGAGGCTATACAAGGGAACCTGGCTGAACCTAGGCAGTCTTCATGGACTAAGTGCAAAGCGGTGCAAGGACTGAAGGATAAGTGAGTACTAAGCTGGAAGAGAGGCTGGGGGTGGGTAGGGAGGGTGGGAATAGGAGGCTGGCCAGAAAAAAATAGCACGTGAAAAGCGCTAAAATGGGAGGGAGCCTGAAGGTCAGTGTGGCTGGCACAGGGGAGAACAGAGAGTAGTGGGCGATGAGAACAGAGAAGCAGTCAGACATCATTCAGAGCATGCAGCTCCTCGAGCCTGGGGACTTTTGTCTTAATCCTAAAAGCAATAGCAAGCCATTTGAAAGGTTTAAGCGCAGACTGATAAACTCTGCCCTATCTGAATCTTAAACAGAAAATCAGAAAGAGGCAAAGTCACTAAGAAATATGGCAGAGAATATTTTATACAGAGGCCTTGCATTATGTCTTCATCCGATGAGAATAGCTTTATGACAAGAAATTAGATCAGGAAAAAGAGCCTATAACATCTTATTCTATTTTTGTTTGCAAATAAAGTGAATGTCACCAAAAAGTAAAATCTAAGACTCCAGTATATCAGATTTTTATAAATATTTATAAATATTTAAAAGCATATGAAAAGGAATATATATATGTACCTGTATGATTGAAACTTTATGTTGTACACCAGAAATTAACACAACATTGTAAACTGACTAGACTTCAATAACATTTTGTTCTATTAAACACATATTTAGATTTATTTTGCCTAAGAATTAACATACTGAGAATTAAAATATCCTAACTGTTCTTATATTCATAGAAAAATATAGTCCACAAGATCTTTCTGCTTGGATAGCTCACTTCCTTCTTAGTACAACAGAGATGCTCAGCATGTCCACCTCAAGCCAGTTTTACCTCCCAACCTAGGTTTTGCTTTCAGAGGTCTAACCATTCCCTCTGTTTCTAAACTGTAAATCTGGAAATAATCTTTAACTGTTCTGTCTTCCTCCCTTTCATCTTAGCCAGATTTTATCAATTTTCCAAGATAAATTTCCCTCCTCTCACCCTTTCCCCGAAGTGTTTTGTCTGTGGCCACCATTAGTACATGCCTGAATTATTACAGTAGCCTTGTGGTTGCTCCCATTGTCACCCAGACTCTAGACTGTCTTCCAAGCAGTCTCCCGTATCCTGTAAGTTTTGAAGTAGTAGATAATGATAGTGATGAATTCAAACAGAAAAAGATTTAATAGTTATCATCAGCTAAAATGTATGCACATTCAACTCCTTCTAAGACTAAAACTGCAAGCACTCCATGGGAACAGAAATGCAAAAACATATACAACAATCTTGTACTGTGAGTCTTAAAATAGCTATAACAAGACAGATGAAAACTAAATATAGTTTAACACTCATTTTGAGGTTTTAGAAATTCATGCAAAATAAGATTTTTTATTCAAAATGGAAACAAATCATGTAAAATATTTTTCTAAAATGCAGTCCAAATTAGTGTTCATCAAACACCACTTTCATTGTTTCACTACTCTGTTTAAAAGTCTTTACTATCTCTTTATTCCTTGTTATCTTAGACTAAATGCCCCAGACTGACTATAAGACCCTCCTTATTCTTTCTAGATTTTATCTTTTCATTCCACTGCTTTCCAAAATACATCATTTCTGAATTCTAGCATTTAAAGAAGAGCTATACCAGTCCTTTGTAAACTCTTCCCCCCCACCAAAAAAAAAAAAAACCAGAACAGGAGGGAATGCTTCAAGATCCATGTTACAAGGCCAGCATTATTCTCAATACCAAAGCCAGACAAACACACTACAGGAAAAGAAAATTACAGGCAATATCCCTGATGAACATAAATGCAAAATCCTCAACAAAATGTTAGTAAACCAAATTCAACAATACATTAAGAGAATCATACATTATGATTGAATGGGATTTATTCCAAGGTTTCAAGGGTGGTTCAACATTTGCACATCAATGTGACAGCACCACATTAACAAAATGAGGGATAAAAATCATAGGAACATCTCCAGAAATACAGAAAAAGCATTTGGAAAAAATCAACATCTTTTCATAATTAAAAAAAGAAACTTTCAACAAATTGTGTATAGAGGGAAGGTATCTCAACCCAGTAACAGTGATATATGACAAGTGTGCAGATAACATCATACCCAATGATGAAGTGCTGCAAGCTTTTCCTCTGTGACCAGAAACCAGACAAGGATGCCCACTCTCACCACTTTTATTCTACATAGTACTGGAAGTCCTATCCAAAACAACTAGGTAAGGAAAAGAAATACAGGTTTCCATCAGATAGAAAGAAGTAAAATTGTCTCTATTGGCAGATAATCTGATATTATATACAGAAAACTTTAAGATTCCAAAAACCTACTAAAACTAACAAACTATTTCAGTAAGTTTGCAGGATACAGTATCAATATACAAAAAATCAGCTGTGTTTCTATAACAATAAAATATCAGCAAGAAAATTTATGAAAACAATCTCATTTATAATACCATCAAAAAGATTAAAATTCTTAAGAATAGCTTTAACCAAGGAGGCAAAATACCTGCACACTTAAAATTATGGCATTGCTGAAATTAAAGAGGACACAGATAAATGGAAAGGTATTCCATGTCCATAAATTAAAAGAAGTAATATTATTAAAATGCCCATACTACCCAAAGTGATCTACAGTTTCAGTGCAATCCCTATCAAAATTCCAGTGACATTTTTCACAGAAATAAAATAAACAATCCTAAAATTTGTACGGAACTCTAAAGATCCCAAATAGCCCAAACAATTTTAAGAAGAACAAAGCTGGAAGCATCGCGGTTCCTGATTTCAAACTATATTGCAAAGCTACAGTGATCAAACCAGTATGGTATTTGGTATTAAAAACAGACACATATCTCAATAGACCGGAATAAAGTCTCCAGAAATAAACCCATGCATATATGGTCAATTCATTTTCAACAAAGGAGCCAAGAATATACAATGGGGAAAGGAGAGTTTCTTCAATAAATGGTGTTGGGAAAACTGGACAGTCATGTGCAGAAGAAAGAAACTGGACTCCATCTTACACCATACACAAAAGCAACTCGAAATATTAAAGACTTGAACATTAAACATGAAACATTAAAACTCCTAGAAGAAAACATAGGGGGTGAGTTCTTTAACATTGGTCTAAGGAATTATTTTTTAGATTTGATGCCAAAAGCAAGACAACAAAAGCAAAAATAAACAAGTGGCACTACATCAAACTGTAAAACTGTGCAGAAAAAAAAAGAAACCATCAACAAAATCAAAAGGCATCCTATAGAATGAGAGAAAACATTTGCAAACCACATATCCAATAAAGGGTTAATATCTTAAAATATATAAAGCACTCATTCAACTCAGTAGAAAAAAAACAAAAAAACACAATAAAAAATTCAGGATCTGAATAGACATTTTTCCAAAGAAGACCTACAAATGATAACCAGGTACAGGGAAAGGTGTTCAGCATCACTAATCATCAGGGAAATGCAAATCAAAACTATAATGAGATATCACTTCACATCTCTTAGGATATCTCTTATCAAAAAGACAAGAGCTAACACATGCTGGTGAGGATGTAGATGAAAAACCCTGTACACTGTTGGTGGGAATGTAAACTGGTACAGCCACTATGGAAACAGTACGGAGGTTTCTCAAGTAGTTAAAAATAGAAATACCACATGATTCAGCAATCCCACTTCTGAGTATATAACCAAAGGAAATGAAATCATTATCTCAAAGAGATATCTGTACTCCCATGTTCATAGCAGCATTTATCACAATAGCTAAAGTATGGAAACAACCTAAGTGTCCACAGTACATTAATACATAAAGAAAATGTAGTGTGTATATACACAATAGAATATTATTCAGCCTTAGGAAAGAAGGAAGTACTCTTATTTACAGTAACATGGATAAGCCTGGATGGCATTATGCTAAGTAAAATAAACCAGACAGAGAAAGACAAATAAACAAATACTGCATGGTATCAATTGATATGTGGAATCTTGAAAAAAAAAAGCCAAACTTATAGAACCAGTAGAAGAATAACTGGTATGTCTGGGAACTGGGGGAAGTAGGAAGTGGTTCGTAAAAGGGTAAAAACCTGCAGTCATAAGGTAGATAAGGTCTGAGGATCTAATACATTACATGGTGACTATAGTTGATAACACTGTATAACTGAAATTTGCTAAGAGAGTAGAACTTAAATGTTCTTACCAAAAAATGGGAGGAAAAACAAAACAAAACAAAAAATAATAAAATATTTTTTCCATTTTGAGTCTTGTAAATTGCACAGAAAAGTGACTTCACACTCACACCGTGTGTGTTTTATCCCATAGAGTTAATTCTTCAAAGTTCTAATTATAATCAACTCACCTCAGAGAGGGGGAAAAGAGGTGGATGAGCATAGGGCATGTCCTCTAGAATATGTGCAAAAGGTTTTTACATTGAGAAAAGGAGTACTGCTGCGTGTTTTGCACTAAACTGCTATCTTCAGGATATGAACTAGAGGTAGTTCCATAGCGCTCAGCAAGATCTGATTGTGAAAATACCTTAATTCCTGGACGTTACTGCATTTTATCTTCACGAGTAAGATAAATACATTGAACAAGTAATTATTAAGATCCTATTATCCGAGTGGGTCTCACCAGGAAATAAGCCAGTGAAGACAAGCCCTCTAATGCTGAAGTCCTGAGGAAGCTGCACTAGTGCTGACTGTGTCTTCCTAAAATGACTTCTTGACTTTCCAGGCTCACACATGCTCATCCTTGTTAAACATCTGTGGTCCTCAGTGGGGCAGTCTCTTTCTACTCCATGTACTCCACTCCTCATGGGTTGACTTGCCACGCACACTGGAGTCCTCTGGGGACACGATTCTGTGCTCCTTCTCGCCTGATACAGCAAATGTTAAGCTTACAATAGATACTGTAGATACATTTTTGAATCTAGTGATTATATGCCCAGATTCACAGGACAGACACTAGAGCTAAAAAGGACCCTGCCGCACAACTATGAAACCCTCTGACTTCACAGGTCATCCAGAAAATACAAATAGAGTGTGAACTGATTTTGTCCAGCCCCAAAGCTGGTCAAAAGCAGAGGTAGGTCTAGACCTTAGTTTCCTATCACCCAGTCTATTTAGCTCCTTTACCGTAAGTCACAAGGCAGTAAAAGACAAGCAGAGAAATGGAAAAATCAGGTGTGGAAGTACCTGATGTAGTATAGATCTCTTTTAAATAAACCACAAACTAATAAACCTATCATAATTATATTACAACTATAAAACCTTTAGTACTCCCCTAATCAACATTTTACTTAACATCATTAAAATTAAAATTTAAATAAAAATAAATATAGAAGTGCTTTTAAAAGGAAAAATAGAAAAATATTAAAACCAAGCCAACAGATTTGGAAAGATAAAGATCATAGAGTTTGAACCAAATCAGTAATACAAGTTAAGAGGAATGATTTCCCAGTAATGCATGTTATTACACTGAATTGTTTATGGAATAATTTAAGTGTGGACAAATTAAGTAGTCAGCTTGACTTAAAAGAAGAACAAGAATAGCAGGGCTAATGTTTGGCCATATAAGCCAGTGAAATAGTGAAATGCCCTGTACAAGTTAGCAAATTACTATTATCCAGAACGCCTGGAGTCCCTCTACTCTGTCACCTAAGATGCGCTGGATCTAGGCTACCCCACCCCCCACCCCGATATCCTCACTGCGGCCAGTTTAAGAAACTAAGGAGTTGATGCGTGGCTTAGCAGGAGGCTCCCAGCACCCAGCCACAGTGTTATAGGCTGATATCCTTTCCAAGTAGATAGTTTATATTTTTAATATTACCTCAGATTAATCTCAAAGACCCAAAAGTCCATTACTCTATGTATTTCCTAGAATATGTGTTAATACTACTTGATATTGTGCCTGTATTGTAATGGGCTTGGAGGCAGATATACACAGGTTTGGATACTGGTTCTTTCATGTGCTAGCTGTGTAACCTTGGGCATGTTTTTTAATTCCACAGAGATTTAGCTGCCCCATGCTAACTCTCCTAAAAATATTGTTATAATAATTAAGAGCGCCTAGAAAAGGGGTTAACATAGAGAAGGTTAAATTTTTGTTTGTCTTTCACTTCTTTTCCATCCATTGCCTCAAATCAAATATACCTTCTATCATAGTATGAATTAAAATAAAAAGACTTAGAGTTAGGTCATTCCCACGCAGCCATATACTAGCTACGTGACTTTATAATGTTCTTACCCTCTGCATTACTCAGTTCCGTAAATGCAAATGCCCACAGAACAGAGCAGAATCCAGAAAGATTACATTAAGGTACTTCTTCGCCCAAGAACAATTTCCATATTAGCTACACATAGCTCCGTATTTTGACAATGACAATCTGGCAGAAGGAGTTTTAAGGATGAGTCATCAACTGAGTGTTTATTTTGTGCCTAACACACAACGGGTTTTCATAGATTTTTAATTGTTAGGCTAAGCCAAGCGATACAGTATAGTGATTAAAAGTACAGGTTCTTGAACTATGCTACCTGGTTTCAGATCCTGCCTCTGCTACTTACAAGCTCTGTGATCTTAATTTCTCCAAGTCTATGACTCATTTCCTTATTTGTAAATTAGGGTTATCAATAATGGTACCTACCTATGGAGCTGTTAAAAGAATTAAATTAGTCAATATACCAAATTGCTTACTTGATACAATGTAAATGGTCAACCAAATGTTAGCTATTATAATGAAGTAGGTGGTATTATCTTCATTTAATAGTTTGGGACGTAAAGATTAATGAACTTGTTCAAGAAGACTGACTCTATACTGACTACCCCACAAGGATTATCTCACTGACTCCTTCTAACTGTTTCAAATACCAGAATTACTATTATTCCATTTATAGGTGGGTTGGAAAGGGAGTCTAGGGTTTAGAAAAATGATAGATTTGTCCAATATCTTCTATCTAATAAGTAGGGAGCCAGGATGTGGAGCCAGATCTGTTTTATTCTGAGATTCATACCATCAGGACTATTCTGTGACCCCACAGAATATCAGAGAAACGTCATAAAATTGCTTTCAGAGAGATCAATACAACAGCAGTTGAAACCCAGGAGTGTCACAATGGGATACATAGAGAGAGAGGTTCCCTATCCACTGAGAGTAAACTCTGCTGCTAATTTTTCACATGGCATTAGGTGCATTGAAATGATGAAGAAAACACATGAAACAATTACAAATGAGAGGAAGCTGAAGATAAGATGTGCTGGGTAACTCTTCTCTGGTATGAGGAGAGAGAAACAAGGTTGTATACTATATACAGGATTAAAAAACATACATATGTGAGTACTGTGCTCTGCAGAAGGAATGAGCCTCACAGATTTCCTGTCCTTAACAGAGATGCTAAGTAAGCAGGAAGTTAGCTTCATGCAAGCAAGGCAGTTGGAAGAAGGCAGGAAGCATGATCCACTGAGATGGAGAGCATCACACCTGAACCTGAGTCTGTGACTTTGTCCCAGTGCTGTGGACTCCATAGGCCCGCTGGGGCCCAGATGCTGAAGCCATGAGGCAATTGCTCCCACAATACACAGAGGCCTTAGCGGCATGAAATGGCTCATCTTAAAATGACAGCTGCCAAGTTTTGTAGCGAAAGAGCCCAAAATTAGTAACTGAAGGCCTGGGTTCTAGTTTGAGCTCTGCCACTTACCTACGTGTTAATCTGTGTGACATTGTTCAAGTCACTTCACATCTCCAAGCCTTCATTTCGGTAGCTGTTAAAGGAAAAGACAGTACCTTCTAGCCACTTCAGGAATTTACTGTAGAACTAGATAAGATGCTGTTTATGAAGACACTGTGAAAAGCTTTTCGCATGTAACGTGGAGCTTTGTATGACTGACATTAAGTGAAGTGGAAATAGTGGGGACTGCCAATTATAAAGGTCAAGGCAGTGACACAAAGAACTGAATGTATCACACATTCAAAAGAAGAGTTATCTGTATTATCTTAAAGAAAACAGTCCATATATACTTAAAACAATTTTTAAAAATTAAAATCCTCTTGTTTCCTTATATGCCTGTTAAGAACACAAGTTCTGGAATCAGATTTCCTGATGCTGCACCTTGGCTCCGCTATCCTACGTGCCGTCAGACTTTTTGCAAGTGACTTGACAACCCCGTCCTTGATTTATCCATCTGTTAACCGGGGACAGAAATAACAACAAGCTTGTACATTAAAGGTGGTAATATATGTGGAGCTCTTAGGCCAGTCTCTGGCACATTTTAAGGATACACTAAATATTAAGAATTATTATTAAAACTCATTAAGTGAAACATTTAAAAAATTAGATTAATTGATACTAGAACAATTGCAGGAGAAAAAATTGGTATTTTATGGTGTCTTTATAAAAGTGGAGGTTCCAAATGTATTTAATAAAACTCTTACCCGTTTAATACTTAGTCATTATAGATTTGAAAATAATTGCCAGCAAATGAGGATTAAAAAATACCTTTTCTCTTTCTGGCAAAATATCAGGTCTGAGTTTGCAGCATTAGAAAAAAAATTACAGAAAATTTAAAAGCAAAGTATTATAGCAATTCTTTCTTTCCATTGTAATAATACGCACAAAGAAGAGAGTTGACGGGTTTTGGACAAGCCAGCAGTTCTAATACTTTGTCCAGTTAAAATGCCAAAAATTTTTGTGGAAAGTTTTAAGAATGATATTCTGAATGAAATGACACTTTTAAATTATTTGAATATTAAAACTTTTTGCTAGTTCGATTACCGACTTTGATGTTCTAGCTTTATTTTCATAACTCGTAGCATCATTTAAAGGGCAATCATGTTTACCAGCGCTGTAAGAAGTGACTGCTTGAGGGTAACCCCAGTCACAGTGTGCCTCCAAGACACTTCGTTTAATATCTGAACTAGGAAACATGGCCACTGAAAGCTTGCATTCTGAATTGTGCATGAACTGAGTTTTGGGAAACCCATGAGCAAAATTAAGGTATTTGATCTTCAAAATATAAACATGCCATCTTAAAAGAGGCTTATCTCTCAAGTATTTAATGGTTACTGGATTACAAGAATCAATATGGGATAAGAGGCCCCATGTTTTATTGATTTCTCCTTCCCTGTATTTTCATTCTTCCCTTTAAGCTATTAAAATGCCTCGAATCAAGCTACTTCTTGTAAGATAGTCCAGAATAATAATATTTATCAAAGATAACATATTTCATACTAACATATTGCTATTGGCAGTCAAGACTGTCTTTGAAGGAAAAAAAATCTTACCCATAAAAATACAAATGCTTTTGCACTTAGTCTTCAGTATTTTTACAGTGAAAACAGAAAGCACATTTTTTTCAAATATAGGGAAATCATATTGGATTTTGTAAAACATTTCACATTTAAATAAACAGCCGTATCCTGAATATCACAGAATTTTTGTTTTAATATAGAAAGCTTGAAACAGCTGTATTAAAATTTAAAGCAATAAAAAATATGCAGTTGACTTCAGGCAAGAGATGTGTTTCAAAAATTTGCACATGAATCACTGTTTGTAAATTTTAAATACACTAAGAGATGCTGCAATGTCGAGCACCCTGTGGTGAATTATTTGGATAAATAAATCCCTTTTAAGAGAGAATAATCTTCCAATATGTGTTTCCTAAGTTACCATTCCTACGTATTTTTCCGTTGAATAGGAATACATCTGTATTTATTCAGTATTAAAACTCATCTGTTTGAAACATGTTAAGAAATAGTATCTAATATTTTAATTGCATAGATCGAGGGTTCGTTTATCCTCTGTGATTCACTTAAAGATAACTTTTCACTGGGAATGAGTAATTTTCAACATTATTTTGTTGAAATGGAGTAGAAATTTGTTTCTGCAAGGCAGCTTAATTGTTCTGGACATTCCTTCTTAAGCAGAAGGGCAGAGGAAAAACTCACAAGAGAGAAGGTACAAAAAAGGGTAAAATGGTTCATCATTAAAAAAAGGAAAAAAGAAAACTGAATAGACAGGGATATTCAGGACAATTTCAATGCACAAAGTTCGCAGCTGGAATACTTCCCTCACACTGTCCTTTCTCTGTATTTGAACACCTTTCAGAATGAATCCTGGTAAGAAAATCAGTACAATTTAGTTCTCAAGACAGTGCTTTTCCAATGTGGGTGTTCATAAAAAATATCCAGGGAGCTTATCAACAATGACAATTCCTACCACCCCTTACCCCTGAGATCGGTCAGGGTTCAGCCTAGAATTCAGCAATTTAGTGATGAATGAGGTCCATGAAACACACCTTCAGGAAAATCTGGGTTCTAGACCCTTGTCCTACTTTGGGAATCTTGACTCTTTTTCAGTTATAACTCTCAAATGAAAAGCTGGACATAAATATATGAAATTGACCACACTGTGTACAAGCTTGGCTATGACACACACCGGCTAGAAATGTCCGTGTGACAGCAAGCTCCAGTCGAATGGTGCCTTCTCTTCGAGAAGACAATGCCCAGAAGAAAAGAGCTGCCCACTTCCAAGTAAGGTTTTATTTCATGGGAATATTTTAAATAGATAGAAAGGTAAATAGATAGATATAAACAGATAAATGTGTGTTTATACACATAAATACAAACATATCATATATATAAACTCATGTAAATATGTATATGTCATTAAATGTGTTAAATAGCTCTATTCTTTTGGTTTCATAATCTAGTCAAAAAATAATCTTTATCTCAAAACATTTCGCATCAGACTGGTTTAAAATGTATTTAATATTGACAATATTTTTTATTCTTTGAGGGTTGACCTATTACCAAGAATATCCACTTTGCTATCTCAAAGATCATAGGAAGAAATCCTACATAGGAAATTCTAAATAGAAAAAAAGACATTTTTAGACAAAGCAATGACCCCAACCTGAAGCAGTTCAGAACCTACTTTTAAGAAAATTAAGGAATGTAATGTAAGGAAGAAGTGAAAATTATCAGGAAATACCTAAGTGGGATAAATGTCAAAGAGTGAAAGAAATTTGCTCCCTGGAACATAATGAAATAAACAGGAGTATAAAAATACAATAAGAACATAGCACAGTGATCCAACGGTGGTGGCACCATCTGTGGCCTGGGAAACGGGGAATTCTTGGCCCTCAGCCTAGTGCAGGAGGAGCCAGGGAAGCAGGGAAGCTTTTGAACCATCATTATGTTAAGAACTGAAGTTTTATTCTTTTTGTCTACAGGCTACAGATATATAGGTCTCTCTCCCTGTTTATGTGTGTGTCTGTCTTTGTGTGCGTGGATGTCACACCTGTCTCTCTGGGTATTTCTTTGTGTGTGAACGTGAATTTTTCTGTCTAGTTAAGCGCGTGTTCCATTCTTGTGGAGTTACATGTTACGCACTTCGCTTCATGTGTAAATGGCTCTGAATGCATGAGACTCTGCCCCATTGTGTCTTGCTGCTCATTGGCCTGCTTCATTCTGCCTGTGCTTTTCTCTGACCAGGTGCGTGCTTTTTCCCTCTCTGTTGTATACATTTCTCTGTGTCTCCATTTATGCGTCTCTCTTTTTCTGCTTCTGAATGTCTTTGACACCCGGTGTCCCACTCTATCTGTATGTTTGTGTATTTCTCTCTGTGAGCCTCCTGGATCCATCTCACTGCACCAGTCTCTACGGTGGGGGGGTAGCTTTGGGTTTGTGTTTTTGATAGCATGGATTTCTGTGTCTGCATTCTTCCCTGTGTGTATCTCTCTCTCCCTCTTTCTGTACGGTTTGTGTGTGTGTCTTTCTTGCTTGTTTGCTCCCATTGATGTGGGCATCACTGAGTGGGTCTCATGGGGTGTCCACTCTTCTCAGTATGTCTCTCTGTTGAGCATGCCTGTGGGAGAGCAGGTAGACAAGAGAAGCTCCCATGATATATACTATACCCTCTCTCACATCCAGTCTGTCAGGGAAAAGACTCAAGGAAATTATCTAGCCCTTTATTGCCTCTAGACACAGCTAAGGCTAACACATTCCACAGAGAGATGTTAATATTCATCTTTCTCACCTTCCCTAATACATCCTGTTGACACTCGCGTTTTACACTTAGAGTTATCTATTCCACGATGTAAGTATCTCGAAGCCCCATTTCCTCAAGAGGAAAAATTAGGGTAAGAGCACCTTTTTGTAGGATTGGTGTGAAAATTACAGATGTAAACTTCCTAGCACACTACCTAGAACATAGCTGGTGCTCCACAAGTTTTGTCACAACTATCAGGGCCCATTTCTAGGCTAAAATTTTATGGAAAAGTTGAATTCCTCTAAGGAAAACTGCTATACAATCAAATATTTTAAGAGAGGTTATTTCATGCAATCTCCCTACTTAAAAAAAAATACAGCTAGAAGAAATTATAAAACGGAACTCTTCAAAGAAATATTATTTCTTTTTGGATGGAAAATTTATTAGAACATATGTTTCCATGCTTTCAGTGGCCCATGGCACTAAACCAGTGGCTCAAGATTATGCATAATCTTAGATCAATTAAAATACAGCCTAAATTGGCATGTAGGGTATGAGATAGTCTACTGCCTCCTCGCCTGGAGCAGGTGAGGACGTGGAGTCTGGGAGACTAAGAGTCTCAGTGGCTTGTCCTAAGTTACAGGCTCCAAAAATGTGGCAAATATGCTACAAAACCCCATGGCCCTTAGATTTATAGTCTATACTGCTTCTAATGCATTTTGCTGGCTCCACTATGGATTTCAATTTTTGTCACTTAATTGTATCTTTTAAATAGATAATTCATTCACAAAGTTGAAAAAAATCAAATCAATAAATATCAAGGTACATCAAAAAGTCATAGTCCCATCTCATCCAGCTTTACCTCCCCTGTCCCTGCCTCTTATCCCCAGTCCTGTAGGTGACAGCTTGGCTCTGTGTGTGTCCTTTCCATATCCTTCATGCAAATTCAAGGAAAGTATTTATACAGACACAAGCAATTATAAACTATAAGTATTTTTATTTCTTCTTTTTTACATAAAAGATAGTACTCTAAATTCACTGTTTTATCCCTTGCTTTTTTAAATTAATGCTATATCTGAGAAATCTTTCTATATCAGCCTATGAAAAACTTCATCTTTTTTTTTATAGTTGCATACTGATTTTAGCTTTTTTGAAAATAAATCTAATTAGTTGTGAATACTTAAACCAAAGGAGGTGGGGATGAAGTGTGGTAAAAAGACATAAGTCTATAGTTTGAAAAACTTCTATAACAACTTTAATTCGTGGGTGGTGAAGAACAATGCAAAGAAAAGGGACTAGGCAAGCTTTGAGCACACAATAGAAGATGCCTGGCCACACCTGTTCCCTCTCCTGTTCTCCCAGGGGCTGCCTGAGATATGGAACGAGTAGCTAAAAATACCTACAGTTATTTTACTATTTACTCCCAGGGAGAAACTCTATAAAATGCAAACGTTCATAAAACAGGAGCCGTTAGGGGAAACGAAATTTTGAAAACATTCAGTGCTCAGAACTACCATATTAAGTTATTAGTTTACCAAGACACATATACAGTTTTTTTTTTACTCTTTTTACAATAAATTTTTATGGTTTTATAGTAAAAGTATCTTGCTGAGATTTTTTTTTTAAACTATAATTCCATTACCCATTGCCTTTACTACCTTTCAATTAATTTGGTTATCTATATAATTTCAAGGAATTAACATCTGAATGCCTATCAGTCTGTCAGGGACTTTGCTCTGTGTTATATGGACTTTATCGTATTTAGCTCATTTAAAGGCCTATCTTCCCCAGTTGTCACAGGGCAACACAATTAGGTTCCAGATCCGATTTGCCTTACTCGTCTCTATCCACAACTTACAGTAGACAAAGATAACTAAAAATTTCAGAAGCCTCTTCGATGGTAAGATTGCATTTGTGGGAATCACAGGACCAGCTGTAATAACAGTAACCAAAGGAGCAAGGAGAGGCAGATTCATCCACTCTGTCATGTGTGTTGCCCAGTGAAATCTCAAACTTCCCTTAAATCTTAGATGAAGTCTAATAAAATAAAACTACCTTAAGTTCTTTTTCCATGACCAAGGCATGTAACATTGCCCAGGTTTGAGCTAACAGTCTATGACTCTTATCAAGAGCATTGGATGCTAAATCTACTTTATGTTTAAAAGAGATTTCATCTTTTATCAAAATACTTCAACACATATTACTTCACTGTATTTTCCTAACCACCTTGGAAGTCAAGGGTTGATGTTTCTGCTTTATAAATATATCCATCTTATAAATGTAATCACAGAAGCATGGGAAGTTACTCCACTTGTCTAAAACTCCATCACTGGGTAGTGACGGCAACTCTATCACCCATGTTTGATCCACACTCTTCACAGAGACCAGCCTAACCTGTCCTCCAATCCAGAAATGAACTGGCCATGATAACAGCATGGTCATTAAGTCAATCCAAAAATGGGAATGATAAAAAGACAAAATGGCAACTAAAATGTCCATCAAAGTTCATCCATCCAAAGCAGTGAACCAACTTAGTCCCATGAATTTCTTAAAATGAATTAGATATGTCCACATGTTCTAATATTAAAGTTATGTAACACACATGATTAAGAAGAAAAGGCAAATTTCAGAATAATATGAGAAGCATTATCACATTTGTATAGAAAAAGAATTAAGTACACATGTTTAAATGTACACAGACATTCCCTGGAAGGATATCCAAAAACTATTATAAATTGTTTTCTCTAGGGAGTAAGTATAATATGTGATGTGGGGAAAGACGTTCAACTTTCCCTTTTTCACTCACTCTCATCTCAATGTTTCCATTTTTTAAATCATGAACATATATTATTTTTATCACTTAAAATATCATAATGGTCATAATTTTTAACTTGCTGTAAAACCTGGGACAAATCAAGTAAACACTCTATGCATATCTTTAAACATCTGCTTCTCTTGGATTACTTCTTGCTCTGTGATGCTTTTATTGTGCCAAAATCTCTATTGACTCTTTGAATAAATATTTAATTTCACCAATTAATTATAACGCTAGTGGGGAGTTTAAACTACACAGAGTTAAATGTGTTGAATGTTAAACTCATCAATAAAATGGCCACTCAGAATGACATTCTGGTTGGATTAGGAAGACACACACTATTATCTTGATTACCAGTGCACATGACATTGAAGACGCAGATGGGCGATCAAAAGTGTATGTTTCATGAAACAGTCTCTAAATCTTTAAAGTCTTCCAGCTATTTGCACTTACTATAGAAACTATTTCAGCTTATAAGTATTGAGTGTGATTTGAGATTCACATTCAGGACGTAAGTGTAACATTTGAACTCATTTATGATCGCAACAAGCACATACATATACATGGATGCATGTGTTTTTGTATCATACAGAGAGAAACATGTACAAGTCATTCTTAAATATACGAACCAAGTGACAGCACTAACAACTGTAGATTAATACATTCCTTAACTCACATTATTACGTAGGGAAGTTAGAAGCATTGCAGCGTGAATTAAGGACAAAGTGTCAACCTTAGTTTAAATGTGGACTTTTCAAAGAACAAATGACACATTCCATGGACAGCTGTCTAGAAAAAGTGTAGCTTTTTATGCATGCAATTTTGAAAGTCTATTCATGTATTTTAATTTCCTGATTCACAGAACTTGCAGGTAAATGGATAGCAGCTTTCAGAAAAAATTTTTAAAAATTAAAAAATGACTGATAAATTTTAAAAATGGTTAAAGGAAGTCGTAAAATGAAGCATCAATTTGTGAACATTCTACATAATCTTGTAAAAATGTAGTTAATGAGGAAAAACTAGTGAACATTTTTTGTTATTTGATTCCTTATTCAGCTACACATCTGTTATCCAGTGCATGGGATCTACATAGTTAGATTTGCAGCTGATAACTCTTTTCAAAATCTACTCAACTGAAATACAATCAGCTTAATTTCACCACTTTGTAACATCCAGACTTATGCTCCTTGATAGTTAGTTCAAACCACATTATCCTCCCTGCTTTCAGTTTTCAGTTGATTTGAAGCTTCTCTGGTTTTTCCAATAGATTCTAAGCATCTGAAGGAGAGAGGGCATGTCAAATTCATCTTTATACCTGAAGTTACTGCCCAAAGCTTGATGCATTTTAGAACTCGGTAAAAGTTTGTTAAACAAATAAAAGGGGAGTAGGAAATATTAAGAGAACAGACTTAAATAAAAGTAACCCTTCACCTAAACCGGATGCCTTCTAAAGAGTCAAGTAAAACTCTTCTACCTAGTTAGTTACAGATAACACATGCTATAAGTTTAATTGATATTCACAATGTTTATTCTGAGGCTTTTCAGACACCTAATATGAGAGAAAAATAAAAACAAGAGAGAAATGCAGTCTGTGTTCAATACAGTGTACTCACTAAGACAAAATTGGTTTTCTATTTTTTCTAGAAAATATTTTCTAGAAAACTAATGAAAAATATTAAAATAAACTGAGTTTTTGAACTAAAATCAAATTAACCAGACTATCTGAACTTAAAGATTCCTTGCTTAACAAAATCTTAGTATTTCTACAATTCTACAATTTCTATTATTTATTTCCACAGAATATTTACATAGAATATATTAAGTATAATTAACTCATTTAATGAATGTTCTTAAAACATTTGATATTTTATGAATAAAACATTAAATGTGATACTAGCCCACTCATCCTAATTGTTTATTATACCAGGGATATATCAGATATGCAAATGAAGGTATATAATTTTGCATTTATTTTACTCCATAAGAATAATTTTTACCATTATAAATATTATTGGTTAAACTATAATATATCAAAATCTTTGATCAAGTCAATTACCCATGTTATTTTTTGTAAAAAAGTAAATTCTAGTTTTGTTCCTACATTTAAAGAACATGAAGTGATTTAAGTTGTTTATTGAAAAATCATTAACTGCCAGTTAAGATCGATTTTTGCCATCCATTTTTGGAACACTAACGTCATTGTTTAGAAAAGAAAGACCGAGTGACAAAGTACACTCAATAGTGATATAATATTTTTGACAAGAAATATGGAGGTTAAATATTGTCTTTGTATAACAACCTTAAGGCAGATAAACAAGAGGAAACACATATTAGAGAATTAGGGCAAAAATTTGTTTTTAGGAGCAATATGCTATATTATTCATATCTTCTTAAGGAAAAGATGGCAAGTTTATTGGTTTCCTTCTGCCCTTATCCTCTGCCAGCAAGAGCCATCTGTAGTAAGATGGAAACATTGGCACACACAAAAAATCACTCTGCTTCCTAAAACCATTGCCTAATACAGTCTACTGCATATTTTCTAAGGCTCTTGTCTTTTTCACTTTTCCCATTTTTCAACAATGACAGGGACCCTGAGGTACTTCTTTGGGGCAATTTATAGTCCAATTCCAAAATAAACAAGAGATTCATAAAACTAGGAAAAATAAAGTGAACACACATTAACAAGATGTTTATATTTGTAAATATAAACATATGATCACAGACCATGAAAAAAAGTTTAACACCTTAATTGGAAAATGAATTTGATTAATGCTTCATAGCATCATACTCCTTAGGAGTGTGCTATAGCCACTGGAGCACTGGTTGCTTAATAAAATGATTATTCTCATTATTAGTCACAAATGTGCAAGATTTTTCATGCATGAAATAGATACTTGGGAAAGTTGCACAAACCCTTTCAAACCAGCATGGGATTTGGAAAAGAATGGTACATGCTCTTCAAAAACAGTCATATCAGTGTTCAGGGATAGATCCTACCACTTATTTATGAAGATTCACTCACAGAATCCATAAGACACAACTTTGGATATTCAAAGTAGTGTCATGATTGCAATAAAACCTAATAAAGCTAGCTTTTATTATCTATTATATTCTGGGCACTGGGAAACAACCTTGTATGAATGACCCCGTTAATTCTACTCAACAACCCTATGGGGTAGGTATTGTAATTATTCCCATTTCATAAATGAGTAAACTGATACCTCTAGAAAGACTAAGTGACTTGCCCAACCCAATGTGTGGAGAAGCTGAATTTAAGGCAGTGTTAGAGAGCCTGCAATTTTAATCACTATTATTGTTTATTATATAGACACTCTATTTTGACAGAGTTTTTTTTTTTTTTCCTTTCTTTAATTGAATTCATCAGCACCTCTCTGTGTGGTCTACAGTTTACATTGTCTGTTGGCTTGGATATAAAGATAATGGCAATAATGAAATCAGGGGCACACCTTTTTGATTTGTATTCAGTTGATATTGTCCAATGAAAGTCTATACCATTGCTACCAAAACTCACCTATCAAACCTCCCTACAAGAGTTATTTTTCAATGAATCATAAAAAAAGATCAGAGAGGTATTCGCCTCTAGTTTGGTAAAATCAGTCACTCTTGTTGGAGAATCACTCTAGGGTCACACATTATTTTTGTGTATAGAGGAAAATAAACATATAATAGCCAAGTCATTTACACGGCTTCCAAAGAAATCTGATTTGCCATCAGAGGATGATCAAATGTAAGGAATTTCCTTTTATTCACTTAATTGGTTTTCTTCTCTTAAATTTAGAGCACTGAAGGTTGACCTACATGGCAGAGTACGAGGACATGGTACTCATCTCCCCCCGTGAACACATCAAAAATATACCAACATGTGGAAAACTTCTCACTGAAAAACTCCTGTAGAGCCAAGGCTGTAAGAAAGATCCACATGGAATTGGGTAGAAAGGGAAAAGAAGTGATCAGGTTAGGACCTGTGCCCCTGAGAGGGGACTCAGAGGAAAACGGAGGTTACAAATGCAGAGATCTGCCCTGGGGAGTGAGTGGTTCGAGCAATATTTTGGGTGCCCCAGTCCTAGGTCCGACATGAAAACCAAGTCCCTTTGGCTGACTGGAGGGCCACTAGTATTAACAAGAGGGCTATGAGAAGCCTGGACTCCACTCATGAGAAGTGTGTAAGCATTGGCTTGCTCCCAGGACAGGACGGAGAGGGCAAATTGAGGACTGCTCCAGTCACTGTCCAGATTCCCATGACCATTCCAGCACGGGCCACCGCCTGAGTCAAGTGAATGCTCCAGCTCTGCTTGCTTCAATTCACAACTCTGCACTGGAGCAAAAGCTGCCATAAATGGGGAAAGAGGTTGGCCGTTGGCCCTTGGCCCTTGGCCCTTGGCCCTGGAACGCAGAGGTGACTCGGACCCAGGGCAGTGTCTAAGTACCGTGGGGCTGCCACTGCTGGCAGTTATGCTGGCAGTGTGGCAGGGGTGGTCAGTATCTCTGACATGGCTGGACTGTCACAGGCTGCACATGGATACACACCGAGCGCCCATGTGGCCCCGCTTGCTCCACATCAGGGTGGGGGCAGTGGAGGCCAGAGAGGGAGTGACTGGAACAGAGACTCTGACGCAGTGGAGGCTGTCATTGCCAGCACCTGCACAGGCAGCACATCAGAGGCAGCCTGGATGTCGTCTGTGGCTGCCTGCTGCAGCCCACTCCCTGTCATGAGCCAAGAGCCTGCATGGGCCCCTCTTGCTCCATTACTGCTCCTGTTTGGGACAAGGTTGCCAATGCTGGGAGAGAAGAGACCACACATTTAATGGCAACACAGCCAGCTTGGAAGTGGCCCTCACAGCTTCTGTTCCATCAATTTCATATTGGACCCCATCCCCAATATGGAGGTGATGACCAGTGAGAATAGGGGAAGCCCTGTCTTATACCTAGCTCCAGCTCTAGTACCTCCATTTCCAACCCCATCTCTGAACAAGGTAACAGATGTCAGCATACCATGAAGAAAGACATGATTTCTGTTCATGTCAAATCCAGCTCTCCCACCAAAAGCACGGGTACATACAGACTGAATAGGGATGCTTCTACATAAGGACACCCCTTCAAAACTGCAAGAGGCTTCACCTAAATTCATAGAGAAAGTTAAGCAAAATGAAAAGACAGAAATTGTTCTCCACTGAAAGAGCAAGAGAAAATCCCTGAAAAAATAAATAACAAAACAGATATAAACAATTTACCAGATGAATTCAAACCATGAGTAATAAGAATGCTAACTGAATCAGATAAAAGAATGAATGAACAAATGAGAAATTTAACAAGGAACTAGAAGATATAAAAAAGAACTAGTCAGAGCTGAAGAATACATTAACTGAAATAAAACACACTCGAAAGAATAAACAACAAACTAAGTGATATAGAGGAATGCATAAGTGATCTGGAAAATAGAATAATGAAAATCACCCAATCAGAACAGCAAAAAGAAAAACAAATTTTGAAAAATGAAAATAGTTTAAAGAGCTCTCTGGATGACACCAACATTCACTTTATAGGGGTCACAAATGGGGGGGTCAAAAATAAATTGGATAAAGTTATAGCTGAAAACTTCCTAAATCTGAAGAAGGAAACACATGTCCAGGTACAAGAAGTACAGAGGGTCCCAAACAAAATAAACCCAAACAGACCTACACCAAAACATATCATAATTAAAACAGTAAAAGTTAAGGATAAACAAAGAATTCTATAGTCAGCAAAAGAAAAACAGTTATATAGAAGGGAACCCTCATAGGGCTATCAACTGGTTTTTCTGCAGAAATTTTGCAGGTCAGAAGGGAGTGGCATGATATATTCAAAGTGCTGAAAGGAAAAATCTTCAACCTAGGGTACTATACCCAGGATGATCATTTAGATTTGAAAGAGAGATAAAGAACTTCTCGGACAAGAAAAAACTGAGTTCATCAATACTAAATCTACCCTAAAAGAAATTTTAAAGGGTCTTCTCTAAGTGGAAAAGAAAAGGCTATAACACGACATAAGAAACAATGGGAAAGAAAAAAAAAATCCCACTAGGAAAGACATATAGAGCAAGGACTAAGGATCAACCACTTAAATAAGCTACTACAACGGTTGAAAAACAGAATATTGTAAAAACAGCTGTAACTACAACAAGCAGTGGAAGGATGAACATGAAGATGTAAAATACAGCAACAAAAACACAAAATGTAGGGGAGGGGAGTTAAAAAGACAGATCTTTTAGAATGCTTATTAATTTAAAGGACTACAAATTTAAAACATGGTTTATAGTTCAACATTTATGAACCCTGTGGTAACCACAAGTCAAAAACATACAATAGATGCACAAAAACAAGAAAGAAAGGAACACAACACCACTATAGAAAATCATCAAACCACAAGAGAAAAACAAAAAGAAGAAATAGATAGAAAACAATTCCAAAAACAACTAGAAAACAAATAAAATGGCAACTAGTACATACTTATCAACAATTACTCTAAATGTGCATGGGCTAAATGCTCCAATCAAAAGCTATAAGGTGGCTAATTTAATTAAAAAAAAGATCCAACCATATGCTATGTCACTTAAGATCTAAAGACACACACAGACTGAAAGTGAGGGAGCAGAAAAATATATATCACGCAAACAGAAATTACAAGAAAGCAAGCATAGCAGTATTCATATCATTCAAAATAGGCTTTAAAACAAAGTCTATAATAAAAGTCCAAGAAGGGCATGATGTAATGATAAAGGGATCAACACAAGGGAGGATATTATACTCAGTAACATATATGCATCCAATACAGGGGCATCTAAATATATAAAGCAATATTAACAGATATAAATTGAGAAATTAACAATATACAATAATAGTAGTGGATTTTAACACCCCACTGACATCAATGGACAGATCATACAGCCATAAAATCAGTAAGAGCAACAGTAGTCTTAAATGATGCAATAAACCTGTTGGACTTAATAGATATCTACAAGACATTCTTTCCAAAAATAGCAGAATACATATTTTTTTCAAGTGCACGTAGAATGTTATCCAGGATAGATCCCATGCTAGGCCACAAAATAAGTCTCAGCAAATTTAAGAGGACAGAAATTATATCAAGCAAATTTTCCAAACACAATTGTATGAAACTAGAAATTAATTACAGAAAGAAATATAAGAAAATAATAAGCAGATGGAGACTAAACAACATGCTAATTTTAAAAAAATGTATAGATGAAGAAATTAGAGAGGAAAATAGAAAAACTTCAAGACGAATGAAAATAAAAACACAACTTTCCAAAATCTATGGGATGCAGCAAAAGCAGTTCTAAGAGGGAAGTTTACAGTGATACAGGCCTTCATCAAGAAACAAGAAAAGTCTCAAATAAACATCCTAAATCCACCAAGGAATTAGAAAAAGAAAATTAAAGCTCAAAGTCAGCAGAAGGAAGGAAATAATAAAGACCAGAGAGGAAATAAAATAGAGACAAAAAAAAAATAGAAAAGATAAATGAAATCAAGAGATGGTTTTTTTTAAAAGATAAACAAAATTTATAACCTTTAATCAGCCAATCAAGAAAAACAAGGAGAGGACCCAAAGAAACACAATAAGAAATGAAAGAGGAGAATAACAACTGATACCAGAGATACAAAACATCGTAAGAGAAAACTGTGTGGACAGTTAAATGCCAACAAATCGCACAACATAGAAGAAATGGACAAATTTCTAGAAACACACAAACTGCCAAGACTGAATCAGGAAGGAACAATAAACAGACTAATCATTAATACTGAAATTGAATTTGTAATTTAAAAAAATCCCAGAAAACAAAAGTCCAGGACTGGATGGCTTCATAGGGGAATTTTATCAAACATATAAAGAAGAGCTAATGCCTATCCTTTTCAGAATATTCCAAAAAGCTGAAGAAGATGGAACATTCTCAAATTCATTTTATGAGACCACTATTGCCTTGATACCAAAATCAGACAAATGCACTACAAAAAGTAAATTATGGACCAATATTTCTGGTGAATATAGATAGATGCAAAAATCCTCAACAAAATATGAGCAAATCCTATCCAACAATACATAAAAAGGGTCATATACCATGATCGAGTGGGATTTATTCCAGGGTTCCAAGGATGATTCAGTATTTGCAAATCAATCAATGAGATATACCACATCAACAAAAGAAAGGATACAAATCACATGATATCTCAAATAATGCAGAAAAAACATTTGACAAAATTGAACATCCATTCATGATAAAAAGTCTCATCAAAATTGGTATAGAGGGAATATATTTCACCATAATAAAGACCACTTATGACAAACCCACAGTTAATATCATCCTCAGTGGTGAAAAGCTGAAAGACTTCCCATTAAATTCAGGAACACGGTAAGAATGCCCACTCTTGCCACTTCTGTCTAACTCAGTATTGGAAGTCCCAGCCACAGCATCAGACAAGAAAAGGAAATAAAAGATATCCAAATTGGAAAACTGGAAGGGAAGTAGTTAAACCATCACTGTTTGCAGATGACATTATACTATATATAGAAAACCCAAAAGTCTCCCCCCAAAAGCTATTAGAACTAACAAATGAATTCAGCAAAGTTGCAGGATACAAAATTAATGTACAGAAATTTGTTGCACATAGTAATACTCAGCCATGAAAAAGAATGAAATTCTGCCATTTGCAACAATGCAGGTGAACCTAGACAGTATTATGCTTAGTGAAGTAAGTTAGACAGAGACAGACAAATATTGTATGTTGTCACTTATATGTGGGACCTAAAAAATGAAACAAATGTATATAACAAAACAGAAACAGACTCTCATATATAGAGAACAAACTAATGATTATCAGTGGGGAGACGGAAGAGGGGATTGGCAACATAGGGATATGAGATAAAGAGACACAAACTACTATATATAAAATAAATAAGCAACAAGGATACATTGTACAGCACAGGGAAATATAGCCATTATTTTGTAATAACTTTAAGTGGAGCATCATCTATAAAAAAAACATTGAATCATTTGTTGTATTCCTGACAGTAATATCATATTGTAAATCAACTATACATTGACTAAAAAAATACATGGACCAAGGTTGCTGAAAGAAAGTAGAAATAAAGGAAGAAAGGAAGAAAGAAAGAGAGAGAGAGAGAAAGAGAGAAAGAGAGAGAAGGAGGGAAGGAGGGGGGAAGGAAGGGGGGAAGGAAGGAACTACAAATGTGTAGTTAATTGCAATTGCTGAGGGATCATTAACTAACTCAATTTCCCCATACACATTACTTGAGTAATCACAGTTGTATTAGGTTATCAATACTAAACTAGATTAGACCTTATTATTGATTTCAATTGATTACATTAACAGTAAGGAAACTAAATCTCTTCAAATAACTAATATTGTTAAATATTAAAATAAGAAAGTAAGAAAGCTGCAGTTACAATTTTTAAAAAGTCATTATTCCTTTATTAAATCTTATCAAACACTTCATAAAATCCATATTAAATAAATCCCATTCATTGTCATATTGTTTATATTTAGCTTTGTGCCTCCCTAAAACTTGTTGACTAAGTTTACAAATGACAGGATATTGGAGCTGGAGTGGGAGGAAGAAGGCCACCACACCCCATTCTCTGGTGCAGGCTTCTGACCTGAAGCAGCTGGGGGAGAAGAAAGCTTCACTTTGAAAAAATTTGGGATTTTCAGAATTACAATGGTCTGAGCATATATTTTTTGTCTTATGTTTTGTAATCTATGTGTGACCCAATAGAGATTTCCTCCAAGGAACAGGAAATAGTCCATCAAGTGGGCTGAAAGGCACAGTAGGAAAAAAAAGAAGTTGCTTTATGATTGATATAATAAGTCATTATCTCCATCACTGATTCTACTCAGTAAAGTGGAATTTTATGCCGAAAAAGAACACCATCCAAAAATATGTATGTATAGGAAAGGAAGAAACAGCATTTTCAAAATCTGTAAGAAATATTAGCATTTACACAGATGACTTAATACAATCAATGTCAAACTGTAAGAATGAATTCAATGTGTTTGACACATAAAAACCAAAAGCTTTCAAGTATGACAATAATGAGCAATCAGAAAATATTATAAACAAAAGGGTCCATTCATAATAGTAACCAAAACTATAAGCTACACTTAAAAATATTTAAATGCATTATAGATAAAGGTATTAACTTACTAATGTACAAAAAACAAAAAAAAAAGCAAAGAAAAAGGTGCAGAATGATGTGTTTAAAATGTTTTAAAATATACATAAAATGCTCTTGCAATATCCTTGAGGAGGCATGTAAATAAACAGAAAATGATGGCAGATATACTGATTACAGTATTTTCTGGGAATGGAATGGAGATTGGATAAGAGTTAGGGAGATTCTAACTTTATCTTTAGAGTTTGCATGTTTATAATCACAATATAGTCATTTTTTTTGTAATTATAATTTTGCAAAGCTAAACTAGAATAAAGAGATTATACAGTTCTGAATGTCTGAATGCACTGATTTGTTAAGAAATATGAATTTAAGGGGACTTTAATCTTGCTAAAAACTTGGAAGGAGGGGTCCCCTGAAGACCAGCTGCAGCCAAAATGGAAGGGATTATATCAGGTATTAATGAGCACCCCAACTGCCGTTCAGCTATGAGCAATTGCTAGTTGGGTACATCTGTCCAGAATAAAACCTGTAATTTATAAACCCCAACAGGAGCCAGGAGAGACCTACACTTGCTAGGCAATACAAGAACTCAGGTATCCTGAGGCGGTGATTACAAATGTTTAACCACGCCTTTGAAGTCTTTTGTCTTTACAGACTGTCAGACTGCTGTTACAAAGGTGCTTCATCTTTAAGAAAATTCATCAAAAGTCAATAAAAACAGTGGGTTACAGCAGCCCCACATCAGATAATGGCTGTGTGAGGATTCCAGCCCACACCCTCAGCCCTCAGATGCAAAAACAAAAAGCTGGCCTGCCCCTGGGGCCCCTAGATTAGACATTCAGAGATTTTTTTACTCCCTGATAGGCAGGGTCAACGCCTCTACTCAGCCAGTAAGCAGCTCCAGAAGATGGACCTTCGCCCCTCTGCACCCCCATAAGATTATGGGAGTAAAATCTTTGAGGGGGGATAAGACAGGAAGGGGGCAGGGCACAGCCATTCAAGGAATGCTACAGCAATTAACATCAAAATGGTGAAAGGTTCAACCCCCAGAATGCCTTGAGGCTCAGGATGATGAGAGATTTTGAGCTTCATTATACGCCCATTGTAATATATTAACATGGTGAATAACACGCCCACAGGCACCAGGGAAGTCCCAAGGCTAGTCACAAAAGGCCACAGAGTGGGAAATGGCCAACTTCCTGGGAATCCCAGCCCCTTCCCCGGGCTACTTAGACCTGTCCTTCCACTTAATTAGCATATGAAGCCACTAAGCCCATAAAAACTAGCCACAGGGCACCTCGAGGCTGCCTCTCTCTCTCCATTCAGCCTACACTCTGTCTATGGAGTGTGTACCTATTTTTAATCTGAACACCCAACCCCCACACCTCGTGGCCTTTCTCTTGCCTTTCAATGTATCTCTCTGAATAAATCTACCTTTACTCAAAAAAGAGAAAATAAAAAAGAAATATGAATTTAAATATATAAGAAAATTTGATTTTGTGTAAATTTGAAAAGCACAATATTTATAACTTTGCTCTATTCTGTTTTTAAACAAAGTACCTTCTAAAATTTTATTACTCAATATGAGAAGATATGAACAAATTTGATTTTTACTTCATTATAATGAAAAGCATTCTTTCAAATTAAAAATATTGTCTACTGTACACTACTTAGGGTGAAAATAAATTAGTCAAAACTTTGACATCTACATAAGGGAAAATTAAAATGAGTCAATAATCTTTTGAATCTCTTCTCTGAAGCACACATTTATTTGACTAATAAAAATGTACCACAGATATTTTTCCCTCTCTGGTCAATAGTAATGATCGGTATATTTGTCAAAGTGAACTATAGAATTTTTGGAAATAAGATTACACTTTTCTGGTTTTTGGTAAAATTCAAGACTGAAAAGACTGAAAGTTAATTATAACATGTTAACGTTTGAATGCTCAGCTATTTAAAGATGTGCATATAAATACGTATGTGTGTGTATATGTATAGAATTATAATATTTAAATTTGTTTCCCCATCTTTTTCCTCAAAGGATTCTCATTCTTACAATACAGCATCTACAAAATAAATGTGTTTCATAAATATCAAAATTTATTTTTAAAATTTAAATCAGGTGTAAACATTCAGACTAACAAGTTTAATGTTGTTACCTTTTTTTTAAACAATATTGAGTTCTTGTAGGGTAAGGTATTAATAATATTTCAGATTCTAGAGTCCTGTAAAAGGCTCAATAACTATTTGAAAGACATGAATGGAGAAATGAATGAAGCTCAAATTATCCAATTACTAGCTTTTATTTTTAAAATACAATGTCACGCATAAACCTTGTACAACTCAAGTCCTCAGTTTTTCCCTTAAGTTCTTATTTATTTAAGGAGTATTCCTTTAGCCCATCAACTGAAAATGAAGGAGTTCAAAGTGGCCATGTAGGAAGACCTTAAACTCACCTCTTCCCTTGGATGCAACACATTTATAGCTACCTATTTTTTCTCTGAAAGAGAATAATTTTTCTCTGAAAAGGACCTGAGGAGAAAATGAACAGTGCCTCTACAATGAAAAACAAAAGATATGCATCAAGAAGGGTAGGAGAGTCAGAGACATACCCTTACTCAGACCCCACCCCAGATGGGGTGACCTCATAACTAGGAGGGATCCCCAAAATAGAGAACTCTCCCTCTAGGACTGAAAGAATTATGTCCCACATGAAACACCCAAATCTGAGAAGCTGAGACTAGAAAGATGAGCTTCCAAAAGGTCTGGTTTTGAAAATCAAGAGATTTTGACAAGGAGAATCATAGCCTGATAGGGAAGAGAGATCTTGGTGTTAAAGGGCTTATGTTCAAATCCACTGGCCCTGAGAAGCTCCTATACCATAGGTGAGAGAGACACACTTACTAATTTTAAAGCAGCTGTCAGACAATTAGGGACCAGCAGGGACTTTATCTGAGGATGAAAGCACTGATAGATGTCATTTTTACAATCTCATCTTAATTTGCTGGTTATGGAGCCTACAACTGCCATTGTTGGTGTCCCCTCTCTAAGTCTTCTAGCACTGGAGGGAGAGCTATGCCCATCCCACATCACAACCAGGCAGAATGAGTGCCCTGAGCTCTACCCTCCCAGTAGCTGAGCTTCAACTGGGCCAGGCAAATATCCAAGCCCTGCCTACCCTATGTAAAAACCTAGCTGTAACCAGACAAGTGACTTGAACTCCATCCTGATGCAATGACTGTGCCACTAATCTGGCTGGGAGAGTGCCCTGAGCCCCTGCCTCCCTGCACAGCAGTCATGGCCCTCTCAGCCAGTGGATCCATCTAACCCACATGAGGGATGTCCATAGAGTTCCTAGCTCTGGTGGCCAGGGCAGATTGTTCTTCTGGGCTACACAGATCAGCTCCTATATAGACAAATCCTTCAAGACTGAGAGCGGTCACCAATTCAGCTAATACATATAAACAGACACAAAGAGACAGGCAAAATGAGACAGAGAAATACATTTTAAACCAAACAACAAGGCAAATTCCCAGAAGAAGACTTTATGTAATGGAGATAAGCAACCAATCTTATAAAGAGCTCAAAGTAATAGTTATAAAAATGCTCAGCATTCTTGAGAGAAAAATGGATGAACACAGTGAGAACTTCAACAAAGAAACAGAAAATATAAGAACATACTAATATAAATTATAACTGAAGTGAAAAATAAAGTAGAGGGGTTCAACAGCAAAATGGATGAAGTAGAAGTACAAATCATGGAGCTGCAAGAGGAAGCAATGGAAAAACACCCAGACAGAGCAGCAACATGAAAAAAAAGAAAAGAAAAGAAGTGGAGATACATTAAGGGAACTCTGAGACAACATCAAGTGGAATAGCATTTACATGATAGGGGTCCCAGACAGCGAAGAGAGAGAAAAAGGACCAGAGAAATTATTTGACAAAATAGTGGCCAAAAATGTCCCTAATCAGGGAAAGGAAACAGACATCCAGGTTCAGGAAGCCCAGAGAGTTCAAGACAAGATAAACCTACAGAGAAACACATCAAGAAACACTATGATTAAAATGGTAAAATTAAGAATAAAAAAAGAATCTTAAAATAAGCAAGTGAAAATCAATTTATTATGTACAAGGGAAACCCAATAACATTTTTCGCAGATTTCACAGCAGAAACTTTATAGGCCAGAAGAAAGCAGCATGACAGATTCAAAGTGCTGAAAGGAAAAAACTGCCAGCCAAGAATTTTCTCCTGGCAAGGTCATCATTCAGAACTGAAGAAGAGATTAAGAATTTCTCAGATAAGTAAAAGCTAAAGCAATTTATTATCAATAAATCAGCTTTACTGACTCTGTTAAAGGGACTTCTCTAAGCTAAAAACAAATGACACTAAATAATAATTTATAAAGCATACAAAAGTAAAAATTTCAATGAAAAAGGTAAATAAAAAATAAAGGTAGTGGATCAATCACTTCTAAAGCAAGTATGAAAGGTAAAAGAGAAAAGTAGTAAAATTAAGTAAGATAATAATTACTACAGGGTACATAAAATAAAAATATATAAAATGTGTTATCAAACATAAAAAATGTGGCAGTGGAAGTAAAAATACAAAACTTTGGTAAGTGTTCAAAATTAAGTTATTATTAACTCAAAAAGGATGCTATGTACTTAAAATATTTTGCATGAACCTCATGCTAACCACAAAGAAAAAATTAGAATAAATACACAAAAGAAAATGAGAAAGGAATCTAAACATAACACTAAAGAAGACGATCAAATGACAAGAGAAGAGAGACAGAGAAGAAACAGAGAGAAACTACAAAAACAGCCAGAGCATAATTTACAAAATGGCAATAAGTACATATCAATCAATAATTACTTTAAATGTAAATGGACTAAACTCTCCAAACAAAAGACATAAGATGGTTGAATGAATAAGAAAATGAGATCCTTCTGTATGCTGCCTACAAGATTGACTTTAAACCCAAAGCCACTCACAGGCTGAAAGTGAAGGGATGGAAAAAGATATGCCATGCAAATGGACACAAAAATAAAGCTGATGTAACAATACTTAGAGAAATGGACTTTAAAACAAAGACTCTAACAAAAAAAAAAGGAATTACATAATGATAAGAGAGTATTACATAATGATAAATGTAAACATTTTTGCACACAACATAGGAGCACCTAAATATTTAAAGCAAATATTAATAGGATTAAGGGGAGAAACTGACAGTAATACAGTAATAGTAGGGATCTTTGACACCCAATTACATTAATGGATATTTTAACCATATAGAAAATCAATAAAAAACCTTGGTCTTAAATAACACATTAGATCAGATGCACTAAATTAATGTGTACAGAAAATTCCATCCAAAACAGTCAAATACAAATACTATTCAAGTGCACATGGGACATTTTTCCACAATAGATCACATAATTAGACCACACATGCACACAAAAAAAAACTCAGTAAATTTAAGAACATTGAAATCATATCAAGCATTTCTTACCATAATGGTATAAAAGCAGAAATCAATTATAAGAAGAAAACCAAAAAAAGCACAAACACATGGAGACTAAACAACAATAAACAACCAGTGGGTCAATGAAGAAATCAAAGAGGGAATCAGAAAATATTTCAAGACAAATGAAAGTGAAAACACAATGTATTAAAATATTTGGGGTTCAGCAAAAGCAGTTCTAAGAAGGAATTTCATAGCAATGCCTGCTTAACTGAAGAAACAAGAAAAATCTTAAGTAAGTCTAAATGACATTTAAAGGAATTAGAAAAAGAAGAACATATAAAGCCCAAGTTAGTAGAAGGAAGGAAATAATAAACATGAGAGTGAAAATAAATAAAATCAAACCAAAAAAGAAAGAAAACATCAATAAACCTAAGAGCTAATTATTGAAAAGACAAACAGAATTGACAAACTTTAGCCAAAGTCATCAAGAAAAAAAGAGAGCCAAAATAATCAAAATTAGAAGTGAAATAGTAGAAATTATAACCAATACCACCACAGAAATACAAAGTAACATAATAGAAAACTATATACAAGGATAATTCAACAAATTAGACAACCTAGAAGTAATGGATAAATTCCTAGAAACATATAATCCTCAAGACTAAATCATGAAGAAATAGAAAATCTTAACAGACCAATTACTAGTAATGAAATTGACTCAGTAGAAAAACAAACAAACAACAACAAACCTCCAAACAAACAAAATTCCAGGTTCAAATGGCTTCACATGTGAATCTATCCAATATTTTAAAAAGAGGTAATACTTATCCTTCTCAAATTATTCCAAAAAATTGAAAAGAAACACTTCCAAATTTCCAAAATTTTACAATGCTGCCATTACCCTGATACCAAAAGCAGTCTGAGACACTGAAAAAAAAAAAAAGGAAAAAAGAAAAAAAGATAGGTCAATATCCCTGATGAACATAAATACAAACATCTCAATAAAATATTAGCAAACAAAATATAATAATACATTTAAAAAGATCATACACCAAGATCAAGTGGGATTCATTCCAGGGATGCAAGGATGGTTAACATCTACAATCAAACAACATGATACCCCATACTGACAAAATGAAGGATAAAAATTATATGATCATCTCAATAGGTACAGAAAAAAACATTTGACAAAATTTACATTCATTTATGATAAAATGTATCAACAAATGGGTACAGAGGGAACATGTCTCAACATAATAAAGGCCATATATGACAAATCCACAGCTAACATTATTATACTCAGTGGTGAAAAGCTGAAAGTTTGTTCTCTAAGATGAGAAATAAGACAAGGATGCTCACGTTCATCACTTTGATTCAACATAATATCAGTAGTTGTAGCCACAGCAGCCAGAAAAAGAAAGAAAAGATACTCAAATTGGAAAGGGAAAAGTACAACTGTCACTATTTGCAGATGACAATATTATATATTAAAAATAATCCTAAAGACTACACTAAAAAAGCATTAAATAAATTCAGTGAAGTCTCAGAATACAAAATTAATATACAGAAATATGTTGCACTTCTATACACCAATAATCCATCAGAAAGAAAAATGAAGAAAACAGTCTCATTTACAACTGCATCAAGAAGAATAAAATACCTAGGGATAAATTTAACCAAGGAGGTGAAAGTCCTGTACTCTGAAAACTATGAGAGATTAATGAAAGAAATTGAAGATGACACAAATAAATGGAAAGACAGTCCATGGTCATGGATTGCAAGAATTAATATTGTTAAAATGTCCATACTGTCTCCAAACAATCTAAAGATATGATGTTATCTGTATAAAATTCCAATGGCAATTTTCACAGAAATAGAATAAATAATCCTAAAAATTTTATGAAACCATGAAAGACCCCAAATAGCCCGAACAATCTTGAGAAAGAAGATCAAAGCAGGAGGTATCATGCTCCCTGATTTCAAAATAAACTACAAAGTCATATAAATCAAAACAGGACAGTACTCATTCAAAAACAGACACACAGATAAATGGAACAGAGTAGACAGCCCAGAAATAAACCCAGGAACATACGGTCAATTAATCTACAATAAAGGAGGCAAGAATAAACAATAGGGGAAAAGACAGTTTCTTCAATAAGTGATGTTGAGAAAACTGGACAGCTATTTACAAAAGAATGAAACTGAACCACTTTCTTGCACATAACAAACAAGCAAACAAACAAAACTCAAAATGGATTAAAAACTTAAATGTAAGACCTGAAACCATAAAACACCTAGAAGAAAACTTAGGCAGTATACTCTTTGGCATTGGTCTTAGAAATATTTTTTGGATATGTCTCTTTAGGCAAGGGCAACAAAAGAAAAAATAAACAAATAGGAATACATCAAACAGCCAAGGAAACCATCAACAAAATGGAAAGGAAACCTTCTGGATGGGAAAAGATATTTGCAAACCATGTGTCAATAAGAGATTGATATTCAAAATATACAAAAAACATATACAACTCAATATATTAAAAAATACAATCTATTAAAAATGCACAGAAGAACTGAACAGACTTTTTTTCAAAGAAAACATGCAGATGGCCAACAGGTATATGAAAAGGTGCTTAGCAGCACTAATTATCAGAGAAATGCAAATCAAAACCACAGTGAGGTACCACTTCACACCTGTTAGAATGGCTATTATCAAAATGATATGAAATAACAAGTGTCGGTGAGGTCGTGGAGAAAAGGGAAGCCTTGTGCACCGTTGGTGGGAATGTAACTTGGTACATCCACTGTGAAAAACAGTATGGAGTTTCCTCAAAAATTTAAAAATATAACTATCCTATGATCTAGCAATTCCAATTCTGGGTATTTATCTGAAGAAAACAAAAATACTAATTCAAAAACATATAAGCATCCCTATATTCATAGCAGCATTACTTACAATACTCAAGATACGGACACAACCTAAGTGTATGTTATAGATGAATTGATAAAGAAAAAGATGTGATTATTCATATATATATATACACACACACACACATATGTATATAATGGAGTATTATTCAGTCATGAAAAATAATGAAACCTTGCCATTTGCAATAACATGGATGGACCTAGGTGGTACTATGCTATGTGAAACAAGTCAGACAAAGAAAGAGAAACACTGTGTGATTTTACTTATATGTTAAATCTAAAAACAAAACAGGTACAGACTCATAGATACAGAGAACAAACTGGTGGTTGCCATAACAGAGAGGGGTCAAGGGATGGGTGAAACAGGTGAAGGGGATTAAGAGTTAAAAAATTCCTCCTACACAACACTGTAAAATGATTATAAATCAATAAAAAAATGTTAAAAAAAAAACTTCTTCCTATAAAATAAATAAGCTACAAGAACTTAATGTACAGCATAGGGAATATAGTCAATAATATTGTAATACCTTTGTATGGTGATAGATGGTAATTACACTTATGGTGACATTTTGTAATGTATAAAAATATCAGATCACTATGTTGTACACCTGAAACTAACATGATATTGTCTGTCAATTATAATTCAATAAAAAAATTGAAATGAGTGAATTTACCATTGCTCTGCAGTCAAGAAAAACTGCTCTACAGTTTTCTAGAATTATGATATGCCTCAATGTGCTCAAATACCCTAATCATCATGACTGCATTTAAGTTTATAGATTTGTTTTTAAATGATGGCATATGATTGCAAAATTAAGATGAGTCACAAAGATAATGAAGTTCCTCATTTTCTATTCAGTTTAGAAGAACCTACTATGCACAAAATTGTGCTAACTATTCTCCATATGCTTACAGATCTCATCATATTATGGGAAGATAGACATGGAGACAATTTTAAAATCAGGATGATTGAAATGAATGAGAACAGCAAACTACTATGGGAAGGAAGTGCAAGGGGAGATTCAATATTTCTGTGCAGTCTAAGTGAAGGCTTCTTTGATGAAGTGCAATTGAGGTGAAACCTGAAGAATCTTAGGGATTTTGAGAGGTGAAACACAAGGAAGTCCACTGCAAGTTGAGGAATCAGCTTGAACAAAGGAGTGAGCAAATGAGTTTTCCTTTGTAAACTGAATGAACTCCAAGTTCAGTTCTGAATGGCTATGTTACTGGCAGTATGTTTTCTGATTCACAGACTGCACTGTAAAGACTGTATATAAGTGGCAAAATGAAAACATAGCAAACTGTTTTCTTCACTTTATTGAGCACTTACTATATGTTTGTTCCAGCACATGCAGTATCATGATAAATCTCCTAAAAGGTTTCTGTGGGAGGAACACTGCCATTTCTATTTCATAGATGAGGAAACTGAGACGGAAAAGTCAACTTGTTTGTCTCAAGTTGTATTTCTTGTAAGTGGTGGACTAGAGCTGTGACTCAAGTGTCTGTCACTCTTTGATAAGATAAAGGCTCTTCTCTTTATCATTACACCATACTTTCTCTCAAAGGAATCAGAAATCCATGAGAAACAGCACTGAATGAGAATTTTAGATATACTGTAGTAAAAACTGATTTAATATTTTATCAACAGAAAAGTAAACTATTAGAGGGTAATAATAAAGTAATGAGAATATTCATATATCACTCCATAGTTTACAAAACTTTTAAAAACTATTAACTTTAGAAAGAGCAAAGATCGTAAGTTAACTCACTTGTACCCTACACTTTAGATCAACCACCAATTATCTGTGTTTGTAGCTTTGGGCAAATCAGCTCACCTCTTTGAGCCCAAATTCTGTAAGTGCTCTACCTGTGTTATTATCTTATTACATGTCATTATTTCTAATGAGATAATGAACTCCCCAAATAAGTGAATGCTTACTCATTTTTGTCACACCACCTGGCAATTTCCTGGCATTTCTGAACTATGAAATGGATAATGGAAATGAGCAAATGTTTCTTCATCTGTAAAATAAGGAATTGCTCTAGATCTCTTAAGGTTCCTAACAGCTTGAGGATTCAGTTAGGGTATGACATTTTCCAGAAGTCCAGGAAAAGAACATCCAAACTTTGTGGCCTCTTTGGAACACAGTAGAAACTACAGACCTCTCCATTAACTGCCTTGAGCTTTTAAAAGTACATATTTTGTATGCAGAAAATATAAACAGCAATAATACTGGATATTTTTCTAATGCCCTGTAGGAGAAATCCCACCTTTAACCAATGGGGTGGGTGATGTGAGGGAAGAGTGTAGCAAAAGCCAATTGACTTTGAACTCCTCTTTTAGGTAGCTCAAATCATAACCAATAAGACCCCTCCTGTTCATTTATTCGTTGGCATATGACTAAAGGAAGTTAAGTAGATGAACTCAACCTTTTATACTCTTCTATCTTTCCATTCAGTGTCTCTCTCACCAGACTAAAGCCCATCTCCAATCCTGCCATTATCTGTGCCAGGAGCTGGATGGATCACCATCAACACATGATTCCTGAGACACACACCCTCCTCTCAAAGAGCTAAGCACCTAGAAAGGCAAACAGCCGCACGTATAGCATGTTTTCTCCAGACACACATGAGTGCCAAGGCAGCACATGCTGAAAAGTTCCGGAGAGTTTTCCGAGCTGAAAGTTGGGTTAGAAGAAGGAGCATGACTGGCAGGGAACACAGGCACTAGTATGTGTGTTTGGGGAGAATGCTGGGAAGTGAAGTACAGGTCGGGAAGCCAAATGGTTCAGAGACACTTGAACATGTACTGTAACTCAAACCATGGTGGAAGATGAGGAATGGGGCAGGCTAGGGCTGCCCTCGTAAACCATGTTAATTAGCTTGGGTTTTCTCCTGGCAGGAATAGTTAACCACTGAAAGATTTTGGCAGAGGAGCTTCATGGTAAATACAATGTTCTGGCAGTTGTGAAGAAGATGGATCAAAGGGAGTAAATCACTATTAATACTATTAATGCTAAAAAAAAATCACTATTAATCACTATAATCAAAACTAGGCCTCCTAATTTGGACTTTCTGGGCCATAAAGAGTCTCAAAGTAGTAGAGACTTACCTAGGTCAATTAAAATGTAAGTTTCATTGTTGTTTTGCTTTTGACTGGAAAAATAATGTAGTACTTTTGACTATTACACGTATTTGATAGGTAAAAGGAAGAACATTAATTAAAACATAAATTTAGTTTGATGGAAAGAATTGTTTTTTTAATACAAGATCCTAGGGAGAGAGAGTTAAAAGGTGACTTTGCGGACATACTTGGCATATGTAATATATAATCTCTAAGCTGATGAATGGTGACCATTCCAAGAGTTGGAGCATCTTTGAAAGAGGTACATTTGAGATGAAAATCTTCTCAAGATCCTAAGAAGCAAATATGCACAGGATTATTTACTGGGATTGGGGGAGGGGGCTATTCATTCTTTAGTAAACTACTTACTGCATGAATTGTCTCAGCAATTTTGGTTTATCACCTCCTATTGAACCATCTAGAGTAACTGACAACTAATGAGTAAACTTGTTCTTCATCGGATAAGACTTGCTCCACAAAGAACAACTCTGCTCTCACACAGAAGGAATTGGGTATTTTCTTAAAAAATCAGTGAAATCAATGAAGTACTGTGCTCTGAACAGCTACTTTTTTTTTTTTTTTTTTTTTTGCCAAACTCGGATATTGGAAAATAAAATCATTTTGTTATACATTTTGGCTACCCAGTTTCCAGTTTCTAATGGAGATAAATTTCCTAAGTATTTCATGAATTCATGTGAGAGGTGTTCTCAGGTAGGAAAAAAAAAATAGAACTCAATGTTAGTAGCTTGCCTCTGAATAATAAGTGTACTTAGGTAATGTTAAAATAAACTGAGAAATTTTAATAAAATTCATTTTTAAATGTTTAAAGGTAACTTAAAAATTACAATTTAAATTACAAGAAAAGTTACTATTCAAAGCAGAAAGTAAAATGATTAGTGATGCAATTGTATCAAATATAAAGATCCTTTTAATTGCTGAACTTGGACAAATTGATTTGTTTAGACTAGTTTCTAGATCTTGAAGCTATCATTTAATTTGAAAAAGTACAAAACTTGAAAATATATACAATTAGAATATCAATTAATGTGTGTCTTACTCCTCCTGATTGAATGGGTGCCCATTGTTTATTCTGGGTCCACTGTTCTTATTTAGTAAACAGTGTACTCATATGTATAAAACAAGCTGAATGACTTAACGAATTAGCTGGATAATTTAAATCAAATGATAAATTTCTCATGGAGAGATCTTGAAGAATCAGCATCTGGAACTGCCTGAATAATTCTCTAGTATTATTATTTTTCATTTCTTTCAGGTGAAAATGCCTGTTCCCTTGTAAATACCTTTGTACCCTCCAAGATTTTGGCCATCAACTGTACATACTAGAAAGTAATTTTTTTGTGCTAAGTACAAGCCAACTTCAGTCTATGATGTCCATCACTCATTTATTCACCAACATGTGTATTTGGTGCCAATTATGTGCCAAATATAATTTGGTCATCGAATGTAAGAAAGCTTACAGTATTGCTTTAAGTACCAATTTCACATTACCGGTTCAGTATCTATTAGAAGACAGATGTTCAATTTTGAAGGAAAACAGGCCATCACCTTCTTTTGCTTTTCCAGATTATTAATTTATTCCCACATTGTAATTACACATTAAACATTTACAGCCACTAACAGTTGAAGTTTTAAAGTACCCTCTCAAGATAAACTGTAATTACTATTTATTTTATCGTTACTGATCTAGAGAATGGTGCATCCGTGGAGGAGATAATTTTAGGGAGAAATGCAGCAGATAACTTTTAATCAGAATTTCAAAATCATTATTTACCTAGCTAAAACTCTGGTAATGATCCTTTTCAATTAACACAGGAGTTTTTAAATGATAAATAACTCTTGTCCACACCCTGCCTTTGTTTATAAACTTGTCCCTAAATTATACAAATGGAAATATGCATTATTACTCGCACATGTAAAACAGATTTCCCTTTGTTCCTTTCAACATCCACTGAGGCCAGTTATCCTCACTTTACAAATTGTTAATTTTTAGCTTCAACACTACCCTGACTTATAGAATAATTCAGTGCAGAATCCTACTCTAGTAACTTTGCAAATTAACCTTTTTTCCACTCTGTTTCTACACCTGTTAAATGGAGAAATACTATTTTTGTGTTATACATCATGTATGTAAGATAACAGCAGAAGGTAATACCATTGCTACTGCTACTAGTATAATTACTAATATTGCTACTACTAATCAAAGTAGGAGGAGAAGGAGGGGGAAGGAAAATAGGTGAATGAGAAAATGTATGAGGAAATGAGAAAGGAAAGACAAAACATAACAAATTGTGTCTGTCTGTGTGTATATATATGCCTCTGTATAATAATATGTACAGTGTGATTTAGAAAATAGATTTTCTCCTCCACCAAGTTTAACTACGCCACCAAAACCCTGAGCATGACCTACCTCCAAAGGACATAACAGAAGTAAGTAACACAAAGATGATGGAAGAAGGTCTCTGATCAAGTAAATATATGTTAGAATAAAATGTGCTATAAAGAAATGGAAATCAGGTCACATTTAAGCAGAGAGTAAAAGTGAATGAAACACCTTTTCTTGGTGCTCTAACTGCATAATATAAAAGTAGGGCTCCGCATGGCATCAGGAATTGAAGGAAACTGGGCAGAGTTCCATGGACCAGTGGAACCTAAGGTTTGAAAAGAGCATGCACAATCCTCGAGAGCAGGATGCTGTTCCTACCAGACACCTGATGACTCTTTTGGGTTCTAGAGAAATTTCAAATTAGGAAGACAAGGCATTCCAGTTCTTTTTCACTTTTTGGTCTTAGTGATACATTTTTTCTTTGTTTCTTTGCATATCATTTTACCATTTTTTCCAGGAACATTATCATTGTTTCTCTTAATCTGCTTAGTCCACAGTGTAGAAATAGCTCTTGTTTATCTGGTCAATTACCTTTTAATATCAAACCAACGGAACTTTCCTTCACATTGTTTCAGATCCTGAAAACACATTTTTCTGCATATCTTTTTTTACTAAAGTTTTCTCTGGTACCCCAGATTTCTCATTTTTTCTTTCTAATCTGTGACCCAGAAGAAATTCTCTCCCTAAATGAACAACCTCCCCCACACAAATGTGTGCGTGCACCCCCATCTACATGTACAACATGCAGTATCATGTCTTCATATTCCTTTTTTTACATACTATCCTTTTCTCCTTTCCATCTCACTTCCTTCCATTTTTTTGTCTTCCCTCCACAATTTTTTTCTTCCCCATATCTCTCCTTTTTCTTGTATCTCTAGGGTATAAGAGAGGAGCGCCCACCAGGAAGAAGGTCAGGAAGAGCCTAGTGGAAGGCATGGGAGAGTTTTATTACCTGTTAGCAAATACTTAATTCTGTGAGCTGTATCGTGTGTGCAAATTAAATGAGAAACTTCATAGTGTCAAAAAATGCTTGGCAGACCTAGGGAAAATTCACAATGAATGAGATATAAAGTAAGGTAAACAAAAAAATTACAAATGTCCCATCAAACCAAAATTGTATTTGTAATATAAAAAATTAACCAAAACCATGAGTTTCCCTTAAGTGTTTTCCAGTTCAAAAGGACACAGATATATATATCATTTTTTTTTCCTACCCCTTGCATATTATCTGGCACAAAGTAGATATGTAAATAAATTTTTGTTGAATGAGGAAATAAATACAATCATACAAAGAAATATAAATTTATAAATTCTTGTGGAGTTTGGAACAAAAATGTAAGGAGGGCTTCCCTTACATCATGTGCTGGGATAACATTCATTAAATAATCAACCATTAATTCCTCTATCCTTAGCAGTATAGGAAGTGTAGACAAAGGTTTTGATAAATAAGTTTAACAGGTTAGAGGAAGAGAAAGAAGGGAGCTCTCCACTGACCATTTCTCTAATCATTTATTTATCAGTAATTGTAGCAGGAAAAAAGTTACAGTCTGGAGAAACATGAGACCACAGGCCTCTTGCCTGTCAAGGATCTATGTGTGTGTGGCGGGGAGGTAGGGGGTATATCAGAGGCATATTGTCCTGCTGTTTGGAGAATTCTGTGATGGTTATTGAAATAGATACCCTAGAATATCACAAAATCCATGTTTGGAATTTCTGTTTCAATGAATTTAACCTTTCCTCTCTTCTTCTTTTTATGTTTCCTGACATGTTCTGACCCTATCTCAAATTTTATCCTAATCTTGGCAGAATCAGAGTCAATGAGCAAGCAGTCACTTTTCAGTGTCTAAGTTACTCTCTTGTAGTGAGCTAAGCACTTAAAGAGATACATTAACTTCCAGGCCTCTTGGGTGCTATTCAGAGTAATGGTTTATAACAGTTAATAATGTATAACATAACTAGAGAATGCCTTAGGCGGGCTCATTGTGTAGTAAACATAATAAAACAGTTTCTTTTTAGTATCAATTGGAAGTACATTATTTCCCCCACCATTAAGACATAGTAAATGAAGAAACAGATCCCATCATTTGCATATTTTATGTACCTATAGTATATTTTATCTCATTTAGATTTTAATCACTCAAATGCTTTGTTGTTCATTTCTTTTCACGTATTCCTATTTGTAAAAGGTACAAATATTTGTTGCATCACCACATTTATAATGGATCCCATGTTTAGCAACCCACTGTTAGAGCAAACTGCTTTTCATTTTATCATACAACAAAAAAGTGCTTCATTACCAGGGAAGCCAAATTAGATCCAGCATGTCTGCTTGTCAGAAAACGTCATTCTCGGAGGCCTACTTTAATACTATTCTTTTGTTATTTCCTTTCTTTCTAAGGAAGTCACTTCTCTGCCTTTCCTCTAAGGTTAGGACCACCCAAGCCACCCTCGGCTTATTTCTTGTCCTAGAGAAGTAAATAAAAGAGTCAGGATTGAGTCAAAACAATGCCTCATTATTACCGACTAGTGCTAAAATTAGTAGCAGGCCATAAGATTCTTGCCCCTCCAACCTCCTCTAACCCTCCAACTGCTTTCTGGGATTTTTTTTTTTTTTTTTTCCTGTGAACTCTGAGAACTATAGGACTCTGCTGGCCCATTCCAAGGATCTAATCTAAGACTTTGATATAAACCTGATGGTTCTAGGCTCACTGTTATCTGACTGGCCTTATGTCATAGATGTGTTCTTGGTAAAAAGCCCATGTTTTCTTAATGGAGAAGCTTAAATCAGAGAAAAAAAAAATTAATACCAGAGCATCCATTCAATTCACACAATGGGGGCCAAGGCTTTGTTTGCTCATTTTGCTAATTTTGGAGTTAGCAGGTTAGAAGAAATATTTCTTTAGGAAATGAAGGTCATTAAAGAAGATGAAGTCTATTAAAATATTAATGGAGGACCCCCTGATCTCAGAAGTATGATGATCTGTTTAACAAAAAAATCTCAGAAAGAGCTGTCCAAAATGAACTAAATAACCATATTTAAAAAGTGGCAGTGTTCCATGAATCTTGCCAATTGTTCTGCCTCATCAGGACCCCTCAGCTTTTGCCCCAGTGCAACTGCACTTTTGATTCACACTTGATCCAGGACACTGGCTCCCTGACATCTTACCCATCACTCCCTGTCTATCTATCAGCGCCACTAAGTGCAGCATATCTAACCAGCCTTTTCTCCGGGTTTGAACCCCTGCCAGCCTCCAAGGAGACAGCCTCTTTCTCTTCAATAAAAGAAAAATTAATGGGTCACTCCAGTGGGCTCTGAGCATCCTATCAGAATAAGCAAATTAGGTTTTTTTTTTTTTTTAACACAAGGACTGCATCTTAGTGTTATCATTACATGCTAATTTGAATGTTAAAAATTTTTTTGTACACTAGCTTACATTCAGTTTATATGCTGAATATAAAGAGAAAAAAAAAACCTGTCAAAAGGGCAAAATTAAGTCAGCTTTCAGCATTTCTCAGTGTACTGCACAAAAGGGCTGGAAACGAAGCAGAATTTCCCATTTTATTTTACCCAGAGGCTACCACAAACAGCTCCTCTACAAACTGTGAAAGGCCCAGAGTTAAAGCTGCATGATTTTAGGTAGCCCCAGGTAAACATCTGTTAATTGCTCTTTTCTGCTGACTTGAATATCATGATTAATGTAATGGCAACTTATTAATGAATTAGAAAATATTAGTTGCTGTGATTGTCGTTCGTTATTATATTACAGCAAAATTGGCATTTCAAAAATCTGTGGTTAAGTAGAAAATATGAATAAACGACCTTTTGTAATAAATGCTTTTCTTTGGTTTGGCTTAATATTATCAAAGTTTTCTGGATCTTGCAGACCTATGAACTCATCTATGTCATTCATGGCCTTAAAAAGTGGGAAAAGGTACTAAATAATACTAAATTTAACTGAATTACTTATTAAATGTTCATATAGTGTACTGAATTATGCAAAAAAGGGTAGTCTGGGTATACGTAGCAATGAACAAAGCACTAAGAGATTACATAAATAAAATTTCTTGGTTCAACTCCATTCACTGTAGCAAGAACTTCTGAATTATAACAAGAACAAAAATCTGCCACATCTTGGCTAGAATCACCATCATGTTAGGTTTCTAAAACTGTATGAAACTATTGCGGGTGTCACAATTTGTATTTAATCATTAGTGTATTCATTCAATAACTATGTCAGAAGTTTCTAAATGGCTCAAGAAACTGTGGAGAGTATAAAGATAAATTAGATGGGGATTTTTCTCTTTTAAGGATTTTTTAGTGAAACAGAGGAGATGTGTATAAGCAACTATAATCTGAGGTAGGAAGTGGTAATTGCCTTAAGAGAAGTAAAACTAAAATGACATGGGACACCAGAGCAACACAGATATACCAACTAGTAAGAGAAAAGATTTTAGATGAATGTAAAATTTTAAAACCACTGGTAGAGAGGCACACATGGCTTAGCAATAGATCACTGTATATTGTGGAACATAATGGATCACTAAGGAGGTATTTCAATTCATTTGAAAAGGATGGTCTAATTTAGTAAATGGATGTTATAACTGACTATACATTAGAAGGAAATACATTGGATCCCTGTCTCACCCAATTTCTGTTGATTAAAGATGTAATTATAAAGCAATAAAAAACCTTAGAAGACAATTTGCGAGGTTACATACACAACCTAGATATTTGAGAGTTTGTTAAATACAAGACAAAATCCTTATATTATACGAAGCATAAGATGAACATATTTACCATATAAATATTTAAAATTCATATATGAAAAATGTATCTCAAGCCACTAATAAGTAATAGAGTGGAAAAGAAATACTTGTAATGTAGATAATTAAAAGGAGCTATTATATTTAATATACTAAATATTTTAAAAACAGATAACAAAAGACTCAGTAGAAAAATGGGCAAGTAATAAGAATAGACAATTTACAAAGCAAATTAAAGTGGCCAAAGATAGATGGAAGTATGAAGAACCACCATGGGAACTGAGAGAAATGCAAATGAAAGTAGCCCTGAGATACAACTGTTTTCCCCAGTGGACAGCATATGACCAAAAGCGTAGTAAGACCTGACATCCTCCATGTGCTAGGGCACTCTCAGGCATCGCTTAAGGAAACGTTAAATCTCACAGACTTTTTGTAAAGCAATTTGAAAGCATGTGTTCAAATTAAAACACACATCCCAGTCATTCCACTCCCACAGGGTGGTAGTGGCAAAACTAGAAAAGGAAAAGTGAATGCTTATTGATAGGGAAGAGGTTGAGTAAATTGTGGTTTATCTCTGCTGAAAAACATGAAGTTATTTCTAAAAATGAGTTAAATCTTCATCAGCTGATGTGAAGGGATTTCTGTAATGAGCTGTTAAGTAAGAGTAAGATGTATAGATGAACTATTTCCATTTTATAACCCAAATGAGACTCGAAATGTGTGTGTGCGAGTGTGTGTGTATAACTGCATGAATTAAAAGAATATGGAAGGAGCACATTAAAACAGAGATGGGGGAGTGAAAAAAGAAGGTGGTGGGAAATGGAAAGAAAATGTGTAAGGTTAAAGAAAAGTAACACTTAATAATGACAGGCTGAACATCCTGCAAGTACGTAAGTGAAAAACTCAGAACTCATCAATAAAGGTATTGAAATTTGGAGACATCCTGCACCAGTGGGGCTCCCAGCATGAGAGCCATAGGAGAGATCTACAGTTCTATCAGAAGTAATTCCTTGGCCACACTGATTAAAGGTTATTACCAGCTTCCTAGGAAGGAAAAATCCAGGACGAATATCAGAACTCACATAGCCTTCATTTATTTAGCTGCATATAATTGGATATAGTAACTGCTTACTTATCTTTTTTATTTTAATGTAAAACTGGCCTAAACTTGGAGAATCATTACAAATATAAAAGGAGAGAGCGCATTTTTGGTAATGTAAGTTTAGTTTCTTTAGGTAAAATACAAAGATGTGTTATAGAGAGCAGAGGGAGACACTGCTGCAAGATTCATTTAGAATTTAGACTGGCTAGTTAAACAGCTTGGACTTCGTCTTGCAGGCTGCAGACTGCTAATGACATACTAGCAGGAAATCTACAAGATCAAATGGATTGAGGTTAGGGGACAGAGCAGCAAAATGTGAATTTTAACTTAAAATAACATTTTATTTTTATTGATATGGGTCATAAACTTTCAGCAGAAGAATTTTTTGTTTTCTGAATGCATAAAATTAGAGTGTCTAATATAATCAATTCCCCTATATCCGTTGTCTTAGTCTGCTTTGGCTGCCATGACAAAATTACATAGACAAGATGGCTTAAACAACAGAAATTTTTTTTTCTCACAGTTCTAGAGCCTGGGAAATGTCAGAACAAGGTGCCAGCTGATTCTGTTTCCAGTGACAGCTCTCCTCCTGGCTTATAGGAGGCCACCTTTTTGCTGTGGCCTCACATGACCTGTCCTCGGTGTGTGAATGCATGGGAAGAAACACAGAGATAGCTCTCTCTCTTCCTCTTCTCATAAGGCTACCAATTCTATTAGGTTAGAATCCTACCCTTATGACCTCATTTGATATTAATTATTTCATATAAGCCCCATCTCCAAACATAGTCTCATTAGGGTTAGAGCTTCAACATGTGAATTTGAAGGAGACACAGTTCGGTCCACAGACATAGCACTCACTATTCAAGTTTGATAAAGATTTTGGCACTCTTATATCATAGGTCTTATTTCTTCTTTTGTTTTAAAAGTGTCTTAGAGCAAGTTTCAGGTATCATATCATTTCATACCTATAAGCCTCAGTATGCAATTTTGAAATATATGAGCTTTTATTTACATAAACATATGGCCATTCCACACCTAATAAAATTAAGAATAATTCCTTGGTATAATCTAACAACCATTTTCAAATTTCACTGATGTTTCCAAAATCTCATTTTTCTGTTGCTTTGCTTGAATCAGGATAAAAACAATGTCTGCACATTGCCCTTGGTTGTTACACATCTTAAATTTCTTTTAATATAACTATCTTTTCTCATCTACCTTTTTTTAGCTTAATTAAAACACTGAGTCAGAATTTTTGTTAGAACATCCTATATTCTAAATGTATATGTTTTATTATGATGTCATTGAATGTGCCCACAAATCATCTGTATTTCTTGTAAAGTATCAGTTAATTCTAAAGACTTTATGATTCAGGTACAACTTTTTATTTTCTGTAAGAATATTTTGTAAGTGATTCTGTGTAGTTTGTTTGCCAAATTATCAGAATGAATATCATGTCACTTGATGTTATTTTGTCTTGCTTTTAGTGATTCTAAGACTGAACAGATGACATCTGATTCCCCATTAACCTTTCATCCTATGGTTTCGTCTATTAATGTTTTTGCCTGAATCAGTGACTTGTTGGGTATTGCAAAAATGTTGATTTTTTTCCCTTAAGTATATTCTACAATTTATATACAGAATTCTTTTGTAAAGAACTTTTTTCTTAACAATTCTTAAAAGTGTTTAGGAAACTTTGGTACTGTCTTCGGCTAAGAGTTGAACAATGTGTTTGAGTTTTATTTTCCTGCATTAGTTAGAGGTATAACAGAACTATTAGTCATTTTCCTATAGACTTATTTATTCATTCATCAAATATTTCTTGTGAGCTTCACTATGCTAAGCACTATACTAAGCTTAGGGGATACATAACTATACAAATGGACAAAAATCCTTACATGGATAAAATCATTAATAGGGCCACTCTTGTAGGTATATAATAATATAATAAACCCTATAATAAACCATATAAGTAAGTACATTATATTGTGTTTTAGATGGTCATAAGTCCTCTGGAAAAAATATGACAGTGGATTAAAAAAAATGGGCATGCTAGGGAAAAGAGCATAGCTAGAAAATTTCATAGAGCATAGCTAGAAAAAGCCTTACAATATTATAACATTTTAGTGAAGACCTAAAAAAACTGAGAGACCACATCATGCAGATATTTGAGGGACAGCATTCTTTACAGAGAGACCATCAAGCGAGGTCCTGAGGCTAGAGCATGCCTGCTTTGATAAGGAGCAAGGAGGCAAATGCAGCTGAAGCACAGTGAGACACTAGACAGAAAGTAGGTGACTCAGAGGAGTAACCAGAGCCAGACTTTGTAAGGCTTCGTGGGCCACTGTGTGGACTTTGGTTTTTATTCTGGATGGAAAAGGAGCCACTAAGGGTTTTGAGGCAAGGAGTAATATGATATAACTTCTGTTTGAACATAGTCACTGTGGCTGTTGAGAATAGGCCTATAAGGGCAAGGATAGAGACAGAGAATCTATAATGCAGGTGAGAGATGACTGTTTTGGTCCAGAGTAGATAAGTAAGAAGGGATGAGATTCCAGATATACTTTGAAGGCATAGCCAACACAATTCGCTGGCATATTAGGAAGAGGAAAGTCAAGGATGATTTCAAGATTCTTGGAGCCTCTGGAGGTATAGAGATGGTTTTAACTAAGGTAGAGAAGACCATGAAGCCGGGATGGAAGGAAAAACTGTCCAGACGTGTTATGTTTGATTGATGACTGTTATACGTCATCTATTCCAATTCCATCTGCTATTCCAAGTACAGATGGAGAATAGGCAGCAAAATACTCACATCTGTATTGAAGGAGAGCAAAAACTTAAATTTGACCACTATAAATTCATAGATAGTATTTAAAGCCAGGAGACTTGGTAAGTATAACTTTGAAGAAGAGTTCAAGTATCGAGCCCTTGTAGCATGTTTACATGCTGACGGAAATGATCCAATAGAGAGAACAAAGGTGGATGCTGCTAAAATGGGGGCTGGGTGGAAGTTTTGGGAACAATTTCCAGCAGTTAGCAAAAGGAGATGGTGTCTAGCACAAGGAGATGGTGTCTAGCACACAAGTCGAGGGTTTGGCCTTTCTTGGAGTATAAGGGTAGAGCTAGGGGTAGGTAGTAGGTAAAGTAAAGGGGGATTGTGAACACTCCTTTCTTATTACTTTTACTTTTTTACTGAAATAGGAGGCAAGGTAATTAGCTGAGAGTGAAGATTTGAGAGGAACTATTGAAGATTTGAGAGGAGGAGAGGTCAACCAGGAAGGAAGGAGAATAAACAAGGAAACTGTAATATAATTACTGGGCAGCCTGAGAGCCACTTGAAGTTGGCAGTATATTTAGAGTGGCCAGCAGACAATCAAAGTCTAGGAATAGATGGGTAGAGAATTAAGTATAGTTGTAAGAGCTAACAAAGATGTTCTATAAGCTGTTTACACCTGATGAAGAAGATATTAATGGGATGAGAAACAAGGAAGAGTTGGCTGAATCAACAATTCTATGGATGAATAGGGTTGAAGAATTTTATGATTTTGAGGCATCAAGGGTAAGCTTGAGAAAAAGTAGCTGGTGACTGGAGAGTGGAATACTTGAAAGCAAGACTGTAGAGGAATTTCTGTTTATGATAAGATACAGGGTATGCTGAGGGAGTGAATGGTTGACATAGGGTCAAGGGCAAGAAGAAAGGAGAAGAGTTCAGAAGGTCAATATTCTTCACAGTAAAAATTTAGTAAGTTTTTTCCATGTTAAAAAAGTCAAGAATACAAATCTATATTTTTAAGACCCCATGAAACATTTATTTGCCATTTAGAAGTCTGGCTGGAGGGATATCTGCTCCATAATTCTGGAAATAATATTCAGGAATGAAATTTTGGAGATTAGGAAAATTCAAATGCAGTGTACACGGTCCATAAGATCTTTACCCGCATGTAAAGAGACTGTGATTCAGCCACTTTTCCCAGAATCCTTCTCTCCAGCTGTGACAAACCACTCACACGAAGACACAGAGTTTTGACATCACAGGACTTGGAGTCAGAACCAGAGTCAAATCACAGCTTCATGAGCTACTAGACATGACAGTTTGGTCAAGTTATTTAATCCTCAGCTTTTTATCCGTAAAATAGGGAAAGTAAACTTGAAGGATGGATATAGGACTCACAATAGATAATACTAATATTACAGTATTAGATAGTAATACAGATTATTATATTATAACATTAGATAATAGAGTACTTAGCATAGTACCTACAACAGTGCTTAGTAACAATTATTGTAGTTTATTCCCAGATTCTCTTAAATTTTCACCCTTCCATGACTTCGTTTCTGTAGTTCTCTTTTAAGGATATGCTCTTCCTTTCTGTACACAACAAACTTGTTGATTTGCTTATCTAGACTGTCGATGCCTTGGCAGAGGAGTCTGTCTTATCAGCGCCCAACTCTTAGCACAGCAGGCTCTCGCTCACAGAGGTAACTTAGTTAAGGTCTGTGTGAATGAATCGGATAAATGGATGTAACCTGTCTGAATTTAAGGAGATATGATAGTTAGGCTGACATGCTTGTACTTTTACGAAAACATATAGTAAATAAAGATGGACTGAATGGACTACTTTGTTGAGGACTAGAAAATTGATAAGTGTTAGATTAAATCCACAAGTTACGACCATCATGTCTTTGTTATGCATATTCGATAACTGATAAACATATGCTTTCATGATCCTCCTTGGCAAGCAACAAGTGGAAATGCAGAATATTTAAGCCATTTGAAACTGGATCACGTCAGTTTTTTTTTTTTTTCCAAAAAACCAAATGGCATGTCTTTGCACAAAAAATTATTATTATAACTAGTATAGTCCTATTATAAGTGTTCCCCTTCTCTGGTCAAAGTAAAATCAAATTTTGAAATTCAAAGCTGTACTTTGATAGTTTGTAACTGGAATTCAGTTCCAAGGAACCCATTTGTCATATGGTTGAAGACCTGGCCTTCCAATTGTGTTCTGAAATACACTCTTCTGGAACTATTATTCTTAATGTGATTTCTGCCCCAGCCATCATAGTTAATGTACTTTCGTCTAAAGCACTGTTCTTTCTTCAGGCAGCTGAGTTGTGCTCAAATGTTCTAATGATCCCCGGGTCAAGTACATTACAAAGAACTTCTTTGCCTTTGAATTTTCTTCCACCTATCATAACTCTGTTGGAGTTTAGAACTCAATGTAAGCTGCAGGAAGACCAGTATTTGCATAAAGGGATTATGCACCATCTAAAGAATTAACTACAGGGAAGTTGATTTATCTGCCTTTCTATCAAAAGAAACCTCTACTAACTGCTATTTCTGCAGTGTACAACAATAATTAGTGTGCATAATGATCCCTTTGAGGCCTAGAGTGCATTCTGAATTCTCAATAGATGTAAAATGATTTTGGTACATATCCACTACTACTTGTACAGTACTGCATTCTAGTTCTTAGAAAATTGGCCAGTCTCATTCAGCCTGTAAGCTAATGTTTTGTTAAGTTTTGTTAAGTACAAAATATAATACCCTGACTGTGCCAAGCAAATGAGTTTTCTATCTTAGTTCAGCAACCTACAATTTGCAGAGGTGATGCAAACCAGTGACACACAGTTACCAGAAACTTCATTACCTGAATTTAAAACAAATACAGGAAACATAAGGTTATGGTCTAAAGCGTGAGAAAAGTGTTGCTGTGGTAATAAAATTTCATTAGATATGGAGCAAAATAAAGTCACAAAGCCTGGACAACATGAGATAGGCTTCAGAAGAAAGTTCAAAATAATGAGCAGGGTTACAAGGCGTGGAAAGAGAATAGTTATGTTTCTGTGAAGAAGGGTGGGGGATAAGGAAGATTGCTTTGGTACAGGGTAAATCTGGGCAGGCCAGTGTCCACATTCTGGAAGAAGCCTCTGAAGGGATGACAGAATCAGCTCAGTCTAGGTCTTCATAGTTCCAGCTGGACAACGTTCCAACCAGCGTGGAGGAAAAGCACGGGCAGAAGACTGGAGACAAATTTCACTAAATTTACTTAGTTTAGGCACCGTTTTCTTCAGCTGAGCATGAATAAATGAAAGGTATACAAAATTAGCTGGGAACATTTCCCCTGTCCAGATAACTTGACGCAGTTTATGAAGGTTTTACTGCAATATAGTTACCCTGTTACAAAAGTTGCTATTCTCAGAAAACCAGATAATGGACACTGCATTCTGTTTTTAGTTACTATGTACTGGCTATCACTGCACAGTGACAGCAATGTTCAGTGGGTTATAATGACCTTTTGTTGTAAGAGAAATGTTTTGAATTTACATGTTACTATCACAATTGATTTTCAGACTAGAAATAATGGTTAAGGAAATGGTGTCCTATATGTGGAATGAGGATCACTGGTGTTCTTTCAAACTAGAAAGTTTAGGTTTTATTTTGGAGAGAAGATTCTTCTAGTCCATTAAATCATTAGTTATGATTTGATTTATTGACATTTAAATTATTTGTCTACATTAATTAAATTTGTCATTAACACACCAAATTCTCAAGTTGTGTAACCCAATAGAAAATGCGTAACATTACAATTAGAAGGGGCCCTTAGGGACCATTCAGCTAGGACGATCTCCTCACTTTACAGATGAGGACACAGAAGGCCAGAAAGACAGACTGATCCACTCAGGGCCAAACATGGCCCCTAACACCTGTTAAATAGCCTTTTGACTAAACTATGTGATCATACAGAAAAATGACTTTGTAAATCTAGCAGGCCGTAAATCAGCTTCTTATTTTGCACTGTGACGTTACATGACTTTATGCCAAGTTTGCTTTCTAAAGTACAGCAAAAAGATGCTTAGGTTATAAAAAAAGTGAGAGGAACATGTTTTGAAGACAAGCTGCATACTTAATTCAAATACAGGGTCCTTATATTTTCACCTTCAATTTTTTGTCTTTGATTAACTAGAACAAATTAGGCATAAAATAAACTATAGTCTGCCTAAGGCTTTTCTTTCTCTGCCATCGCATTTTTGGTTTCCTAGAGAAAGGAATCAAACAGAAAGAATGTAGATGAATAAAAGAAAGGGGGAAAAGTAAAGAAAGCATGCCCAAGAGTATGACCGGGAAAAGATGATCTCAGATCCAATTAGGTGTCAAAATAGGGGCTGCAGCCAGAGTGATTTAATCATTGTACCAGAACCTCTGAGTGCACCTGAGTGATACCCAGGCATTCTATCCATCCATATATGATGGCATCAGGCACACAGAAGATGCCACATATATGCAAGCAAAACAAAAGCATGCATTTGAACTCAGTTTCACAACAGCTCAATCATGCTATATGCATATCATGACTTCACATATTTGCAATCACAGGGCCACAAACAACCTGGATTCTCTACACTTAGAGGCAGCACAAAGGAGTAGCCATCTTATTCTCTCAACTAGCCTCTCTTAGCTGCAATCAAAACTTCTCCAAATAAATAAGCAGAGTTAAAAGGTAGGCTTGATCTACAAGTGCAGCTTTCAGAGGTTACTTGGACACAATCTCCCACTCTTCCAACTGTATTGCTACCAAAATCTTCTCCTTTTAGGAATTTCAAAGTTTATTCTGATCCTTTCTTTATGAGAATTGTATAGGTAGGCTGGATCGTACTCATAAACAGTAATATTTAGGAGAGAGAATCTATGCCTTAGACTAATTTGTAATAGACTTTAATTTGGAGTCCATGTGAGAATTCAGGCCCAATAAACCATTGAGCAATGCATTTATCATAATGAGATGCAAACTGTTTTAAATAATAGAATTACTGCATATGTGTAGTAAATAATTGGGCCTCACCTACAAAAAGGGCTGGTTGTCCAGGCTCCTTTTTAAACCCTTGGAATTTCTTGAGTGGGAAGAGTGTCTTTGCATCTGTGGTGCCCCTCTTCCCACACCTGACCATTTTTCTAGGTGACTCATGGTGGCCCCATGGACCACGCCTGATAGTTTATGCTAACAAGGTAATTAAGGATTTAGACTCTATCTTGTTCCACAAACTATTTTTAGATAGTATGGTTAAACTGCCACATTTCTCTTCACCTATGTGGAAGGAGTATATGTTTCAGCTAATTCTCCACCCCTAAACACCCACATATAATAATCTGGAAACAGGTAACCCACATATACCCAAGTAAAATTTGTTTTAGGTAGAATGGTTTCAACTTATTAAAACTGAAAAATGAGCATTAAATGCTAATAAAATTATTTCAAATTAAATATTGGAGGCAAAAAAAAATTTATCAGTTGGATAGAAAATCATTAGAGTATCCTTTCACCAGTAATTTTTAAAGTATTTCCAAAAGACTGACAGATACTGATGCCAATAATGTGAATTCCTAGTAAGGACTATATGTATGTATGTGTGTGTATGTATGTGTGTGTGTATATATATATATATATTAAAAATTGTATACACAAACTGAATATATTACATATATTTAATATACATAATATATATTTATATTTGTGTATTATATATATTCAGTTTGTGTATACAATTTAATTTAATGTATTTCTTCATATATATTTATTTTCATGTAATTTAATTTGGTATAATTTGTCATATATATGAAGAACTAACAAGTTAATTTCAAACTATTATCTAAAGACTTTATTACTGGTACAGTATTTTCAACAAGACAGATACGGGTGTTAACAAGGAGCAATCTTAACAACAGCAGAACCTGAATGTACAATGTGTCTTAAGAATTTATACACTAAGTTTCTGAAACTATTCACTATCTAGCTATGTATTTAATGGACATGATTTAAATTTATTATACCCAGAGAGTAAGACTGGCCATCTGAAAATCTAGATTTGATTCCCTACTTTAATGTTTATTAACTTTTGTTACCTCAATCAAGACAAAATTCTGGTAATATTTTTACAACCTTCAGAGAATCATTGTGAAGAGTCAATGAGAAAACATACAAAAATACTGGATAAATTTTCAAAGGTAATTCAAATATGGGCAATATCATTATTAGTAAATAATAGCAGCTTATCTAGCCATGATAGACTCATACAGAAAAAGCCTTTGACACCTGCCCTGAGAAGAATTTGGAGCCACCATCAGAATCACTTCTCAGACCTTATGTCAATATTCCAATGCTGTGTTATAGCTGTTTTAAATATGCTTTTCAGAGTTAAGATATAATGGCCACATTTATAGACAGGTAGGTGTCTACACAGCTGAAAGCTTCAGATGAAAAGTAAAGAGCATAAGTCTATGCTTAAGTAGTTTTCAGCAGTTAAAGGGAGATCTTATAGGAAAATGGCTTTAAAAAATTGTATCTGGATGTTGTGATAATATGTAGATACAGCTAGTCACCATGAGGCTAATTTCTCACATCCATCCTTTTCTTTTTCTCTCTCCCCCATTTAGATATGGGAAGGCAAACAGTCAATGTTTATACAGAGATGAAAAATCCAACCAGCTTCTTTTCACACACACTGGAGGGTAATTCAGAGGGAGACCCACCCCAACATTACATTTTCTTCCCAGAAGCTGTCACCAGGAGTCAAAGATTGTTTTGCACATACTAGGTAGACACCAATTTCTCCATTATAACTTCCACTTTCCCTCTGTGACCAGACATAATGCTCTTCCTGTGAAAACAGGGAAGTCAGCTACAAGAGTAAGTCTAAGGGATAAACTGTTTTCTCTCTTCAGTGCTTAAAATTTTCTATGACTTGCACCCTTCTAGATGGAATGTTTCTTGACTCTTACAACAAAAGTAAAATACTGTTATTTCCAGATTGGTAAGCATATCAACAAATAATATGCTTTTAAGCTCTTAAATATATGTTTTCAAGAGAAAGAAGATTTTGCTTTATAACCTCCACCATCAAATCCCAATGTTTGCATACATCCTCGGAATATTCCCTAAATGAACAAGACTGTGAATTCCTTTGGAACAAAAAGTGCGCTATTTGGTTTTGGATACCTGGTCTTATTCAGCATGTAACAAGTAAATGTGTGTCAGTGAATGAATGCGTATATGAAGAAATCCTCCTAAAGGATTTGGAAGGGAGTATTAGATTTGAGATTAGAATGGGATTCTTTCTTGCCAATTAAGCAGAGCAGTGGTAAGTCATTCTAAAAGAGATTCATTCATATATTCAGACACTTATCAAATAATTCTGAGCACCTTCTATGTACCAGGCTCCATGTGCTAAAGGTGCTATACTGAACAAAAAGACATAATCTGTGTTTCACGGAGATTACTTATTTTCTGGTGATAAAGACAGGTCTTAAGTAAATAACTGCATAAATAACTATGTTATGATATGTGACTATAGAGGACCCATAAAATGTTCTATCAGAGCATATGACAAATGAGATTTAATATAGAGTAGACAGATATTCAGGAACAGTTTTCCTGAAGGGCATTTAGATTTAGATCTAGACTTGAAAATTAGTCAGCAATCGCCAGTGTAGAGACAACAACATGCAGAAGTCCTGATCGGAGCTAGAGCGAGAGGTGAGGGTTTTGTGGCTGGAATCCGGTGAGCGGCAGGGAGGTATCAGGAGAGGAGTCAGAATTGCTAGAAAGGGCATGGCCGGCCACAGAGGGCTGGGTAGGCTCTAGGTTAAAGGTTTTATACTTTATCTTGAGAATAACAAGAAAACTGAAGGATGTTACAAGGGTCCCCTCAAACTGAGATCAACTTTTGATGGATGAGTGTAAACCTTCCATTCCTTCTGCTGGCTGGGAATCAGGAAAACAAGACATCAGTCTTCAGGGAGCAAACCTTATCACTATCTTCATAATCCACTGACCGGTCCAATGCCTCCCTTAGAGACGGCATTCAGTGAATACCAAGTGCGTTTCACTGAAGTCTGGTGCCCTGTGTGCAAATCAAGTTACACATACTTGGATAAGAAACCACAATATTCTGAGTCTCAATTTTTCCCTAACTATGAAGTGAATGTGTCTGATTGATAGCTACCCTGAAATCTCTTTTAAACTAACAGTCCATGATTCAAATAAGCCTTTGTCATAAGTAAATAAATAAACAGAAATCTGGCCCCTTTTTTTCTGAAGCAGCTGTTTCTTGGCACTAGTAATTGAGCCATCCAATGGCCATGTCACATTGCATCCGAACATTTAACCTGATGCTGGGAGATTCCCAAAAATGCCTGTCCTATGATCTAGGGCAGGCCACATAATCTCATCTATAAAACAAGAGGTGAGGGCTCGATGATTTTTAAAATTCTATTGTAGTCCCCAAATAACACATATTATTTTCCTCCCTATACTTATCACTGATACAACTCATTCAGTTCTAGGTTTGCGTGAACTCAAATCTGTTTAAAATAAACAAATACATAAATAAATAACCAAATCTTTCCTGTGTGGGGGAGAAAAGAACTTCAGATGTACTTAAGTAAAAAAAATTAATATTAATTTATTTAATTAAATTAAACAATTACTAAATGTTAATCCAATTAAGCATAAACTAGGTAGACTCTCCAAGGATTTACTACTTAAAAAAATTATGTTGGCAACATATTTGGAGGAGTACACGGAGATTAAAAAAACGGGCAAAGAAAGCAATCATCTGCTCCCCATTTCCCTTTTTTCTTCATTTAAACTCTAATAAGAACATTAGTCAGAAGCAAGGTATTTCTGAACACAGAAAATATGGTAAGAGATGAATTATCAATTCACTAATTCACTTCACAGTAGATGAAGAAAACAAGGGTCATGGTGCATGTCTGCCAGAGTCTGCCTGTCCCACACTCAGGGCTCATCGTCCAAGGTCCAGAATGAGCCATTAGGGATGCACAGCACCGTCCCAACTGGACCTCCCAGTTTCAGTTTAGTGCTAGGAAAGACAGGTGGCCTGTTAACAATGCTAGGAACATCTGGAGTTGGTGATGCGAACAAGGAGTGATTGATGTGACACTGCTGAAGAATAGAGAGGTTTTTAATTGTTGGAAGGTATGTGCAGTAGTGAATAGAGATCTATCAGCCTCATCCTGACAGAGCAAGAAAGAAGCCAAAAGATTAGTAACAGCCTCTTCAGTACTGCCACTGATCAGCATTCTCCAAAGTGACCAAAGGCAGGGACATGCACAAAGAAAGGTAGAAGGAAAGACAAGGATATGGTTCACAGAAAAATTGAATGAATTACAAAATTTAGGGTGGAGTTTATTTCTCTGGAAACAAGAGAGGCTCGTGCTGTATCATGGTGATGGAAGGGATGATGATGATGATAATGTTGATGACGACAGTGGTGATGACGATGACGATGATGATAACGATCATGGCTTTTCACTCCCTACTAGTTAACTACTACTTATCTTTCAGATCTTAGCTCAACTGTCACCGTCTTACAAATGTCTTCCCAGACCTTTACGACAGACTCATAAGTCTTCTGAAATATGCGCTCACCTGTCCCTCCTTTCTGCCGCACCTGCTCCAGTGAGAGTGTGCCTCTGTTGGTGTGATTGTCTCTTTGTGGCAGTTCTCTCCACTCAGTGGTACCCCTCCTGTGAGCAGACAGTACATCTGCTTTTGCTCATCACTGTCTCCTTAGACCAAAGCATAGCATCTGAGGGCTCAAAAAATGTCTGTTTAAAATAAGAGGAAGGAAAGGAAGGAATGGGAAAACCTCACTTTTGTACACCTATTGTGTAGCATCTATTATCCTGATGTGGTATATGTTTCTCATGACAACCCTTCAAGGTGAGTCCTATTATCTGCATTTCACTGAATCTCAGAGAATGAAGTCAATGGTCTTAGGTTCTATAACTAACATAGATGGAGCACAGACATAAACCTTGAGGAGTGTGCCCCCAAATCTATGCATTTTTCCAACACTCCTTACTACCTCTTTATGGTACAGAAATTTCTCTGAATTCCTAACTGGCTTATTTTACATTTAAAGAAAAAAAAAGGTGATGTTCCAGGATCCAGAAATCTGACATAGTTGACAACTGTCTCCTTATGACAGGTTTTACTATATATTAAACTTATGACAAATGAAATCTGAGCATCTAACTCTGAACATCAGATTCTACAGGTAGTCGAAGAAACTGCACAGGCTGGAGTTAACCCTGAAGGGGAACAGAAAGCTCACCCAGAGACTCAGAGTCCGTTCTTGAACAATTTCTACTCCCTCCCCATCAAACTGCCCCATGAGAGGCCAGCAGCTTGCTGCTTCCCTTCTTTCATCCCTGTAGCCCTGCCCGCCCCATCAAGGATAAAACATTTTTTCCCATAAGATACAGAAAACAGAATGTTGGCAATCCTATTCCAAAGCTGAAAAAAGTGAAGAAGAAATTGTAAAGAAAAAAACTCCGGTATTTCTTCACAATTTCTATGTGAAGGAGGCAAAGATGTGGATACTTGCTATGATATATTTCACAGTACAAAACACTGACATGAAGTAATATGAATAACAAGTAGCAGCTGTTCAAAGAAGGAAATATAACATGGTAGAGTAAATGGTGTATTTGTCCCTCGAGCTCATGAGTGCTTAGTCACTACGAAATCATCCTCACAGAGAACATAATTCAGACTACACTCCAGGACAAGCTACTCAAGATTCTGCACATGTCACCACTCCTTGTTAGATATTTGTGTGATTTTAAATATTAAAGCTGCTATCAAATATTGATGACAAAAATAAATTAAACGTAGACTGCAGAACTCAACTGTTGCCATATATTGCTGAAGTGTGAGTTTATTATGAGTCTTTAAGGGTCAACAGCAGAAAAATCTCCATCTAGAGAAATGTCCCAATAATAATACAAGTTTTGGTCAACACAGCATATTGAGGGCACCAAAGTACACCCTGTCTTGTTCTTCTGTAGAAAAGTTGGTGCTATTAAGGCATAGATCTAGCCAGGCAATCTCTACATTGAAGTTTTGGGGAAAATATATTTAAATTCAAATATGTGCAAATAATTTTATAGGTATAACACAAACAATCCACCCTCAAATATAAGCAAATAATTTATCCAAAATAGCATCAAATGTTATTTTCTGCTTTTCTTACATTAGGGATGACCTTTAGGAACAGGTTCCTAAAAGTTCAACTAAAATAAGGAAACCAGAAGCCACTTTCATAAGAAAAAAATCACAACTTGCCCTCTTGCAAAGAATCTAGCAAAAATCAAAAGTGAAAGAGAAACGTGGGCTTGAACCCAGGTAGAAGTTGTTGCATCAATATGTCATTCAAAAAATGAAATCTTGATTTTCTTATATGGTCAATAATGTTTTATTGAAAGAAAATATAAGGGTTTAGAGCTATATCCATAATATACCTAGTTATGAGTCCTTAAGGAAATCTCAATCTTTCTGACACTCAGTTTCCTGGTCTGTAAAATGGTAATACAGCAGCTACCTTTTAAAAAGATTATTGTATATAAAATGACATATTGATGCAACAAAAAAACACTGCTTATAAAATGTATGTATCATGTTGTAGTACATGTAGGGCATGTAGTAGGAGCTTGAAAATATTTCATTAATGAAAACAAAGTATTTTAGAAAAGGCATTAATGATGTTTAATGAATTAGGACAAATAGAAAAATTCTATGTTTACTATCTAGTTCAGTGACAACGGTCATAGTATTAAGAGAATATCTCAGTTCTTCTAACCCCTCCCTCTTCTTCTCCTTCCTCTGCCTTGCTGATGACTGCTTGAGTCTTTAGTGTCACTAAAAGTGTCAGCATACTTTAAAGGGGAAATAGTGATCACTGCCACCCCTAAGAAGAGGTAATATAGTTGTTCTTGGAGAGTAGGAAGTGGAACAGGGTTCTGGAAAGGAAGAGAGATAGGCGAAACAAATCATATTATAGAAAGGGTGGAGAGCATCACAGGATAAATTCAGGCATCTCTGTGACTCAGTTGGTGTAAGAACTGAAGTGAGATCAGAGGGCCTAGAAGGAATGAGAATGGTGCTTCTGTGAAGGGAGCATGATATTGAAGAACGTGGTGTATGGATATGGATACACGTTCAACTTTCTCAGGGACAGAAGCTCTCTTACTTTTCTCAGCCTTAGTGTCTTGGAACATGACTATGTTTCCATGAGTTGGAAAGCTGTTATTAAACATCATAGTAAATAGAATAAACACCTATGAACTCATTTATGCCATTTCAAAGATTATCAACCCGTTGGAACATCAGTGTGCCCCTTTTATTCGGCACATAATGGACATGGAAGAAATACTAGGGGAAGGCTAACAATATCATTTGCTCTGTGAAGGCACTGGCTAGAATGTATCTGTATATTAACTCAAGAAACAGTTACTGATTTCCTGCTATATGCTAGGTATTGTGCCAGGCACAGGAATACAGTTGGTGCCACTTAATGAAAAGCAAGCATCAAGTAAGAACTATTACTGTATTGACTCTTGTCATATTTAAGATGCAATACTTATGTACTAGTAAGTACCTAAATTAGACTCTATTTGCTTATAAAGCATTGACTAAGTCAAAATTTCCATGTATTTAGTCATTCTCATAGCTAATTCCACATCTATACGCTATGAGTTTTTCTAAAGCTACTAGAAGGTTTTTGGAACTAATAATACATGGTGTATTTTCTAAGGTCAAAACTGTTTTTCTGTAGGCCTTGAAAGTGTCACAGAAGATAATCTGACTTCTTCCTGACTCCATATCTCATTTGCTCTCATTTGGTTCTTCTTAGTCAGTGCTGGTCCTTAGCTCTTACCTCTTCCACCTTATGTACAGCAGTTCTAGTTTTTAAGAACAATTTATTCATTCAGTTTCTCCTTCAATTCCAAAATCTGTTATTATCCAAGAATTAAACACATGTGTGCTCCTCGCCTATGAACTGTGGTATGAAAAAAAAGGGCGTGTTTTCACTTTGGACGCTGCTGCCTGTCACCATGATTTTTGTTTTCTGTATTCTTAATTTCCTAAACTTCACTGAATTTTTTATTTTACTTCTATCCATGAGATTTTTCTTTCTTTTTCCTTTTTTTTTTTTTTTTTTTTTTTTGGCATATAACACATTTCTTCTCTTTCCTGTCAGCATTTCTTGGGAAAAGGGAGCTGGGTGAGGGGTTACAGAGAAGCTGTGGCCAGGATATTGGTTTCATATTGGTTTTATATCTGACTTTTCCTAATGAGCCATATTCATTCTGTACCATATGCCAAAAGATGGTCCATTCTTTAACTGTTAAATTTCCCTAAGAAGGTCATGAAAGGGGGAATCCACTTTTTTAAAGAACAGAAGTTTTCAATGACCCCTACTGTAGGATTAAACCAGAATAGCCCCAAATCACTGAAGTCATTCCAACTACTTAGTCCAGTTGATGCCCAGTAATTTTAATTGTTTGGCTTCTACGGCGGTCCCTAGGGGTAGTACTGAGTGTTAATTCACCTGCCTTCCTGATGTATATGTTTATCCCAGTGAGTCTGACCCATCTGGAGAAATGAACTCTTTTTGAACCGCAATACTCTTTTCTCAGACTACACAACCAAAAATAAATGAGGTTTTGTTTTTTTTTTAGTAAACAAACTAAATTAGAGAAAGTGAGGAAAGCAACTAAGATGATTTCATCCTTAATATATTTTAAACTGTCTGTTAGGAAACAAATCACTGTTGTATATAATCTGTTCATTTTTCTCGTGATCATCAATCCAGAATGAAAGAAATCCCATCCAGAATCTAGTAATTTTTATCAGCATTATTAAGATAAACGATGCTCAAGTGTGTTCACTATCTTTCTTTTGTTAACAGATACTTTATTCACTGACGCTGCTTGATTGGAAGTCCAGAGGTCTAGGTAGAGTCAGCCTTTTTCATAAGGTATAAAAATATTTGGACCAGACATTCATATTTTATCATTTTCCAAGTAGAATCATTTTTTTTCTCTGCCCTTGCCGTGATGTGACATTTAATTATGGATTCCCCAGAAACCTTTCCCTGAGGTCTTTTACATTAGAAGTACCTTTTCCAGAGGACCCCAGTGGTGTTTTTCATCATGATAGCAGCTCCCTATGGCTTAGCTTGCTATTAAATTGTGAATTAATATAAGCAAACCCCTTACATTGACAAGATAAACAACGTTTCTCTTTGTTTTCCAGCAGATCTACCGGGCTAGTTGTTGAGCCTGGACTTTTAGTAGGTAGTCTTTTGTGTAGGTTAAAATCTTTACAGATACATGTGTTTTTCATCCAACCAAATTTTGCAACCTCTATTATAGAATACCCTCCATCAAAAGATAGCAACAGTTCTCAACTGCCTACCAAGCAAAGGCGAAACCCCTAAAAAATGAGATTCCTCGACAGATATTTCTTAATGTTTGTGAGAGGATGATTAGATAAAGATATGATAAATAAATAGATAAGCTAGGTAGATGACATATAGGTACAGAGCTACATTTTTCCCTTGCCTCTCAATGGAGGCAGGAACATCTTCTTTCTGGGACACCTAGTTTCAGATTCAAAATGTTTTTCCTGGCTAGAGACTGATGGTTAAGATTGGCATTATTTTACTATTTTGTGTGTTTCTTTAGTCATGTCACTAATGTACAAATACATTAAAAATACCAAATACTTTCATCTGTATCTCTCATTTTTGCTGCTGATGCCAAATACGTTGAACAAAAATGAGGCAAAGGTGGGTGCACAGTCTGTATCTGTCTTTCAGCCTGTTTCCACGAATGCTTCGCATTGTAAAAGTGAGGATGCTTCTAAACTAAGCACTAGCAAATTAGACCCAGGAACAGATGAAAGGATCATCTGCCATGACTGAGTAGGATTTATCCCAAGAATCTGAGGCTGGTTTTACTATACCATGCCAACAGAATAAAGAACAAAAATCACCTGATTACTTCCATATATACAGAAAATGCTTTTCAAAAAACCTTAAAGCTCTTCATGAGAAAAACACTAAATAAACCAGAAATAGAAAGGAACATCTTCAACCTGATACAGGACATCTACAAAACACCCAGAGCTAATTTTACCCTTTTATGGTGAAATACTGAATGCTTTTGATTCTTCTATTCAACATTGAACTGGAGATTTCTGCCATGGCAACTAGGCAAGATATTGAAATGAAAGACACCATATTAGAAAAGAAGAAGTAAAAAAATCTATTTGCAGGTGATATGAGTTCAGTATGAGTTCAGTAATTCTGCATTCAGTAAGATCAATATAAAAATAAATTCTATTTTATACACTAGCAGTGAATAATCTGATAGTGAATTTAGACAATTTGTTCATAATAGTATAAAAATAATTATAAAATATTTAGGAATAAATTTAACAAAAATGTGCAAAACTTATACTCTGAAACCTGCAAAACACTATTGAAAGAAATGAAAGGGGAGCTAAATAAAGGTAGGACATCCCATGTCCATGGGTCAGAATACTTAATGTTAAGATTGCAGTAATTTCCAAATTGATCTACAGATTCAACACAACTCTTATCAAAACTGCAGTTGATTGCATGGCAAAAATTGACAAGCTGGTCCGAAAATGTATGTGGAAATTTGAGGAACCCAAAAAGGCCAAAATGATCTTGAAAAAGGACAAAGTTGGAGAACTCAGAATTCCCAGTTTCAAAACTACCTACCAAGGAATATTGTGTAGTATTGATGTAAGAATAGAAAAACAGATCAATGGAATAGAATTAAGAGTGCAGAAATAAACCCTCACATTTGCAGGAACTAAATTTTGACAAGGATTCCAAGTCACCTCAATGGGGAAAGAGTAGCTTTTTCAACAAATGGTACTGGGTCAACTGGGTATCCACATGTAAAAGAATGAAGTTGGACTCTCCCCTCATACCACATACACAAAGTTAACTCAAATGGATCATAGACTTAAAGAGCAAAGCCTATGAAACATTTAGAAAAAATACAGGAGTAAATCTTTGCAACCTTGGGCTAGGCGAAGCCTTTTCAGATGTGACACCACAAGCCCAAGCGTCAAAGGACAAAATGTATACATTGGATTCCACCAAAATTAAAATTAAAAATTTCTGTGTTGCAAAGAAGACCATAAAGAAAATGAATGGGAAAAAGGAACTTGTATAGATACGTGTATTTTCAAGTAAAAACTCATTTTGTTTACTCTAATGACTCCTTTCTCACATTGAAATCTTCTGCAAGATCCTAAGTCTGCCTTCTAAACAGGGGGAGTGACAAACGAAACATTTTTGTTCAGAAATATAAACAACAGGGAGAAGGCTTAAACACATCTCATAGCTACGTTCTGGTCACTTTCTGTGTTTGCATTTCTTCTCCATTCCTTTGATACTGGTTCTGCATACTTGTCTGTAAATTGTCCCTCGAATGTTTTGCTTCCCAGCACGTTGCATACAAAATACACGTAATGAACCTATATGCTTTTTCTAAGCCCAGTAATCACATTTGCAGGGCTTTGCAGGAAAGGAGGGTGGGGCACTGGACAAATTTCCTCCTTCTTCATCCACAGAAATTAATAAGCAATTTCACTTCCATGGACGAGAAGGAGAGGGAAAGAAGTAAGTAAGGTAGGTAAAAGCATTCTCATTTTCAGGCATTGTATTAAGTAGTGAATATAAAGCCTAAAACTGAATCAAGCTGAGTTCATTTTCACTCTGTTTCCACAATCTTAGTACCTTATCTCTAACCTAGGGCATCCACTTCCTTCAGTCTGTGCCTGTCTTCCAAGCATGAAGTCTTCCAGTTTTTCTGTGCTCCCATCTGCTTGGTGTCTGCCTGAGAAAGAAGTTCCTAAGAGCTCCTCCAAAGACCAAAATCACCCTAAGGGAGAGTAGGGGTATGCAAAGCAAATACATATAAATATATATTATACATATAATGTATCTGAATGACACACAACACAAGAAAGCATTTTGAAATGCCATTTGTAATTGGAAAAATAATATTTATATATAAAAGGTATTTTTTAAAGAGTCATGTGGACTTCACCATTCCCCTGTGCAATATGAGTCAACTCTGGCCCTGAGAGTGACGAGCCTAACCGAATTGTCAATCTTTAATGTTATTTCAAGACCCTAGAGCAGAAAATTATTATACAGCCTCCTGTGAAAAAGGAATAACAAAAATAGCAAAAGCAAATTTCATCCCCAAAGGGACTCTGCTTCTCTCAAAACATATCTCTATGCAGATTTGAGACAGAAAAGTTGGCCTGGTGTGCAAAGAATCAGCCAGCTGACAGCAAGCTTTCTATGTGGCAGAAGAATGAAAAGTTAAATATAATTCATGAACTGGTAAGAAATTTTAGTCCCTATAAACCCATAAGAGGGTCTTTTTCCTAATTCTTCAAGTTTGATTCGCAGTACTCAGAGTGTAAGCTAGAATTGTTTCATTAGTATTTTATATTCTTTATCTCTAGCTCTGCAGCAAAATCAAGTAGCCAAAGACGAACCAGGAAAGAAGAAATTTGTGTCACTGGTTCTGATGTGCAAGAACCACAGGGAGAAAGGACATGAAAATAAGCTCCCATGTATAAAAACAACAAAATACTCACTCCCTGGACCAAGATTGTTAGGACCTTGGATTTCTGTTATTGCTTTTTTTCAATAGGAGTTGGAATTTGAGTGAATCATCCATACATTTTACATCTTATGTCAACTCTTAACCATAAGTACCTGGAAACTGGAATATTAATATGCTACACAAACCAACAGAGCTCATGCAGGCCAAATGAAGTTCATTTCTGTCATCAGAGACCTAGCAGACCTCTATTTGCATAGTCTGATCTATAACTGACAAACAGTGTATTAAATTTAATTCTTAGAGGGCAAAGAAAATTTTTTTGCAGAAAAGGATGTGTGATGTCATGTTAATCATACAGAAGGAAGGTCCATTATTTTGTTTGCTTTACTCTGCCACTGCGAATACCAGCTGGTCTGAGCACTTTGAATCAGAGTTCAAGAAGAAATCATTATAATAATTGGTTGAAGATATTAACTCTGGCAGGAAAAATTCCTACAGAAAAAAAAAGAGGAGAAAGGAGGCTTTTCTTTTTTGAGAGGAAAAAATACGATCTATTCAAATTGCTTATTAAAATAAGTGAACTATCCACATAATTTAATTATTATCTGATATAATGCATAATAGTTGGAGAAACCGCACATCTGTTACTTTAGGAATATATATTAGTTATTACCTAAGCTAAAGCATCAGAAATCTGATGGTCCAAATAAATTAGACTCTAACACCTTAAAATGATCCATACTACAAAACAAAATATTACTTAATAAAAACAACTAATAATGGGATTCTCTAAAGTTAAAAATGCAATTATAAACTGCTCTCTGGTTATTTCTGTAGAAATAGTGAGCATCTAAGACTTTCTTTAGATTCAATATTTAATAATTAAAATGTAATAGTAAAGTATACTTGATGCGCTCATGGAAAGACATACCAGGTAACCAGCAGTATAGCGCCCTTTGTTATTTAGGTACTATGGTACCATTCACTAGAGTTAGTACTTCTAATTAAAAAGTGCACAATCTATCCGAAAGCAATGATTTTTGATTTTTTGTTGAATATGATCAAAGGGGCAACTATCTTCTGAAGAATTTAATACATAAACACCATCCCTCCTACTTGTAACAAATTTGAAAAGACATAACTTTGTTACCTTTCATAACTGTATGTGTTTTGAGGACTTAAGAAAGTGAAGTCACAATAAAGGACTCTGCATGCTAATAACCACAGGCAAAAACAGACAGCAGGTACGGAAGAATGAACTTGGAAAGGGGAGCCATAAACATACAACAAGATTTCAAGGTGAAGTTAGGAAACTCCTTGAATCCCTCTCAGATAAGAAAGTGATGCACGTGCAGGCAACATGCCTGAAATCTGTCTCCCTGTGCACCTGCCTGTGGAAAGAGCATGTTACCACTCCCACCACCCAGGTGCTCAGCTTTGGAGAAAAGAGTTCATCCTTCCTCCCTGACAGTAGCTGCTGAAAGCCACCATAGAACAGGAAACAAAGATTAGAGAAAAGAAGGGAGGGAAGGAGGGAGAAAATGGAAAAAAGTTAAGTTTATCAATTCCAGTGATAATTTGGAAGCCCTAAATAATACTTTCTCCTCTAATGTAATGATCTCCATAGACTAAATGGAAACAAAAGTAACCATTCCTGAAGGTTTTAAACGATTTTTTTTTAATCTCTATTCTAAATGCACTTATAACTCAAGCACCACCTGCTGGTTCAGCACTGGATTTTCCCACTCAACAATTCCAATTTGATTTGCATTCAAATCAGTCAAGAAGACAATTCAATTTTTCATAGGAGTAAGGCAAGACCACTACTGACGTTTAAAATCAGACAGCCCAAAGTTTAGCTAAGATTTAAAGCTAGCTTTGTATTTCCAGCTCACATTTATTAAACACAAACCAACTTTTGATAAAACATTAAAAATTACTAGTGTTAGTGAAACTAAATTACTAATTACTGTTGGTGAAGCTAAAATTACTATTACAGGAAGTGAAAGATAACTGGTTAATGTAAAAGATATAGTAACCTATACACATAATGTTGAAATTTATGTACATTTCTGTGATTTATTATCAATATTTTCGTTAGTGACTTGGTTACATTGTCTTGCTAATGTTTATTTTTATTGTACTAAAATTTTTATTATAATATATGAACCTTCCAACGTCTTAATAAAAATTAACTGTGTTATGTTTTTATCACACAGACTAAATAAAAATATAACAATAAAAGAAGCTATCAAATGAAGAAGCTTATACAAAAGACTCCCTGTGATTAGCTAGCTACCTTTTTCAGTACTTCAGTAACAACAACAAAAATTATATTCTTGGAGAATGGCCTGAGAATTAGGTTACTGAATCAGTTTTGCATTTGTTTTAAAAACAGTCACTTTTAGTCTCTCTCATAGAAAATTAAAATAAAATAAAATAAAAATAACTATTTTCAATGTAACTACTCAAAAGATAACAGTTGGTTATTTCATTAATCAACATGTACCTCCCCCGAAGTGTCTCTGTTAATTTCTCTAATTTATTAACATAGCAGCTATGTGCAGCACTGCCAGGCATGGCCTCAAAGCCTGACTGGTTGCAGCATCTTAGGGCTACATTAACGGTGTATCCTAGGCAACCAAGTAACGGCTAAAGCACCACAGTGTTTGTTTAAAACGTGATGTGGAAAGCAATCAGAGGAGCTTCAGTTCCGGGGAAATTCCTTTTCAATGTAAGCCTCACACTGTATTAGAGTGGTGCTATTTGCACCATTATAATTAAGATTGTGTCACCATATTCATTATTTTCAAGGGTTTGTAACTGAGCTGTAAAAAATTAGTCATAGTAATTAAAAGACGCGAAACATCTAGTTATGCTGAGATGTCCTACTGGGGCATTTAGGGTCCTAGTGAAGAGGGTTTAAAGCAATTTAAATGACAGACAATATTTTATCTTAACTAGCTTAAAATACTGTCCTCACCACTGACAAACTGGAGGTGTGTATTAGAATAAATATAAATAATAATTCAGTCTGTACTTCTCTTGGAAAATATACACATTAGCTATTCTAAAACTATAATAATTATTTTATGATTTTTATTGAGTAAATTCTTAAATGATTTTGTCTTTTGATTTATCTGTTGGAAAAAAAGCAGTATTTTCCTTTAAAATTTTTATTTTTGATATTTTGACTACTTCAATCAGTCATGATGCAAGAACCTAAACACATGTTATTTTGCACTTTTCATTAAACATTTATACTCCTACGTAAATCATAGGAGCAGAATTTTGTTCTTGATGCATTTATTCCTTTAACCCAAGTTTATTATATCTTAATTTTTATCAGTTTCCTTTAGAAGAAAAAAAATGTTTCACCAGCTATCGTTCAGATTGAAGAAAGAACTTTTTTTTTTTTTAACAAAAAAATAAGCGGGGTTTGGGGTAAGGAAGAAAGGGTAGCTAACCTTTACTAATACTCACACATGCTGTAACACTCTCACAAAGTTATAGATGACATATTTATTTCATTTAACCCTCTCAACAGTTCTGCGGTGGAGGCAGTATTGCTCCCATTTTACAATGAGGAGACTCATAATCCTAATGGGGCCCAGGATCCAAAGCCCATACAGTTTTCATACCATTTGTGCATCTCTGAAGTAAAAACTTAAAACTGAACATAGTCTATTTTGTATTTAAATGATTTTATAAAATATTAGAATCAAAATTACAAAGTAACTCCATTTCTCTTTTCATTCTCCAGATTCCAGTGCTAGGTTCCATTGTCAAATTAAATTAACAAACACATAAATTCATCAGGACCATAAACTCATCAAGAATAAAATGAAAGCAAGAATTGCAAATAATCTATTTCTTCTTAAAGCTGTCTAGTAATAACACAATCTAAACTATGCATAAAATAATACTGAATTTTGCCAGAGCAAAAGAAAAATTATCATCTGAGACTCAGTGTGGTAGATACTGGAAAGAAAACAGTCACAGTTGGTTATATGGTAAAATTCCTCCGCGGAGCTGCTCCAAGAGAAAGAACAATCAATCCCTTGGCGCTGGCCAAGGGTCTCTCAAGGCTCACATCATGGCTTCTCCGAAGTCTTTTCCAAATGTCTTTAAATTTCTAAACTTAGAAGATATCAATTGCTGAATTATTTTCAAAAAGAATATTTCAGAGGTTTTATTATCTACTTCCGATATCCAAATTTGATCTTCTTATAAGCAAGCTATGAACACTTTTAACTTTATATATTTAAAATGTCCTTTTAATAAATCCTATACTTTTTCTATTAGAATACTTGAGAAACTAATTGAGTGTAAATCCTTGCTTTTTCCCCCCATCTTTCCACTGGTAGAATGTTGAACAAGAGGGAAAAAGAAAGCTATGATGTCCCCATTTTAAATGAAAAAGGCAAGGAAAAAAATCAAGGCATTAGATAGACACTGTCTCATACAGCAACCGCTAGCCACATGTGACTCTGAGCACCCGAATGATGGTTAGTCCAAATTGACGTGTATTGTTTGTGTGAAATATCTGTTCAGTGCTGGATACAAAAAAAAAAAAAAAAAAGAATGTATGATCTCATTAATAATTTTTACATTGATTACTTATTGAAATAATATTTGGATATATTAGGTTAAATAAGATATAGGTACTATTTATTTCACCAATTTGTCTTCACTTTTTTAAAGCATCGTTGCTAGAAAATTTAAAATTACATGTGGTAAACTTTGTAACTTACATTCTATTTCTTTGGGACTGCACTTTATTAGATAATCGAAGCATGAGGCATGGCAGTTTGAATCCAAAGTCACTGATACTATGTACAAGATATTTCCCAAAACAATTTTGTTTTTACTGTCTCTTTTTTGGCATAGTATTCTCAGAGAATTGATAAAATTCTCTCTTACGCATACATACATGTAAACATATACACGTATTTTACTCTCCTTTTCAATGTTGTATTTTCAGTGTCTACAATAGTGTCTGGCCAATAGTAGGCACTCAATAAATAACTGTTGACTGTACTTTGAATCAATGTGTTTTTCCAGCAGTAAACACAATTCAGAGTAGATGGCAAACAGAAGTGAAATTGCCAACCAGCCCCACTAGGAAAATCTAAGTCCCATAAATGAAATGTTTGAAACAGAAAGACATGCAATTAAAAATGAGACTTCAGAAGCATTTACAATAACATGGAAACTGGCAATAAATCAAAATTTAAATGCTCAGATTATCAAACCACCCATTTATGAATCCGACAATGTATACATTTATAATATGAGCAACCTGGGAATTTAAAAATTGCATTTACCTTCAATATATACAAATGCAGCTATAAAATATATTTTTAAAGCTTCCTATTCAATACCGGTGATATTTCTCCTTCAAAAGGAAAAACGTTCACTTGCCATTCTACATCTTCTATAAACAGCAGAAACTCTGAAGGGCAGATTTGCATTCTATCAAAGGCATTATGATAAATTAAGAAGAATCATTAAAAAAGCTTAAATATTTTGCATATTGCTTCACTGTGACTCCAAGTTTATGGAAGTGTGTGTATTTTAAACCACCCACACAACTTATGTCCTTGTGTAAAAAAATTTAGAGATTATAAGAATTGTTAGATACCAAAGACTGGAGAATTGAGAGAGGAGGAAACAAATGAAGTGTTGTCATCCCTGAAGGCTCAGAGACCCACGGAGGCCCACAGAGTCTAAACACAGGAATAAGATGTCTTATCTGGGGTAGGAGCCCTTGACCCATTCCTGCTTCTGATGACGCAACAAAAAGTGTTTTCCAGAGACCCTTAATCCTTAAAATATGCTTCCTATGAGCCGCTCTAAAGCTAAAGGAATGGAGGAGAGGTAATTTGCTTGGTGGATCTTGAGTCCAACTGTAATTTTAAGGATCCTGGCTTCACAGTTACTACCAGCGCATTCCTAGGGCAAAAGTCCTTCAAAGCCTTGGTTTGTTCCTTTAAGAAGTATGTAATGATAAGCCTTCCAACACAGATTTCTGTGAACTCATCTGAACAGAACAGCTAAGTACAGAGCTTATAACAAATTACCACAGATGCGGTGGCGTGAAACAGGAGACTTTCACTCTGCTGTGTTCTCCTTCTGAAGGGCCCAGGGAGGAATTCTCCCTTGCTGCTTCCTAGCTTCTGGTGGCTCTCAACAATGCATGGCGTTCCTTGACTTGTAGCTGCCTCCCTCCAAAGTCTGTCTCTGCCTTCACATGGCATTCTCTCCTGCACGTGCATCTCTGTGTACCCTCTCCTTGTCCTACAAGGACACCAGTCTTTGGACACAGAGCCCACCCTCATCCAGCATGACTCATCTTAACTAACTACATCTACAAAGACCTTATTTTCAAATAAGGTCATAGTTTGAGGCTCTGGTGGACGTGAATTCTGGAGGGGCACACTATTCAAACCTCTACAGATACCCAACTAATTCTGAGGCTCACATGGCTTTAAGCGAAATAAGAGAAAGGTCCAAAAAGACAGTGGAGTATAACAGAGACAGTCCCCTCTGTTGTATACTGTCTTCTTGTACATCAATGAAATAGACCTGCAGTGTAAAAACATTATTTTTCCATTTTCCAAAACTTGCTTTTAAGAGAGCGTCTACTGAAGTTTTTGTGTGTGTTTTTCTTAGGACTCAGTCTAGCCACATGTCATCCATTTGTCGCTCACATCCATCACTAACTCTAGTTATTTTTCTCTACTACACATTTCTCACAGCTATTTGTCTTTCTCACTTCAAATTTTACCCAACCTTAGCACCTCACACCAGCCTGAGTAATAACCACCATCAAAGCAACACCTGCTTCAAGACATCTGTATAATAAGACCAACCAGTAGAGACTACTTTCTTAATTTTTTTTTCCACATTTTCTCAAAATCACTAAACTATCAGTGGCTCCCCAGTTCTTTGGGGGTAGAATCTAAGCACCTCAGATCAGAGGCAAAGACTTTTCTGATCTGATCTGACTCACCTACTCAAATATACTTTATTTTACAACTCTATGGGAAACATCACCTGTCCATTACCTTCCTTCACTTTTTGCTTGGAAGAGTAAATAAATTCAAGAATTCCTTCTCAGCAACATCAAAAATGCACAGAATAATCAGAATAATTCTGCCTTCATCTCAAAAGGAACATAAACCAATCTTCCAAGAAAGGATTTGTCATTGTACCGGAATGTCTTCCCTGGGTGATGGATAAAGAGGTCAGATACATATTTGTTGGGAACTGCGGCACGCAGCACACGCCAGATGTTGATGCTCTTGTCCTTGTGGAGATAAACTGGGCTGGGCAAGAGCTAGGCTGAAAGGTTAGAAACTGGCTTTTGCTAAAGAGAATTTCAGTAAGAATATTTATTTGGAAATACCCAGCAGATGGCAAAAGGCGAGGCTGGACCATGTCAATATCATTTCTAGGAGATCAATTAAGATGCTAAAAAAGCATAAACCTCCAGCACTAGACAGATCAGTGACAGGCGTAAATGGAAGATATTGACAAGATGCTATTATTTTAAATGATGAGCAGTGGAAGATGTAGTTGATGGAATTTTTTTAAAAATTAACAAATACAAAATAGATACTGTTCTGCAAAGAAAAATATGCTTCTCTCCTGGGGAAATTCAGCCCTATATATTAAAGATTTCTGGGAACAGTCATTTAAGCTTTTCACTTTGACCAACTGACAGGTTCCCATGAAATAATTATGGTACCCAGATTCGCTCTGCCCTAATTAATCTGTTTTCTTCTTAATGTTTCACTGTTGCCTTCTCCTCCTAAATATGGATATGGGTCTTCTGGGAGTTGGGGAAATGTCCAAATCAAGCAAATCCCCAATTCTGTTCTCAACTGAATGATGCTGAGTACAGAAGTTAAGCTTCAAGTTTAGAAGTTTCTTATTTCTTTCTCTCACTCTTTTTTTTTTTTTTAATACTCCCTGGATAAACCTCCAGAAACTTTTCTCATCTTTTTTTTTAATAAGGAAATGGAAAGTGAGTTGCTTCTGAAGCAAGGAACATAACTTTTATTATCCCTATTCCCTGTTACTGACTGTTATTAATTTTAAACTTTTGTTACATTTTTCAGGTAATAAAAAAAGCAATAAAGTAGTCCTTTAGTACAAACTGTGCAACACTTGTGGTTTGTTTTAAAAATCAAACATACTTTATAAAGGAAGGTAAAACTATCTATGGCTCCCAAGATAAACTAAACCAGTTATAAACCAAATGGAGAGAAATATGCTTTATTCATTCAGTAAATATTTGAGGACTTGCTATGGGCAAGGTTTAGAACAAGGTGAAAGGCCACAAGCCATTTATAATATTGTTGTATCCTCCCAGATAGCCAATGAAAGATCAGAGAATTAGAGTATAATAATCATAGAGAATATTGTCATCTTATACTTTTTATATTGTCACTACTTTATAGCTTAAAAGTCAATTTTACATAAATTATTTCATATCATACTCATGAGAGTCCTATGATAAAAGATGCTAGAAAGACACTGCCATCACCATTTTAAAGATGGGAAAACTGAGGTTCTGACAGGTTAATTATATTGTCATAGTCACATGATTAAAAGTAAAAGTACTAAGAGTAGAGCTGAGGTCTTGTAACCCTTAGTCTGTGCTCTCCTATTTCATATCCAAGATGAAGAACAGAAATTGCACTCGTTTCTGCAAGTTCCAGGCTCTGGGGAATACCTGAATAAGGGGACGTGCCCTAAGGTGAGCCCCCAGTAAGTCAGGTCCTTTTACAATCCTCTCCTCTTGGTGGGCACACGCGATTTGCTTCTGACCAACAGAGTGTGACAAGAGTGACTTCACTCCCTTGATTGGGTTATGGTATATGGCAAAAGTGGTGGACTGTCATTCTCATGATTATGTTATGTTTTGTAAGACTCCAACTTGGCAGACTGGAGCCTCAGAAATTCACCTGCTGTGCTTGAAGAGGTAAGACGCATGGTTTGGAACTGTCTCTGGAAAGGGTCACACGGCAAGGAACAGGAGGTAGCATCTAGGAGCCGAGAGTGGCAGACAGTCAAAAACCTAAGTACCTCAGTCCTGCAACCTTAAGGAGGTGAACACTGCTCATACCTGAGGAGCTTTGTGCATATTCCCCAGCTGAGCCCCTGATGAGACTACGTCCCTGGCTAACTCCTAGGTTGTAGCCTCGTGGGGTCCTGAAAGAGAAAACTCAGCTAAACTGTATCCCAATTTCTAAGTCATCAAAACTGACATAATAAATGTATGTTGTTTTCACTTACTAAATTTTTGGTGATAAGGTATATACCATAGAAAACTAACACAGTATCTACTTCTTTTTCTGTATTCTACAACCTGAGCCCTCTGACTGTAAAACTGATGACAATAAACCAAGGAATATTTGGGGGAGGTAGTGCATTCTAATTATGAACATGAAAATGCTTTGAGAACTTAACTTTTTTAGTTAAGCATTGTTGAAGATCTTTGCATATATTACATCAATTAAACTTCTGAATGTTGGAAAACTCCAAGTCAGTCCTTGGAACTCATCTCTTTATTTTCATTCGTACTCTAGACCATTGTTTTTCAATCTGAGAAACACGCAGGTAACTTTCGGTTTTTGAGCAAGAAGAGAAAAGAAGAGACAAGAAAACCAAAATGTACTGCACAAAGTAAGATATAGTTACATGGAACAGTACATTTTTTTCTAGTGTGTAGGTTGTGTATCTTTGTGATGCAAAATGTTATTTTAAGTGTAGACAGTGTCAAAAATATTGAGAAACACTGCCCCAGGGGATGCCATCCTGTTTCATGGTATTAAACAGCACGTATCCTAGGATGGATTCATTTTATGTCAATTTTATATCTCTCAACTGTACTTCTTTGAAATCCAGACTCATTTCCTAACTGCCTACCCGACATTTCGATCTGAATGAGTTACAGGCAATTCAAATGTATCATGTCTAAAATCAGGCTCCTGAGCTTTTGTACAGACCCCAAACCAACTGCCCACAGTCTTCTCCATCTCAAGACAAAAACCTGGGAGTCATTGTGACTTTTTTTTCTTTCTCTCATTCCCCATATCCAGTTACCAGCAACCTTGTCAGTTCTACTTTCAAAATACAGATGAACCTGACCAAGTTACACTATTTCTGAACTACCACTTCGAGTCAAACCACTACCATCTACCTGAATTACTGTAATTAAAATTAACCTCCTGGCTACACTCTCTGCCTCTCCCTTTGCTCATTTCAGTCTCTTCTCTTCACAAGAGCAAGAATGATTTCTGAAGTAAATCAATATCCCCTCCTCTGACTTTCTATCTAAGTTAGACTCCGTATTTAACTGACAATAATACACATTTATTTTTTATATATAAAATCAAAAGGTGTCTGGCAGTTGTGATAGAGTGGTCACTACTCACACATGAACAAACTTGGTCAAAGCTGCCCATAGTGTCATCACTTTGATTGAATTACAGGTACTGTTGGGACTACCCATCTTGAGTTTAATGTCTTCAGCAAGTTTCTACTATGAGTCAACATTGGAATTAGAGTTATTGTGTAGGCAAAAAGGCACAGTGGGAGATCAGAGTGGCACAGAGAAGACTCTTTGTCTGCATAGGACTGAATGAGCTCTTTAAAGAAATACAAAATAAAGAAATTTTTGATTAGAAAGTATTGATTGGAATTTTTTTTCTCAGTCATACTTGGAATAATGGTGAAACTAACACTCAAGAGTCACTTAAATTTGATGATATATGGTAAAAGTGAGTCCTTACAACGTTCTACAAGGCCTTTACATGCTCTTACCCTTCTGATAGCTTTCTGAACTTATTTCTGCAAAATTCTCCCCTTTGCTCACAGAGCTGTAGCCACAATGGCCTCCTTGCAGTTCTAGGAATATGTCATGCACCCTGATGTCAAGGCCTCTGCCTGTGCTGTTCCTTTTACCGATACATTCCCACTCCCTCTGGGCCTGTAAGACTTATTCGCTCATGTCTTTCAAGTCTATGCTCAAATGCCATTTTATTAGAGAGATCTTCCCTGTGTATGCTATTTAAAATATTCCTGCCCCTTTTAAATTAATTTTTCTCCATACTCTCCACTTATCTTGTTCTTTCATTTACTATTTTTCTTTCCTGCACTGAAAAGTGCCATAGTGCCTAGCACACAGTAGGTGCTCTTAAAAACGTGTTGAATAAATGGTTCTTCACAAAAGTCTTATGATAAGTATTAACACTACCAAGGATAGTGAAAACACTGTCATTCTCCTTGTACCGATGAAGAAAGGGAGGTACAGAGAGCTTAAGTAAGTTTGTGAAGATCACACCAGTAGTATATTTGTCAGACCTTGGATTTGGTGTGACTACAATGCCTGTACAACAAAACTTCCCTTAGTATTGTCCCTAATGGCTTAGTATATGAGTACAGCCCAAGGCCAAAGATGAAGATAAAAAAAGAAAAGCTTATACAGGGTAATGACTTTCACAAAGCTACACAGAGCTGGTTACTGAGACAGCAAAGGCTACCAATCCAGTCTGCAGATACTAACTCTGCATTTTTTTCAATTGATTCTGTTATTTTGCTAATTCCTCAGAGGTGCCATTGCTTAAAATTATTTCTTCATTCTAAAAAAATTATAATTTTATAGTAGACTCCTGAAAATACAACAGACTCTAAATACAGGTTTATCTCTGGCCCATAGGGGCTCTTTTCGGCCCAGCATATACTCATGATATCCATCAAGTCATAGCAGCTTCCTACTTGGCACCAATGCATGTCTGCTACTTTATCTTGGCCAAATGGGAGTCACTTTTCCAATCCTTCAAAATGAGTAAATGGGTATGCAGTGTGTTACTGTATTTCAAAGATGATGCAAAAGTATTTTATAATTTTTCTAGCAGTAATAGACATATTTTCTTGCTTTAAAAATTCTCTACTATCTCCAGGCCTTCTCTAATAATCTGTATAAATAATTAAATAAAATTTATATGATGTGTGTTTGCCTTTGTTTTGTTGTAAAGATGAAACAGGATAATTCATAAATATACTAAGGGCAGTAGTTGGCAGAGAGTAAGCACCCTGAACACATGCTTATTATAAAAAATTATTACACATTTGTGTTTTACCTTAGAGTTTGGTGACCAGAACTGACACATCTGAAGTAGAAAGTAAAGAAGTGATTGTGTAAAACTAAAACTATAGAGTTTACTTAGAAAATGTGTGCTGTGCTGCATATGAACACTTCAAAAAACATCTCTAAGAATGAAAGGATGGGCTCTTCAGTGATGCTGTGTCTGCCTGAAATGCTCCACCTGACCCTTTGCCTGGTCACTACCTCTTGTTCATTCTTCAAGACTGTGATTAAATATCATTCCTCAAGGCAGTGTTCCTTGACCCCCAAGGCCGGATCAGGTACCCTGGTCTACCTCTCGCATATTCTCATTGCAACTGTACTTAGATATCATAAAAAATTAATTTCACAAATAATTATCTCCTTGGAAATATCAAAACCTCCATGAGAACAGGTTTCAAGTCTTTGTTTCTTCTTCCATCTCCAGGTTCTAGCATTATGCCTGCTACCTAGTAGGCAGTCAGTAATACTTGTTTAAAGAATAAATTTAACTCTGTTACCCTTGCTAGTAGAGAAAAATGGAAAATCTAAAGGTCTGGAAGATCCAAAACACATTTGCATAGAAATACAAATAAAACATTTAGTTTCATTGTGTTTCTCCTTAGTGATTTAACTTCCTAATAATGTGTGGTATAATGAAAGATATTTTTTTCCTAGAGCTGAAACAGGATTAAAAGATCATCTACTTCTATCCTCTCATTTACCATCTTTTGTCTTTCCTAAGCAAAAAATCTGTGATGAAATGAAAGCTGGCTTTGTCTGTTACGGAGGTAGGCTTCTGAGAAGTCTTCATAAGCAGTCTACTATTGCCTGTAAGTGCCTACTGACTAGACCGTGCTTTCATGTCACCTTGTACTACGACCATTTAAAATGCAAGAGGGAAAATGTGGCCTTTGGGCCAGTCCCCTGGAGAAGGGGACACCGAAACTTATCTTCAAATAAGTTATCACAGACATTTTTCAACATGAAAACATATTTAAAATTTGAGTCTTCAATTTAGCATGCATGCATACTATTTGAGATATTTTATTTTCAAATAAAGATTTCTAGTTACTTATATTCAGAAATTCTGATTTAACAGGTCTGGACTGTGACTCAGAAATTGACCCTTTTTAGAAACACCCCCAAATCCACAACCACAGTTTGAAAAAACTCTCCTAGACCATAGAAAGCAAAATACATCTACATGAACATGTCAATATTTCCAGGACTTCTAATTAATCTCTGTCCCAAGTGCAGGGTCAGCATTTTCTGAGGAAAATTCAAACATCAACTGTACGAGGTTCCTTGTGGGGTACTGACAAAATGCGCACCTTCAGCGTTCCCGTATCTTCCTGACAGAGCTAATAGCACCACCACCCAACAGGATGCCTGCTGCCAGAAGAGATGTAAGATCGAGGCACAGACTCTTGTGGAAGCAGTCACACGATAAGCAATGAATGAGATTTCTTTATTCCTTCACATGAATTAATTAGCGTGTAACTAAATGGCCAGAAGAACCAAGTAACGGGCACTAGTTAGTGTGGAACTAAATGATCTGAGGAATCAGATAATAGGCAGGTCAGTTTTGCGAGAAAAAAATGTAAAAAGAGGAGAGTCAGGAGCGTGGTCAGGCAAGAAGGCACTCGTAAGGAAGCAGTTTAGGGGAAACAAGAGATCAGAACATGTGCATTCATGAAGGTAAGTCAGTCCAGAAAGGACTAAAAGAAAGCAACACCAGAGATAAAAAGTTTGCTATTTCCAAGTTACCTAGAGGGTCTTAATAAAACAAACTTGTTTATCCATCCACTCATCCATTCATCTAGATTCATAGAATCAACAACTATTTAATGAGTGCCATGGAACTGGGCCTGGAATAGGGCCTTGCTTTGGGGAAAAAAACGGTCAATAAGGCTGAAAGACACGATGGTCCCTGTCCTCACGGAATTTCCACGCCAGCCTGGTCTACCTTGGGGACAGAGAAAAAGTGGGTCTCATTACATAAATTACTGTGGCTCAGCAATTCAGAAATTATTTTATTGTAGTGGTTCAAGAAAAGTTTAGCACATTCAATTCACCGATTGTAATATATATTGTACGGTAACAGAAAAGTTTCAGGTACTTTTGTAAGTATTTTTGTGTGATTGTTTTAAAGTGTTCTTTAAAAATATCCTTACACTTTGCTACTTATTTTAAAAACAACTGGCACCAGATAGAGCCACATACTGGACGGGTCACACAGGCAGGCGATGCAACTGTTGGCCTATTCAGGATTCGCACTGACTGGAATCTACCACGGGAGGTAGATTTTCAGTCAGAGTCACAGAGTTTACAGTTGAGAGGAACTTTCAGAAACTTACTCTATGCCTCTCTATTCTAGGTTGTGTAACCTGTGGTCTAGAGCAGTGTTTTACAAACTGAGACCCATTCATGGATTGTGAAGCCAATTTGGTGAGAAACCAACTGAAGAAAATATCTCTTCAATTTAGAAGAGAAACAAGCATCTCTCCTTAATAAACTAGAATAGAAAATAAGAGTCCATCATCTGTTACAAAGGGTATTATTCTGTGAAACTTTTTGTTTTTTCCAGTGTTTAACACACAGTGTATACTGCGTTGCCCTGGAAAGTGTGGTACTTACTATGACTCACTCCCTAAACATTTTAGGAGCCACTGACGGAGAGCTGTTACGTAGCAAGCTGGTACTGAGACCTCCAGTTTCCAGTCTCTCATGCATTCCCAATATTATCTGGAGTGATAAACCTTTTTGTGTGAAAATGGAAATGAGAAGCTATCAAGTCAATGTACTTCCCTTAAGAGGTCCCAACAGCTTAAAAATAAAAACTATTGAACTTTACTCTTTTCCATAAATTTTTCCATCATAAAGCCTAGCAGAAGATAAAATAAACATAACCATTTCAGACAAGATGACATCAAACAAACTCTATTAAGGACCAGAGTTCACACTCAGCATCCACTGACTCTAAGGATTGCCAGGGCATCATCGGATCGAACTGTCTCGCTGAAGTTTCTTTTATTAGATGTTTCCTTAATCAACTTCTCATAACAATGCAGTGCAAGGACGGACTCAGAAGTAGTTAAAAGCCATCTGCTAAGGCCGGAGTCACTTAATAAAAAGTAACTTGTAATGGTTGCTGGAGGCAAAATCAAATACCAGAAATGAAATCAGGTGTGGGGATCAAAGGCCCAGTTTCACTGCTTCATGTGTCAGGATAAGCGGTCTGAGGCAGTCCCCTCCTTTCAGTGCATCAGTCTGTCTCAGCTGCTATGGTATCTCCATAAAGATACATGGCAATTATTCACCTTGGAACAGTAGGCAATAAACGAGTACAGAAGAAGGGAAAAATTAAAAGGCCAACTTATCAAATAATAATCTAAGCCACATTATACTTCGCCCTGATTGCAGCGTTCTCTCTTGGACTTAAGGATACATTTGGCTCCCAGCAACACTAAAGCTCATTATAATCATCATTAAAATAACTCTTTTCTTAAGCCAGCAGGAGTTGGGTGTCTCACTGAAGCTGTGCGTTCAGCTCCCAGGAAGAAGGAGAATCAGGCAGCGCAGCAAGTGACCCCTCGGGATGAGCCTGAATGGGCTCTGATGAGCTCCAAAGGGCTGTGATCCCAAGGTCTTCTGGAGGCAGAGAGCCTGCTGCCTCTTGCTTCCTGCATATCAGCAGTGCTTGGGCTGCTGCAGGAGGGAGACTGCAGCTTAATGAGTCACTTTCTTCCAGATTATACTGACGATACTTCCAAATGAAATGCAGGCATTATGTATACAAGGTACTTATTAAACATAAATAAAAATTATCCTATTGACAAGCACTCATGTATTTAGGTAAAATTAACATATCTACAAAAATTTGTGACCCATCTTTTCAATAAATGTGAAATATTTTAAATTCAGAAATTTAAAATTTCTATAAACATTAGTTCCTTTAAGTCCCTTTTCTAAAACTTCAGATTCACTGTCTCTACCAGCTCTTGTATTAGCCAGTTTTAACAAGAAACCAATAAAGTTTTAGACTCACTCAACTGTGTTTTGTAAAATAACTCAAAGCTTTTTATATCAATGGTAAAACTGTTTGATGTGTATCTCTGGCTATTGTAAACATGTTAATTTATTAGGCATTTAAAAAATCCTCCAAATAACTTAAAATACAACTCTCTGCTGTCTTATTTAAATGTCTTTTGTTCAGCAAGAGTTGAAACATTAATGAAATAGAAATAAAGAAAAAAATAAATCTGGAAACCCATTTTCTTGCATCATGACATAAAAGACAGTGTGAATGAAACAAGGATTTTATTTTTGACTTGGATAAAAAAGAAGGATAGTTTAAACTATCAACCAATGCAGTGTGTGGAACAGTTTATATATTTTTGACTAATAAACTTTCTATCTGCAAGAACAATGGATGCTACTCATTTAAGTAATTTAATTTTCTCAGCAAGGTAGTACCAGGAAGCACAAGAAGACTTTTATATACTGGTCAATGGGCAGAAAATGAAGAGAAAACTGATACCAAGTTTAGGAAAAAGGCAAAACCTTTCTCTTGACAAAGAACAATGGCTCAGTTAGTCCATTTTGCTACCTTTATCCTGTAATAGTGCAAAACCAGACCCACAAATGTTGGAGCTCTTCAATAAGTAAGGAGGGTCACAGCAAGAAAATTGTTTATCATTCGCAGAACAAGAAAAAAAGAAGTGGCATGTTTATTTTGCTTATTATTCTCTTGGTATTGGAACGTAGACTGGGTAAATTTCAAGCAGAAATATTCTATACGATAGTTACGGAATTGGGGATGAACAATGTTCATATCAAGGACGCCAAACATGAATATTGTAAGTTCTTTTTGGCAAAACAAATTACAATGCCCAGATTTATACTCAGGAAGTAAAGTGAAAATGGGTTTGAAATAATCATTTTAGGGAAAGGCCTATATTCATATTTAAAGATGTGAGGAAATATCAAGTCTCCTTGACTCCACCTGCATAGAATCCATCCACTTCTCTCTCTCCCCACTGTCATGCCCTCTCGGGTGCTATTAAGACCTCCCAACTGGACTTGCCAGGAACTGCCTTCCTTCCATCTGCTCTCCGTGTTGTACTGAAGGGAAGAAAAGGGTAAACTTCACCAGCTTCATTCTCATCATGCGGTTCTTCCGAGGGGTCCCTGGCAGTCTAACTTCCTTAACACCTACGCCAAAACTCTTCAGACCTGACCCCTGCTCACTTCTTTCCTTACGTCTTCTACCAGTTGTTCCACCCTCCCACATTTTTCTCCAGCAATACTAGACTACCTGAATTTTCCCAAAACTATCCTGGGCACACACAATTCCCTCAAGTTTTGATGCCCTTCTGCACTCTCTTCTCAGGTGAAATCTAATGTTCTCATGATCCAGTTCACAAGACCACATTCTCCAGAAAGGTACCCTTCATCCCCTAAAATGGATGGGTTCTCATGACTCTTTGTTCTACCAGCAACCTAACGTACTTCTAATCATTGCAGAACGGTTACCATGCTGTATTATAAGAACACGTCTACTCTTTGGTCTCCTCCAATCAACTTGCAATCTGCTTGAGGCCAAGAACAGCATCTTTCTGATCACTGTCTCTCCCAGCCTAGGGATTAACATAATAGTCACAATTATGGAATGCAAAAATTATGGAATGTCAAGCACAGTTCTAGCCCTTTATGTGCATTAGCCCAATAAAGCTCACAACAGCCCTTGTGATAGACTTATCATTGGCCCTTTTCTGCAGATGTGAAAATCAAGAGCTGGAGAGGTCAACTAGGGTTGTAGCTATCGATGAAAATGAATTTTGAGCACTATGTCATTTAACCCCAGAACCCATTTTCTTAAAGGTCACTGTTTTAAAGTACTTAACAATGAGTTTATAAGTGAGTGAGTGAAAGTTTATATCCCTAGGGTTATCAACACTTGCGTTTCTACTTTCAAGACATTCTCAGCTGTGATGATGAAAAATACGAGTGTTTTCAAAACATGTTGTTATAACCAATTATTATTACAATCAATGTAATTTGAATCCTAACAAGTTCATATCCTTAAAAGACATTATTTTCTAATAATGTAGAGTTACAAATATAGTCCCATTATTCTTTGACTTCAAATATTTATCCCTCTTTTCCTTAGTTTATTTGTTTCTTCATTTTCTCCTTGACCATCTCTAACTTGGTTGGAGGGAATAAAGTATAAAAAGCGTAACTTTAAGAACAAAGCTATAAAGTATCATCGAAACATTTCATATCTAACCAGTGCATATGTAACTTGTTTATGGAAAGTAAGCTGAAGAATATAATCCTGCACATAATAGCTAATGCTGACAGTTAACATCTGTTGAGTACAGATAGGTGTAAGGCACTATTCTAAACACTTGCATATTTATCCCACTTAATTCCCACAAGAATTCTGTACCGTTATTAATCTGGGCTTAAAGATAAAGAGTATAGAAAGGTCAAATAATTGTCCAAAGTCAGTCATATACTAAGTGGTGAAGTTGACATTTAAAGCCAGGCAATCTTGCCACAGATTACCGGATTGTTATAATGTTTAAAGTGGAAGTAATTTATAATTTTCCCCCCCCAAAGGAGAGCAATCATCAGCAGTCTAAGCACCAAATTTGAAAATATAAAGCTAACATTTGTGCCACCTTTCCCCTCCCTTAACTGTTTCACACAGTTTTGTACTAACTCATTAGCACTTAGCAGATAAAGACAAACATGAAGTTGAGTTTTAAACAAAGAAAACTGAGTTATGAAACCATGTGTCTCTGTAATTTTTAAACCCAAGCAATTGGAATATTTTATTGAGTAAAGAGAACACTGATAAAGTATTCATTTTCTTATGTTTTGCTTATTTGGGACCTATCTTCTGTTCTTTATTCTGATTCCACATTATCATGAGTTCCCAATGATACTGTGACCGTTACTTTTTGGAATGCTTCATTTCAGCCTCCATCTAAATAAATGCAAAGAGAGGATATTCTGATGTCTGCTTAGAATTATGAAAATGCGATCTTGTTTAAGGTAACAGTTCACTTGGAACCACAGGGTAATTGTATTGCTTGATGAACAGTCTCTCGGAAAGTACATTCGTCTCTCTGTCCTTAGGTCCATCCCTGTCTCTAACCTGGCTGCTGCTGTGTAGCTGTCTCACTGTCTCTTTCTCCATATCTGTCTCTCTCCTTCTCATTTTTTCTTGCTGTTTTACATTTCTCTCTACCCTTGCCAGCCTGTTTCGAAGTACTGAAATTAATTTGTTATTTAACATATAGTATATTCTTCATTTCAACTTTAAAAATTGAATTTTAATACCTCCAGGTAAAAACAAAATCATTCATTTATTTATAAGGCTACTGTTCAGTCCTTACTTGTAGGGTTGGTGGTATTTGATGATTAGTAATGATAATGCTAGTAATAATAGCTACTGTTTACAGAGCACTCACTATGGGTTAGGCACCATTTGGTCTAAGCACTTATCATGTATCAGTTCATTTCATATTAATGAGGCCCCTAGGAATTGAATTCTACTATTATCCTCATTTTACAGTAAGAAACCTAAGGTTCACCCAGGCAGCCTTGCCTAGAGCCCAAATATTAGCCTCTGTGCTAAATTCTTAGTGGTTAAGAATCTTAAGTGCAGCTAGCTTAATCATAGCTACAAAAACGTAGCTAGCTCAGGCTCTGAAATTCATCAAACATGGGTGTGAATCTCTCTGTCACCACTTACTAGCTCTGTGTTCTTAGGCAAGCATCTCACCTTCACTACGTTTCAGGTTTCTCATCTAGAAATCCAGGTATAATACCTACCTCGCTGTAAGAATTAAGAGAACTAAAACTAGAACATCACTATCATATACTACATGCCATAAATTATTATTAAGCACAGCCACAGAAATGCACACAATACTTCTAGATCGACATTCAGTTCACTTTTTAACGCTGCCTGAATGCAGGAACCAAATAATACACTGTGGCTCTTAACAAATGTCAGATTAGAAAGTAAAATGACCTGTATTACTCTGTGCCCTCACAGATTTCCACTGCTCACTCTCTGTGATCAGCCTCGGTCTCAGTGCCACTCCAAACCTAGAACGAGTGCTGTTCCTACCGCAGGGCAATGTAAAGAGCTGTTCTTCAATATGTTGGGTGACATCCAGTCTCCTTGCCAGTCAGGTTCTTGTCCCTCATCTTACCTCCTTGGGTAGCTGGGCTCCCATTTTAAGGGGATTCCACCTTGGTAACACACGAGAGCAGCCATCATACTTAGTGGGTACCCCTAAGAACAGGTAAAAGATAAGAATGATAGAGATGATGCCACCCCACCGAAGGACAGTTCTCTTCAGCCTCCATTTTTAATTTAACCCTTTGGTTAACTTGAACCTAGAAATATGAAAATAATGAGCCTTGCTGCCTTCATACATTAGCAAAGAAAACAGACATGGAATAAGTGGCAGCTTTAAGAGTCTGTTTCATTGAGGGACTTCTTTTCTTTATGCTCTATATTTTGACTTAGGAGATTGCCATTTACCTCTCTGACTTGAAACTCAAGTTACACACTAATTTTTCTCCCCCATCACCAGAAACAAACTAATAAGCCCACTGTTGGTTCTAAACCAGACAAAATCTGAACTGGGATATCTGTGATATATTATCCTGAATCATTTAAATTTTAAAAAGATGGCCTGAATGAGCTCAACAATACTAGATGCCTCTCATAAAATCAATACTATTATTCCTCCTACGAATGTTTGCATCTCTTGATTTTGTGTTTTTCCTGTTTCCTCAATTTAGAATACAGCCATCTACCAAACTTCTTATCTTTGTAGGTAAATATTGAATAATAAATGTGTATAATAAGTGAGAATCTGAGTTCTAGAGTCTCAAGCTCATAGCCCATGAGAGTGTTTAGTTTCACTGCCTTAATAATTTAAAAGAGGTCTAGCGGGGAGGGTATAGCTCAGTGACGGAGTGCGTGCCTTGCATGCACAAGGTCCCGGGTTCAATCCTCAGTACCTCCATTAAAGATAAATAAATAAATAAACCTAATTACCTCCCTCTCCCCACCAAAAATAAAAATAAATAAGTAGAAGATTTCTAATGGGAGGCTTTTAGGACGTATGTGCACTCCCAGGTCACCGCAGAAACCACGAGCCTCTGTTTTCCTAAGGGCTACCCAATCTACTCTCTCATGGTACTTAACTGGTTCTTGTTACGCTTTTGAATTTGCGAAGTCTGAATTAGATGCCCCTAAAGGTATGTATTACCTCCAAAGTGTCCCAGGGATAAAGGGACTTCATTGTGAAAAGATCCTCAGTTAACAAAAAATTTACAGATACAATTAAAAATTTAATTATTAAGGTTTCATTAATTTAACAAAAGCCCTGCTATCAGAGACACTGCATTTGTGTGCTGTGAGGCAGTCTGTGTTGCAGACCTAGATTTACAGACTACTATACATACCTCAAGCTTTAGAAAATTACATTACCTTTAAGCAAGATGACTCACCTTTAATAGGTAATAATTGGAAATAATTCAGAAATACTGCTTTTAAAACTTAGTTTAAGGTACTTAAATGCTGAAAAATTAGACTGTGCTAGACAGTCAAGTAAGAAAGAAATGCATGAATCCTCGGGAATCAATGCAGAGATTTTGTTATTTTTAATGTGAGTAGGAATACAGCTAATAATAGAGCATTAATGAAATGGTAAACCTGGCAGTAGTGAGATTCCAGAATCTACAAGGTTCCAAAGAAGTCAAGAAGGGCGTGCTGGGCAGCGTGTTGGTACTTTTCTATTTTATGTAAGGCTAATACTTTCTACTGTATCTTTTGGTATATTAATTTAAATTTTCTTACAGATTAAATATCAGATTAAAAATATATTCATTCATTAAATATTTGAAAATCCATAATTTGTTGTGTCTACTGAATGTCAAATTTAATAAAGACATGTCTATCATCAGTTTGGCATGTTACAAAAGCAAAAGTAACTTTAGATGGACAAATAGTTAAAATTCAACATATACGTATTGCATTAGGTATTTATGTCTTTAAAGTCTATCAATGCCTTAGCTTTTAAAATATTATAAAAGTACTAAAAACACAAAGAGTTTGTAAAATGTAGAATCCACCCTCATGGAAACTACTGTCTACAATCTGATTGATTGTTAGAACACTATGCTTCTAACGCTTCCTATGCTTTTCTAGATATATACACGTCTACCGTGTTATTGGTATACGAGCATATATGAATTAGTTATTAGTCCTTTTAGACAAATACTTAGACTCTCCTAACTGGGGCATACACCCATAGCTGTGAATTATTTGGTATGCTTCGTGACTTTGACTTGAAGATTTTCTCAGTAACTATATGCCGTACAAATATGTTAAAAAAGAAACAATACTACAACTCAACAGAAATCACATTAGACAGAAACCTTGGTTTTAAAACAAAATTAAAATTCCAAATAATGCATTGGTTTAAATATAAAGCCTTCTTTTATTATATGAAGTGCGTATAGTTTAAAATTAGTGCACTAGACATTATTATCATTGAGATATTTCTGGCATTATCTAGTTGATTTCTGTGAAATACAGTCCAGTGCTCCACGTGTAAGCATCACCACCTCTGGACTCAGGGGAGGTGGGCCCCTGGGCCCTGTGTTTTACACGGCCTCACTGTAGCCCCCTGGCATTCTGCCCTCCTCAAGTGACAAAGAACCTGCAGGGCCAAACGGGTGTGTCCACCTGTAGCTTATGGTACCTTTTCTAGACCGTTCTCCAAGATACCTAAAACTCTGGCATCTCCTGCTCTAATGCTCCTAAACTTAATCCAGGACCTTGGAGACCTCTTTCCCGCTCCGTCCTCCTGAAGGTAGAATACTCTGCTGATGTGTGTATTTCTAGACCAGAGGGTTGGTCAAGACAGTGCTTCGGGGGCTGGGAAGTAGTGGTAAAGGACTCAGAAATATGGTTCATGAGAACTGGAGCACAAAATCCCTCGTGCTGTAGCACTGAGCAGGGGGTGGAAAAGTGAAGCATCAGGCCACAGGTCTGACACGCAAGTCCAAGAGTTTGAATTCTGAATTCAAACCTGCACCTCTAGGTCATGATGAAAGTATATTTAATCAAGGTAGGAGAAAAGAACATACTTAACAGTTCGTTAACTTATTTTACAATTTTTAAAATATTTCCCTATGCCCCACAAAATGTTAGGGGTAAGACTATAATTAGTACACTTAACCTCAATGTAAAACTGCGATGTTCAAAATATAATTTCTTATATAATTACTAATATAAATTCAATCTGACTGTAAGGAGTTTTACGTGTCACTGTTAATTAAAACTGTGCTTTTTCACCTGTGATGATCCATTTATTACAGTAAAAGTCGTTAATGTTTGAACCAATAACAAATTACAAAATGTAATTGCAAGGGCTGTTTTACTTCTGAAGATAGGTAGCAAAATTGCCTTAATATTCAACAATGGTGAGGTAATTTTGAGTGTTACCATATCCCTATCTCACAGTCCACTGGGTTTAGAATTGGCAGCAGGCAATGCTGTAATTTTTCAGTTTCTTAATTAAATTTGGCCATTAATTTAACTATTCTATCATACAGGAAAGAGAGTATATAAAACCCTATTTGTGAGTTAATTTTTCTTTCGACTTTTACTAAACAATTTCTAATGGATGCATATGGTTATAACATTTACATCTAGAATCTTTTTATCTATTCACGGACTTAAGATTCACATCATTGGGTACATTTCGGGAGAGGGGAACTTAGTCTTCTTATTTACTTCCTTGACATAAAAACTCACATCTTCAATGTATTATATTTATGACAGAAAAACGTACAAAGCACTTGTCAAACTATTATCTTATTTATTTTTCATTACTACTATCTGAAGTATATTGTCATTATCTTCATTTCACAGAGGAATTAAACAGGTTCATAGAAGATGAGGAAAATCTCCCAAATCACATAGCAATTATATGGCAAAATCTCTGACTCCTATCCTGTATTCTTTTCCAAAACACCGTATTTCTCAAAAATCACACACTTTGTGGCAGACAACAATGGGAATTCTTAAGTACACAACACTGACATTACTTTACCCAAATCAATAAATATTGCCAAGTCAAAAGATGTCTGGGAGGATGAAAGATAGATCAGACATAGTTCCTGCAACCAAGGAGCTTACCTGCTAATACTGAAGCTGAGAAACACCTAAGTCAAATGAAAGAGAATAGGCGTCTAAGGAGAAAGTCTGAGTGTCCCGGAGGAGTGCAGGGCATCGTAGATGTTCTAAGGAGGGAGGTAAGACTTCTGACAAGAGCAATCAAAAACGCTTATGGCTCACCAGGGACAGCAGAATGTGAGCTCAGCTTCCTACGATGAATCAAGGTATACAGGGAGAAATCAAAGTTTCTAGGTAAATGAAACAGCATAAGCAAAAGCTTCCAATGGGAAAAAAATGTGTGTGAGTGTGTGGGTGTGTGGGTGTGTGGGGTGTGTGGGTCCTTGCCTACGTCCATATTCTATATCTATGGCTACATCTGTGTTTATAACTATATCTATAACTATGTCTAGAGCTACATCTATACCATATAACAGGGATATCTATAGGGAGATATCCACATCTACAGGTTTGGTAATACCTGCTAAACCTGACCGCTGAAGAGACAACAGCTTACTAATAACAAAGAGCAGCAGATTTAAAAACCAATCTGATATACTTTAACCTATCAGAGGAACTCAGAACAGAAAAAAAGATAATAAAGGACAATGTAACTGAGGGATGTGGAAACCCAAATTTTCACATGTTGATTGATATTTTCATACGTTGACAGTGGGAGTGTAAAATATTTGAGTCAGCAAATCTAATTCCAGGAACCTACACTTAGATAATTGACCAAGTATGCAAAGATACACGCAACAGCACATTAATTATAGTAGCACAGGATAGTAGTAGTAGTATTTATAATGGAGGAAATGTGAAAACAGTCCAACTCTTCATCACATGTAATTTTAAAAATAAATTATGGAACATCTATTTCTAAAAACTGGTAGATCTAAATGCATTAAGAAATCAACATTACATTGTTAAATGAAGAGAGTAAATGATGGAACAGTAAATACAGCATGTCTGCACTGTAGTAGGTAAAATACATGTACGTATACATAACGAGTATGGAAAGGTGGGCACCAAATCATACACAGTATTTCTCTCTGAATATAGGACTGCAAGGAACTTTCAAGTTCTACTTAACAATAGCACTGAATGCAAGGAGTATGCAAATTATTTCTAGTTTAATTACTGTAAGTTTAATCACTATAAGTTGTCATAACTCATAATACATAATTCTCCCCAACCTTATTGCATCTGAGGGGTAAATTACTCAAATAATCGCAACCTTATTTAGAATTTTTCCTTAATTATGTTTGATCTGAAGACCACAAAACAGCACTACAACAACTGATTTTCATAAATATAAACAAGGTTTTTTTGTGCCAAAATGTCCAAAAGAAAAAAAAGGACGGATAGGTTAGGTTTCCTGCTTGATGACAGAATAATACTTTCATTTGTTCTGAAGACCAAAAATATCAATTATTTCAAATAAAACTTTATACCTCCTAAGGTTATTCTTGGATTTTCTATTTTCTTCATCTCTTTTCCACAAAAAGAAATGCTCCCTCAAATAATCTTTCAACAGTATTTTAATTAGCCAATTACTTATACAACTGTAAACCCCTCTTAGAATTTCAAAAATTTTATGTACGTGTCAAAGCAACAATATGCATTTTTACCTGTCTGAGTCTATTACTCAAAATGGAATCTGCCAGGTAATACAAAGGTGTAGGGAGAAAGGGATGGAGGGATAGAGCGGGGGAGAGAGGGAGAGGGAAGGAAGGAAGGAGAAAGAAGGAAGGAAGGAAGGAAGGAAGGAAGGAAGGAAGGAAGGATGGAAGGAAGGAAGGAAGGAAGGAAAAGGAAGGAAGGAAGGAAGGAAGGAAGGAAAAGGAAGGAAGGCAGGAAGGAAAAGGAAGGAAGGAAGGAAGGAAGGAAGGAAGGAAGGAAGGAAGGAAGGAAGGAAAAGGAAGGAAGGAAGGAAGGAAGGAAGGAAAAGGAAGGAAGGAAGGAAGGAAGGAAGGAAGGAAAAGAAAAGAAAAGAAAAGAAAAGAAAAGAAAAGAAAAGAAAAGAAAAGAAAAGAAAAGAAAAGAAAGAAAGAAAAGAAAAAACTTAGTACCACTGGTTGCTGTGAAAACATTTTCACAATGACCTATTTATTTATATAAAAAATGACAGGCCCACCCCACTCCCCGTCAGTATATTTCACTGTGGATCCTGCAACTTCAAATGACGTTTTTCAAACTTAGCTTCAGGTTTGCCACCAGATTTAGGTCACAAATTTAACTAGTTTCTATTCTTTCAGTTTTTTTTTTAAAGAAGAGTTTCCAAAGCATATTAGTTGAAAAATAATATTGATTTGTACATGCATATGTCTAAAGCTGTCAGTGCCTTTTTGAGGTTGACAATGCCTGATACTATAGATCTCAGTAAAGATGGCTTGTCAGTTGGGATGGTAAAAAGTCTATGCAAAGTCATTTTCCACTAAAGAAAATTGTCAAGATTGAAAGTACCCTGACTGTTATTGATTATACGGTAGCAGGAGTAGAGTTGCCTGAGGAAATGGTGACTGGCTAACATACTGAAGATACAGAGAAGTGCACTGTTAAGTTCAAGTCAAATGCAACAGTATACACAGTTTCCTGTCACTTGACGGGAGAGTTTTGGAAAGTGAATACCAACTCTGCCACTACTTGACAACTTCAAGTAACATGCACTTTTTATAGGCATTTTAATATAGAAACAACAGTGACTTTCATCATCATTAAATTATTAACAGTCATCTCATTGAGTCCTTCTGTGTCATGGAGAAAGTAAAGAGGCAAAGTAGCCAAAATTTTTCAGCAAAATTTTCCACCATAACACGAATTTCTCTCAAAATACTATTAAACGTCACAAGATTTTTAACAATGCTTCTATCAGATCTCACCAGGGGAGTCTCTGACTCATCATATTAATTGAACTCTCAGAAATGAAATGTTGATTGTAACAACTGCTATGAACACTTTTGAAAAGCGTCCCCAATCATTACTGACCTCACGGAACAACAAATAATTCCTAACTGACTATGGAAAGCAAATAAAGTATTTTGGTTGGACAAATCCATACTTTCTAAAGACTACTGTTTGACCAACTCTGACCATCATTTTAAACAATGAAACCTCCCTGACGTTTTAGAGAAGAGTTAAAGACTTGTTCTTCTAAAATTCAGAAGATAATAATTGTGGGGACAATGTCAGATATCAGGACACATTGCCATGTGGCAGATTTACATAACATGCTCCTCTCCCTGGGTTACGTATCCCAAACCAAGGTTTTGCATTGGCTAACAATTACCCTGTGTACTCGCAAGCAACTGAAGCGTCTGCATCTGCTACTGCAGGTTAAATAAATAAATAAATAAATGGCAGGCAATAACACAATATGTGTGTGATTTAAGGAACAGTTCCGCCACAGCCCCTAATTGCTCTCAGGATCTGAATTGGCAAAACCATAAGACATTCAACAAAAGGCTCTATGCAGGTAGGCCTATAAAACCTAATTATTTCTCACAAAGCAGACCATTCCATTTAAAATGAAAGAAAGCTATGAGCAATAAAGACCATGCTATTAACAATTAGTCTTCTGCACACATGATTAGACTCAGAGAGATAAAGAAGCCTCTAAATTTAATGATGAACCCCATATTTCTGGCAGGGTTCAATATTCTGTGCTAATTATGCTGAAGACCTTGTGCTACTTAAAAGGACTCAGACTGCAAAGTATGACACTATCTCCATGGATTCACTGCTAACACTTAATGTTTAACTTTGATACTGTAGTGCATTTGAATGTATGAATTCAGGAGTAATTTTTTTTTTATTTCTTACAACCATTTTTAGGAATGGTTTTAAGCCTTCACCAACCATAATATTTACTGACATGTATGTGATTCAGTATTTCATAGAACTTAAAAAAAAAAACTCTTATTAAGGCTGAGAATCCTATTTCAAGGAGGAATCAAAATGAATCAAAAGATTCACCCAGTAAGTAAAGCCAGTATAAAATGGGAGTTCAGAGCAGGGAATCCTATCTGTTGTTTACCAAATACTTTTTTAAAAAAAATTTATTTAAAATGAATGATGCAAAAGAAAACAGAATGGGCCCATCAGAATCAAGGAAACAAACACTAATGTGAATTTCTTTATTAAATAGAATTGCCATGCCTCTTCTAAGTAGAAAAGATGTGCTCTTTCATATAGCTTTGTACTAATTTGGTTGTATAAAGGGTATTTTCCTACTAGCATGCAAATGTAACTTCAGTTAATATAAATGGAAGTTATCTACACACCACAGCTGTGCAAGAGTCCAAAGTTGAAGTTATTGGTAGTGTTTAACATATAAGTTATTTTAAAAGGAACTTACATAATAGAATGCCAAAAAAATTCTAGATCTATAAATCACACAGAGGAAATACTATCTTTGCCATTAAAATGGGACGGTCAGGGAAGATCTCATTTTCTGTTGGACTGTGTTTAATTTGCAAACATTTATAGTCTTTGTGAAATTAAAGAGAATCCTATTGGCATTCAAGTAATATTGCTTGAAAAGAAAACTGTTTAAATTTTATTTCTGAATGTGTGGACTAGGAAAACAAGTAAAACAGTTTTAAAGCCACAGGGAAGCAGAGGAGTCTTTTTTTTTCCCCCTCTTAACTGCACAATAGTTAGTGTCTCCATAGAAACTGATGGTATTTCAGTGAAGTGTCATTAACAAACCTGAGCTTCTAAAATACACACAAGTATGTTTCAAAAGACATTGAAATACATATATGTCCATCCTTCCCCAGAGTAAAAGGTGATTTTAAATCTTTGCAGAGCAAAGACAATAGCTCAAAATTATAATGGTCTCTGGGTGAAACTAAATTCTTTTTCTGTCATCATCTTATTCAAAGACCATACAGATTAAGAGAAAAATTCCTTATTTTTGTGATTGAATATTTCTTTGTAGGATCTTACTCCTTGTAAGTTATTAATTAATTATAATTATATTTGTTTATGTTTGCTTTCCTAACTCATAGGTACCAAGAGGGCAGGGGTCATGGCTAATCCATTCACGACTATCTACCCAGTCTGGAACTTAGCAGGGCAGATACAAACTCTTGTTCTGTAGTGACCCCTCTCCAGCCTTCCCCCATCACCCTCACATTCAATTTTACCCCTATTCCTTATCACATTTAAAAACACTCTTAAACACTGACCTTTTGTAGACAAATGCTTTCATATCATCAAACAGAGGTAGTTTGATCAAAATTACATATCGGTGGTCTAAGAGTCTCAAGTAACCCAAAGTTAGCCTCATGTTGGATGCCAATGAGCTGTGTTCCCTCGAGCAGGTCATTTATCTCCTCTGGCTTTAGTTATTCAAATGCAACAGGCTGGTAGCCCTCAGATATATTCTAGCTATATTATTTGAAAAGGACAAAGAGTATGGCTCAGGGTCATGTCTGAATCACTGTGTTTCAATTTAAACCTCAAACTTCTATATTCTAAAGTTGAAAAGTCAGGTTAACAGCTGTGTATTAGTTTCCTATTAACAAATTGCCACATATTTTATTGGCTTAAAATGCCAGAGATTCACTCTCTGACGGTTCTGGAAGTCATAAGTCTAAAACCAGATTCACTGGGCTCAATGAAGGTGTCAGCAGGGCTGCATTATTTCTGGAGGTTCCCAGGAATTGCTTCCTTGTCCTCTCTAGCTTCCAGAGGCAACCCTCATTCCTGGCTTAAGGCTGCAACACTCTGCCTTCCCCACATCTTCTTCTCTGACCCTAACTCTCAGGTCTCCCACCCGTAAGGACCCCCATAATCACCCCACGCTTGTGATTACACCGCATCCACCCAGATAATCCAGCATAATTTCCTCACCTCAAGAGACTTAATTCCATCTGCCAAGTCTCTTTTGCCCTATAAGGTAACATATTCATAGATTCCAGAGATTAGAAAATGGACATCTTTGGGGCCATTATTTTGACTACATGATTCAAAAAAACTTTAAACTTTAACAGAATTTTCTGGTACATCTGTGAGGTTTAGATTTTAAGATTTCTATTAGCCACTCCCAAATATACATATTAGCCCTCCCCTTTAGCTTCCTGATAATTGGCTTCCCTTCCATCTATAAGTCATAGCTTTTATAGGAAAATCTTTCGCATGCAAAAAATAAATGTGACAGAAGTCTTTGGAGACTAGGTTAGATTCAGGTAATAGCTAGATACCAAAAACACAAATACAGGTTTCTGCTTAGAGATGATACATCAGAGAGGAGAAAACAGGCATTTCATTATGTACAGATGCCATGAAAACTCCACAAAATTTATGACAGAAGTTCTGTAACACCAGAAGCTCATTATGAAAACATAAACCACTACTGCTCAGCTTTCTGCATATAGTCTTAATGATGGTGGAATTTATTTGTTTCTACCTGTAGAGTATAAAGTATACTGTAGTAACAGGGAGGTCTGGGTATAGCTTTTCTCACCTTGAGAAAGTCACTAACTAAGATTCACATTTGTAACAAGGCCGTTTTCTGTAAGATTTAATTAAAATGAACTAATCTGGCTCTTTTGATTGCTTTTAAAATTATCTTGTATTTTTCCAAGAAATGGAACATTATAAAAAGTAAGGAAATAGAGCACTTCAGCAGTAGTGATTAACATGAGTGCATTTACAAGAATTTTTGTAGATATACAATTAACAATAACATTTTAGTATATTTCCCAGGAGCCTGTGGTTTTTGGCTTTGGGGAATACATTTCATTTTGCTGATTTACTCCATTGCTCATATCTTACCAAGTTATTTCCCAAAAGATGAATAACTAGCTATGCAGAGTCTCATCCTTCAGATGGGAAGAATGTAAATTTGCTCAGTTTGGTAGGTGAATTAGCTCTTTTTAGCCACAAAGGTCCACTTAATAAATTATGCTCCAGTGCACTAAATGGTACCTCTGTGACCAGCAAGGTCCTTTTTTCTTTTTCTTTTCTTATCGTCCTCTAACCCTCCCAATAGTGGGCAATTTTCTCCCCACTGGGTGGGGGAGAGGAGCTTATTATCTCTGAGGCACTTCACAATGTCTCTGTTAACCAGTCCTCAAAAAATTACCTGCTGCTACTCCTACACGTTTCTCCACTATTCTTCCTCCAAAACCTTAGGACATAAAACATTCTATCTTATTATAATTCCCATTTTCAAGATTGAAAAACAAGAAGTCAAGGCCACAGAGGTTACATGATGACTCAGTATTGAAGACAAAGGACTCAGAATCTGTGACTTTAAACCTCCCTTTCTGCGGCTTAGCTGAGATGGGAAATTTACATTTATAGTCACTGCAAGAGCAACTTATTTCAAATAATCCATGAAAAAGCAGAACCGTTTTCACTTCTGCTCTGGAAAAATCAGGCCATCTGGCTGCCCTCATGACACGTTTGAATAAGAATATCAGGTTGGAAATTTAGGTCAAAGCAAACCAAGAAGAAAAGAGCTTGACAAGAGTGGACTAACATATTTAATGTCAGGGTGATTTTGGATTTGTCCTAAAATTTATGGATGCATGTTTTTAACTGTATTGGTGACATTTAGCTTGAATTCTTTTATCTTATGTTCATGCTTGGTGAATCATCATGAAATTTGGGCTCTGAAATGGAAAAAAATAGATAAAGTAGGTAGAAGGCAGAATAAAATTAAGATGAAGGTGGCACCTACATTTTAAATCTCTCTTTTCCTTAAGAAAAGTAAAGAAAAAGGCTTATTCATGTTCAGAGAACTAAAAAACAAATAAAAATAGGGCATAATACAAAAATAAATAATCAAGTTACTGAAAATAACTATGTATGCACAGCTCTATAATGCACAATTTGCTATCAAGTTTTAAATCAGAGTCATATGTTTGTTTGTCTTTGAGGTAAGGTTTTGTAAGGTTTTTTTTTTAAATGAGGTATCCCATACTTGTAAGGCCATGTCCTATTTTCGAATTGGAAATGTATTTCCGCTTCCATATCATTATCAATTTTGATTACAACTATGAATGAGAGTAGAAAGACTAGAAAGGTGAATATAAAAGCAAAAATAAAGAGTTATGTTACAGGTTATAGGAGTGAAGTCTTATGTGTTTTACAAACTATGTAATGATATTAATCCAAATAAAAGAAAATTTAGATTAATTATAGATTGGCCCCCCTTCAATTCATTAAAAAAAGCATTGTGACAAGTGATTTAATAACTCATATAATTATTAAACTAAGTGTACATAAGACAGCTGAAGTAATTCTACAATACGAGTGAAAACATATATGTGTCAGCCTCACTGTATAATTAGTTCATCTAAAACTGTTATTTAGAACAGGCATTTGTCTTAATTTTATCATTTTTACACAATAGAACAATGAATAAATGTCCCTAAGATTGGCTATTGCAAAGATTTAACCATGTTTTATGGGTATGACTGAACAGATTAGTAATCCAAGAAATGGTTTTGAGATAATTAGGGGATGGAGAGTCCTAGTTTTTGTTGTTAAGAATTTCAGATTTTTTTTTTCATAATATAAAAAACGTATCTAGCAAAATATTGCTTTGGGAGGACATATTTCTTTTGTATGTACCACAGGGCATGGTAAAGAACAAGGTGTATACTGAGAACTGAATAAATATCATGGCCAATTGAATCTGAGAAGCAATTATCATTTTAAGTCATCCTGCCATCACTAGGTGAAGCCTTACATATCAAAGGGGAATATTTTGTTCTCCCATTAGAAAGTGCTTGAATCCATTAGGTGACCAGAATCTATTTAATGGAATGGTTTAAAGGTCTCTTACTTCTCATCAGTGGAAGAATCGGTATTTAAGAGAAGAACGCCTGAGCCCTGATTCTGTTTTCATTTGTATATGGAAAAAAAAATCTTTGATTTGATAATTCAGCATTACAGTGTGATGACTTTCTTTCCTGGATTTCCATTTCTTGTGGGGAAAGAACACCACCATTATCATCAAGTAGCATTTACTGGGTGCCTAATAGCTGCAGAAGAATACAAAGCTCCATAAATCAGCAATCTTCTGCAACAGAGCAATGATTCTCCGAAGAATTTATGGACTTGATAAACTAAAATATGAAAAAGCAGATAGTGTTAAACTACCTAGAAATTAAGCATATAGAAAGAAAATTTTCTCACATCTTAAGCTCTACCTTAATGCTTTTAGGCCACTTGTTACCATCCAATGCACCATTTACAAAATGGCCCCAGTAATCTGAAAAAAATTAATGTAACACCGAAAGGTGAGGAATTTCACCTCTAAGCACAGAGACAGTCCAGTCTATAAGGAAGAGTGGGCATGAAAATTAGATTGAAAATCTTTCTCCTTCTCCCTGTCTCTTTAACAAACAATACAGACATTTGTATATTGCTCTCAACCTCATATAAAAGTATCATAAAACCAGACAACAAGAGGTAAAAATGATTGCTAATTCATTTTATCATCACTAATCTATATCAAAAAACTGTGTGCTAGACACTGTGCATGCATTATTTACTTACTTCTCACAAAAGATCTGATGAGGTAAGCAGTATTCATATCTCCATTTTTTTCCCAGATGTAGAAACTGAGGCTTAGAAAGGTAAAATAACTTGCTTGCGGTCACCTGGAAATACAGACCAAAAAACCCCCTAAAAAACACCCCCCCCAAAAAAAAAGAAAGAAAGAAAAAGGAAAAAACTTAACCCTGTGCTAGTCACTCCCAGAACTGTGCCTCTCACACAGTGCCATGTTGACTCTCATCAGATTTCTTTATGGACAGCTATGAAATTTTACCATAATTAAAATATATATCTATATGTTAGTGAATGGAGGATAGCATAAAAACTGGCAAGAAATGTTTAATTTTCCCCATGTTCAAAACTAATATGGTCATATTACTTCTGATCATATGCGTTAAATTATATGAGAAGAGTAACATCGGTAATTACAGCCGGGTACGTACTTGGGCTTCCTCTACGGCTAGAGTAGACTGTTGGCTTTCGGGAGAGACTTCTTTTTCTTTACTACAAACATATACTAATCTGGAAAAAATACTTCTGTGAAACATATTACTCTGTCAGGTGTTTACCCCATAATGTTTGTAGAACTACTTGTAGGGGAATCATGACCATAATGTAATGATGGAAGTATGATAAGACTGCAGAAATTTGGAATTTTGGGGGTATGTAGGGCAACTTTTTTTGTGGCTGAAAATCATAAGAAACAAGGAAACAGGTCTAACTGGTGTTCTTTCAATTGTCAGTGGGCCATATTCTTCTCAGGTAAAGGAAAAGAAAGAGAAGGAAGGTGATGGAAAGAAAAGAACTAGAAGTGTAGGAAACAGGGTTGTTTGCTCAGCACCATCTCCCATCTTCTAGAAACTCCAGTCTATTTTCTCCTCACAGACAGTCACCATATGAATGCTCATTTTAGTTCAGAATGACTCCATTCTTGGGCCACAGATGATTTGTTTAGCAGTGAATAGACCACTTAATCAACAGGGTCAACTCAAAGTCCTTTCCCTAGATTTAAAGAACTAGAGATGAAAAAGAAGGTATTGTGGGCTAACATAGCCATCTTCGCATGATGCCATCAGAGAAGTTAGAGCATTCAGGTAGGCACTGAAGTGAAGACACAAAAACAAGCAGAAACCAAAGGTCAAGAGAAAATGTCAGCATTTAAATCTTTGGTTGTGGTTATTTCTGAGGGCCATTGGCTCCTGTCTAATGCCACTGTTTTATCATGCACTCTTTTCATGAAATGGATAATCTAATAGATTTCCCATTTTGGTCAAGTTAGTTGGAACTTAGTTTCTTCACGGGAACCATAAAGAATCCCAAATAAATGGCTACCACATACTGAGTATCTCAGCATACACTGGGCACTGTGACAGGCACTTCACAAACCTTCTAACGTTTGCAGACATCCTGTGATAAAGATACTGTTCTCTGCATTTTATAGATAGAGAGACAAACTGAGTGAAAGTCAGAGATTAAATTGCCCAGGGTTTTGCTGCAAGAAGTGAGGTAGACAAGGTTGACTTATGCTTGCTGATATGCCTCCTATAATACTGGTCTGGAGAAAATCTACGGACTACTCACCGATGTCTGAGTAAAAGAAACAAACAAAACCAAACACTTTTAGAGGTAGCACACCAGTTTAAATAGCATTGCAAAACAATAGGATCAAAAGGTTCAAATACAAGGCCAAGTTTTATCATTAAAGCTTTATCAATAACTCAGAAAAATAAATAGGTAGCAATAAAAACCCAAGTATGAATGTATCCCCACGGGTGGCACTGTTCTGAGGAGGATTTTGAGCCAGGGAAACTAACCACCACTTCTTACATACAAATATATACATTTCTTTACTTCCAAGCAACTGACTAGCAAATGAAAGTCAGAAAACAACTCCTCTGAAACTTGGGGACTGACTGTATCAATAATGTTCTGTTTGATAGAATATTTAAAATTACAGAATCATATTTTCAAAGTACTTTAGGTACTGAAGGTAAATATTTCTCTCTTTTTCTCCTGAAAAGTTAATTCATTTTGAAATGCATTATTTATTGGCAACTTTATTTAGGTCATAAAATGTATAATTTAAAAAAAAATTGACTAAAAAAACTGGAAGTCCTTCACATATGTAGTTAAAAGTCTCTGGAAAAGTATCAAATAACAAAGCTAAAAGTCTCAATATCATTACTAAAAAATGGAGGACAAATAAAGATATAGGTAGAATGTATTAGTAGAATCTGATAAATCTGCAAATTTTCAACGTCTCAGCTATCTATCTACACGTCAGTAGAGGGCTAGCAGGGGAATATATTTCTATTCTCCACTTTTGGAGTTCATTTCTTATTAATATTCTTTGGAGCAATTGGTTGTGCAAATGCTCCAAGTGTGTTGTGTCATAGTCAATAAAAGGCAACACAAAATTGCACATGTGAGTAATTTTCCAATCAGGAGCATTGCATACATATGGGGGCATATGCTGGGGGCCCTAGCTTAATAATCTTACTTTGCAATTTACAGTCAACGTGGGAATCCATCAGGCAAGTCATGTTTTCAATGATGCCTATGCAACAATGGCAGGCTTTCATTCTGGATACCAGAAACTGTGCACAGAAGCACATCTTATTTATCCAACCATGTACTCTGACAAACATTAACAAAAGCTTGTGCAATGCTGCTTCCTTTTGTAGCACAGCAACATAACAGCAAAATAAGTCTTGTTAAATCAATTCCCATCTTGATTTAGTTGACACCCTCAATGATGTACCCCTCAATATGTCCCAATGCACCAAACACACTGAGACACTAAATGAAACCTTGTCATTAATGCTTACAAGCTTTCAGCACACCTCTTGCCCCTCATGTGTCCAAATCATTTTCAGCTTGCTTGGTGCCTCTACACAATGTTAAGTTTTATTTAGTGGTTTATCTCGTCATAGTTTGTCCTATGAAGACTACAAGGAATCATTGACTTAAACATATAGAAGAATAAGTATTACTGACAATTGATCTTTTTTAATTCACAGCACAAAGAGAAAAACTCCTGAGTTTTACAACACTATCAATCAGCAGCAACCAATATGTCTCACAAAATCACTAATAGGGTCGGTCAATCTCACAGCACTCTCTATTGATATTTTAGGATTCAATTTCCTCTGGACTCTCCTCATGCTTTCCAAGGACTGTTTTTTTCCTATTATTTTCCTATATCTTGGTACTGCTGCCATGGTGCTGTCCTTAGAGTGTGTTCTTTTGCATTCCTTTATAAATTTCATTCTGCAGCATAGATTAAATTAAGACCTCCATATTAATAGTTTTCTAATCATTTTTATCTTGTTCTCCAATCCACGACCTCCAACTTACCCTAAAAATATTTGCTGTGGATGCCCTAGACACCCAAAATAAGCCAAGAAAACTTTTTTTTTGGGGGGTAAACTCACTTCTTTTTTCATCCTCCTAACCACACTTTCCTGTTTTCTTTTTGTTCATTATTTTCCATGTTTTCAACCCCAAACATTATTTATCTGTTATTCTGTCCTACAGCCAGTATTAGAGGAAAAAATTATCCAATTCATGTTACTAAATTCAGGAGAATAAAGGTTAATATGAATTAAAGTTCCCATACAACACAAATATAACCAAATTGTTAAAGTGATGCTTAGGGACATTTTCTTCAATAAATGAATCCTTTAACTTATAAATATCATATTAACATTGAGGTAACTTTTTATGTAGTGTTTAAAGTATTGGTAAAGTTTGAGCTTACAATTTAGAATCTCCATTGAATGTTATTTTCTAATTACATTTTAGTATTTCTGGAAAACCTTTTCATACGTATCAGAGAGCTCAATCTAAAATCATACAACATGAAATTGGGCCTGCAGATGTTTGTTTTTCTGGCCCAATTGTAAAATGTAAGTTGGATTTGAATACATGTGGGTGGATTATTTATTCTTCATTTTCCTACGTGTCCATTATTCTCCTTTGTTTTTATCTCTAGCAAGTTACATATTTATGCTGCCATCAACCTATGAAGGAATTTGCTTTAATAGCATTTGTGTCCCATAGTAAATAGGTAAATTTTATTTCACTTCCTCCTTGAAACTCATGGTTAAACATATTCCCAGTCCTTAACAAGACTGACTTTACAGATGGTTCACTGGTCACCTATAATACTGCTGCCAATATAGCAAGATCCTCAGTATTTCATCTCATACTGCCTCAAGATGACAAAAATCACTTGTTTTATTATTTTCCCATAAAATTATCTTTCAAAGATTCCTTAGCCAGCTTCTCATAACTCTAATTCTTACCCTTACTTACATCGTAATTCTCAAGGAAATCTAGAGAGTAACAGAACTCTCTAAGGCCACAAATTTGTATAATTTTGGTACCGCAAAACAGCAAGGATATTTGATCTGATTGACCTGTCCCACTGTAGAGAAGATGGTTGTGTAATCAGCTCTTTCTGAAATCAGGCACGTACTTTTCACTCTACACAGTAGCTGTTAATGGAGAAGTGACCCCTCCTTATTTCTGTCCGTGTTCTTTCCAATACATTAAACCCTGCTCACAGAGACCATTTTCACAGATGTATTCTGAGGATTAGAGGTAATGCAGCTAAAGACTTCAGAGTATCTTGCAAAAAAGTTAGCTTTTAAGTATAAGGTATTATCATTTTAGTTCATATTAAATGTAAGTAGCTCATCTCTGCCTTCAGGGTTCTTTCTGCAGCTTTCTGTGCACTTCCAAATCTCAGCTATCGAACACATTTCTAAAATAATATAAAAGTTAAACTAGTATGTTACCAAGGATTTTTGATACCCACTGCAGATATCTGATAAATCCAATCTTACCTCTGTACTTTGGTAAAATGTGGTTGAAAAAAGTCATATTTTGCATTTATATAGCATTCTATATTTTCAAAGACATAACTGATCACTTGTTATATTACACAACAGTCACATGGTATTTGGGCCTTACAGATACTCATCAGTTAATCCTTATGCCACATATGTGAATATATTGTTGCTTTTTAAAAAATAATTGAGTAAAAACACACTTCTGCCCTGCACAGAGAAGTGGTAACTGACAAACAAGGTTTACAGCTTACTTCTTTTATACCTAAAAAGACAGTGGCTACCTAAGTGATGTAATGATGTCTACCAAGTTAGTATCAGAATGATTTCTTTCTTTAAACACTAGTGAGCTTAACAAAACGTTGATTTCAAATTAAAATTTCTTATCTCTAGAAACTAAATATAAAGGGAATCATAATGACACCAGATATTTTTAAAGATGCTAGATTTTGACAGAATAGTCAGTACATTGAATTTATTTGTACACTAAATTTTACTTATTATTACTACCAGAAAAAATAAATCTTCTACTAATTTCTGATATATTAAATACACAGTATGCAAGGAATTGTATGTACCCAAGAGCAATGAAATTAATTTTGTATTCATTTACAAAAATGATGCATTGTGCTTGACAATCTTGGCTTTCACATGACTAAAGCCTTTCTGCAAAGGGGAATTTAACTTGTCTATTAGTTACCACGCAGGAGCCAATAACTCTTCAAAAATCTTTAACAGTGAAAACATTTCACCTAGAAAAAATATTTGCTGCTGTTGTTTCATTTTGTTTTCCTTTGGAGGCAGGTCAGTATCGTTCAGAACCAAGTATAGTGACTGTAGCACGTGATCAGTCTAGGAAACACCACTGAGGGTCAAAAGAACAATACAAACCACTGGTACTGATTTCATATTTGATCCCGGCACAAGCTCGGAGAGGACTCTAAGTCCCCGCTAACCCTTAAAATGCATTTATCTCTGAGTTGGTACTGGGTCAGAGGTCTTCCCAGTGCAACTTGAAGACAGATATTAAACATCCATGTGCCTAGATCTATCCTAGACGGAGTGTACAAGAACACAATATATGGTAGTTTCCTGCAGAGACCTTATTTTCCATCTATGTACACAAGAACCTCTGAATACTGAAGAAGACCCTATAATTTAAAAAATACTTTAAGGAGTCAATTACAAATTGAGAAGAAAGAGTAAACAAGGGCGGTAATTTTGTAGTGAATGTAGTGGGGGAGGAGGAGGGGAGAGAGACAATGAAAGAGAAAGAGAAAAGGAAAGACACAGAGAGAATGCATATTGACTAGAATCATCAGAAAAGCTTCAGAGATGGAGGGGCCTGAACTGATCTTTGAAGAAAAATGAGCTAAAGAGAGGTGGAAAGAAGGGAAAAGAAATCTCCCAGATGGGAAAACAGCATGAGCAAAGGATAGGAGTAGGAGTGTTCCCTAAATGTTATTTCAAGTTCCCCTTCTCAGAAGCCAACAATGGCTCCCAATTATCCTTTGAATATAATCACAGACTTCAAAGCTTCCACCTCCCCAATCTCTACATTCTCCAGCTAATACTTCATTCAGGCTTATCAACTTAATATACTCTACATAGAACCTGTGTTCACCCTTGACAAAACTTCTGCAATTTCTAAAGCTTCTCCTCAGGCACTACTCTAAGGCATCACAAAATCTGTTCAGGCTGTACTTCAAAAATGGTTTAAACTCGTGTCTTTCTGCCTTTGGATCCCTTCACTAACCACACCTGGCTCTCATCTCCTTATTTAGAAAGTCAGTCATGTATCTATGTTTATGATTCATTGTGCTTTTATTCTCGCATGCATTCGATGTTGCTGTAAACAGAAGCAGCAACTATATCCTTCTTTAACTGAATTAGGTTACGAGGTCCTTGAAACATTTATGTACCAGGAATTTCTATGGAATCTGGAATCATGGGTTTTCATGACATGCTTCATGTATTTATTCACCAAATATTTACTGATAACTGTGAGCAAAAGCACTATACACATTTACAGTATACAGTATTTGGACCACAAAATGATTTCAACTCAGTGGGAAACCAAACAGCAATTCAGGCAGTAGGTGAAAGAGGCCACATGAGGTAACTGCAGGAGCTGAGAGCTTATTTCTAGATGTGGTACTCAGAACCGGACTCATGAATAGGGATGGGTCCTAGCTGGGAAAAAATTATAATGCCTAGAAGTGAGAGGAGATGACATTCCAGGAATGAAAAACAAAACGCACAAAGGTATGGAATGTGTAAGTTCTGATGGGGGTGGCGCGCATCCTAGTTTAACTGGACCAGAGGCCTTGTGAATCTTTTATAGCATTGTATTTTATACAGAGCAGTCTGACTTGCACTCATGACAGAATTATTATTATTATTTTTTAAGTGTCACCTGTGAAGTGGGTTCAGTTCAGAAAGGATTCTGGAGTTCTGTCTCCAATCCTAACTCTCAGTAACCAAATGATTAATATTTGAAAGTTCTAATTCTCAGTTTCTTCAAATATAAATAAAAGAACCCAGAACCACCTAATTTCTTCAAACCTCTCAATTAACATTCTATTTACTTTTTGGGTAACACTACTTCCGACTTATTTTATTTATACTTACTTACCTTGTAGCCACTCCCCACAAGTGGAACGTGGACTCTGTGAGGGTAGGGATCACGCCCATCCTCTCCACCACTGTACCTGGATTCTCAGTTTACTGGGGACATATTTCGAAAATTGTCAAAGTCCTTCCCTGTTGTGCATTTTTGAGAACAAGATCTCTATTATAGTTCACCCAAAGCACCTAACTGAATGGGGAAGTTAGAATGGGAGGATTAGGATTTTTTAAACATGGATTACAAAAAAGAAAAAAAAAATGAAGATAATTTCAGGATTTGAGAGTCAAAAATCTGATTTTTCTGCCAAGTGTGAGCCTTTCAAACCAGGTATCATTATTTTGAGAAATAGGGTCAAAATTAATTTGGCTCCTCCTTTAGGGTAATGAGAGTCAGACTAGGCAGGGCCAACAGGAAAAGGCTGTGCAGCCAAATCCCACTCTTCCCTTTCTGGCTGCAGAGAATACTGGGGAAACCTAAAGAAAAGTCGAAGTGGAAATGACTATTCCAGCAGATGTGTGTCCTGACTTTCCCAGGTTTGTCCAAGAGATAAGGAGGAACATCAGGTAAACGGGAGTAACCTTAGGAACAGAATGGGGCTTGTGCTAGTTGCAAGCACCACCATTACGCTATTCAGGCTCTTAAATCTTGGGAAGAAGCTGACTCCTGGGCTACCCCACACAGCCTTGGAACACAGCTAAATCTCACGCCCTGAGAAGCAGAAGTAGTCAGACAAAGAAGGGCTCTTGGGTTGGTTTTGCTATGTTGCAAGCACTAGCCAACATGACTGGGATACTGAGCTGAGAACCAGCAAACTTGCTGTGTAGCCCACCAGGACAATGTAGAAGAACCCCAGGAAGAGTCTGGAAGTGAATCAGGGCAGAAACCGGGGTCTGACTTTCTTGGAGCCAAATGGGGTGAGTGCAGCCAGCCAGAGCAGATCAGGTCTATCAGAGCAGGGCATAAATTGTACTAGCTGCAGATGTCAGTCACAAATAGTTGGTATACCCAGGTGGAAGGGGCAGGGACTAAATGTGACAACAGGGTGCTGAAACGGAGAAACTCAACTTTCACCAGTCTCGGACATAACACCTTTTCAAATACTCCCTGACATGACTGCAGGGAGAGAAGAGTCAGTAAGAAAAGTTTGTTTCAGAAATTAGCAATCTGTCCATGAGGTTTTGAAGACTAATTTTGAATACTGATTGTAAGGACTATTTAAAACAGATTGGAAATTTAGTGAATTTTTAACTAGTGGATGAAGGCAACATTAGTTTCCCTAATACATCCAGTTAGAGTAAGACTTAAACCATGAGACTTGCCTACAATATCTTTAATAATGTAGTATCTAGCATATATTTACTGTTTGATAAACAGCATTATTTCAACAACTAAAACAATTAAAGGGGTCTCTACACAACTATGATTCTTTGATTCCAGTGTATTACTAAGATTGAAAAGAAAATGTAAATGACCTTTTAGTTGCCCTCTGCCTCCCAGCCATGTAGCACTCAGAGGAATACAAAGTCCCAAGAAAACAGTATTGTTTTTGGAGGCCAAAATTCAAATCCTAATAACGAATCATTAACTTTGCCTAAGCTTACTTAAACTTACTACCCCAGGGAAGTAAATAAATTAAGAGGATTCCATTGCCTTCTTAGAAGCCATTAACAAATCCTCATGCTAGCATTTAAAGAAATCTCTATAATAGAATTGCAAAGCATGTTCACATACACTATGCCACGTAGTGTCATTTAAAACTTCAAGAAAAGAGCTTTGAGAAGTCAAGGCAAACAGCCAGCAATATCTCACTCAGACTCAGTCTAGGTCCACACCCCACACAAATAGATACATTTCTATGTATGAACTGCAGAACGCCCATAAGATCTAGAAATTTTGGACAGTAGCATGTCTTCTTATTGCATTCCCTACCATTTGATTTGATTTTAGACCTCTCTTAGAAAATTAATATTTCCTGAAATTTAATTCAGATTTAAAAACTAGTATAGAGCAATAGTTTCCACGTACAGTGGTTGTGTCCTCTAGACTGCTTTGTTTTTGTTTTTTTAATTTGGGAGACTCTCTCACTGATTGCTGGGCACTACTTGCTAGATGATCTGCTTTCAAGAACAACCCTGTAGAGTGAAGAATTACCCTACATCTCACACACCTTTCAAACACCTTGCCAGACATATATGTAAGTGAAAAAAACTACATATAGTTATATGAGATCATAATTTAACTCATTTTTTACATATCAACATTTAAAAATTTTATTTTTGTCACAGTGCTACGGAAATATGAATTCTCCCCAAATACATTTGTAAATCCAGGGAAGTCTTTTCTTTTTCAGAACATTATCAAGAGTCAATTATCATTTTGGAAAATCGGGTGACTGACAGCAGAGCCGCTTGTAATGTCTTTGTCTCCAACACAGCATGCCCGTAACTGCCTGCATTTTAGCCTTTCTATGTGAGCAATTCTATGCGTAGGCATAAGAATCTGACTAACTACTCATCTATCTTCTAGTGAAGCCATACCCATGCATTTACGTAATAAAGTATGTATCATTTTAAAATTAGTTTTTAAACGCATATGTAGGTAGAGAATATCATCTATTAGCTTCATTTCAGTATAGTTAAAAGGATATTACAAGAGATTTTATACAAACGAGTTACTGGGTCTGATCACAGTGCGAGCCACTGTTTCAGGGGAACCTATCATGGTTCTATACAAACATGGTTATGTCAAATCCGAGCAAAACAACATGATTGTGGATTCCATTTGGGCTTATCTGCAACCACAGCAGAATCCAACATACATAGGTTAAGTATGTCCCAGTGCCACACACTTTCCTACCCACGATAATTACTCTTCCTGGACACACATCACTATATTACATACATCATTAAGATTTAACATGAGGTCCTTGAGTGTCTATTTACATGCACGATATTGGAGTGAGGTTACTGAGCTCATCCATATGGCTGGGAGAAGGCTGAGAAGCTGCAGCATACGTATGATTAGAAGTTGGCAGAAATTTACTTAGGGATGAAAACAAAAATTAACCATCCTTAGGAAATCCCCAGAGAGCATAATTTGAATTAAAAAACTTTAACGATACAGTAATTCTGACTTAAAGGAAAATGCAATTTGAAAATAAAAAAAAGAAAGTCATTAAAAAAAATCATTGATTAAACCGCTGGGGTTATTTTGTGTTGATTATTTTTATCCAAATACTTTGTGTTCGACTCTTCATCAACGTACAATATTAAGAACACTCTGAATTCAGCAACTCAAGAATAAGTTAAAATGTCTGGCTTCACAGTTACCTCAGTATTGCTCCAGAATTATGCTATGAAAAATCAATTTTGTACTGTGACCAAAAGAACAAGCTCTGACTGTGGGTTTTAACTCAACGCATTTCCTTATAAAATGTTTTCAAGTTTAGAAATAACTTAATAGTCATTAGCTACCTCGACGAGTGGACATGTTCAGTGATTACTGAAGTGTCTAGATCTCTTTTTCTCCTTCCTCTCTTTACCTTTTTCATAGCTAGATACAATCCACCGCCTTCCTCCTCCACACACACACACACACACACACTTACTTCATGAGTTTCAGGTCCTGAACTTCTCAACCAAGTGAGAAGAGTATTAACTTGATTTTAACAGTATGATGACATCGGAGGCTGAGAAAAAGTAAGTGATCTGTCACATCCACAGTGAACCCTCTCATCATGCTTACCTTTTTGATATACATTTCGTACACAGAAAATCACAGTCCCTGCTTCAGAGTCACTCAGAATCACACAATTTTGGTACTTTTAGGTTGATTTACTGAATTTCCTGAATTTGGGTTCCTACTTGACACAGCTGTCTTCCTGCCCTAGCAACTTAGAGCTCACCCTCTTCGATCACTGACTTTCAATGTATCTCTAATAATTAGTTCCTAGTATCTTCTTTTCTTCCATTTGAAGTCTGCCTGGCAGTCTATTTTCTATATGAGGATTAAGGAATAGCAGTGATATCTATTAATATAAGGCCTCAAAAAACACACAGCAATATAGTTTGGGTAGGAATCTTGGGAGCATTTTTATCATGGTTTTTAGAACACTTTAGATTATTGATACATTTAAAAGGCATTTAGCACTTAATTTTCTTAAGATGTTAGTAGCCTCAACTCACATAGCTCATAAAACCTGGGGATATGCATTAACCATGTATAACAAAAGATTCAGATCTATTCTCTTGCTGTCTACAGGGTTCTTAATGATTTTGTCTCGTAATTAGTACTTACCAATAAGTTTTATTTTGTATCTATTGTAATATTGGGAGCAACTTATTTAAATTGATTTTCCAACTGGAGCAACCACTGGATATACTGCAATTATCTTTTATATAACACAAACCATATATTATTAAATGACTTTCCATTATTAAAGAGAAAGGCCCTTAGTCTAATAATGAAGGCTCACATCATGGCAAAACTCATCTGGCGCCACACTAGGGCAGAAAGGATTAAAATGGAGACACAAATTAAATTCTATCAGTATGAAATAATATATTATCTGCAATGAAAAAGAACTTCATTAAAAACAATAACTTCTGAATCATCAGATGTATGAGTCATCAGGGATTATTTACCTTTAAAACTTTGGGAATATCATTCCAGTGTTCACTTGATTAAGTTTTAGAATAGCTTAGTTATGGTCTTAACTGTTATATTCAGGAAAATACCAAATTGAGATGAATATACAGTCAATTAACTACATACAACTTTCAAATTTTAAATATCTTCTTTAGGAAAAACTTATTTCATATAAATTCTCCATATATAATTTTCAAACTAACAAAGAAGAAAACAGTAACCCAATTCAGTGACCATCACTTCCAATATGCTCTATATTGGATATCACATGAGTTCAAAGATCTAATGGGACCACTTCAGCATGTATTAAAAATTGAGTTCTTTGGGCATCACAAGTATATTTTCCTTTGGCCTAGGTCTTCAAAGTCCAGATGTGTGGAAAGCTAATGGCCTATAAGTAAATCAGAGCAATAAACATCTTTTATATCTTAATTACTCAGGTACACTTCAGACTTAACACTCTCCTGAAGACACAGAAAGTACACAATGTCAATTCTGACTTTTAACCTCCACATTTATTCTTGTCAAATATGCTTCATCAACTTCCTGAGCTCAAAGTGAAAAGGCACGAACAGGACACATCAGTTTAGCCAAACCACGTTTCTGGAAATGTGTATATAAATGAAGTCTCTAAATATCAAATTGTATCTTAATTGCACTAGGAAGAATAATTCCATTTAAAGAGACACTATTCTGTCATCAAAGCAAAGAATTCTTTTGAAAAGTTAACAATCACTCCGAATTATGTTCTGTTTTAGTAGGTTTGAATTTTAACTCACTGTATAAAATAAGGCACTCTTGTTATATATAATTAAGTAATAATAATAATATCTTGTGTTTGCATATTGTAATAGAAAACAAAACCACTAGCTTTGGAATCAGCTGGATCTTGGTTAAAATCAAACCCTACAGACACTTACTAACATGTATCCTTAGAATCTGTTTCTTCATCTGCAAAATGGTAATAATACATATCTCTTAGGGTTAAAAGGATAAGTAAATTTGAAAACATTTGCCAAATACAAAGTATAATATTTGACACACCCTTCTCAACTTTATAGTTTATCCTGTGCCTTCATACACTTTATTTTATTTGATCCTATCAACCAACTGAAGGGAATTACTTGTGTCTTAATCTGAAGTTGAGTGCAAATAATTTGCTCACAGGAAGTGATTAACTTGTAATTAAGTCATTATTTTTTATTACCATGAAAGTGGAGAGTGAGAAAAAGAAGACAAGGAAACTATATTTTGTGTTGCTGCATCTACGTTATCAAATCTAGTCTTTTCTCTAATTCTTCACCTTTTACATGTCTCAGCACTGCTCATCAGTTTGTCCCTGTAGATCCCCACATTTGGAGTCAATCCCACATCCTCAATTGTGACAGGCTGAGGAAAGCTAAGTGGGATCTGGGGAAATTTCAACCCTATTTCCAGAAAGATAATACCAGCTCTCACTAAACATGGTGTTTTCAAACACACAGTGCATGAAACAGTGTTAAATTCATGGGGAGCAGGGGCGGGGGCAGGGAAGGAGGACTTGAAACATGCAGGAATGATGGTTTCTTCCACTGAGAACACACGGGGATAAAAATGAAAGGAAAGTGAATCAAATGAAATCTCTGTAGTTTAAAAGGAGTTAAAAAATAGCTACTTATACATCATTTATAAATACATGCCAGCTGCATATTAATACTAAATGGAAGGAAGCAACATTTAAATTTATTTTTGTAAAACTAAACACAAAAACACATGCTGTACACAGAATGCTCTATAATGAAAAGCACGGCTTCAATCTCTGTCAACAGTTGCAAGAGCAGCAACTTACGTGGGATGACAACTTAATACAAATCTCTAAATATTCTCTCACGCTGGAGAAAACTCCTTAAATTACAATAGCTTTGGTGAATTTCTTCAACTAAAGAGATACCTAAATTTGATATGAACCTCAGGTTTCAACAGCCATACTTTCTAGTACATAATTCATTGACACCTCAGGCAACAATTTAAAAGATACAGACATCTTTCAGAAAATCATGATTATATAAAAATAGTTAATGTTTTTATAGGTGGGCAGAGATGACTTCATAAAGGGAATAATTTAATGAAAAATTTCAAAATAATATTAATAATAATAGTTATCATTTCTTGAATTCCGTCAGCCACTATGTGAAGTGGTGAATACACACTCTCCCATCTAATTCTTTCAAAACCCTATAAGGTGGATATTACTATTATTACCACCATTTTGAAAAATGAAAAACAGAGCAAAGAGAGTTTAAAGAAACTGTTCACAGACAGCACTAGTAAATGGCACAGTCAGGTCCAAATCAAGTCTAACAAACTTCGCAGTTCATTTTCCTACTCAGTAGGGCTGACACCATCTGTCAATTCTTAGTAAGTTCATTTCACAATCTCAGAATCCTTCACAAATATTTTTAGAAATAAGGAGACTGGGTTGGGGGGGTGGTAGTTAAATGAATTCCCAAACATTACAGTAAGTACAGCACTGAGCATCCACTGAGCTCATGTGAGCTTTGTACTGAGGGCATTCCATGTCTGCTCATTGAAATTGACATCATTCCTGTGTGGTACGTTACTGTCAACAGTCCCATTCTCAGTGTGGGAATCTGGTGCAGAGAGCTCAAGTAACTTGCCTGATCATGTATCAAGTAGGTAGTTACTGGCATTTCTGAGTCCAGAGCACAAGAGCTTAAACAGAACACTCAAATGCTTCTTACTCAGGGAGTTCTGCAAAAACACAGCTCCAAAAGACTGTGCAGGTCTCGCCCTGAGAAGCAGGGAGTGCAGAGATGCAAGCCTCAGGTACAGCAGCAGGGGAGGGCTGAAGAGGCCAAGGACAGATTCATCACGCAGGCTCCAGAGGGCTGACTGTCACACAAATACCTACTTACAATTACCGGAAACAGCTTGAGCCACAGAAATACATTCTTTAGAATGACAGCAAGGAAGCATCAGTGCAAATTCATTCTTGCCTTTAGAAGAGTGAGAACAGCTAAGAGTCAATTATTATCCATCAAAACATCAATCTTCTTCTATTCCTCTTTCATATCCAAACACTGACCATAAAGTCATTTTGTTACCTTGGCTTGGAGCAAACATTTCATGTTTCTATTTCCTTACTATGTTAAAAACAATAGTGCTCAGCATATAAAACAACTTCTGCTTATCTCATCTCATAGGACAGAAAATGCTTCATATATTTTGAAGAGAAAGTAGCCCAAACATTTACAAAGTTAACAGTCGGTCTCGTTATCATGTATTTGATAGCCGAGCAAATTTCAAATTTAAAAATGTAGCTAAAATTTGGTAAACTTTATTTTCTTGAAAAACATTGTTTTAACATGAAGCAAATGGGCAATCTTTAAGATAAATTGTTCTAGCCTTCTTTTTAATGTAGCCTGAAGCAGAAAGAAAATCTGACCCCATTTCCCATGTCTCAGATTCCAATTCCAAGGTATCAGATTGCTTAATTTGGGTCCGAAAGGGTGCATTTGTTTCAGTTCTTGGTTTAGAACAGTTTTTAACCTTATATTATATATTTCAAGTATATATATCATATAAATACATATAATATATATTTAATGTATTTATCTACTCTGTATATTTAATATATGTGTATATTTATATAATACATATTAAGTATACATGTTATATATAAGTATATGTATACACTACATATAGTACATATTAAATATGCATTATCTATATATGAAATCAGGTAAAAAATGGTCTGGACCAAGAACTGAAATAAATTTTATATTTATATTTATATATATATAATTCAACCCCCAGGGTTACTTCAATTTCCTTTCAAATCCCGTACTGACAGAGGTCTAAATGGATTGTCAACCAACTTCCTCTCCTTCAATTATTTGCCCTCAACACATTTCAAATGTATGCTGGAATATCATCGTCATAAAATTATGTTATTGAGAAAACACAAGGACCATGACCTTGATACATCTTGCTGCTTGACATTCAGAGAATTTGAATTTAAAATGAATTTAGTTGCTCAGAATTTTTAAAATTTACTACCCCCATAACACAGATAACATTGTTCTAAAAATGAATGATTATATTTAAAATTAATCAAAAGATTACATCAAACCTTTGAAGCTTTGATTTTTTTTACTTTTAGGAATTTCTAGAACTATGACAGTGGTGATTTATACTAAAAGTACATTTTTCTGATCATCTCCAAACCAGCACCTTCTTTTTCAAATTAATGCTGTTACTTTTCTCCAAATCACTTTATCAATAAACAATATATAAGTAAAATTTCTAAGAAACCTGCAGTGTATTCACATAAATTAGCACAAAACATGTATTCCTGCGAAAGAAAAAAAAATTGTAAAAGACAGGATAAAGTCTTTCTATCCTCATCTTGTCACTGTAGCCTCAAAACATTTGCTATTCCAGAATAGTCCCTCCAATGCCGTCTTCTTTTTTCCTACAGCCAGAATCCTATACACCTTCCAAGCATTAGTGCAATATTTTATCTTTAGTACAACATTCCCTGACTTCTCCCAATCATAATTAATTGTCCCTTTAGCATGCACCTTCCAAAGAACTTTTATCATAAAATATGCCATACTGTTTAGAACATGGAGCCGGTTTCCAGGACTCAGTCATCCATGATCAGCATCTGGTCATGGGACTCGTGCAGCTGGTTTCTCATCAGACACAGGGGCTACCTCAGGCATTTTCCTGACTTCTGGCTTCAATTTTAAAAATATAATTAATTCATTCTTGAAAAAGTCTTTTTCCTACTATCCTTTATTCCTCATTCTATTCATTTTTTCTACTAATCTTCAAATCATTCCCTTATAGTCACAGAAAAAAGTAAGTTAGCTTATGATCTCTGTCTCCAATATGACTCATGTAATGATTCTGAGTGATTTCACTATATGGAGATACCCTATCCAACTTTCTAGCTTCTCAAATTTTTAATCTCTTCTTCTATAATAACATTTATTCCCAAATCATTTCAGCAACCCACTCATGTAGCCCTAATCTATAGAGTACCAAATGACTCAGAATTGTTCTACCTGTAAAATCTTTAAACTATTTTCAGCTCTTCCATTCCCTTATTCTGTTTGAAATCCTGGAACCTCTAAGTCCTTGATCCATGTATTTTCTGCTCATCTATCAGTTTCTTCATGTAATTATTCTTTTTGACTAGCCCTAGCGAATCACATTTTTCTTTCACCAGAAATCTCAATCAACTCATCCACTTGTCTTTCATCAATGTTAGATTGCTTCTAAAATCTAATTGTAGGTGGGGAAGGTATAGCTCAGTGGTAGAGTACGTGCCTAGCACACACAAGGTCCTTGGCTCAATCCCTAGAGCCTCTATTAAAAATAAGCAAATAAATAAATCTAATTACCTTCCCCTCCAAAAATTTTTTTCAAATATTAAAATCTAATTGTACATTTTTTACATCTAGGCTGCATAACACTTCAGATCGGAATTCTTCGTCTTGACAGACTAGGTCAGTACTAATTGGTGGTCTCCAGAGTATTCTCAAACACAACAACGTACCTAAACCACATTTATTTAATTCCCAACTAAACCCTGCTCCACTTACTACATTCTCTATCTCAGTTCATGGACCTACCTGGCTTTTACAGACTCTTTAACTCCATCATGTTCTATAAAGCAACACATTCTTCTAAATATCTCTAAAGTCTGCCCCTCTTTTCAATTCCTGCAATCAATGCCTTAGTTGAAGGCCCCTATATTTCTCATCTAGATTAGTCTGTGGCCCCCTAACTCCCTAACTAGTACTCTGCTTCCAGAGTTTTTTGGGTTTTTTAAAAACTTTTTCCATGCTATTGCCAAAGGGATCATTCTGAAATTCACACCTGACTGTATCATTCTCCTGATTAAAAAACTACCTTGTGAATGGTTTTCATTATCCCAGGAATGAAGACTAAACCCTTTGACTTGTACGGTAGTCAAGTTCCTTTAAAATCTGCCCCCAGCATACCTCTCTAAGCCTCATCTTCAGCCACTTCCTCCACTTTTTACTCTATAGTCACTATAGCAACAGTGAACTATTGCAGTACTGCCCCTGAAACCTCATGGCATGAATCTTTCTGTTTGGAATGATCCCAGGCTTTGTCTCCTGATAATTCCTACTACTCCTTTAATTAGTAGCCAGGCATCATCTCTTTTGTGAAGCCTCTCCTGGTTTCCCTGTGGCTTCATAATGAGTAGGCAAAGATAAGCTCTCCCTTCTTTGTACAACTAGTAGCCTTTTCTTTTATGTCTACTGCTAATTACTCTAAGCTGTTCTTATTTCTTCCATATACCTCCCACCAATCTGTAAGTTCCTTAAGAGCTGGAATCATGTCATATTCATCTTCATGTCCTCAGTATGCAGAACAAGTACTGATAAATTGTAGGCATTTAGTATGTATTTGTTGGATGACTATATCAGAGATCCTGTGAGAATGAACTCCTCTTGTCACGTTAAAGGCCTGAGGGCACTCAGGTTGACTAGATGTATTGCATTTCAATTCAGAAACTATTTCAGCTGCTGATATTGTAAGTGCTTCTACGTATAGCAAGATAAGGGGCAATCTGAGGAAATTACACATACATAAGCCCACTTACCCAACTGGACATAATTTTTTTAAATTACACCAGAAACTGTAGACAACTGAAAATAAAATTATATTACACTGGGCCTTTTTTTTTTTCCCCCTGAAAATAGCCTCTTGATGTCACAGAATGAACGGGGCTCTGGAGTCAAATTTAATGCCATTTCAAGTATTTTCGTATTACTTTCAGTAAATCAATTAATGCTTCCAAAGTTTGGTTTCTGTACCTACCGAATGTGGACATTAATACACAACGGAGAAATAACTGTTAGGACGATTATGTAAGTGGTTAGCACACAGTGTCTGGCTGATAGATAGTTCATTTATAGCAGTTCTTTTTTACGGATCTAAATATTTAGATATCTACATCTCTATTTCTATCTATATTAAAATGTTTTAAAAATACATGTTAGAATGCATAAGCTTCATATATTGGTTATATAGTTATCAGATCTATATAGTGGTCTTTGGCTAACAATATTTCTACCTATCTGTAAAAACACTGCCCTAGTTTTAAAAAAAAATGTTTCTAAGGAAGTCAAAGTCAATTTCTCTCCTCAATAATTTAAAGGAAATTTGAAGACTTTAAATGATAAATTTATTAATAAGTTAAGGGAAATGAAAATAAGCAACAGAAGCAGACAAAAGAGACATAAGATGCATGGAGATACATGTAAAAAGAGCTTAAATTCCATACATGTAGTTCGATTTTTCAGGTTCATTCTTCTACGTAAGGACTTCTCAGAGCTTTTTTTGTTTATCTGTTCAAATGAATTGCTCAATTTACATCTGCTATTTGAAGCTCCTAAATGCATTAAAAGATCAGTTCTGGAGATTGAGCTGGCTGGTCAACTGAAAGATGTATGTGCAATGAAATGAGCCTGGGATTCTGGCATTTTGAAAATCAACTACATTGAAGACCAAAAAGAACAAGATATTCTATCGACATTCATCCATCTTTGGATAAAAATATTTCATTAAAAAAGATCCACACAGATTTCAGCACAATTATCTCCAAATATTTAATCAACAAAGATTTATTTTTATTGCTCCTCTCCTTTTTACTAAAACCAAACTTCACATTTTTAAAGACTAACAAGTATAATTATTTAATAATCAGTGTGTTTTATAAATTAAAGGCAAATAGCTGCCAATCAAAACTGGTCAACATGGGGAAAATAATGCTGCCAAGCTAGTTGGTAGAATTTGAGTAAAAAAAACAAAGAAAGGTAGTGAACCTGAATACCCTCATCATGCAAAAACCATGGGGACAATTAGGTTTTTTTGTAACAATAAAAATTGATCACAGATTCCTATTACCGCCATTACAGACTCCTGGGGGCAGAAAACTGCCTAATCTGGATCATTTCCTCCAAGTTTATGAACCTATTATGCCAACTGGGACTCTCTCAATTCTTTTACGATGTCTTATTTACCTTAATTTCAGAAAAAAATAACATTAGGAAAGATGTTTGTACTGGAGATTTTTCAAGCTTCCCTAATAATTAATGAGCTTTAATCCTTAATATACTATTGTCCTAATTAACTCCTCAGTAATGGGTTCTAATACAGACATCATTTTTGAAAGGATAGTCTTTTATTTCTTGAACAAGGTGTTCAAAACGTATCACATTTTTTTCCCTACAAGGTCTCCTCTTCAGCTCAAGAGAAAACATAGCTATTAAGTACACAGACTTTGAAGTTACCTAAACACTGGCTCAAATTTTAGCTTTTCCAGTTAAGACCTAGTGACCATGGGTAAGTTATTTAAACTCCATCAGCCTGTTTCCTCAACTGTAAAACTGAGATAATAATGTGAATGCTTCACTGTTGGTACACAATAAGGACTCAATAAATATGCTTAATACAATGACTAATAATTCGTATATGAAATAAGTATATTTCAGACAAGGCCATTCTACTGTTGATTGTTCTTATATTTTCTTCCAGAAGAAAATTTTAATATTGTATACTTTTCATTCACCTCTTGTTACCCCAGAAAATGAAATAAACCTTCGTGACCTTTAACATGGATCTCCAGACACTAATAATAATTATTGGGTGATTGCATCTAATTAAAAACAACAACAACAACAACAACAACAACAACAACAGGTAATGGATATTGTAATCAGAGACTGCATTCTGATGTCTAGCTAGCTGAGTGACATTAACAAGATACTTATCCTCTTCAAGCCCCAGTTTTCTCAGGTGTAAAATGAAGTGATACCACTAAGCTTGTTGGGTTTTTCTAAGAACTAAATGCTATAATGTAGATAAGATATTTGGTATCAAGCTTGACACTCCCTTCTTTTTCTTAAGAATTGGCATTTTAATATTAACTGTTGAAATCATAGTAAGTATGCTACTCTGACAGACTAGACCAGCATTTCAAAAGGAGGCCACATTTTAAAGCCTCTTCTCTGAAGGTATTCCCTGATGCTCTGATACTGCTTTCAGAGTTAAGTGCACAAGGATTCTATAGCAAATGGGAACATTATCTTCCCTTATGTGGATGACATGACCATATCATTATACATTAAATAAAGGTCGCACCAGGGGTTAACTAGTAGTGGAACCTCATTACTGACAAAGAAATGACTTAAGTTAACAAAAGAAATGATTTATGCTCAAGTAAAATCATTGCACTTGGAAACATTCTTCACAATTAGGCTCATTATGTTTTTTGGCAACTTGGTTTGCTCAGTTACCCAGGGGTACATGTCATAGGATTGGAAAATGCTGTTCTGACCATGTAGGGTTCTTCCATATTATTCATGAGGGAAAAAATGATACCAGTAATATAAATCTTTGAATACTCATAACATTTCCTAAAATCTCCACTTAGCCCTTGAAAAAAAAATCAACCTGTATTTACCACACACCAGCTCCCTTGTCATACCATAACAGTTCTGAAAAGCATAAATCAGTCATTCAAAACTCCCTCACGCTGAGCGATCAATTGCTTACTGACAAGGCTTAAACCAGCAAAATCTACAGTGAGTCCCCAAAGGTCCGTCTCCTTCTAAAATGTCTTCCAAATAATGAGCATAATCATTTATGCTATTATAAAGTGATAGTGACCTCTATTTTTCAGCAAAGAGAGCAAAACAATACAGCTGAAAGAAGTACACCATAATGTGAAGGAAAAGCTGGGCTGGGCTAACAAGATAACTCACACATCTAAGTATCGGAATACTGATCTGAGTTCTGCTGGACTAACTTGTAAATCTAAGTTAATTAGTGTTGTTTTGCTGTTCATGTTTTTTGCTAGCCAGCTGGATTTTCAAAGATACATATCTGGCTTTGGAATGTTGGTTTGCTGCCTCCCTGCCTCCACTTTTGTGATAATGATGCTGCTAAAGCTGTTCCATGCCTATTGGCCGAATACCCCAAGCTTGTACTTTACCCTATAAAACCTCATGCGCACGTCTTGGAGGTGCTCAGAGCTTCGGAGCAGAAGCCCCTCTGAGCCCACTGGCATAATACATCTGAGTACTCCAACCCTCCAAGTGGTGCTTGTTTCTTGGTTGGCCTGTCGTTTCCATAACAATAATAGGTTCTTAAACTTGAGAATAAAACTGGAGAATACTAGAAATATGTTAATGAGGAAAACAGTATCTGGGCTTGATGGAAGTAACCTAGACTGAAATTATACAGAAGTGTCTTAGGAGGTGGTGAGAAGAGGGAGAGGGAAGAACTCTGTTTTCTTGAATGTATCAGGCCTCCATTAGGCAATTCACACGTGCTCTCCCATTTATTCCTTAGGTCAGCTCTATCCAGTAGGTATTACCAGAATCCCATTGTACTGATGAAGCACAGAGGCTCTCAGAGGTTTAATAACTGTCCAAAGACACTGGGAATTCAACTAGGATTTAATCTCCACCTATACAAAGTGTCATTCGGTGTCAGAACAGACTCTGCTGTAAACAGTGACCCTATGAAGGTCCTTTAAGCATGTGGGCTAGTCTTTTTCTATTCTAATAGCCACCGTGTGCTATCTCACAAGTCTAAATGAATAACATTTGAAAACCCCCTGTATTTTCTTTGGAAGAAAGGTGGCATATAAATCCCAAGTGTTACTCTGCTCAAACCTTAAAGATTTTATAGCTGCCTGATTACAAATAAACAATTCCCTTCTCGTTCCTCAGTTCCTCTGCTGAGGTATAAATCCTTATTCTGCACTTAAAGTATCATTTTATCTACAATACTTTGTAGAGGACCACTGACCTCTAGAAGACCCAAATTCTAGCCCCAGGTCTTTCAAGCACTGACCTGTGCTTACCCATGGGTCACATACTAGAAATACCAGAGGGTCAGTTTCCTAACCTGTCAAATGGGATTTCCTACTGACTCCATCTGCCTCATGAGGAGGAGCAAAGGAGGAAAGTATATATGAAAGTGTTTGGAAATTGAACAAAGAGCCAAATATAAAGTGGCAGGAGGAATACTGTTCCAGGTATAGTGAAGCATGGAGTCCTTTCCTATCAAGGGCTTCTCTCTTCCAAGTGGTTAACCATGTTCAAGGAAAACGATCTAATCCTGTATCATTTCATTACAGGTTTTATCTTCCTTCTTCCACTTGCTAAGAAGCAAAATTATATTTGCCCAAACACTAATGGCCACATAAATATTTACAAATGAGTGGTAGATGTGTAAAGGGTATAGTAGCCACCCCTCAGACCACCTAAAGAAATTAAAAGCCAAGGCAGACCATCTTATAAGAATAGAATTAAGGAATCTGCTTTTTTATACTGTAGAGGTGTTTGCTATTTATGCCATTCTCAGCTATTGTAATTTATTTGAGTATTTTTTTAGTGTTCTGTTTTCTTTTTGTACTTTGGGATATACACTACCCGAGACGTTTAACTTTTAACCTTTACTTTTTATGCTGAGAACTTGTGACATTTAAATCTCAATACTGATGATTAACATCTTTGCTTTATGCCAGAAGCTACAAACTGATAGGCCCCTGTATATAGTGACACCTTTCAACAGTCACACGCTCCAGCAGTTACTAATTTTCCAACCCAGTACCTGAAGATGACATTCTGATAAATTTGCAAAGGACTTTCTGAACTATTTATTAGTTCAACATGTGAAAAAGTACACCTCCAGTAATGACATTTTGTTCCCAAAATAACTTCATATGCTTTATCCATTTTTTTATTTTTAAATTGAGCTACTTACAGAATATCTGAAAATAACCACCAATAACTCATAATTAACAAATGGCACTTTTCTATTTCTCATCTCATAACACTCAAAAACACTGCATTTTTATGTGGAATCCAAAATTATTTTTCCAAAAAGAAAGAACTACCATGATACTTTATAATCCTCCTGTAAATGAACGAGATGATCATCACTTTTTCATCCTTACTCTAAGTTAAAATGAGATGGAGTTAAATGTTCTCTCTCTCAACATCAAGAAATGGGCCAGCAGTTAAAATAAAAATGAAATGGATGCAGTAAAACAATACAGCATTCTATTCACTTTCCATGCCACATCCGAACTGTGGTATTAATAATCATATCAAGGCACCAATCATTTACTAAGCTTTTTCTGCATGCTCAGAGTAATTATGATAGTTTTTCCAACTGCATGAAAATCAAGACCTAGGAGTCAAAGCAGTTTTAATAAATCAGCTGATGTTTTGGATTTATCTGCTTTCTCCTTATTTACAGGAAAAATCAACTTAAAGACAACTCTGAAAGAAATTCATAATCTTCCACCATAATAAAACACTTCTTTTAGTGTATTAAATCTCAGACATGCAGATACATGCATATTCCTGACATAATTTTCATTATATTGTAAACAAAATGTTGTATTTTACTTTGTTAAAACCTGATATCACTTAACAATTTTAAACTACCTGATCCACAAGTGCATGCATAAGTAAAGACACGTTACAGACACATTTGCCCAGTATTTGAGTGGTGAGGTTTGCTTTTGATTAGCACCGATGAGAAGAAGCAATCTGCTCTATTACAAAACTGACATTGTATCTATAAAGTAGCTTTGAATTCTCTCTGTAATCATTACCACAGGCTGGGGAATACCCTAAAGTCAGAAAGAACAATGTGTGCTGAAGTGTGTCCCCTGCCCCCATTCATATGTTGAAGTCCTCACCCCCAGTACCTTAGCATGTGACCTTAGAACTAGGATAGTTGCAGATGCATGTAGATAAGAGGAGGTCATACTAGAGCAAGATAGGCCCCTAATCCAATATGATTGGTGTCTTGAGAAAAAGAAAGCCATGTGAAGAACAGATACATACTCAGGGAGAATGATGTAAAAAGACTGGAGTTATGCTGACACAAACCAAAAAACTACCAGAAGCTAGATTCTTTTTTACCACCTTCAGAGGGAATGTGGCCTTGCTGACACCTTGATTTCAGACTTCTGAACTCCAGAACTGTGAGAAAATAAATTTCTGTTGTTCTAAGCCACTGAGGTTTTGGAACTTTGCTACCACATCCCCAGGAAACTAATAAAAACAATATATTAAAAGATCGTTCCACGTTGCCCTCTACACACTCCACAAATGTAACAGTTTCCTGAGAGTTCTTACTGTCTTTTAAGTCCCTTCAAGTCATTCTTTAATTGCCATCACCCTGCTCTTTTTAAAATTAAAAATGTAATCATTTTGAGAATGCAAATTGGTACAGCCACTATAGAAAACAGTATGGAGGTTCTTCAAAAAAATAAAATAAAAACAGAACTACCGTATGATCCAGCAATCCCACTTTAGAGTATGTATCCAAAGGAAAAGAAAACAGGATATGGGCAAGATAGCTGCATCCCAATGTTAATCACAGCATCACTCACAGTAGCCAAGAAACAAGAAATTTAGGAAACAATGTAAGTGTCCATCAGCAGATGAAAGGATAAGGAAGATGTAACATATAGAGATACAACAGGGTATTATTCAGCCATGAGAAGGAAGGAAATCCTGCCATTTTTGACAATATGAATAGACTTTGAGGGCATTACGCTAAGTGAAATAAGCCAGAGAAAGACAAATACTGTAGGTTTTCACTTGTAAGTGGAATCTTAAAAAAAAGTCAAACACACAGAAATAGAGAGTAGTAAAGTGGTTGTCAGGGGTTGGTGGTGCGAGAATTAGAGAAAGGTTGGTAAAAAGGTGCAAACTTTCAGCTATAAGTTGAATAAGGTCTGAGGATCCACTGTATAATGTGGTGACTATAGTTGATAACATGGTATTGTATAATTGAAGTTGCCTAAGAAAGCAGAAATAAAATGTTCTCACACAAACAAAAAAAGATAAATACATGAAATGATTAAGGAAAAAAAAAGAGAATGTAATAATTTTCTTCAACTAAACTCAAAATGAAAATAAAATTGTCTCATCCCAAATTTTTAATGAAACAATATAATCATTTACTCTCCTGTTTAAAATGACTGTAATGACTTTCCAATGATTATAAGAAATAAATGCACATAGCATGCAAACATAGCAATGACTGCTTTAGTAGTTACGATAAACTCCTATGGGCTAGGCATGGGGTTAGCGACAACTATTCTATGCCCCTAGCATCCCTTCAAATTCAGCATTAGTAGTCCTACACTAAAGATTTTTTAAAAATAAGACAGTGAAGAAATCAATTTCCCAGCCACACCACTAAAGAAGGGCCACCCAGACTTTCTTTCCTGAGCGCACACATGTAGTTACTGACCACGTGAAAACTACAATCACTGAGAGTCTTGTCACGATGTGGTTTCTATTTGGATTGTATTTCAATATTATTGCTTCATTTCACTACACCCCTCCTACTACCTCACCTCCCATCTCACACACCCATTTTAAATTATATGCCTTTTAATTTAGCTAGGTGTTTCCCTATTCATTATTTCTGCAAACACCTTTTTTTTTTTTTTTTAATTTCTCCTTTGAAAGCTCAACCAAATTGACAACTATCTTCTCATATTGAAGACCTGGCAACTATCACTTCTGTGAAGTCTGGTTATGTTCTCCTTAAGGAAAAATTGATGATCACTGCCTAACTTTATGAATTCATGATAATTTGGAAAAATGCCAGTTATAGTATTTAGACAATTATATTACTGTTCACAGGTCTACATCTTCACTCTAGACTGTAAGCTTCTTGAGAAAAGGACATTGAATCTCTAGTACCTACAACAGATGATAAACACACATTTATAGATTACACAAATGAATGAATGAGATATAACATTTTCAGCTTTATTGAGGCAAACCAACAAATATAACTGTAAGATACTTAAAATGCACAATGTGATGATTTGATAAACATCTACATTGTGAAAGGACACCCCCATTAACTTAACACATCCATCACCTCACATTCTGCTTTTTTTCTTCTCAGTGAGAATATAACTTAGTATTAAGTTAGTAAGTTTTCATGGTTCCAAATATTTGCTATTACAAATACTGTTGCATTATTTGTACTAAATGTAAATCCTCTTTCTCTTTAATGGATCCTCTCTAAATTCAAATAATAAAACATCCCCTGGCCCCCACAGTATAGTTGCTCAATAAATGTGTAGATAAATGTTGAATCTTAAACATAGTTCCTTGAACATATGGAATATTATCCACCAGCTAAAGTGAATGCACTAAATCTATATGTATTAATATTGGTAAATCTAAAAGACAAAATGTTAATGTTGACAGGTAAAAAACAAGAAAGTATATTTAGTAATATATGTATGATATGGTTTAGATCAAAATTTGAAATGGATAATACTTTATAGTATTTATGGTCAAATATAGATGCATGTATATAATTTAAAATGCATGTGATTAATGAATGCCGACTTCCTAGGGAGGGAGGAGGAGTAGAAGGTAAGGAGAAGAAAATGTAGCGATACCTGTTATATTTTATTTCTAAGGAAATATCAAAACAAAAAAGCATATGCAAAAGTAAGAGATCGAAAGTTAATGTGCCAACTGCTACCAGTTGATTGAATCAGGTTGGGGAATTGTATAGGTATCAGTTTTACTGTTTTCTGAATATTTCATTTTTGAAATATTCCATAATATTCATTTAAAAAAGTGTAGCATCAAGGAAGAGGGAAAGAAAATAGAAAAATCACCAATGGACAAATGCCACAGTAGTGACTGTTGCAGGCAAGATTCACTCATGGATTTGAAAATCAGTGGGCAAAAATTAAGGAGAAACAGGATATGTGTGCATAGTCTCAAAGTAGCTCCTCTGAAACACTTATTCATTACAAGGGGGTGGAAATATAGCAGCTTTACAGTGGAGAAATCCAGGAGACACCACCTTATCCACACGTTCAAGGTGGATAACATCACCAATGATGAAACATATGGAACATTACAAAACCCTCAGTGCTCTGCGTTAAGGACGCGATTCTCGCCAATGCATAAGCTCATTTCAATCATAGGAAAACATCAGACAAACCTAAATTGACGGGCAGTCTACAAAACAACTAACTGGTATTCTTCAGAAGTGTCAAGAACATAAAAGAAAAAAGAAGACTGGGCAATTGTCACAGAGACTAAATAGAAATAGCAACTAAATGCATGTGGGAACTTATATAGGATCCTGGAACAGAAAAATGACATTACAGAGAAAACTGGTGAGATTCAGTTACGGTCTGTAGTTGAGATGATACCAATGTAATGTCTTGGTTTTGACAATCATACTATGATTACACTACATGTTACATTAAAAGAAGCTGGCTGAGGGGTGTTGGGAAACCTCCGTATTATTTTTGATATACTTCTCTAAGTCTAAAGTTAGCTATTTTTTTAAAATGTAGGGAAAAAAAGAAGTGTGTATACCTATTAATTCCACAAATTTACCTGTAGGAATTTACTCAAGGAAATAATCAGAAAAGCCCACAAAGCTATACGTGTGCATACGTGGTTGTGTGTGCATGTGTGTGCGTATTCCATTATGGCATTACTAAAAAATTAAAATGGAAATAACCTAAATGCCCAGCAAATAATTATGTTTCACACAGAAAGCTATAAGCAGCCATGAAAATTATGATATTCCTTGAGATTTACTGGCAGGCAGAGATGTTTGTAATCTACTGTCATGTAAAAAAAGCAGAATAAAATGCAACCTAATTATAATTTTAACTGTATATTTTTAAATTTTTGCATTTTAAGTCCAAAAAGTTCTTGTTTCTGAATATGTGTGAAGAAATTGATCTTGAACAATATGCAGATATAATAAAATGGTAATATTTGCTTTTTAAGTGAGTCAAGGTAATGAGTGTTCTGTTTGTTAATATGTATTTTCAATAGTTCTAATGGGGCAACTAATAACTATGTTATTCTTGGATTTCAAGATGTTTTGGTGATAGGTATCTTAAAAAATAATATTATAAATAAAGCTACTCCTGTCTGTCATTTTAGTTAGTATTCAAGCAAATGTAGGCTTTTTTTTTTCTTTTTTTCTTTTTTTTTTTGGTGGCTGGAACAGAGTTTTCACCCTCAGGATAGCAATAAGGCTATGGCATATTCAGAAAGCACTGGGATCATTTTCAAAGAAAGATAGCACCATCAAGACAGTCTCCATTAGAGAATGATTGATTTGTTAGTCTTATCTCTGCACAGGAGAAAAGATTCTTAAACTCTGACATCCTCTGATTAAAACAGAACTAACAACGTAATTTTCCTTCAAAAACAATAAATTGTTTTAACACGAATACTTCAGGTATGCTTACAACTCCCTTCATAGTATAACTTTTAACTCTCACTGCATATACTTCATTTAAAATGATACACATTTTGGTCAGAGCTTATTGTTTGGTCCAGAACTGCATGAATGTATCTTATTAATAAAGAACTTAACTTTTTAGAAGAGGGTCCTTAGGCAAGTACTTATCTGTGTCAATACAATACGATTGTCTGATGGGGAAAAGGCTTTACGTAACTCCTGCAATGCTGTGATTTTACTTATTAGGGACTTAAAGTCAAGAGACATTTATAAAGAAGATTTGGAGCTAGAGCTTCCAGCCCAGACAGGATGATTTCTCCAACTATATCACCATTTGCATCCTCAATCACATGCAGCAGTCTGGTAAAGTATGAATTCACCCGCTAACCACCTGCAGAGATACAAAGGTGAACAGCCAGTCCCTGCCCACCAGGTGTTCATGAGAGGAGGTCAGACATATAAACACAGTACTTGGACAGCACTCCATTATCATATCAACTGGGGCTAGAAACTAACACCAATTCAGAATCCAAAAAACATGAATAATTATAACTTCCTATTATAAAAACAATTTATCAAAAGGATTTGGCCACTACTCTTTTGGATCTTCTAATTACAGTTCATTTGTTCCCTTTGCACATTAAGAAATGCAGACACCACATCAGTAAATGTAAATGCTTTCCTTTGAAATACATATCTTTTTACTTTTTTCATATTATTCTAGACAAATACCATTTCTGAACATACACCTAGAGAACTGTGGGGGGGGGTTGTTTGTTTATTTTTGTGGGGTTTTTTTTTTTTTGGTGAGGAGATTCAACTACACAGAAGTTAAGCAGTGTTTACACATGCTACAGTCTTCAGGGTCGACTATGTAAACCTTGTCACCTCAGTAGGATATAACCACGTATTCATTTAACATTGATCTTCATAATATCTAAATGCTTTGACAGGTATGCCATTCCACCACCTTTGTTTGACAAATGGAGGAAGATGCACTTTGTGAATGTTTTCAATCTTGGCATCTCTTTAACAAATATTTATAAGGATCAAACATATGCCAGTCAGTAATACTGAATATTTGATGAGCACTAAGATGTGCAAACCGGGGCTTCTGACACTGAAGAATGCATCTGGCAGGGGAGATTTAAGGCAGTTGAGGAAGTTTTAAAATAGAAACACATAAAACAACAATAAAGAATGGAAGCAGTGTGATTCGAGGGACGGGTATTAAACTTCAGAGACCTTTGATTTGGACTCAGATGCAGACCTTCTACCACTGGTTGAATGAGCTTAACCTCTCTGCAGCTCAGTATCCTCATTTATGAAATATACACAACACAGTTCCACTCACTCTGCGTGGTGGCTTGAAAGATTCCATGAGAACATATGTAAAGACATCAGAAGAATGCTTTATCCACAGTGGGTGCTCAGTGACTGAAAACTTCCATATCCTTTGCCTTAGGATCATGGAGGAGGAAAATGCTAATTCTTAAGTGTTTAGTGTTTAGACTTTTAATTATTCCCTTACCCAAGCTGCCCTTTACATTTTCATAAAAGGAATGATCTGGCCATACTTTCTCTGGAAGAGTCTCCATGTATTCATTTCCAGGAGGAAGCATCTTAGTAAAAACACTAGAGAAGGCAGATGTACTCTATTCTTAATTAAAGACGTGGTGAGCTTTCAGGGCACCGTTAAAATTTTTCAGAAGTTCATTTTAGGTCCACCTGGAAGAGTAGTCCTTAGAAATGTACTGGTACAGATTTCAAGTATTTTGTTTTTGCAAAATGATGTGATTTTTATTACTCAGAAAATACCATCCTCTTAGCTAAGATATGTGCATAATTCAATAGGGACCCAATCCAACTGTTTCATTCTGTGAAGAAGTACATTTTTTAACAATTCATATTGTTTTGGCATAGAAATAAATTACAGTGCTGAAAAATCCCTAGAATAAATATAATGACAGCATACCTCATGCTGAACACTCCTCCATCTTCCCAACAGTTTGCTAAAGGGGAAGAACACCTAAGAAGTTCTTCTGCAGTTCTTTCAAATAATGTACTCCTACTCATCAGCCAGAATTCCTTTGGGGAAAGGACTGCTCATGCTGGAAAAGAATAGCACTGATTTGCAGATTTTCAATGGATCATTTTCAAGGAGCTTGGTTTTCAGGTGTCTGTAAATTCACTGCTCTACACTTGACCGTTTTCTGGTCAAAGTTACTGACCCTTACAGAACATATTAGTGCAGAAAAGACGGAATGTTTAGGAAAGGAGCATGTTGAAAATGGTTCCCAGCTCAACCACCAGCACATTTCTAGTCATCTTTCAACTGCAGTTTTTTTCTGATTCATTTGTGGGTGGTTTTAATATCTTTAGGAGCGTCTCTTATTCAGCACAGCTCTTTACAGTATCTTTCCAACGCTATTTATTATTTTGGCACCAGTTTCTATAAATGCAAGTACTTTCTTTTTTACAGCATACGAAATTATTTTTTCCATATATTATTTATAAATGGAAGAAAGTTTTTAAAAAGTTGCTTTGTACTATTTTCGTCTCTAGTTTCAATAAGAAACAGAAGCATATCTCGGTATTCTTTTTCTGCTATAAAACACAACTAATGTAAAGAAATTTTTGACTCATAGAATTTTTTTAGTAAATCAATTAATAAAACCGTGCTATTCATTAAAATCATCGTTAACATGATCATTGTTATGTGTCAGTTTTAAACAGCTTTTAGTTATAAGCGTTTAATGCTCTATTTTAAGTCTTACAACAATGAAAGGAAGGCATAATTAAACACCTTTTCAGATGAGAGAATCGAGACTCAAAAGAAGAGAAATAAGTTGTTCAAGGTCATGTAACTATCAAGTGACAAAGTCAGGATATGAATTCATATCTACCAACTCCAGAATCTGGAGAAATTGAAAATAATTATAACTAAATATTGTTTGATGCTTTAAAAATACTTAATGAATAAACATACATTTTTCACTGTAATGTACCTTTATAATATGTTACAAAATAAGACTCTCAGACTAGTTCCTTTTTACTCTTAAGGACATATTCAGCTTAGGATTTCTCAACCTTGGCACAGTTGACATCTTCAGCAGGGTAATTCTTTACTGGAGGTAGGGGTCTGTACTGTGCATTGTAGGATCCTTAGCCCCTACCAACAGTAGAGCAGTACTTCCTTATTTGTGACAATAAAAATGTCTCCCGACACTGCTAAATGTCTCCAGACACTGCTAAATGTCTCCATTTGGGAACTACGACTGACTAAGTAAAAGAAATTAATGCAACTGTATATTGATGAATAAAAAAGATTTCAATTTTTCATAGAGAATCAAACATCTCATATTTTTAAAGAATAAAATAGGAAAGAATGTAGCCATCTTGAAAGCAATGTATATCTCAAGTGGATTTCCGAATCAACTTTAAACTGCACAGATTATTCCAATAATTTTTAATATAGTTTATGAAATTAAAGTTAGATGACTACATTTTATATATCACAGAAAAAAAACACCTTAAATTGTACACCCTTCTCATTTCACATGTGAGGGAAACTGAGATAGAGTGACTTTGTTAAAGCTGAATTTTTTTTAAGTAGCAGTACTATGCCTAGAAGCAAATTGTCTGAGTCTCAGTTCATTATTCCTTCTTTATGATTAAGTCTAGGACCTACAAGGGCCTATTTGACAATGGAATTGAACAGCCTTAATATTTTTCTTCTTAAGATTGCGTAATAATCTTTTGTCACGAATGCACACGAAAGAAGTGTTCAACAACCAGTGAAAGATAGCTTGTTCATCTCTCAGCAGAAGGTAACAGAATTATAAGCCATACAATGAAGAGTGAAATGATTAAGGAATTTACTATGTGCAAACACTCGCATGAGTCTTGTCATTTGAGTTCTGACAGACCAATGTCTTCAGCAATCAACCCACAGCAACTTAATTATTAAAACACTGCTGTCGTCTGATTAGCCAGGATCCCAAATGCTGTTGCACACACTGCTTCTTGTTCTGATTTGCCCTACACTGCAAATTTACAGCGCACATGGCATAAGTAGATCACATTTCATTCAATATAGTTAATTCAACATGCCATTCAATGAAATGGCTATTCTAATGAACTTCACTAAATGGCCAAAAATGCTGGATTACAAAATTTACTAATTGATTCTAGATAATTTATAGTCATGAATCGTAGCTGCATTTAAGAGATAGCTAAAGACAAGGAAGAGTATACAGTTCTCTAATCACAACGAAGACATGTCTGGTCATACACAGTTCTAGAAGCACACATGCCAAATATGTAATCAAAGAAGAGATTCTTCTTCCAATGGTGGAAGGCAAACTCGGTAGCCCAAGGGGAATTGTTAGTGCTCCGTACATACCATCACTACCACTATGTGGTAGAATATTAACCATGTACTCTTACCACCTAGTTTGGTATGGTGCCTAATGATGGGAACTTGGACTTTGAAGTCAGACAGATGGAGATTCAAATCCAGATGCTCCCACTTATCAGCCATGGGATGACAGGGAAGGCGCATGCCTTTCCTGATTTCAATTTCCCCAGCTGAAAAATGTGGCCACATCACTCACCTTTCATTAAGACACACACACGTTGAGTAGTACGCTGTTAATAAACTTTAACTACTATAATTATCATAGTTACCAGCCAAATGTTTTCTTTTGGAATCCTAGAGAAACTCTACAAAATTTTTCAACTCCTATTTTTAATTCTCTGGATCTTATTCATCTAAATATTTCTTTAATTACTGCATTTATCTCCATCCCTGCTGTTACACCTTCCATGAAAGGCACGATCATTCTCAAGTGGCCTATCGTAACAGACCTTTAAATGGGCACTATCATCCATGCTTGTTCTCCAGTCTCTTCAAATAACGTTTTAAAAGCATTCTCATCCTCTTCTGGTTTACAACTGAAGAAACTCAAGCCCAGAGAAGTTCATTAACTCGCGGCCACACAAAGAGTAAATGGTTGAGTCTAAAATTGAGCCAAACATCTCTCCAGTGCATAGTGATACCTCCAAGTGTAATGTGAAGGGAGGACATACTGGGGAGACTCAGATAAAATATGAATCAGTATTTTTGTCACCAAAGAGACTTTATAGTGGACAACATCATGTATTTTTTATTCTGATTCTTCATTTTAAACTAGTAGTAAGGTTCTAGCCTTTTAATACTGTTTTAGATAAAGAATCATGTATTAAAGGAGCTTTTGTCCCTTGAAACTGTTTGGTTTTACCTCCAGGTTGTACAGGTGAGTTAGTATATAAAGCATCATGTTCCAAAGATCTTCACTCAAATGGCATTCTCATACTAACTGACTAGGATGGTTTTGACTCTTAATTATTCAGGCAATTTAATAGTTTTGATAACTTTCTAGAGGTTATAAAAATGCAAATATATTCAGAAACCTATAACACAAGACTTGAAAGTTGAGGGACATAAATTTCAATGAATATATGTAGCAAATGTCTTTAATTTACTCCAAAGTATGTTTCTCACTTGAAAAGAATACAAAAGTATGATCAGTCCAGTGTGGTATTCTGCCTTTCTTTGATAACTAGCTTTTGCCCCAATAGCTGTGATGTCTGAAACAAGTGTTCCATGGACGTCATTTGACTTTAATGAGTGACTCATTGAACAATGGAAACTACTTTACATTCTCTCTAGATACTTTCACTGTGTGAAAAAGATAAAGCTCCATTTAGCTTGGGGCTGACATGGTGGAACATAATTCACCTGCCTCCACTCTCTCTATGTCATGGAGCTTTCTACAGAATGGCAAGAATAAGCATTCATTTTATTAGAACATGTACTTCATTTTCTTTTGCTATATACTTAGGGTAGAAGATCTCCATAACCCAACAGAGTAAAGAAGAAGAAAACCTACCTAACCATCAATTAAATACAAGAAGTTAAGTAAATTCAGAACAAAACACAAAAGATTTTCAGGAATCACACTTAGCCAACAAGATCAATATTGACATGGAGCCCCGTTATGATAAGGAATTTTGACAAAATATAGAATCACACACATATAAGTGCTAGCTAAAAACAAACACAAGCATGCAGATAATGAAAGCAATAAAGATAACACACTGAAATAAAGGCACACAAAGAAGCCCAGAGAGTCACAAATAAGCAGCAACAATACATACATCAAGATTTGAAGCTAGCAATGCTCTGAAATGTGTGAATCAGGGATCAAAGCATCATAGTGTCCTTTTCATATAATAAACCAGGATGCTAGCTAGCAAAGTAGACTCTGTGGCCCAAGGCTATTTTTCAAACTGCTGCTCTGGAAGGTTCTAAGTGCTAAATGACTCTGGTTTTTCTTATTTGCTCTTAGATGACTCCCACATGGTTAACATTTCTGACATACCCTTGTACAAGCCAGGTAGATGGTTCCATCACACAGGGATTGTCATTTCAGCTGTGTTACAAAGAGCTGACACTTTGGCAAAAAGAGAAGGCAGCAAATAAGAATAGACTTAGAAGTCACTATTTGCTTATTTGAAAAAATTACAATACAAATGCCTTTCCTTTAATCTACTTTGTATTTAACAGTTTATACATCACAATTAAATATAATGTGAGAATACATATATTTTAATTTAGCACCCTTCTGAACTCTAAAATTCTTCTATATTTGTGTTTCATTTTCACTGGTTATTTTATTATTACTTGCCCTGGCTATTGCTCATAGTGACACTAGTGGTAAGCCAAGATTCCTTGATTAAAATATAAAAATAGAGACAATAGAATTTAAGGGACTCATCTGCCTAATGAGACAACCTTAGGTCTCAAATTCTTGGTGCTACATTTCTCCGCTGGAGAAGAGAGAATTGCAATAATTGTGTGCCTAGCTCCACAGAAGCTCCAAATAAGGCTACATGAGTGATTCATTCTCTTTGAATACCTTTCTTATTCTATAGGATAGTTTTACAGATATTTTGAGGATGGACCTCCATTTTATGCATGTGTATAAATCATACAGATACAGTCCAGTAAGAATAGATTACAATGCACATTCCATACACAGATTTTACACCCAGTGGATAACTGGGGGCCTCCACTTAGAGACCACTGTTCAGTAGCACTGGAATCAACACTACACCTCTGTACCTTTGAAACAGAGCCCTGGGGATGGACTAGCAAGATTAAGCCAAAGAGAGTCTTAGGGTAGCAGCACCTTTAGCTTTGAACCAAAAGCAAAATAGCAAGAAAGCTTTGATAACTTCTTCACCCTAACCGATTTTTTTGCCAGCTCTGCAAAAGCATGCACCACTGATAGAGGACACGTTGGAAGTCATCGGCTTGAACAAGAGGGTTCTGTGCTATTTCCAGATTGAGGTGAGAGTAGCCAAAATGCTTCAGTATCGAAATCAGAAGTAGCATTATTCTAGCATGTAAAAAATTCAGATTATCATTCTTGTAGGTCACTGTCCTGGATTCCACCCTAAGAATCCAGGTCACTCTTCCTATTTCTCATCAAAACTCATCTGTTCCAAGCTATTTCTCTCTTTTATAAAGTAATTAATGGAATTATACCCAATAAAGAATCAATGAAAGAGTAAGTTAGGTTATACGTTAGATTATACCTAAGGAATATACGAAGCAGTGGGACTTGTGTCTACAGAGATCAAAGTTCCTCCTGTATGCTAACCGTTGTAGGATGTGGGATTTTGGACCTATGGCATAAATATGCACAGCCACAGCATCTGCTAATATATACACTGTCACCATGCCTGTTAAGGTACTTTAACTTACATACAGAAGTTATACCGTTTTTCTTCCTTAATTATCTGTGTTTTATTGGTAGGGTTGATGCAACCTAATTTCTTTCAATCCCCTTCATTGAATTTTGGTAAAAGTGTCTATGCACTTTCAAACTTGGGTTTCTCACTCCCACAGTAGATCTGGGCATACATCTGCTGTCACTTTTATCAGCTTTTATGAGAGAAAAAAAATGAAGTAATAAGAAACTTTTAGGAAGAACACTGCCAACAAGCATTGTCATCCAGTACTTTTCAAAACTATCAAGTATCCATCATTTTCTCTCTCTCAGGAAGACTTGGTGTTTGTTTATTTATTTACTTACTTATTTAATGTTGCTGAGCATGAAGTGAGTGAAGCTGGGACTTTGGAGTGGGTGGGGTAATTCTAATGTTTTTAGCTGAAGGCAAAATATATGCACCACATTTTAAAATACTCTAAAACAAGAGTGTGTATCAGGTTTCCAACTAATGATTTTAGAAAGAAAGTATTCACACTGTAAAAGAATGAATTCAAGGCAGAACTTTTGTGTTAGCAGCCCTCATTATCCCCAAAAGCCCTTAAAATGACAACTCAGATCCTTTGAAAGAGGCAAAAATCTCACAATAACAAGAGAAAGGAGACAATGGTATCATTTTGGAAACTAGAATGCAAAAACACAAAAACAAAAACAAACCCAAGAAACAAAGTACTTAGCTAAGAAAGTTGATTTCTAAGGTGACAGTAGATAAGGTCAAAAACCAACTCAGTTTCTCTGCAGAACTCCACATGTTCCAAGAACTGGCAAACAAGTAGTTGGAAGGGTGGTGAATCCAAGTCTAAAAACAGTAGGATTGTTTGAAAGGCTTTTTCAGAAGCAGAAGGATCCCCAGATTCCCTCCAGAATTTAAGGCTCTTAGTGAGTGGAATTCAGGTGTCAAACACACCATGAGAGCCCCGAACTCCTACATCATGCAACTTCCTCAGTACAGTTAGATTATTCAACCACATGTTTTCCATGATAGTAATGAGAACTGACTCTCATTTAGTTTTATTTCATGGTTTCCAAATAATTTTTACATATATTGCCTAATGTAACCCACAATTGTCTTCTTTGTAAGACAAAATTGCTTCCTCTCTTTTACGTGAGGAAGAAACTGAGGTAAAATTAATCAACTCACTAGTAGTAAAACCTTGAATACTGGCAACCAAGGTCTTCTGATCTCAAAATTTCTTGTAGCTTAGATTGCCCTTTGATCTCTTCCCAGAGGTTTATTTCTCCAAGAAAGTGATTTGCCATCACTGGTGTTCATAACAATCCCTTAAAGAGCTTGATTTAAATGACAGTTGCAAAGATTCTAAGACTGAGGTGAGGTCCTGAATAACTAACAAATTATTCAGGTGATTCTAATGCAGGTGGTGGGAGACCACGCTTTGAGAAATACTTCATTAAATATTCTAAATAAATCTGGGCCACATGAGACAAGTCTCACTATAAACAAATAAGATAACCCCAAAACTCAAAGCCAACTAAAATTTTCAATAAATGATATTATCAAGATATACCCTTGACTATTATTAAGGGTGGGTTGGGATATGAGGAACGTCTCTTCACCTTTTGTTAAAAACTCTATAAAAGTTATTTTTCCTAGATAGGTAGAAAACACACCAAAAACTGTTTTTCAGAATTCAAGACAAGAAAAAGAAAATTGTTATCAGTTCTAATTAACTTGGAATAGTCCCTTTTTTAATCCGTGTTCCTTTTTATCCGACCTACCAGGAAGTTCAAAACTAAATTTAATATAAATTACTAAAATTTTAGGCCTATGTACTTTTCTACTGAGAGCCTCACCCTCACATACACTCATATGAGTTTGAGCTATTTTTATTTTAATTGTCTTATTATACATGAATTTTAAAAAGCTGTCTTAAAATCATTTGGGAAGTAGGCAGGGTATAAATTATAAATAAGTACACCTGAGAAATATGAAGTAAACAAATTTATGCAGGAATTATTTCAACATGAAAAAAGGACAGGGAACTAGAGATTTGCAGTGCTAGTTTTTTCTTTTTTTCCAAAACATAATTCTTTCAGGCACAGTTGGTAAGTACACCTGTCATGTATGCTTCCAAAAATGTAGCTGAAAATGATAATATACCGAGAGAAAAACAAATCTTGAGAATACAAAATTCATTTGTTATAATCAGTTTTGCTTACACTCTCTCAAAATAGCCATCTGTACTAACGTGTGTACATAACAGAACGACTTGCTGCAGTACAAAAAGGTTCGCATATATTTAGACCTTGGAACTTTCTTAAGGCTTGAAAACTTTTCAAAGGCACCTCTCCTACTTGCTACAGAGATGCTACATATAAGGGAACAGTAGTTGATATAAAATGAACAGCGGCTGTTTAAATAAATCCTATTAAAATGCTGTAGTCCTGTTTTTTTCTTTTCTTTTTCTCCCCTTAAAATATTTACCTATTTCCCCCTTTCTGAGGTCTTCCTTGCCTTTTATTTAATAAGCACTCGCACAATGCTTAGTACATACAGGTGATTTCCAGTGTGCTCTACAAATATTAGCTCATTTAAGCTTCAGAGCAAACTATAATGTAGGCAAATTTCCCCGTAATCTTATAGCTTCTGTGGAAGAGCTGGGATCTGAATCCACATCTGGGTTTCAAGCAGTCTGGTTTCAGCATCCGTGACCACTGCATACTCTGCTGCCTCTATGCTATATTTAAGGCTGAAAAGGCAATGCCTTAGAGAAAATATAGTGTCATGCACTAGATCCTGACCTCCTATGCGAATTGGGATATATGTCTACCTACATTTGCCATTTCAAACAAAATACCTGATGAATCTTCTTGCAGATATTAGAATCTATCTATAGGTCCTTATTTTATTTTGGAAACAAAAATTCTTCGTGATGTACACATGTTTCCTCAATTGTGAGATATTTCTTTGCTACAATAATGTATTTGGGGGAGGGAGAAAAACTGTATCAAACATACCTGTCAATCATAAAGAGCATTAAAATGCTAAAGGCTGAAACTTAGAACTAAGAAAATAATGCAAAATTTAACCCCTTCTTTTTATGGGTTTTCCTTTTTAATTTGTTATAAAAAAGACCTCACCTTTATATAGATTTTTAATTACCTTGAATACTTATTTAAAGCAGATAGGATAAAAGTAATAAACAAATCATTTTTAATTGTTAGAAATTATTCTTTCTATTAAGACAAATCTTAAGCTATGCTATTCGGGATGAATATTTGATAAAATGTTACTAGTATTGTTGATATGTTTAAGGTAGAACAAATTATTTAAATACACTAAACTACAATCCTCTCAACATTTTTTTAATAAAATGAGGTAGGGGAATAAAGTATAACGAGTTTATAAAGGCATCTTAGTGAAAAGTGGGAAGTTAAAGCGTTATCTATCTAGTTTAAATTCTCTCTAAGGTAACGGGTCTGGCAATCTACTGCTGTGTGGTAGCCGACACCAAAATTAGTGGCTTAGAATAGCATTAACCTTTAGTAACTATTCCCTTTCTTCAAAAATCTGCAATCTGAGCAGGGCTTACTGGGAAGATCCATCTCTGCTCCACACAGTATCAGCTGGGGTAACTCAGTCAGGTCCCCAGCCCAGTCTTGGGTCCCCCGTCTTCTAAGAAGACTCACTCACACGGCTGGCTAGTCGATAGTGGCTGTCGACTCAGCCAGGATTAGTGACCAGGATCTTTAATTCCTGTCCATGCAGCCTCTATGGAGCATCTTGGACTTCCTCACAGCATGGTGTGTGGATCCCAAGAGGTCCCAAGGGACCTGGAAAGTTTCTGTGACATTTTCTCTGCCCAAGCCTCTAAGTCCCAGAACAACACTTCTGTTACATTCTGCCAGACGAGCAAGTCACTATGGCCAGCCCAGATTCAAAAGAAGGGGGTTAGACTCCACATCTTCAGGTATGATGACTTTGTAGCCATCTTCAACCAACCATATCGACACAGAAATTTAACTTGATGTCTATAAAAATGCTCGCTTTTCATTTTCTTGAGCTAAAAGAGTTAATGCTAAAGTTTACAAAATAAACATACAAGAATAGCTAGGAAATCCCTAGCTAAGAATAATAATTGAATACCAGTCCTGCCACATTTAAAAAATATATTCTACAGCCTTTACAATTAAAACTACATATTGTGGCTCTAATGGAACAAAATATAAGACCAGAAACATATGTATGATAAAGGAGTATTCTAAATAAATAAGAAAAAGATGGAGGTTTTAAATACATTATGTTGAGACAATTGGATAGTCATTTTTAAAACAATCAAATTGGCTCTGTATCTAAATTTACTCAGTAGAATACATTCCAAATGAAACACATTTAAGTGAAAAAAAAAAGTAAGCCATATTGACATGAGAAGGAAATATAAGTGGATGAATTACTTTATAAACTGAGTGTGGTTCCTAATTTATAACTAAAGCTTTCTTAATTAAAACTAAATATCCAGAAATAATGAAAGTTTGGTAAATTCAATTACAAGTTTAAAAAACCATCATGTTCTAAAACATACCATAAACAGAGGCAAAAGACTAATTACTAACTGCAATAAAATATTTGCAATTTATCTCACAGAAAAATCTCCCCAATATATAAAAAGATTCTAAAAATCAAGAACAGAGACATAGACTGACAGAGATAAAAAGACAGCACAGAGAAAAAGAGATATCAATTGCATTTGAACAAATATTAAGGAGTACTCAACCTCATTATAATCCAAGTGGTCAGTAATACCAAATTCAACCCAAAAGATGATATCATTCCTAATCTGTCAAACCGGTAAGATTTCAAAAGTTTGGCAACACACACAAAGGCAAGACTGTCGGGAAAGGAGTAGTCTATATATAGATTGCTGGCGACAGTATCAAGTATGTGACCACATGGTGGGGAAGTAGGCAATATCTACCACAATAAAAGCAATTCTACTTCTAGTAATTCATCCTGAAGATAATCTTTCAAAAGTAAAAACCAATATATACAAAAGATTGTTCATTATGTCATTATTTGGAATGGCAAAACAGTGGACACCACTGAAATGCTATCCCTAGGAAACTGATCTGAGTGAAGAGTGATGAAAGAGAAGTATGTAGATGAAAAAAGAATGAAGAAGACGTCAATAGAGAGTGTTACATCCAAGGTGTACTATTAAGAAAAACAAAAGCAAAGTCAAGAGAGTAGATAAATAAGCAATACTGTAAATATGCCTCATTTTAAATAAGAAAGGAGAAATAAAATATATATATGAAAAAACATTGTTTCTTTTTGCAAGAAGAAATTAAGACAATGATTTCCTTTCCCTGCAGGTAAGTGGAAGTAGAGATTGAAGGAAATTATTATGGGAGAAAGATTTGAGTATATGTTTTATCTTTTGGATCATATAAATAATTTACATATTCAAAATTTAAATTAAAGAAGATGAAAAGACTATCATAAAATTCAGTCCAAACATAAACAAATGTACCATAACTATATATCAAATTTTTAACATGACCATACAAGGAAAAATAAATAATTCAAGTAAATTAAACACAGTGTTCTAATTACACACTTTAGTGTACCTTAATCGTACATATCATAAAGGCCAAAAGAACTGCAAGAAATTTTTTTTAACTTCTCAAGGTGAAATTTTGTTTTATTTTGAAAACTCACAAAGACTGCTCATGAAGGTTTATGATTGCCATTGTTACATTCATTAATCCACTTGGTAAATATTTATTGACCACCTCTTGCTTATCAAGCACAAGAGACATAAGAAATGAACTTTACTTCTTTGACTTTCTCTGATAATAGTGGTATAAGATGTGATCCTAAACATTGTGTGTGTGTGTGTGTGTGTGTGTGTGTGTGTGTGTGTGTGTGTGTGTGTGTGTGTGTGTTGTAAGACAGAAAAACGAGTATGCATTTTGTTTTTGTTAGGAACCGTTTTTCATCATGACAGAAGGAAAATACAACTATGGAATGCGGGCAGTTGAGAACGAATTCTATGGCACTGCATCCGAATTTGAGATAGTGATGAAAATTCAACAATTGTTTTAAAATGCTTTGTTGAGGTATAATTGATGTACAATAACCCCACATATTTAAATGTATCATCTGGTAAGTTTTCACATATGCAGGCACCCATCATCTATCACTGTAATAAACACTGCATTCACATTTATCACTCCCCACAGTTTTCTCATGCTCCTTTGTAATCTCTTGGTTTTGCCCCTCCTCCCTGGAGCCACTCATGTTCTTCCTGTAACTATGGATTAGTTTGCATTTTCTAAAGTCTTATATAAATGGAATTATTCAGTACGTACTCTTTTCAGCGAAGAGTCTGGTTTCTTCCATTTAGCATAATTATTCTGAGATTCACTCATGTTATTTTTATGTTTTTACTTTAAAGTGTGTTTCTTTAGGCAGCAAAATTATTGGAATTTTTCTTTTTTATTCAGTCAGACAATCCCAGCATTTTAAATGTAAATGGAGTTGTTTAGACCACTTACCTTGATTGTGATTATTGATATGGTGAGGTTTGACTCTATCTTACTACATGTTTTCAATCTGTCCCTTATGTTCTGTGTGCCCTTTGTCCATTTCTCTGCCTACCTTTGGATTAAGTAAATATTTTTATAGTTCTGTTTTACATCTTTTCTTGGCCTGTTAGATACAACTCTTTGTTTTGTTATTTTAATCACTGATTTAGAGTTCACAGGGAAAACATCTTTTAACTTATCTCAGTCTACTTTCAAGTGATATTATACAACTGTGTGTGTAGTATAGGAATCTTCCAAGAGTGTACTTTCATTCCTTGCCTTCTGAACATTATGCTGTTGTTGTCATACATTTTATTTACCCATATGTTATAAACCCTTTAATGTTTTGTTCAGTCAGTTATCTTTTCAAGACATTTAAATAAGAAAGTATCATATTTACACATTATCGTTTCTTATAGTGCCTGTCTACTGAAGATTGTTCTTTAAATCACCATATTTCACTAGTTTTTGAGATATATTTTGTTGGCTGTAGATGATTCTTGCCTGGTAGTTTTTACTTTAAAGAGCACTTGCTCACTGCCTCCTCATTTGCATTGTTTCTAATGTAACTTCTGCTGTCATCACTCTTTTTTTCTGTATGTCGTGTCTTTTCCTTCGCAGATGTCTTTCATATTTTCTTATTACCACTGGTTTTGAGGAATTTGATTATAATATGCTGGGTGTCATGTGTTTATATCTCTTGTAATTGGGGATCACTGAGCTTCTTGGATTTGTAGATTTACAATTTTCATCACGTTTGGAAATTTTTCAACAATTGTTTCTTCAAATTTTCTTTCTGTAACACTCTTCTTACTCTAGAGACTCCAGCTGTATGCACATTTGGCCTCTTGAAGTTGAACCACGTATCATTCATATTCTGTTCACTTTTTAAAATTATCTTGTTTTATTTTGAATAATTTCTATTCTTATGCCTTCAAATTCACGACTTTGTTCTGCAGTGCTAATCTGCCATTGCACATCAGTGTATTTTTCATCTTACATTTCACAGTCTTCATATGTATAAATTAGATTTGGGTCTTTTTAAAAATTATTTTCTGTATCTTTAAGTTTGTTTAAGCATCTGGAATACAGTTATAATAACAATTTTATTGTCCTTGCTAATTCTAACATCTTTGCCAGTTTAGTTCTATGTCAATTGACTTATATTCCTCATTAAGATTCATATTTTCCTTCTTTGCATGTCTGTTAACCTTTGACTGAATGCTAAACATTTTGAATTTTACCTTGTTGGATACTAGGTACGCTTGCAATCCTATAAATATTCTCGAGCTTTGTTCTAGGTTTTCTGTTAAGTTACATGGAAAGGTTTGGGCTTTGGAGTCTTGCTTTAAGAAGTGTTAGGTAGGCACAGAGCAGTGCTTAATGTATGGCTCATTATTTCCCACATCTCCTGAAGCAAGAACTTCATAAGTACTCTACCCTGTGTCTCATGAATTACGAGTTTTACCTTTCTGGCTGGTAGGAACATGCACTCATCTTCTCCTGTGTGTGCATCATGCATTGTTCATTTTAATACTTCCAGATAATTCTTTCCTGGCATCTGATAATTTCCTCACATGCTTGCCCTAATCATTGTGCTGAATACTTGAGAGAGGCCCTCTGAAGACCTCTGGACTTCTCTCCGCATACAGCTCTCTCACCTCTGTGTTCTATAGCCACCTTAATCTCTTGGACTCTTCCAACTCTGGGAAGTTGGTTGGAATCCATCTGGATTTTCCTTCTCTATACTGTGGTCTAGAAACTCCTCCAAAGCAGTAAGCTGGGACAGTTGCAGGACTAACTTCATTTCCGATTTCTCAGGGATTGCTCTTTCGTTTTCATTGTCTGACATCCATTGTCTCAAACCCCCTTGTTTCATGTACTTTGGCTGTGCTTGTTCTGTTTTATTTTTTGACTAATTCAGGCAGGAGATAAATGCACTCTTTCTTATTCCATTTTGGCAATAACCAGAAGAGAAGAAAACTTACGACATTAAAAAAAAAAAAAACAAAAACCATATTCTTAACAGTCCCCTGAACACATCTAAATCAGAGTTTGACCTACTTTTATTTTTCTATAAATAGTCAAATAGTACATATTTTGGACTTGCAGGTCACATGGTCGTTGTTGCAACTACTCAGCCCTGCCACTTTGTGTGAAAACAACAAAAACAACAATAGATAACTGAGCTTAGGTGTTTCAGTAATATGTTACTACAAAAACAGGAAGAAGACTGGATTTGGCCCACAGGCTTTAGTTTACTCACTTTCAAGTTGGATCAAAGTCACCTCAGTATCTCAGTGGTGAGATACAATGAGCATTTTCTTAATCAAGTCCTCAAATATATAGAATTATCAATAATAGAATAACTGGACATTATTTGCCTCCTAATATAAACAATATCACCTATGTGACATTCTTGCCAAAAATGTTTAAACTGATCTAAGGATGATAAAATAATCAAACAAATATTAAATATGGATTATTATGAACAAGAGTTAGAGTGGGCCATTGAAAAACACCAATGTAATGAAAAACAAAAAACAAAAGTTAGAATGTGGGGCAACTAGATTAAGACATACTAAATATACTATTCATGAATTTTTATTGGATCCTCAATAAAAACTGAAACACTTCATTGAATAATTTTACTGAGATAATTTTGGAAATAATTTGCAATTCATTCTCTACATGTAACATGCTTACTACATTATGCATCATATTATGCACTCTGTTGTTCTTGAAAAATGACACATTAAGAAGCATCATGCAGATGAGTGATTAAAACGTGAGTTTTTTGTTTGTTTGTTTGTTTGTTTGTTTGTTTTCAGAATGAATTAAAACACTGCTGTTTAAACCATCACTAAAACCCAAACATGGAAGGAGGAAGGGAAAGGAGAAAAAAGAGAGAGAAAGTGAGGGAGAGAGAAGAAAGGGGGATAAAGGTAGAAGAGGAGGAAAGAAAGGAAAGGTAAATGACGGTACAAACAAGAAAAGGAAGGAGGCCAGTAGACAGTTGCATGGTGAACATTACTCTGATCACCATAAACTGATCTAGTAAGTGCACCTCACCCTGTGTCAATTTCCCATGTCTAGCCATGCTTTGAGAGGCTGCCTGGCACCATTCCACATGACTGGGCACCCACCTTGCCTCCATCAGTTTTCACAAGACCAAAGGACTGAAGGCCCACCTGGTTCTTCCAGCCCTCAGAGATGCCTCAGCAGCTTGTTTGCCTGCCAGGTTTCTTGCTGCCAGACCAAGTTCTACACCCTTCACTCCACTTCTTGACTCAAAGCAGCCACCTGCCCAGTTGAACCTTCAGGACGGTAAGACCCCAAATAACCCCCTCATTCCATTGGGCAGATAGGGGAGAGATTGCTGACTGGCAGCATTTCCCTGGGATGTAGCCCTAACTGAGCCAGAAAAAGAATGCTGCCCAGGAAACTGTTTACTGATTAGATTTTTATTCTTAATGGTCTGTCCCATTCACACGCAGAGTCAGAATGCAAACATAGTGAAATCAAATTCTAATTGGGCAAAGGGTCTCATATCAGAGATCAAGTTCAGCAATACTGCCACTTGCCTAGCCTACAGCCCTCACGATGCCTTTGCCATTCCCAATCAGCACACAAAACAGCCTCGAAATAATGCAAAGACAAGAAAAGCACTCATTCAAAAGTTTCATTTTTTTAATTAAAAAAATAAAGTCCTTTAATTCATATTTTATGTGAAATGATTCACCTTTGGTAACAGTAAATATGAATATGTGATAAGTTGTAAATAAGAGTGGTATCAAACCTGGAGCTAAGTTTGAACTTTTCCTTAAATCCTCCATTCCTTGAGTTTTTAATATTATGAATATACTTCTTCACTTTATACACTTCCTTTAGTGTGTGGCAATACCTTCGTATACTTTGTACTTATATTCTATCTTCTGGGAAAGCAATTAATGCCTTTAACTAGCACATGAAAATTAATACACCAAAAGAACGCCTCCTTCCAAAGCTACTCTGGATACTTCTCAATGTTCTTACAGAAGAAATGATCATATAAGGATGAGATTATAAATCATATTTTAAAAAAGGATATTTCTACAAAGAGGACTTCCTTCATGGACTTTTCGTCTCTGATAAAACAATCCATTACACATAAAGAGTCTTAGAGTTAAAACTCTTTTACATTTTTTTATCTAATTGCTAATGAATCCTTGTGTTGTAGGCAACACCTTCAACTTACAAAAGAGGAATAAAAATATTAGAGGGATTAAGAGACTTAACGTCATATACTTAGGGGATGATGGGAGGGAAATGTTAAAAAATAAAACCAAAAAATTTATAAAACTATAGTATAAAATTTTATTTTAAAATTCTCCATACATATTTATTTTTAATAATGCTCAAAAACTTGCAATTTATTGGGCTTTTAATGTTATAAAAATTTTTGCATTACCTTTTCCTTTTAAGGGCTGGAATCAACATCTGTCTACTGAAGTTGATGGAACCATCAAACTCATTTTACACCTAATTCATTTCACAGTCATAATGACACTTTTTCAGCCTGGAACATCAAAACAGAGGCACATCCAGGTTTTTTCACCTTTATGGTTACAAAAAAGAAATATTCTAACAAATGCATTCCCCATCTATTCATTGAAAAAAAAACATATTTATGAACATGAAGTGGCATAAAACCAGAGTTTTATCCTAGTTTGAAAAAAAAAAAGTCTCAAGTTGTAGATCTCTGGAGGATTTGGGGAAAGCAAACTTCTCTACTAAAATCTGCCAATCTACCGAATAGCATACATCTTCAACTATAGTGAGTCGTTTACCATCAAAGTTTCACAACTGTCCACTTCCAAATGCTGAAAGGTAAGGAATGAAGTGGCATTTCTAGTGATTTTTATCTGGGCCCAGAGGGCCAAATCCAAAACACGGATACAGAGAAGCACAAGCACCCACTGAAGTTTATATCCTACGTACATCCTATGGTGACCTAGGCACAAAAGAAACCATCCTCATGGCTCCGCGTAATAGCACAGCTGACGATGTGATTTCCCTGTGGTCTTCTCACCCATAATTTAGCTCTACATCTTAAGGCATCCTAGAAGCTTTCCTGAGCTCAGTTTCCAGAGAACCAACATCTGTGCCATGTAGACATGCCTCATAACATCACAGTATCTCAATGTTCTCAACTACAAAATAACGCCTGTTGAACGGAATAAGGGTTATAAAAATCAAATTCTGATTAAGGAGCTTCAAATAAGCATAGAATACAGTTTTTTTAACTAGTTTTTTAAATGTTACTTTCACCATTTTATAGTAACTGAAACAAAAGCATATCAAAAATATTACATATGAAGGAATAGTGGAAAAATAATTTTCTATTTGATTCACACCAAGTGTGGGCCATTCAATTTGAATGTTATTCAGAAGCCAATTATGGAACATTGTGATCACTGTTTCCTTTTTTGTATTATAATAGCAGAACAAATGAAAAATCAGGAGGAAACTAAAATTAGTCTCAATATTTTAAACTGCATATTTCCAAAGATATTTTATAATAAACTGTCTCCTAGATACAGTTACCTAATCACTCCATGTATAGTATCTAAGATGTCGCACTGGCCTCTCTAATTAGTTTCTTTGACCTTCAGATTTGAGAGATAGGTGAGCCAAGTCCTTCTTGAGAATAGAGTGTTCCATACCACCCAGTAAGTGCCTTCAGCCAAGGTAACACTTTTCTTACGAACTTATCACCAAGTAACCTGTATTAGCTTATTCACTGTTAGACTAATATAAGGAGACAAAAAGTTTTCCTGGAATTTGCCTTATATCTATTCATACTTTGAATCATAAAGGTAACAACTGAGAATTTATGTTTTACACTGGTTTAGGCACAGGACTGTCACAAGACACCCAAATGATCTCTTTTGACCTCTTTTCACTAGAAGTCATTTTTACCCTTATTCTTTATTTTAGATTTCTAATTTTGTTATTATAATTGTTTCTATTATATTTATTAATGGCCCCAATAGTGTATGGATCCAAGAGAAATCTAAGAGTCCTTGTGTTATATGGAAGACAAATACCCTATCTATCCTTAAAATTGTATCATGTTAACATTAAATCCCCAAAGAACTATTTTCCAGCTAGTCCCAAAAATGAACAAAAAATTACAATAATCATGTTCTGAAAGCCAGACCATGAACTCAATTCTCTTTTCTTAGAAATTTTTAGCTACGACAAAAAAAAAAAAAAAAAAAAATCCCAGTCTGGAGTTCAAAAAAAAAAAATAACATTAAAGATGAGGAATCAGATTTGGGGACTTCTGGTGAATAAGATAATATCAAATAAAAGGAAGGAAAGTAAAAGGAAAGAGAGAGAAATGTCATGGACAAATTGTGACCTCAGGGAAGATTTTAACTTCTGGGCCTCTGTTTCATAATCCTATACAAGGTTGTAATTTCTTTTAGGGATTTAGCCCAGTCCTCCAACTCCGGCACCTTGAGTCTTACTTTTCGCTGGGACTCTATATCATCCCTAAGTGCAGCAGAAACACTTTACTACTTAATTAATTATACGGTGCAAAGATGGTTGATAGAAAACATTTTTTCCTCTTTCTTTTCTTTTCTCTTTTGGCACTGGTGGGAGTATCAAAAGGGAATGATCAAATGTGGGATTCTGGACATCAGCAGGGGTGAGCTCTCCTGGAACTCAGGAACGCAGGGGTGAGGTACAGGGAGTCACAGGTGCAATTTACACGTGACATTTTCCCCTTTTACTGACTAATTACATTCTACTAAGCACCCAATTGATAAGTACTGTTGTTGAGATCCCCTCTTACTTTTTAGTAGAAATAGAGAAACGAGGGTGGGCCATTTGCCAATACCATATTTAAATAATTTAGAAGCTGGGAATAAAACACCGTCCACTGATGTCTCTGCATGGCCAGTGAGTAAACCACAGTTCTCCTCTGCTTGGAACTGCACGTCAGGAGCCTTATGTTTTAGATCACTATCTTCACCCATATCTACTCATTGACAGACTCAATAGTAAAGTAATGCCACAGAAATGTGGGTCTCATCTTACTAAATGTAAAACTCAGTCCTTTCAAAAATATTTTATATAATTAACTTAACTCCCCACAGACATGTCTCTAATAATTCTGAGGAAAGAATGAATGAAATTTCAAGCTTTTCATTGATATAAAATATCTTCTAATTAACAACTGTAATGAGAAAATTAAGATAATAAAGAAAAAATATTTCTGAGTACAGAAAGCATCCAAACAAAGGAAGAGAATTCAAATTTTAGTCAGTTCCTTGAATGGGCTGGTAGCATTCATTCCAGAAAAGTGCGTTCTGAAATCATCTTCTTCAGAAAAATCTTGTATACTCCTATTAGAAATGCAGTCAAGACACCATAGACTTTGTGACTGTTTCTCTCTTCTAACACACAGAAAAAATAAACCCAAACTTTCAATTCAAAACAGAAAAGTAGAACAATAGTACTTGTATTTCAAAAGTAGAGAAAGGACTCTACTTCTGTTGCCATCATGTTTTATTTCATATTTATCAGGAAACTAATGAGAATTAATATAGGAAACACAGCCCCACAGCTATAATAAGATAATAGCTTCTCATAAACTTAAGTAACTTAGTATCTCTGAGCCACATAAATAAAATAAAGTAGTGAAGGCAATGCCTGTCTCACAGGGGGATTGTGGAAAGTGGATGGTATGTGTATAAGAAGCAAATGGCAGGCGGAAACATACAATGCCTGTAGATATTTCTTATTCTTACTGATGGTTTTATGTAACTATCAGTGTTTTTAGGCAAAATAAATGTTCATGGACTCCCTAAAGTGTAAAGCAGAGTTTTACTCTTAACGACTATTTTTTAAATCTATTTTTATATATAGTGGCTAACATTTGTAAATGTCAAACTCCCAAATTTATCCCCTCTCAACCCCTTTCCCCAGTAACCATAAGATTGTTTACTAAGTCTGTGAGTCTGTTTTTTATCTTTTTAAGTGTGTTATAGTTTAGAAGAGATACAAAATTAACATCTATCCATGCGGTGCCGCAGTGGCATCACATCCCTACATGTGCAGGAAAGCACTCTCATCTTCTGCGTGTCCACTTAGATGTGCTGCTGTCACTCCAAGGGCTCTTCCCTGACTGGGCATCCTCCATCTCTCAGCCTCAGCCCTTCCTCTGCCCCACCCCAGTCTGTCTCTCTCATCTCAGATCGGGATCATTTCAGGAAGGAAAAATATCTTATTGCTCTGCTGGTGCACCTTCTTTCCCAATTCCAACTCCTCCTGTACACTGATGACAGAACAATCTTCCTAAAGCACAGTTTTCATTAGCAATAGTAAGTAAGCTGAATTATAAATGCTCTAAATAAAATAATACTTTGTATGAATTTTAAAATAATTTTCAAGACAGGAATGGTTAAATGAATCATGGTGCATTCCTCCTATTACATATGTATTGAAACTTAGGGAATAAATGGTATGCATTATAGACGTGGGAGGAGGTCTGTAATTTATTGTTAATTGAAAACAAGCAACTTGCTGAATAACACCTGTTATGTCATTCCATTTTATGAGTTAATTATATACTTACTCATATGATAGAGACTTGAAATACATATGTAAGAACATAAGACATGAGTCATAGCAATATATGTAAACAGAGGATTCTGAATGTGTTCACTGTAGTCCTATTTGTGGGATGCGCTTGGGGAACATGAAGAAGAGTTCATTTACTTATTCATTTCATTTATGGGGCATATATTTTATAATGGGCATTTTGTTAACTTTAATTTTTGTTTTTTAATCATCTACTTCATATATTCTGTCAACAAGGTATCTGGTGAGATGGAAGAGGTCAACAGAGTTTTTCACTTACTGTTTTATCTAATATTATATTGTTTCATTTTTTTTAAAAGACAAAGAACATGTATTTCACCATTAATTTGAAAAATTTAAAAGCCCATAACGCTTTTAATTACAAATATGGATTTAGGCAAGGTTACCTTTATTGGCAGATACAGCCTTTATTCTAGTAGGAAATTATTTAGACAAGTTGTCATTTATCACACCATCTCAGAATTGTATTAAAATGGGTAACAGAACAGTGCCCTGCTGTGTTGTTGTTAGTATAAGCTAACATAAGTAGATTATATGTAAGAGCTTTAACAAGCTGTCGGAGATCAGAGTTAAGAGAGAAAAAAAATCCAGTCCAATATATTCTGTTCTACAAATACTGTACTTCTAAATGAGAACTAGGAGAGAATCAGGAAGCTTTCTTCTGCCGTGGCCCTGGAAGTCTGATGTTCTTCACCTGATAGACTTCACCAGAAATTCCTTTCTCAGAGAAGCTGTTTCTAATAGCTCAATGGACTAGGCTTCCTTTGTAGGTGGCAATCCTCTGCCTGTGACTGGAGGTGTCCACATTGAACCCATGTAGCCATTTTTGGACACGATGAAAATGTTTGAACTAGATGCCCCTGGAGTTCCTTCCATGTGTGAGCTCCTGGGCTACAAAATTTCTCTTTTTAGGAACTTACAAAATTTCCCATTTCCTATCAGATCAATGCTAAATACCCACCTTGTCACTTAATCATACACACATACGTGGCCAAGAGCATACAGAAGAGAAAATGGCCTAGTGGGGAGCACACTAGAAACATTAAACAAAGGACAAAGTGACTCCAGTCCAGGTGGCAAGGGTGAGTGTGGAACCAGACAAAGCTTGAAAAGTTGGCAGAGGCCAAACCATGGAGGACAGTATCAGAAGAGCAAATGAACACCATAGGAGGGTTTGTAACTGGAGTCTCCAAAAAGATGGTGAAATAATCAGAGTCACGTTCTGAAGATATCACTTCTGGCTGTAGTACTAAGAAGAGATTGAAAGGAGTCAGCAAAAGTCAGCTCATGGCAATCCTTGGCTGAAGACTTTTAAAGGCTCCTCATCTTGGAGTAAAAGCTAAAGTCTTTAACGTAGCCTGTAAGGCTTTTTCTGATCCAGCCCCCTATTTGTCAGACTTAGCTCCCACAAATCCCTTTTACATATACAATATCAAAAGTTAAAAATACTTTAAGAAAAAGCTACAAACTTTTGGCTATTGAAAAAATTTTCTGAAAGCAATGAGACTCATAGCAGAAACTGAAGTGATCTCATCCTGACCCTTCTTTAGAAGACAACTACAGAAACCCCCCTTCAAGGCAAACTCTCTGTACTTATCAAAAATCCTACCTGTGTACCTAGTGAACCCACAACATTAGAGAAACACAAATATCTGGGAGCTGTCTTCCATGGCTCTTAATTTCAAGAGAGAATGGACAGTGGGAGTCCAGTTAGCTGTAAGAAATGCTGCTCCTTGAGCTTTTCTGGGCATGCAAGTGTTCAAGCACCCAAATATCTAATGATTGATTGACTGAATTCTCTGACCTTCATCTGAACACAAAGCATAAAATGACAGAGCTAAAAGTGAACCAAGGTCATTTATTCTGCTGCACTTAGCTTATGGCCTTTTTTTTTTTTTTTGAGTGTTTATATATAGACCATCAATGAAAGGATCCCTTCACATAAAATAATCTCACAGTGACTTCAGGCATTTTCCACAAACCTAGAATGTATCAAAATTTTTGAAAGGGAAGCAAGATGAAATTCTTCACCTTATTCCTAGAAATTTCACAGCTATATTTTCCACACACTCTGGGGGGAAAAATGAAGCAGAACAAATGTTTGCACATCCACCATTTGGGAAGCCCCACATTGTAACCAAAATATCTAGCAAAATTCAAGAAGCACTAAGTGACATATCCAGCATACTAAACCCATTTCCACTGATGCTGCCCTCAGCAAAATGTTTTTTTTTTTCCCTCTAAGAGGAAGACACTTTATTTCCTACAATCTGGGATGCTTAAGATAGACATTGCAGATGCATCTGAAAACAAACTTCTATGTTGTCAGCAAATCATGAAGATTGAAGGCTGCCTCCTAGCACTGCTAGATTTAAAGTTATGGCAGCATTTCTATTATAAAAAAAAATCTTCCAAGAGTTTATACCCCCAGCTGTAAAAAAAATAAATCTGCTCCTGGGTCAAATTTGCTAGGCTTAAGAAAGGAGGAAAGTATTAAAGTTCATTATGAAATAAAGAACATTGTTAAACTCCATCTTGAAATTATAAATTACAAAAACATAATCTTCCAGGCTTTTGTGCCACAACTTAATTTTAATGTATAATGCAAGAAACATAATGACCAGAATTTATGAGATGGAAACCCATTTTCACCTATTCTGAAGGCATGTTGGGAAATAACTTCCCAAGTAACTACCATTCCAGAGTAGATTTTACCCCTAGTTGGACTCAGTTTACTCCTGTAACCATGGTTATAGGTAATTACAAATATCTGTACTTACTGAGTTGTCAAATGATACTGTACTTCAAAAATAACTCTGGGATGAAACCAACATTTGTGAAGTAAGAAGACAGAAGTGAAACCCTTGCTTTTGGCAGCATCACTTTTATACACACATACACACATGTGTGTGTGTGTATTTTCACACAAATATTTATTCCCCCAACACATACATACACAAACAGAAACATAGACACATGTGCTAAGCACAAAGTCTTTTGTTGTTTTTGGCTGTTCAGGAGTAAAAGGAAAGTTAAATCCCAAAATAAATAAGAAAACAGGGGAAAGAAAAGTTAAGTCCCAAAGATTAAAAAAAAAAAAAAAAAAAAAAAAGACTACACTTAGAAAAAACAAATAACCTCATAAACAATCTTTCTCAAAACAAAGAGTCTGTATTCTTCACATGTGAGAATCTTCCACTTGCATCCGTAACAGAATATTCCTTACTCAGTGACCATTTAATAGATATTTGCTGATAATAAAGATTTGAGCTAGACATTTGATTTAAAATAACCACTTTCAGAATGGATTTGTCTCTCTCCAATCATTTAAATCTAAAACTATCTACAAAATTGCCAGCTGGAAGGATCACTCAGAGGGCCACGTTGGCACACCACATCTTGATGTCCTGAGAAGGCAACTTACCTACCGGCTCTTATCTTGGAATTTTCTCTGAAGCTCCCCATCTGGACCAACTCCAATTAAACCACACGTTTCCTCTTTTTCACTTCCTTACCACATCTCTCAAGTCTCACCCCCCCTAAAAGTCTTCATCCCCAACCTCCAATAACTCTATTTGCATACAACATTAATTGGGGTGACAAAGTCCAGAGGTTTATGACACTTGAAAGAAAATTTAAGCAAGGCATGTCAGAAGAACACTGTTCTACATCAGGGAAACATGCAAGGAAAGAATTTTAAAGAGCACTGCTGCCTCACAGCTGTCCCTGCAGAGACGGAGCTCACAAAGGACTGAGCCTCTCTCTGTGGAGGAGGAGAAATTCTGAAGGATGGTATTATTAAATGAGAAGCTGTTAAACTGATCACTGCAAAAAATGGGAGCTGGGATGTCTGATCATAAAAGGTCAGTAGACACTACCTAAAAGGAATATACTGAACCCTTTGACCTGGGGGAAATGTAGAACACAGCCATCACACATATTATAATAACATTTTCTCCCTCCCTTCCTCCCTTCCTTCCTTTATCTCTCTCTCTCTCTCTTTGCTTTCCTTCCCTCCCCTTCCCTTTTCTCTTTTTTCTTCCTTCCTTCCTTCCTTCCTTCCTTCCTTTTTCTTCCTTCCTTCCTTCCTTTTTCTTTCTTTCTTTCTTTCTTTCTTTCTTTCTTTTTCTTTCTTTCTTTCTTTCTTTCTTTCTTTCTTTCTTTCTTTCTTTCTTTCTTTCTTTCTTTTTCTTTCTTTCTTTCTTTCTTTCTTTCTTTCTTTCTTTCTTTCTTTCTTTCTTTCTTTCTTTCTTTCTTTCTTTCTCTTTCTTTCTTTCTTTCTCTTTCTTTCTTCCTTCCTTCCTTCCTTCCTTCCTTTCTTTCTTTCTTTCTTTCTCTCTCTCTCTCTCTTTCTTTCTTATTATACCTAGCTTTATTTTGAAATTGTCTTTGGTTCTATCTCCTTAAAATATAGCAGACCTACTCCCAAATTAAATAAAATCAAGCAAAGAGGATGAATAATTACAGTCAGGGATTCTAGAACTTCATATCCATTACTTAAAAAAAAAAAAAAGATTACTGTTCTCTATTCATGATGCCAATAGGGGAACACATAGCTCTGTGTGAAACCTTGAAAATCTTGCTCATCATTCAGAGAGAACGTCAGCTGTTTAGGTGCTTCCCTGCAAGATCTTTTCTCCTTGTCCGTGTAGGCTTGGCAATACCTTCCGAAATAGCTAGCCTCCCAATTACACTTGACTGGCTCTGCTTTGTTCGCTTTCCCAAGCATGCCTCATAAGTAATCGAGAAACACAGCTTATTCTAAAGACATGCATTTTTTTCTCTTCTCCTTTGTCTGGAAAAAAGAAAACCCTCTCAAACAACTCCTGCCTTCTTTAACCTTCAGCATTTTCCAAGGTCTCTTGAATTTTTGGTACACACTTAAAATTCTTTTTTCTATAAAGGTTAGAAAAAGAATTTATTGAATTTTGAAGGCTTTTTAAACTATAATTATACAAGTCTGAAAAAGTCTGAAATGGAGATTGATTTCTTCAATGTCTTAACACAGTCAAGCCTTTTTTTTTTTTTAAAGCAATGAAGGTGCAGATGTTTAAACCAGCAATATTAAACAAGATGTGAAGGGGTTAGAGATAAAAGGATTAGCTGTGTAAATGTGATTCAAATGGAATCATCTATAAGAAACTTGATACACAACTTGCTAAAAGCCATTTAGCTAAGGATTTCCAAGTTTCAAAGAACCTTCTACTGGATATTTTACAGCCTGTTTTTATACAGCTCTTCCTTTAAACCTAAATTATTTGGGGTATCTTTTTTAATGATAACTGAATCTAATTCTTTGAATAAAGAATATTCTTTTTAACTTGAGAAGTAGTTGTTAATTAAAAAGGTAATTGTCTATTGACCATTTTGCTATTCTTGTAGTCTAATTTTTAGGAACTTAGAGATGGTGTTTGCCAACCTAATTAACACTGGATCAACCTCAGTCTGGGAATATAGTCCATGTACAAGGAAATCATTAAATGATCCTCCCAGCTAGAAGACTTATCAAAAAAAAAAAAAAAAAAGCAACAAGATATTTTATAACTCAGATATGTCCCTTATCATTGTGATTAAATTGAGGAATAAAGAAAAAGGATTACAGAAACCCTAAAATTGCTTACAAAGTAATAGTAGTTATTTATATAATGTTCCACAAAGTCCTCTGACCTCATTAAGTAATTAAAACATTACATTCAGCTTCTTCGGACAAAATTTTAACGTTACCCCAGGTTCTAAACAAAACACACACACAAAAGATGTAGCTCACAGTATCTAAGATTGTTCCCAGTTTCTAATATCTTACATATTGATTGAATATATATTTAAAACTTTCACAGGGCATCTCCTCTAACTCCTTTTTTTTCTGCATTGTTCCATATTTTTATTCAATATCCTGTAATAACCTCTAGTGAAAAAGAATATGAAGATGAACATATGTACACACACGTATGCCTGGGCACTATGCAGTACCTGAGAAATTGACCCATTGAAACTGACTATACTCCAATAAAAAAAGATAAATAAGTAAATACAATGAATAAAATAGATTGTGCAAAAGACATGAATACATTATTCATAGACAGCACCATGAAAATACAAAAATATATGAAAATTTCAACTAAGGTGTAATGAGAGAAATACAAATTCATATGACATTAAGATAACTGTCTAACTCCTTTCTTTATGTGCATATTTAGACAGATTTTTTCATATCTAACCAATCACGAGGCCAATACATTGCTCTACACATCTTGGATGTTCAATGACTATTGTTAAAAGACAAAATCTAAAATTCATGAAATTTATAAAAATTCACATGAATTGCAGACAGAAAAACTCAGTAATAATGAAAGAAAAAGAAAGAGATTTTTGTGGGTTTTTTTTTTTTTCCTTCAGCTGGGTGAGCTCACTCTAAGGTTAAAGTGAAATGACATCCTCACATTTATAAACAAAAAACAGAAAACAGTCTTCACTAAGAAGAGCATGTTATGGAGAAAGGTTATTCCCGAGGGGAGGAATCCAAGCCCTTTCAGGCGACCGGGGGGCTTCAGGAAGCTTGCTTACTCAGGCAGGCCAGGCTCAAATCAGTAAGAGCTATTTTTCACTGCCTAAACTCCCAGCTATGCAAATGATAGAAGATGAGAGCAGTACCTGACAAGAAAAGAATTGAGCATTTACATAAAAGAGAAAAAAATACGGAGATAGAAAAGCGAGCAGTTCAAAGGACAAACACTGGAATCAAGAGCAACATCAACAAAAGCCTCACGGGAACACAGCAGAAGAATTCTGACAGCGCGCACAGATCTTCAGGAATGATTTATTTTGCCGAAGAGCCAACAGATTAAAAAGTCTCACCTGGATGAAATGTACACCCAGCTGCTTGAACAACTTACAGCATGAGTCCTTGTGAGAACAAAGTATGCAAAATAAGTGACACGTGTCTTCTTCAAGATACAAACAAACTCAAGCTGCTATTAAGAAAATCATGAGTAAAAGAATAATAGCCTTAAAAGCAAGAAGTTTTGTACCAAGGGCAAGAATGAACTAATTTGCTACAAACAAACAACATCAAAAAACAATACTAGGTGAGATGATGCCATGATACAAATAGTAAGTATTTTGGCTCTCGGGTTAATATGCTAGAAAATCACAAATTGCAAATGTTTCCATATAATGTGTTGGACTTAAACCCATGGGAATCTGAGTAAAGAAAGAAAGGAGAGAAAGAAGACATCACTTTTGATGACATTGGTTTACTCACGAGCCAATCTTATGAAAATGTTTTTGTTTCTCAGTCAGTGAGTTTCAAGAGATCCCAAGGGAAATCTACCTTTCTCTCCCACTGGGATTGTTTTGCCATTTTTGGCAACAGCTAGATTTTGCAAATGAAGAATAGATTATGAATCATCAGTAAAACCTAGGAAAATAATTTGAAAAGTCAACAGTTATAATGGTCAGTTTAATTCTCTAAAAACAGACCATGTGACAAGTTTGTAAGCTAAGAATCCTAAAAACAACTAATAAAAATATTTCCAAATGACTAAGTCATTTTCTGGGACCAATTCTAGAATAGCTGGGAGAATGTGGCCCACACTGGTATATACCCTTGGGAGAAAATATGGTAAACATTAGTTTTAATAACAAAAAAGCTCTTAACTATATACCTCTCTGAAAAAAAACATTAGCAAGAGTACCCTGTATAAAATAAACTTTGATGTAACCCATTGTTCTGAATATCTTTTGTTTCAATTTTGCAACACTGATGGTAAAATCTCAGGGAAAAAAAAAATCTGCAAAGAGCTGGTTAAACTAAATTTTATAGTGTTCTATTCTAAAAATGCCTGAAATAAAAAATAATCATACTTGACATATTTAACTAGAATAATCCTTTCTTGTCACAATTTCTAGCTATTATCTTCTAAATTCAATGCTTATCAAAATACAGATACTATGTTTTTTCTCATATTTGAAAATCCTAGACAATCTTTATCTTTCTTCTAATGATAATAATATTCATCCTCTAGCCACACTTTCAAAATGGAAGCAATTAATCATAGGTAACTATTTAAATTTTAATTTATATTAATAAAAGTTAAATAAAATTAAATAGTTTCTCAGTCACATTAGCTATACCTTGAGTTTTTAATAGCCACATGTAGCTAGTGGTTGTCATACCAATCAGGGCAGACACAGAACATTTCTATGACTACAGAAAGTTCTATTAGACACCACTGATCTATAGGCTATTAACAGAGAAGGGACTTCATACATTTGAATGTACTGTGATAAAGATACTAATATAAATTCAATTACCAAAGCTATATTTCAAGCTACAAGAAAAAAAAAATCACACCAAATTTCAAAGATGTTTCTATCACCCTTTATATTAAACAAAGTCGATAGTCCTAATAGTAAGTTCATTTCAATTCTGTACTGAACTTTTCATACTGGTAACACTGTTAAAAGTCAGTTGATTCGTATCTGCCGACTCCTTAAAGACTTCTTCTATTATATTAAATATTCCAAGATTTTCAAGGCAGACTTAGGTGAAGAGATCAGGTAAGTTGAATGAATACTTCTTAATTACCATTTTATTTTACTAGTTGACAATTTCTCTTAATATTGGATTGATAATTAAAATGTTGATTTATTAGCTAATCCATAAATAGTGCGTAACAGGTTATTTAATAAATGGTTCATGATTTGTAGCTTGCTACACACAGTCTTTGTTGTGTTCTCAAAGAGAAGGAAAAGACCAAGACCCATTTGGAAATATTACCTGGGAGAAGATGTAGAAGCATGAGTAAATGTACACATATCTCCACTTAACCAAACATACTAAAAGCAACCACTAAATCCAAATCTGTTTATTAACTTGCAATCCGAGCAAAAGTACCAGCATGGCAGTAATGGTGGGACGTGTGTCTGAGGGATGGTGGGAGTGGGGAAGAGGCACAGTCTTTCCATTATCTATAGTGTCCAAACGCTTGTCCGCACCTCAGAAGACAGTTCATGTTAGCTTCTCTCTAAAATCCATACTGAGGATATTGTTCCTAACATACATAAAGTCATTCATTTACCCAACTGCTTCACAGCTGTAGTTCATCTGTCCATTTTTTGCAAAATTAAAGAAAAGGGAGTGATAGATACTTCTAACAGTGGTATCCCAGTACTGCAATGACTCAAACTCGGTCCGCTAAGTCCTGTTTCAGCATAATGGAGTAGTATATCCAGAAACAGCTGATGACTTTAATTAAAATGAGGAAAACAGCAAATGAGTAGAGTTAAGAACATCTGACTTACCCATTCTCTACATCTGTCTGACCAAACTGACATGGATGAATCTCTAACAACTGCTACACAGTAAAAGAAAGTTTTCACTAAAATACATATTAAGCATGCTATCCTCACAAGCCTTTTATAAAATTATCTGGAAGTCCCCGGGGGGGGGGGGGAGGAGAAGGAAAGAATAAAATATGAGAATTATCAACCATATCACATTTTTAGTTAAAAAAAATTAGCTAATCTGTAAGCTGTAAGTTAGTCTTGGAAGTACTACCATTGGTTGCCTAATATGCTCTATGTTCTATTATAATTAATTAATTGAAAAAGCTCTGTTGGTTCTAACTGTATGTGGTAGCTGTCTTGCATTGATGTTTTTAAAGTATTGCACTGCTAGATCACTGATTTAAATTATTTGCTAGCAGATAAAACTAAGATATATTATACCACAGCTGATTTATTTAAATTGGTATTCTAAGTTTTTTTAAATATAAGGAAGAAACTGCATCTATAATGTATCCTTAATTCATTGTAGGAAGTGGCAACAGACATCTGCAACAGTTTAGCTTCTTGGAAACAGGGAAAAACAGCAACAGTAACATGACAAGAAAACATTAAAAATGGCATTTAAACTGTTGCAAGAAATGAAACAAGCTCATGCTACATTAAATCCATGCATGAAGTGAAGTCTTCAACTCACCCTCCTTTCAAGAATTCTCTGTCAGTGAAACAGGCATAAGAAAATGTAGACAGATATTAACCCTTTATTTATGGCAATTCCCTCTGTTCCTATTTAAAAAAAAACCTGTAAGTGGGAAATATGGATATAACTCTAGAGGTCATGAAGTCTAAACCCTCATTTCACACAAGTGAAAACTGAGGCCCAAAGAGGTGACATGATTTGTTCCAAGTCACATAGCAACACAGTAACAGAACCAGAACAGGAAGCCATGAATCCAGCCAGAGCTCTGTCCACAGCCGATACGCTAGCAGGAGGCCCGAGGGCTCAGCCCTTTCCCAGAGGACAACTTTTCAACTGATGGATAGCTTTTCCCAGAAAACCTTTCTTTCTTCTTTCAAAGAAAGAAAGGAAAGAAAGAGAGAGAGAAAGAAGAAAGAAAGAAAGAAAGAAAGAAAGAAAGAAAGAAAGAAAGAAAGAAAGAAAGAAAGGAAGGAAGGAAGGAAGGAAGGAAGGAAGGAAGGAAGGAAGGAAGGAAGGAAGGGAGGAAGGAAGGAAGGAAGAAAAGCTAATAATGCTCCTTATAATCCTTTGGAGACTTTTAAATGGATATCAATGGGACTGCAGGGAAGTTTTCAATATTCGTAAGATTTTTAAAATTACTGATGATATGATTGTAAAAGCCCATTAACTGTTTTTTCCCCCAAGTTCTAGCCTCTTGCAACATCAATCTAATCAAAGAGAACTGCCAAATTAATCTTCTTAAAACAGTTTTAATCATGTCACTCTCTTGTGCACAAACATCTGGTGGCTCCCCTTTGCCTACCAAATTAAATGTAACATCATCACACTGGCATTCAGAGTCCTTCAAAAAGTCCCAATCAATCTTTCCTTCCTGGTACTCCTTACCTCCTTCCCAGCTCAACTCCAGCCAGACATGGTCACAGTCCTTGTTCTTTGCCACCCCCATGCCTCCCCTCACTCATGCCATTCTGTCTTTCTGGTATACATTCTCACCTTCCGTATTAACTTGTCAAATCTCTGCATTATTGCAGGTCACCTTAAGTCCCATCATTTTCTGATTGTTCCCTCTCTAACCTGATCTAAAACACCTTCACAATTAGATCCCACCTCCCCTTATCTTTTGAGCCTCCAAAGACTCACTTTTTCTTGTGTGAAGATGATCACACTCCCTTACATTTACATTATATACATACCTGTCCTTACTTCCTCCCCCCATTGGATTGAGCTCCTTGACAACACAGTCAATAGGCTCCCCTGCTGCCAACACTCAATCAATATTGTTAACTTCCAAGCCAGAGGGGTTTAAGGACAAAATGCATAAGATTTATTTAACCTTCACTGGGGTTTTTGTGGAAGGACACCAACTCGGACATGGCAAACAAGGTGGACAGTGAGGAATAAACAAAATGCGTTGCTGTAAATTGGTGATGGGACAGGATGCTGGCATTTGGGCATCAGAAATAGCCATCATTTATTTCTTGATTCAACTTCCCTGAGCTTCCCTGAGACTAAACATTCCCTTGGGTGTAGAATGCGTTTAGAAGCTCTTTTAACTCTTTCAGTATAATTAGTGCACTGAAGAAGTCATTTGTTCAATGATCTGGAAGGCGGTGTGCAGCTCCCCTAAGGTGTGCATATGTTATCGGGCAGGAAGGATAGCAACTTGCTGTGTTCACTAATTGGGTTGGCTACTAAATTTGTCCTCTCTTTTTATTTTTCAGAAATCCCTCAAATAATGATTTTTTTATGTGAATCATATTATTAAAAGTGATCAGCATGATCACTTGACAAATGTGAACTTTTATTTTCCTAAAATCTCAAACTAAGTTTGACTCTTTACTTTGTCTCTTTCTCCTGGGACTGTTTCTCTTCATCCAGCAGGTCAATTTGGGCATTCTGCCGTGCTCTGATCTTGCCGGATGTTCCTGGCGTTGCTTCCGATAATTTTCCACTTCGTGCCCCACCTTCTGTATTCTCCGTCCTTCTCCGAGGTTTATGTGGTTTTAATGCTCTAGGTGAGTGAGTGTCAGGGAAAACCTCAGCGGTCCCATCTGCGCTTCTCACAGCAAGACATGCCGCTAAGCTACTTGCAGGTTCTCTGGGTCCACTCCACTTCCACGCAAGTAAACACAGCACTTGATGTGAACAGGTAAATAGCTGGAAAAACAGGCTGAGAAGGTGCAACTGGCCTTGTATATGTTTCTCAGTTTTGGCTTGTCAGTGAATTATACTCACACAGGCTATGGCAGTGGGTGGTCTTTTTCTGAGCAAGGTATTATGTACCTTATTCATTATTTTTTTGGAAATCTAGACCTACACCTACCCAGCTCACAAATGACAATAATAGAGAAATTCTAGTGCAGAAGATGCATCATCTTTTTTTCCCCTCTTTGGTAAAAAAATGAATGCAGGATTTTTTTCAGAGGCTTACCTTGCCTTGATGAGGTTAATATTTTATTTGAACACATAATAGCTTAATATGTGTTATAATGGCATAAATAGCTTTTCTTGTACCTTTATTTTGATAAGAATAAAGAAAAGGAGGGCAAATTCATTCACATGATCAATTCTGCTAAAAATTTCACAAGCTCACCTCTCCCTGGAAATACGATTTATTAACAGCATCCCCTTCCTCAGGGCTATACTGTCTCCAGCTGGCTATTAACATTTCCAGTGCTGCCTTGCTCACCGTCCAGCCCCATATTTTTGCAATCAATTTCTCATTCTGCTAATTCTTCTTTGAAATACCTCTCAGATCCATCATCTTTTTACTTCCACTGCCAGCAACTTTTTCTTTGTATCATAGAACAATTATCACCTATCTGTCTCCTTTCCTGTGTTGTAATCGATTCTCCAAACTTCCTCATCTTTATCCACGTTCTTCTAAAACCACACTTGTTATCACAATCCCTTGCCCAAAAGGTCATTCATGTACACTAGTGGATAGTTAAATCACACATCTTAGCCTTCTAGGCCTTCTAATATTTCACAACTGACATTGACATTTCATCACAAAATTCAGTATTTTCTGCAATCTAAATAACTGAACACTCCTGTCCCTATTCTTTGTCAACTGCTATGTCTTTCCCTTTGCTGGACAAACATCCTATACCTCTGCCTGCTGAGAGCCTACGCATCCTTCCAAGCTGGTCCAGAATATTACCTTTTTTAGGGAACATTTCTCATTCACAACCAACTTGATGAATTCTTGTGTTCTTATAAGGATCTATAACATTTCTTTCCCCTAATGACCTCTTTAGTCTTACAGTATATGTACCTGATCGTTTATAATTTACTTTCATACTAGATTTTAAGCACTCAAGTACAGCATGTATAACATGTACGTCTGTGTGTTATTAATTTGTACATACTAGATTCATCCTCCAACACCTAGCATGAGGCACACCACAGAGTGAATGCTCCAAAAATACATGCTGGATTCAATCAACCTGTATTTTCTGAGTTATTAGTGTTCTGAAAATTTATGTTCATTTGCCTAGTCATTAATACAAATCTATACAAATTATGTACCTGTATGTTCTTTTTAGCAACTTACATTTAAAAAATTTTTTTCAGTTTTATTATGTAGAATTATTACAGTTTGACTGCACATACACATTATATTGCATGTAAATATATATATACAGTATACTGCACATTTTTTTAGTTTTCATATATGTACTGATTATTGCTTCTAAGAACAGATTAGATCTTTAGCTTTTTTTAAACTTACAAAGTTGTCAAAGGAACAAAGCCAACTACAAAATAAGAATCAACAGAATGTGGTAATCCAATCATAAAGGACAGTCAAATGTGCTTACATATATTCAAGAAATCAAAATAATAAGTAGTTCATTTGTGTCCTTATTATTCATGGGATTATTTTTCAGATTCTTCATATAAATGATGTCATATGGCACTTTTAACTAAATGATTTTACTCTCTTTCCAGCTGACAGTTTGCGATTTGCTGTCTACGCATGTCTTTCTTAGCATTTTCGAGCTTGCCCCAAGCAAGGGTAGGTTACAGACTTAGAAGTCCTTTTTTCTGGTTGCCACACTTCCCTGTCATCTCCCTCTGTCTTGTTCTGACATACTTTTCTCTCCCTGAGTTCTATTTGGCAAAGATGACTCAGTTACGTATATGGCATTACTTTTAGGAGTTTACCTGACATCTGGCATATGGGAGGTTAACAATTTGTTTAATAGTCTAGCCTGTCCTTTTGTTTGTTTTCTGGAACCTTTTCTCCTTTCCTCTTTCTCCTCTGCCTTTGACACTTTCCCTTTTCTCAAACCTCATTTTTTTTCTAACTCACTCTCTATCCTGTCCTCCCTCCCTGAGTCCTGCTGGAGACGCAGTGTTAGAGAAGGCTGGTTAGCGGAAGTAAGGGTAACTGGTCAGGAAGGGAGGCACTGGGCAGAGAGACATCCCAGAGACACACGGGGCTCCTCGTTCCTCAGCCCTCTCAACACCAGGCAACCCCCCAATCCTACCAAGCTGCCAATAAACACCCTTTATCCTTCATTTCCTCCTTTCTACCCACTAGATACTGCCTTTGGTAAGGCCCTCATATTCACTGACACATCTTTACAATAACCCTCTACTCATCTCTACTGTGGTTTTTCATTCATGGATTCTGTCATGCACATTGTTGTCAGAGAAAGTATTCCAAAGTGCTCATCTGATCATGTCAAGCCTTTGCTTACAACATTTAATGACTTGTCATTATCTAGATAAAACCTCCAAGGTCCTTAGTCACAAAGATCTGGGAGCTGCCTTAGCAAGACTTACCTCTCAGAGCACACTCTGATTCCGTGCTGCTCTCTACCCAGCCTAGCCCCCCTGCACCTCATCCCAGGAGACCCTCTTCCTCAGTGGATGGACCACTTCCTCATGCTTCACAGTCCATTTCAAGCAAGATGATTATGATAAATCCTTTTCTCACCAGCTTCCATCTGAGAGAAAACTGGCCATGACCTCCTCTGGGCAGCACCCTTCCATCCATAGCCTTTATTTACTTCCCTCACAGCACCCCTACCATTTGTTACACTTCGTGGCTAGGGGCACAAAGGGGTTAAGCTGCTTGGTTTTGAATGACGGCTCTCCTACTCTCTAGCTGTGAAATCTCATACAGTTTATGGACCCTATCTGGGCTTCACATTTCTCATCAGTAAAGTGGGGATACTAATAGTCACAATTCCACAGGGCTTTCATGAGAATTAAGTTAATACATAAAACCCTTAAAACAATGGCTGGTCCATAATAGGCACTGTATGAGTGGTAGCTATTATAATAATTATTTTTTACTATCCCTTGCTCTCTTGCCCCTTATGGGCAAACACCATATCTAGTTGTTTTTATCCTCACTTTCTAGTATACTCCCTAGGACATATTAGACACAATAAGTGCTTCACGAAAGAATGAACAGATGCATAAAAATAGGAATAAGTGAAAAACAGACCTTTTATTTCCCCAAATTACAACATGTCCCTTTTTCATTGTTCCCCTTAGATGTGAAGAGAACTATAAGGGTACAAACACAAGTGTTCACAGTGTCTGAGTTGAGAGTCTTAATCAAACTTTCCACCATGCACAGAGGGTTTCTGTTCTACTATCTCTCAGAATTATAAGAGCATCTCTGGGTATGCAGCATGGGGAAATGCCAGCAAAGCCAGGAAGCAGGACTGGCTGCATAATTTGTGAGGCCCAATGCCAAATGAAAATGCAGAACCCCCTGTTCAAAAATTATTATGAATTTCAAGATAGCAACAGTAGAGCATTCAACTAAGTGTGAAGGCATTCTGAGTACAGGGATCAGTTTGGCTGCACAGAACACCCTCCTATGAAGCCAGCCCTGCCAGAAATCTAACACCCTCTTCCTATCAGCTGTGCAGTATGTTCTGAGACACAGATTTAGTCTAGGTTACTGCCAGTTTTGTCTCTCTCAACTGGACAGAAGATTCTAGGTCTCCCGTGTTCTAATATGTGGTGCTGTCCAAGATCCAGCCTCCACCATCCACTAGAAAAGCCACTAGCCTCTTCATTTATCTCAGGAGTCTAAGCTGCCCATTATCTGTCAAGCTCAAAATAATCCTTCATGTATCAATCATTTATTGGGCACAAAACATGTTCCCTAAACTCTGCCTATGGTGCTGTATACACAAGGAGGTTTCATTCTCTGGTTTGCTCCATTTTTTAAGCAATGTCTGGCTTTTCCTAGGAAAGCCAGTAGCTGCCAACATCTAATAAAAGAAGAAGAGAGTAAAATAACCCTCTGGATGCATGCACATATTGACGGTGATACGAACGGATGATGGCTAAATCGTCAGGAAGGGGATCTCCGGCACAGGTCACTGGAGGAGCTATTCCATACTGTATGGAACATCCCTTACAACAAATCCAGTTAGACTTTTTCTTGGATCATCTAGTACACAGGCTCTGCCTCTTCAGCAACCCCAAATGAAATGCCTCAATACGGCGGTGAAAAGTCCTATCACAGAGGTAGATGGCAGAGCAAGGACAAAGAAAGTAAAGTAATTACAAGAGAAGATATATTTGCCACAGGAGGGAAATTGGGGTTGGGTTAGAGGAAAAGAAAATTAAATTAGAAGGTGGGAAGGGAAAATGAAGCTTCTGGCCTGGAAAAGGAAAATCATTCTCCGTGCTCCTATTACACAAATGCGTTGTTGGCGTCCTGTATTAAAATATAAATTCAGTGCAGAAGCAATAAGGCTGGCAGTAACATGCACAGGCAGAGAGCCAAGAGCCTCGGCTGCTGGCAGCCACTCGGGCCCGAGGGCCCCCGCAACAGAGTCCAGGTTATATCTGTCAGACACTGAGCCACTGAACACTGTTATTTCTTAGTTAAGGACTCTGGTGTTGGCTTTGAAATTTTCCTCATTTGGGGAGCCATAAACAAGTAGTGATTGCATAGCAGAGAGGAAAAGAATATATTCTTACTTGCTCTGCCTGGTGAGGAATGATAGCAGGTGTAGTATTACTCAAATAAATGCAGATGGTGGGGGATGAAGGCTCTCTCTAACAAAGTACATTGTTTTTTAAGGCTGTTTATGTTCTCAATGAATATTTATTGACTCCCTTGTGAGTACTGAGAACATAGCAGTGAAGAAAAGAAATGTTCCTCTGAGGCAGACAGAGAGTATATATGTAAGAACATAAATGAACAAGATAATTTCATATAGAGATAAAAAATGTAATGAAGGAAATAACCAAGAGAATATAAAAGAATAACTGGAGAAAAAGGGTGAGGTGAGGTTTTCTCAACAGTGTATTCAGCAAAGGTACTCTGACAAGGTGGAATTTTCCTAAGACTTGAATTATGTAAGACTTGGACAGGAAAAGAGATAGACATTGTACATTCAACAAAGAAGAAACAGCAAGTGCAAAGGTCCTGAGGTAGGATAGAGATTGGCTGTGCCAGTAACCAAAAGGAGATCAGCAAGGCTAGAATCTAGAGAGCAAGGGGGACATACATGGAAGAAGACTACAAAGGTGGGCAGGAGTCATCATGTATGATCTCATTTATTGTGGTCAGGAGTCCTACATTTATTCTAAAAGCAACAGGAAATCCCTAAGGGGATTAGAAAGGGGTGATGTAATCTGATTTCAGACTTTAAAGATCACACTGGCCGCTATGCATAAAATGGAAGGCAGGATCAGGAGTGGAAATAGAAAGACCTGTTATAAGGCTATGGTAGTAGTTAGACAAAAAGGATGAGGGTTCTAGATTAAGGTGAGGGAAGTGGAGGAGGAGGGAGGCAAGGGGTGCACTGAGGTGGAGGGACAATATCTGTCACGTTCTGATATCAGGAGTAAGTGATGCCTGCACACATCCCTGAGGGGTCACCTCATGAGGACAGGGTTGGCTCCTACAGCTTCACAATTAGTAAATACCTCACTTATCTGGAAGCTACCTCTTCAATACCCTCAGTTATTTAGAACATAGAACAGAAAAAAATTTTTGAACAAAGTCTATATATTTAAGTTGCTATCGATTACTCAGAGTGGAAACACTCATTTCAAGCTTATTTGTTTTCATTTCACAAAAGTTTGTGTGTGTGTGTGTGTGTGTGTGTGTGTGTGTGTGTGTGACTGCTCAGTTTTCCAACCCATGACAGACCAGATCCAGTACCTTAGAAGGAAGCAGGTAGTGTTTCTAAACCCTGGCAAAGTGAGAGCAGCAACAGAAGACAACTGTCTTCTGCACAAAGAAAGTGGAGACATACAGACATACGTACACATCCACACACATAAATAAACAGGCAAACAAACATCTGAAATAAGCACTCAGAAATATTTAAATCTGGAGTTACTCAGTAAAATGGTCCCACAGACAACACCAGCCTTTGAAGGCATCGAGGGACTAAACTTACCCCTGGGTGCTCACATCAGGGACAAGCTTCCATCACTAGACATCTCTAAACCACAGATGCTTCTCCTGTGTGTCCCCATGACGCCCTGTGACCCCTTTCTGAGGGTGCTTACTATCTTGTTATTTTCTCCTTCTGTATATGCCACCCCCACGAGATAGGGAACGCTTTGAAGATGGCTCTTTAATGCCCATTTATCTCTGCATCTCCAGGGCCTCGCAGACACTCAACAGAAGTGTGGAAAGAACCACGGAGCGGCAGCTGCTAGTTTACCTCCAGAAGAGACAGCCTGCAGCCCAGTAACACAGCAGCTGTTGTATCAGTAGCCAAAGCATCCCCAAGCTTTACAGAGATTTGTACAGGTACAGCATAGGCTGCTTCCTTTTTTCAAACAGATGGATAGAAAGTTTTAAACCCCTGCTTCTTGGCAGAGCAACAAAGGTGGGCTCACAACATGGCTGACATAATTATAGTTTTGGTTATGCCTGATGCATTTTATTCTGATGTGCATATTTTGTGCTCTGTACACACTTAAAGATTTAATTAAATGTTTTATTATAGGGTACACAATGCCAAATACCAGCATCATTACCTTTTTTTTTTCTTTTTTCCCACAGAAACAGCCGCTTCCTCATTTTGTTATGAGATTTTGATACAAATCCGCCTAACATTTACTTGGTCATATTGACATGGTCATCAGCAAAAATGTCCTGTTTCTTATTACTTGCAGTGTAAGCTCCCCGAGGGCAGATATGCTCTGCCCAGCTAAGCCTCCTGGACATGAGTGCTTTGTCCACAGTGGGCTCAGGCAGGCAGAGAGGGAACAGTCATGAAGGAAATCTGAATCAGTGCCTTCTGGATGCAGGACACAAAACAGAGTAAGGCAACATCAATACCAAAAAGAATAATAAATGAATAAACATAGAGATAGCGAGACAGACAGACAGATAGCTAGCTACAGAAGAGTGCTGCGCTGATATTCAAAGATTCTACTAATGACAATCTGAGGCCCCAGTAAATATTTTACAAGGTTTTATGTGTGTGTGTGTGTGTGTGTGTGTGTGTGTGTGTGTGTGTGTGTGTGTGTTTCCTTCAAAAAGCCCTTTGCTAAACTGCACAGGTGGCCAAAGATTTCTCATAAATAAAAACAGGAAACAAAAACAAAAACAAAAAACCCTCATTCATGGCCTTTCAGAGTGAGTTGGAATACAAAATATTTTAAATGGTCATTACAGGAAAAATGATTTTCTCTTCAGAATCAAAATTTATAGATATTTCAGTTCTCATTGAAATAAATTCCCTAAATAAGTGACTTACAATTTTTTTTAGGGAATAGAACCCCCCCCCCTTTTTTAAAATAAGAATCTTGGCACTGTAGGTCGTCTGTCCCAATGTGTGTGAGGAATGAAAGCCAGGTTCTGCCGGGGGCGTGGATGTGTGGGAGCGGGGAAGGGTGCGACGGCGGGGCCCTGGGTCTGGGTCAAGAGAGGCACTGGCAGGTTACTCAGTGGCATTGCTCACAGGCAGTTTTGCGTCCTCAGGATCTGCCTGGCTTGCAAATTGCTGTGCCAAAGGGACATATCAATCCCTCTCTGATCAAAGCTGGGAGCTGCAAATGGAAGCCTGACCTGCTCCCCACCTGGAAAGATGGTGAGCTTGAGGAAGATGGTGAGTGGGAACTTAGCAGGAGTGGAGAGGTATCACTGGTCAAAGGCATTCCTCTTTCCAGAGAGCCCTTCACGGAGACAGATCTATTCCTGAGAGGTCTAGGAATCCAATCAGAAGAAGAATATATGTTCTTAACAGTTCTACCCAGGGCCCCCTCTTTCTTTCCTGGTAGCAGCTATGTTGACAAAGGCTTCATATCTACTTAGAAGACTTGCATCTGTCCTGTGTCCTCCCTGTGCTATGAACACTTCTCTCTGTCCTCTCTCTTCCTCCTTCTGCTTCCACTTTGAGGGACCTGGAAGGAAGATTCTAAAGTAGAGCCCTGAAACTTTTTGGGGAAACAGAAAATGAGCCAAAGAGAAGGGGGGCGGGTGTTTTTGCATCATCCTCCTAACTAGGAGACAATATGTCATTTTCTTTTTGGTGTAACAGCTCCAAGGGTCTTTGCCTTAAAGGAAAGAGATGAAGGAAAGAGTGAAGACTTCTTCCTTCATCTCTGAAACAAGAAGCAGAAAACTAAGACTGCTGTCGATTAATCAAATTCTCTACTTTTAAAAATTATAACTCGGGTTGCAACGACCCCAGGCCATCTTATGAAGATTCCTTTTTGTCATTGTTTAAAACCAATTTTTGCAACATTTTTATGCTTAAATGAAAATTATGGGCTATAATTAAATTTCTCTAATGCTATCATTACATAGATACCAGATAAATAGGATTAAAGTAAACAAAGAAATAGGTCTTAAATTTGAAATTATTTTAAAAAAAAACTTTGTCCATTGTGGTAGCTCACAGCGAAAAAGAATGTGACAATGAATATACGTATGTTCATGAATAACTGAAAAATTGTGCCCTACACTGCAAATTCACACAACATTATAAACTGACTATAACTCAATTAAAAAAAAAAAAAACTTTGTCCAATTGCCTAAATATGACAAAAAAAAAAAAAAACCCACTACTGAAAATCAATGCAACTACAGCTTTAAGTTGGTAGGACCTTAATTTTAACTAAAACCATGTTTGCATATAAGCAACCATCTGGATAAAATGTTTAAAATTCAGGGAAAGTTAAAAAAATTCTGAATCATTTTGTCTACACAAAGTCAAACACTTAGATATTTAAAAGTATCTAACTAGTGCATAGTTCACTCTCTTGTTAGAAAAATACTTAAAAACAAATTAAAGAGACTTCTGAGTAGGGAAGAGAGAATCCATGTCTATTGGAGGGGTTGGATAGCAAATGAAGTTTGAGTTTCGATTTGAAAAGGAGCCTCAGCACCCGTAAGTAGCAGCCTTGTGACCTCGGGTAAGTTATTTAACCCAAACAAGCAATACTTTTTCAACCTATGAAATGGCTATAATGACAGTACCATTTCGAGATTTTTCTGGGGATTCATTTTGAATGAAAAAAATGAAAGAGTGCTTGGTGTCCCTCAAGAATTCACGTCCAACTGGAACATCAAAATGTGATCTCATAGGTTAAACTGTGTTATCCCAAAATTCACATGCTGACGTCTTAGCCCTGATCACCCCACAATGTGACCTTCTTCAGAAATCAGGTCTTCACAGATGTATTCAGTTAAGAGGAGGTCCTGAGGGTGGGCCCTAACCCAATAGGACTGATGTCCTTATCAAAAGGGATAATTTAACAATTCAATAGCGGAAAAAACAAAAAACCCACAAAACTCTAATAAAAAAACAGGCAGAGGATCTGAATAGACATTTCTCTAAAGAAGACATACAGACAGCCAACAGGTGTATAAAGACATGCTCAACATCACTAACCATCAGGGAAACGCAAATCAAAACCACAGTGAGCTATCACCTCACACCTCTCAGGACGGCTGTTATCCAAAATACAACAACTAACAAGTGTTGGCAAGGATGGTGGAGAAAAGGGAACCCTTGTGCCATGTTGGTGGAAATATAAATTGGTGCAGCGACAATGGAAAAGAATGTGGAAGTTCCTCAAAAAATTAAAATACAGAACTACCATATGATCAGGCAATTCCATTTCTGGGATTTATCTGATGAAAACAAAAACACTAATTCCAAAAGATACATGTACCCACATATCCACTGCAGTATTATTTAAAACAGCCAAGATATGGAAACAACCTAAGTGTCCATTGATGGATAAATGGATAAAGGACACATAATAGAATACTATTAAGCCATAAAAAAGAATGAAATCTTGCCACGTGAGACAACATAGATGGACCCTGAGGGCAATATTCTAAGTGAAATAAGTCAGAGAAATACAAATACAGTATGTATTTATACTGTTACACTGTATACACTTCTAAATGTGGAATTCAAAAATTAAACAAACAAACAAAAAAAACAAGCTCATAGATAGACAGAAGAGACTGGTGGTTGCCAGAGGCTGGGGGTGAGTGGTGAGCTAAATGGGTGAATGAGGATCATAAGGTACAAACTTCCAGTTATAAAATAAATAAGTCATGGGGATGTAATGTACGGCATGGCAATGATAGTTAATAATACTGTATTGCATATTCGAAAGTTGCTAAGAGTAAAACTTAAAAGTTCTCATCAGAAGAAAAAAAAGTTTGTAACTCTGTATGGGGATGGATGTTAACTAGACTTATTGTGCTGATCATTTCACAATATAAATAAATAATCATAATGATGTACACCTGAAACCAATATGATGTTATATGTCAATCATGCCTCAATAGAGAAAGGGAGAATGTCACGTGAAGAGACACAGGGAGACGACAGCCATCTATAGACAAGGAGAGAGACCGAATCTTCCACACAGCCCTTAGAAAGAACCAACCATGCCAACGCCTTGATCGCAGACTTCCAGCCTTTAAAATCGTGAGACCAAAATCTTCTGCTGTTTTAGTCATGCACTTTGTGGTACTTTTTTACAGCAACCCTAGCAAAGCAGTGACCTTATTTGGAAATAGGGGCTTAGCAAGTGTAATTAAGATGAGGTCATACTTGATTGGGTGGGTCATAAATCTTACGACTGGTGTCCTTATAAGAAGGCCATGTGAAGACACAGAGACAGTGGGAGACACACAGGGAAGAAAGCCATGCGACAGCTGAAGTAGAGACTGGCATAACACAAAGCCAAATACAAGCCAAAGTATGCCAACAACTTCTGGCAACCAGCAGAACCTAGGAAAGAGGTAGGAAGATTCTCCCCCAGAGCCTCCAGAAGGAACCAACCCTGCCAACTCCTCAGCGTTGGGCTTGTCAACTCCGAGAACTATGAAGAGGATGAACCCCTGCTGTTGAAAGCCACACAGTTTGTGGCAATTTGTCACAGCAGCCCTAGGACTCTAACACAGGGAGTGCTACATCACGTGCTCTGTCCACTTACAAAGGACCATGTGAGGACTTACGGTTAGAAATTATGCTTCTATATCTAGTCCAGAATGTAAGATGATCAAATCCTGAATGAGATGATGTGATTGTTACTAACAAATTTATGTGCTGGTGTGATTTTTGAAGTTGGTTATTTTCTAAACTACTTTAGCATGCAGCGCCATGGGGGTGGGGGGGGGGTGGGGGGAGCTGGGGAGAAGGAAGAGGAGGAATATTAAAGGCCAAAAGATTATCAACAAAACCTGTCATGGGAAGGAATGTAGAAGTTAATTAAAGATTACATCATAATTATTAAGCTAGCAGTATGTTCTACATGTGAAAACAATACATTAAAAATGCAGAGAAGAAAGGAGAGCATTTTCTATAAAGGATTTATTTTGTGTCATAGCTCTTTTTGCTGGCGGCATGTGTCTTATGTTTTCAACTTCAACCTCAGTTTCTATAAGACAAAAAAGTATTTATTCTCTGGAAAAACTGGGCAGGACAACTATAATGGTCTTCTAATCATCGGCTTCAGGAGACTCTCTCTGCCTGTCAGTAAACAATGGAACAATTGATGTTGTCCTTTTAAAACTTTACAACCCTTCTAGATCTACTTCATTTCAGAGTTCCAACCTAAACTGTTAAGCTTTTAGAAGACTTAACCACATCTGTCCAAGGATAGTAATTCAAATACGAAGCCAAATCTCTGGTTTAATCTAGTTTCCATTCATCTTCAAACCCCAAATGAATCAGATGTTCTAATTATTCCAGAATGTAGTGATTTTTCTACTACCAAATTGGCTACCAATTTCATGTTTCTGTCTGATTTGGGATCCCACATAAACAGGATTGTTGTTGTTGTTGTTGTTGTGTTGTTTTATTCCCTCTGTTCTAAAATAGTCTCCTTAAAGGAAATACAGTTGGCCACTAACAAATTACGTATCTTCGAACAAGATACTTAACCTCTTTGGTTCTCCATTTCTGCATTTGTAAAGTGGGAATAAGAATCTCATAGGATTGTTGTGATATTAAAAAAATTAGCAAGGCTAGATGTCTAGAACATATTAAGAGCTCACCAATGTTAATTCTGTCTCCATTTCCCTTAGTGTCACACAGCAAGCAACTAAAATAGAAACAATCAGATGAGAGTACAATCACACTGCTCCCTCGACCCATGTACTCCTGCTCATGCACTCTGCTAGCTACGTGCTAATTTAAATTATCTACCAATGCTCTTTTTCATCCAAAACCTCCAATCGTTTGCTACAGCCCATCGTTCTCTAAGGATATTATTCTAGCAGTCTACCATCTTTCTTCTGTATTTTTCACCAACTGTTCCCCTCCTACTATATACAAACATTTCTCTGTTTTCCATCTTAATCTACAGCAACAAAACAACCTCTATTGTCCTTAAGCTTCCATTTTTTTTTCTGTTCCTTTTTATAGCAAAACCCCTTAAAATAATTATTTGTGCTTACTGACTCCAAATCTTCTTCCATTCTCTTAGACCCACTCCAGTGTGTCAGACCCTCACCATCTCACAAAAAGTTCATTCGGTAGAGTTGATCACTGTTGTTTACTTTGATGTATTTTCTTTATTTAGCTTCTAAGACAACAAAAATACCTTGGTTTACCTCCCATCTCACACATAACACTTTCTGTCTCCAAAGCCTTCCCTTCTCCTCTCTGAGACCTCTCAATGATGGAACGTTTCATGGATTAATCTTTGGTGTCCTCTTTTCTCTATTCTCACTCAGCCTCACGACTTTAAAAGTTTACCTTACATACATCACAATGACTCCCAAATTTAAATCTCCATTTACACCTCTCTTTTGAATGTCAAACTAGTTCCCTGATGTCTACAGTTGGATGTGTAAGAGTCACCTCAAATTTAGCATGTCCAAAATTAAACGTCATCTTTCTATTGTGCCTCTCTCTAAACTATTCTGCGTTTCTTTTTTCTACCTTAATTGATGGCAAATCTATCCTTCTAGGTATTCAGACCAAAATCTAGGAATCATCTCTGAATGCTCATTTTCTTCCACAACCCATACCAAATGATCAAGAAATGCCATCTTCGTAATGTATCAAGGCTCCACCACTTCCATGGTAACGACTCTGGTCTGAGCCTGGAACAGGCTGACGTCTTGTTTAAACTACAACAGCCTCTTCTTAGCTCTCATGGTTTCTCCATACTCTCCTGCAATCTACTCTCGATACATCAGTCAGAATGATCTCTTTAATATAACGTCAGATCTTTCTAAACCTCATTTCCTCTCTCTCTCTCCCCTTTCCAGATTTACTATACTCCTAGCTGTTCCTTAAATTCACAGGACTGAAGACTCACCTTAATGCCTTTGCACTGGCTCTTTGCTGTGTTCTTTCCCCAGATACCCATTTCATTCCCTTCAGGTCTTTGCTCAAAAGAAGACTATACTATCTTATTTAAAATTACCTTCACACTCCATACCAGCACTTACTACTTATTTCTCATTTTCTTCTACCCTTTTACATTTAGTTGTTTATTGTGTATATTGTTTCCACACACTAGGATATAAGCTCCAGGAGGGCAAGGATTTTTTATTTTTGTTTTTGTTTTCACTGATACATCTCAGGGGCCAAGAGCAATAATGTAATCAACACAGAGTAAGGACTCAATGAACATTTGCTACATGAATAAAGTAGATAGAACTGTATAATAATGAAGAAAGAACATTCTGTAATACAAATATAATCCCCTTGTAAAATCTTAAATACATTGACAGTGATAGGAGTCATTTTTATATATATTTAATGAGGAAAAAGTCAGTCTCTATGTTCAACAAATCACCAAATAAACCCTAAATTTGTGGAAAAAGCTCTTGACTAAATTCAGCATTATCTCAGGTAAAGATTACCAAACAGAGCATGTAAAATAAAATAAAATATTTATGAAAATCAGGAGTAAAATTCTCAAGGAGTCAAGAATTGTACTGGAGACATCTAATTATCTATAAATAAAAATTGGGGTAAGTAAAAACAAATGAGTCAACTGCAACAGAAATGAAAATTAATTCTGTGTTCATCTTGGAAGAGCTGTACAAATAATACAATCGAAGTGCTGGAGAAATACAAAGCTAAACCACTCTAGGGTGTCTGTAAGGCAATCTATGTTGGGGATTCTCCGGGTCCCTCGTTCCTCCTTTCTGTGTTTACTGCCTAACATTTGACCTCTTTACTGTTGGTTGGCAACTCTCACAAGTGAGCAAACTGGAGAAGCAAAATGAAATATAAGCAAATTAAAGCTACTCCTAACAACAGGAGGAATATGTCAGGATCTTGGCCTGGACTAAGAAAACGTGTATTATTGAAAAGTATTCAGTAAAATGGGTACTAAGCATGCTTTCTAGAAATCAGCTGCTAACACTGGCTTGACCTAATTCAATTAGGGTGACCATTAAGCCTGTCTAAAATAGAGTCAACTGATGGAATAAAAAGAATTCACTATGTATTCTATGAACTGCACTATGAATGTGCAGAAAGCAGGCAGGAAGAAGGGGAGGGTGAGAGGGTGGAGAAATACAAGACTCTACTATAGAAATCATCTACAGGAGGTACTTTAACATAATAGAAATGCATCTAATATAAGCAGGAACTAGGGCCAAACCTGACTCTACCACTTCCTAGCAGTAGAAACTGGGTCAGAACACCTGACTCTCAGAACCTCCTTTCATATCTGAAAATAAGGATAGTAATCTTCTCCCGTCACAAAGTTCTGGTGATAAATCACGTCAGTCCTCTACATCCAAATTCCGGTTTCTGCCACGTGTTATCTGCCTGTTTGGCTGAGTGTTGACGCTCTTCTCATTTTAAAGACTCGTCCTTTCTTTCAATTTTGCAAGGATAAAACCCTGAAGAAATATCTAGAGAGTAATTAACATATGGTGAAAACTATCATGGGAAATATAAAAAGATAGATTAAAAAGTGCAACTGGGACCTGTTTTAAACGAGAGGCAGCCTGTTGGTAAAAATATGTTTTTTTCTTCTATTACACAGGAAAATATTATAAAAGCTCTATTTAAAAAATTACAGCAAGGTGACACTTGGAGGAGGGAGATTTTCATCCTTTTATACACACTGAAGTACAGAAAACACTTTTTTCTTTGTAAATTTACTTGAATGTAAGTTCTATGGGAAGAGAGATCTTTGTTCCATTCATTATTGACCCCCTTGAATAGTGCATGACTTACAACAGGCAATTAAGAAATAGTTTTGAGTGAATACAGATTATAGGGTACTTGGTACAAGGATGGGTGTCCATCTGCCTCTGCAGATGACCACGTACAACCAAAGCAGTGAGATAAATAATGAGCCAGAATTGTATTAGCACCTAGATAAAATGCAGCACAACTATTCCTATAGCTCGTAAATCATCATTCATACACTTCCAGGATTCTGTTTAAGAACTCGTAGTCCACATGCAATATATATTAGTGCATGCATAAATGTGAAATAACTAATACTTTTTGAACCAGGATAATATAATTTCTTGAAGTGACCAGAATGGACCCTTCATGACAGCAAAAAAAGCTGAAAGTCAGGAAATTTTTCTTCTCTTCTGCTTAAAAGTCAAGCTCTAACTTTACTTTTGTTTCTTTAAAAAAAAAAAAGACTATTTATATAGACAATTACATTTAAATTCTGTGTTATTTAGATTTTAGGACAATATACAAACAGCTAATAAAAAAGCAGAACTTATTTAATGATAGTGGGATATATTAAATACCAAAAAACCAAAGTAAAACAATTCTTTAGAATTCTTGATATAAAAACACAATAGATCTGGACTGTAAACCACACAGACTGACATAGGCATCTATAGATCTTGTCCTCAGGCTAATTATAAACTAGTTCAAAGTTTGCCAAAGGCACAGCCTACATGCTTCTTTGCCAATGGAACCAGCAGATGGAACCAGCAATCCAAAGAACAATGCAAAAGAATCTTCTAATGAATCCATTTCCCTCTGAAGTTGTAGGAGAAGAAAGGTCACTTCCTCACATACTAGCTTACCTTTTGATGTCCTTATCGGGTTTTTTTTTTTGATTGTACATATTTTCATGTATTATGCTCTAGTTATGCATTCTTCAATAGTATCTTTATTTATGACTTTGTGAATCAACATCTTTATGATAGGAGGCGAAAGTCACTTAGCTAATTACACATGCTTGATAAGCTGCATAATAATAACCACTGCAGTAGTGTACATTAGTTGAAAGCATGTAAATTACTGCAGTTAGTCTCATTTGGGAAAAAAATAAGAGACTTTGTTTTAGTTATTTAAAGTATCCTTCTTATTGCCTCCACATCCACCTTCTAAAGCATGCTATTCTTTTAACCTGAATGATGACATCAATAATAAAATAAAGGCTGAATCCCATTCTATTAGCATGGCCAAAGAGACAAGAACAAAAATAAAACAAATTAAAACTCAATTTAAGGCAAATACTGCTGATTCGCAATTGAGGATTCAGTTTCATGAAGCTTCTTCCACATATAGCAATCGTAGTAAAACAGAACAGTTGAGACACTTCCCACCCCACAAGGATGTTGTAATGAAATCTGACTTGGTCCAGCCAGGAGATTAGAAGTGCACAAAGAGATAGAATGTACAGCACTAGAATATTAATATGACTTCTGTATGAAGATTGAAAATTCTACAAAGTTATAATAAGGTCAAAATAACACTTAGATAATTTACTGCCATAGAAAATCATACTCTCCTATGAGTGATTTACTGGATGTTATATAAAAATGGATTGTGGACAAACTACATTCAGATGCAAGCTTGCAGCTGTCAGTGTCTACATTTGCTCAATCTGGCTAGAGGATGATTTGAAGGTTGATTTAATTGTAGCTTCTGAATCATGTTCTTCCCTATGTTTTAAATTGTTTAACATAAATATAAAAATGTTAAGGCAATTTTAAGACTGTAAATATTTAGTATAAAAAGCTGCAAAATCTCATTTTCTTCTGAAAGAGTGACTGAAAATGGAAAGACTGCCTGGGAAAATAGAATACCGTTCCTTAATAATGGTAACTGCCCAATAGTTACGGCAAATTTACCCTTACATGAGAAAGTTCATAGGGTGTTCATAAGAAACTAAGGAGAAACAAACAAACAAACAAAACTAGGCTTGTGACTGAACTGATCAATTTTAAGAGAAATAGGAATCTATTCTCTGTAGAAAAGGGTTCAGAGATCAAAGTTGACCACTGGGGAAGGCAGCATCTTTGGGTCCCCTGCAGGCAACAGAAATGGCCTAAGTATCTCTTCCTCTACACACAAACTCAAAGCAGAGCGTCAGCTCGTGCCAATGCTACCAGCACCAGCACACAAGGCACCACCAAGGAGCTCTGTCAATGTCCTCTACTCAGCTAGCGCTCTCCTTGACCATCTTTCTGCTCTTTGACGGACGTCATTAATTCCAAGTATCGCCTAACCATTCACTTCCCAGTGTCAGCAAATCATCCTCAGGGAGAATATCTTGTTCTTCCTCTGCAAGCTGTTTCCCCCATTTTTTGTTTCCACTTTTATACATACCTCCTTTTCTACATATTTTCTTGCCGGGTTTTCTGGCACATTCCTTGGATATTCTTTTTACTGAAAAATGAATAGAAGACTAGAAAATAACATGGCGCTCCATCACAGACCGCCGGAACATGCAACACCGCTATCTAACTCGATACGCTCCTGTGTTTACCGAGGGCGGAGGATCCCCAATTCGTTGAGCCTGCACATGCAATGGAGAAATGCTGATGCACCTTCTCAGAAGTCATTCGGTAGGAAATGGAAACTAGGAACCCATTTCTACCTGAATACACGTGCTGCAGAGGAAAGAAAACGAGTAGGCACAGGAAAAAAAATATGAACAGATACACCAACACACATAAACAAAAAGAGCGGCATGCACGCATGTAAAATATGTCTACATGCCAACAGGAAAAGCCATGCATGCTACCAGTACACATGAATTAATATTGTTAGAACTTAGAATAGAAAAGGAAAATATATCTCCCTGTTTTTCCTTCAGTAAACTCACCATCCTCAGTTGGGACATATATGTTTAAATACAGGCAATCTTCACTCTGGTCTTGTACGTATGATGAAACCACATCCAAGTTATTAGTAAACCACACAGGAAGCATGACTTCTGGCAATCTGCCATCAATGATATTCTGGGGACACACAGGTGCAAACTGAGTAGCATTCCTGACATCTGACCAGGGAGATGGTGGTTCTGGAGGCTGAAAACGATGTTCCCCTGTTGGCGGGGCTGCATATGGAACCCCAAGAAACTGAATAACAGGACCCAAAATTTCATTATTGAGTTCTTTCTTAACCCCTCTTATCTTGCCGAAGTTGGTAGTCACCAGAGGGTCTGCATCATCCAATTTCTGTGAGAGCACATGGGCAGCCTGAAGCAAACAGCCCAGCAAACAGAGGGTCAATGAGGCACCCAATCCCCTGTGGACCAAGCACGCCATTACTGCTCTCCACGTATAAGTTGACCACGTGCATCTGGGCAGTGCCATGGTCCCACATTAGTTGTGTAGTTGTCTGGTTACAGTGAGGCGAAGGTATTTGTATCCACTTGAGACAGATTGTCTAATGGTAGAACACACCTCCGATTTCTTAAAGGTGAGCTTGTCAAGAAAAGCTCAGAAAGCTCTTCATGCAGCCAGTATCTCCCATTGATTTCACACGTATTGAAGTAGTATCTTCAGTCATCACTATTTATCAGACCATATCCTATTGATCATTCTGTTTTCCACAGTAGCAATGTGACGAGAGTGGCCATTGACTGTACATTTCCCTCTTATAAATCAAATCCAGTTAGCTTCAGGTCTATATCCTAGAAAAAAATGAAAATAAATCATTAGTATGAACAAGCTAAATAGACAAGAGTGATAACTAGATGTTTTACCAGCTACAGAAATACATTCATAGCGGCTGGAGTCAGGTGAATTAAGTACTACCACAGGAAAATCATGGTTTGATGTGAGATGACAAGTGAAATAACTGATTATTAGAAGAGTGAGACACTTGCCTCCTGACTTTATACACATTCAAAGTGGAAGCCAGCCTTGTCAAAATACAGAGTTTCAGAAGCATTTTACAACATGGTTTTCTTAAAAACTGAAGGCTATATGTGAAATTTTCCCTTTATTGAAGGTCTTCAGTCACTTCAAGGAACCACACTATTAATCACCAAACATACTAAAAATTAGAATTCAAGAGCAGAAAATCTTTTTTTTTAAATATTGGTAGGGATTTAGTGGAATGTAAAAAAAAACTGTAAGAATGACTCTCTCTCTCTCATATATATATATATTATATATCACACAAACAAACAAATAAAAAGGTGGTCCCTAATCCCATGCTATACAGAAAAAACAAAGCTAATGTCAGGATAAGAAACCCAGTACTAGTTCAACTATGATCATTTAAATGCAACTACCTTATAAGGTCAATCTCCTTGCTGTTTCTCCAAAGTATGCAAAAAATCACTGGCTACAGGTCCCTCATCATAAATTAAGATTCAAGAACTTAAAAGACAAAATGGCTTCAGACACAATTTGAAAAGAGACAACTTGGCACCATTTTTGCAGAATTTTTTTTTTTTTTACCATCTAGCTATATATTTTAGGTATCAGTAAATTTGCAACAGGAAAATTAATGTCTGAATCAAAGTCAATATACTTTAAATTACAAATGTTTTCACTATCTGTTAGAGATCAAAGGAACACTACAAAAAAAAAGTGTGGTAGTTTAAAAGAACAATCATACCTAATCATAGCATCTTGCATATTAATACTAATCAAATATCTAATGCTGTTTACCCAGTTCAACTTAAGATGCATCAGAAAAAAATGAAACACTCAGTGCAGTGCAATTCAGAGTGTAATCTTACATGAACTGCAAAATAGCACACAACTTGGCAAATTTGTCTTTTCTTGTTCAAGCAACCTTTTAAAGTGCTTAGTTTGAAAATAATAGTGTTGATTTGTATTACAGATGGTTCTATCCTGTCATACTATGGGAAGATTCCTGAAGAAGTGCTGGTCTAGCAGTGAGGCTGTCCTGACTTTGTGCTATTGAAAAAGAGATTGTGAAAACTATATAGGGCAGCAGGAGATTTGGTTCAAGCCTGGAGTTCCTTTAGCTCCGCACAATTCACCACAGAAGGCAATGAGATAAATGTCTTCCTCGAGAATACTCCAGTCTGTGTTAATTTGCATACCTTTGCTGTGAAAGCATATTAACATACAAAAGACAGGCTTAGACCCATCCCATTTCTGTCCCAGAACGCTAGCATATATTGAAGATTTAGCTACATAAATCAATTCCTGTTAAGAGCATATTATGTTCATTCTTGCGCAGAATTGTGGTGGGTCACAGCATGGCTGAGTCTTTCCTAGTCACCTTTTGGTGTTAAAAAGCACAATTTTGACACCTAAAATAGAGAACTTGTGATAAGGCCTTAAAAGTCTCTATCATCATATTTTATTCAGCCTAATTATCAAGCACAGTGGTTTCCAAAAATTCTTTTTTACATACTTGGTATCTCATCAATAATAAAAAGTACTTGTTTGGTTACTAACAAAATAACATTCATTTTTGTACTCACAAATCTTTAACTGTGTTAAAAATAAAAGGGTTGCTGTTTCCCACGGACGTGCTACTTTAACATAACTTGTGGAGGATTAGAATTCTGCACACCACAGTAAATTTTCAAATTCTAATAATGTTTAGCTTTTTGAGGTTACAAAAATACCCCATTATACATGGGCGTCCCTGTATGGAGAACTACAGTATCAACCCCAAATATTTTTTAGAAGTCACTATTATAATAACAACAGTTGCCCAAGTCTAATGTAAAACTATGGCTTCTTTAAATAGCTGAAAATTTATATATAGGGAGAATTATATATATATCCTAAATATAAAGACTCTTAAATTTGTTGGCAGGGCTTTTCTTTTTCTGTCTATTGGTGTTTCCTTAGTATTTGCCAAACCCTTAGCTTTTATGAATTTACACCTCACTTACAACAACCCTATAAACTGGGTTCAACAGTTATCGCCTTTTTACTCACAAGGAACTGAGACTTAAAAGAGGTTAAGTACCGTGGCCCAGGTCTCTCAGCGAATCAATAGCAGATCCAGGAGCCCACTGGCATCTAATTTAAAGGCCAGCCTCTTGATCACTACACACCATACAGTCTCTCACTTCACAATTAACACATTTTAAAAACTTGATCCTAGTGCATTTAAAATTGAATTGTCAAAGTGTTTTATGTTCCTTCAGAAAATAGAATCTAGGTAAATACTCTGACAATTTCATAAAAACAGAAATTTTAAATGGCCTACTCTGTTCTTATTGGAACTTTAGATTTTATTTTGTTACCTTTTTTACCTTGTTACACTGAATGCAGTGATTGGGTGTTCATATGTATTTAAGCAAGATCATGTTAAAATAATAATAGGTAATCAAAAAAAGCCTAAGTTCATAATTGCATAAATGTCCATTAATAGATATTGATAAATGAATTATGATATATTCACAAATTAAAATTCTATACTTCAGTGAAAATAAAGAACTTAGACCTAAATATATTGCCATAGATAAATCTCAAAATTTTTGAGCAAAGCAAACAAACTGCAGAAGATTAGGTACAGTAAAATGCCATTTAAGTAAAGCTTAAAATATGCAAAACAAAACTGCATATTATTCAGATGCATAAATATGTAATAACAGAATATTTGTTATCCATGGATAAGGAGGAAAGGCTATGAAATTAGTTCTAGCAAGTAATTAATGTTATTAATTGATTAATTGGAACTAAGAATGATAATCTGTGATGAAACCTTAAAATATCATAATTAATTAACTACAACAAGTTTCACAAATCTAAGAGTTGATAGTGTTGGGTAATACACACACACACATATTAGTTATGAAATTATCTGTATTTTTCTGTATGTTTGAAATAATTTATAATATATCCATTAAAATGATGAGGTCAGAAAAGCCTTATTCAGCAGTTCAGACAAGTAGGTGAGCCTAGAAATCCACACAGGACTAGCTTCCTGACTTTGCAGCAGGTGGAGATACTAGCTCACAAATTCCCCCGTTTTTTCTCCCTTTGGGTTAAAGCATGTACCTCCCCACTGAGATAAATAAATTAATAATAAATAACACTTATAAGGACATCATAAATGGGAATATATTATCTCCTTGCATTAATTCATCATAACAGTTGGTCCATCAACTAGTTTGTTCCTGAGTGACCCAGATCAAAGATGATGCTGGAGAGAGTAGAGAGAAATCTCTGGGACATTAAATAATCACAGTGGGTGGACACATCCAACTAACCTTTTGTTCACTCAACAAACATGTATTTGGTATCTACAATGTATATGCTGTTGCACTAAATGTTATGAGGATTTAAAGACAGGTACAATCTAGTCACTGCTCCCAAATAACTACAATATTGCAAAGAAATAAGTCACATAAAAAATGGCTCTACTGCAGGTTGGAATGTGACATGTGTTCAATAAATACATACGCAGTACAAGGAGGTGGGACCCAGGAGGATGTTTCCAACTTCTAACTTTACATAGCTTTTGATGTGTCTTTTTAAAAATTATTACCTATATATTTTCTACCTTTGTTTTTATTGCAGAACCAATTCCCCCTACTGATTTCTTATTTAGGAGCAAGGATTTTGTGTTGTTATTTTTTTTTAATATCTTTACATCTATCATAAAATCTAGGTGAAAGTCCCTTACATAGAGCAGGCATAGGTAAGTCTCAGCTGATCTGGATTGACTGCACGTTTACCACCAGAGCTGCATGGAGCTTGGCCAATGCTATACAATTGATGGTTGTTATTCATCATAGTTATGTTCTATAAAGTCACTGCGAATTAGGGAATGCAGATCCACTGCTCTGAGGGAAATGCGTGTGTGTACGTATACATACACATGAACGTGTATATATGTATATGTACCTGTATATATGTGGGTATAGGCATACACACACATACATTCATGTGTGCATGTGTACATGCGTGCACACACACACAAATATACATACACATATTTCACATAGCTATAAATTCTAATCTTCAACCCTAAAGCAATTCATCCTAGTAGACTCCATTTTCTTTATTTTAAAAAAAGAGAAAACAAAGTTCAGAAGTGCCTAGTGACGTGTCTGAGGTCACCTCGCTAACAGATGCCAGCGCTGGGACTCACACCCACTCCGACTGGCCCCAGAGCTGGAGATTCTTGCTCTATATCGCACTCCCTACCATCTCCAACCTCTGTCCATCTCTGAGTGGAGCTGAAACAAGAAGTCAGACCATCACCTTGCTCCACCTCAGCAGGAAACGTGCTCATGGGGTGACTCACATTTTTTGCATCTTGGCTTATGTCTGTGAATGACTGCAAAGGCTCTGTGAGTATTGACTTTGGGGTTACAAATAAATTTTACTGAATAGGCAAATTTGCACATTCAGATACAGGAATAACGAAGATTGACTGATCAACTAAAGACAAAAAATGTTTTGTACCTGTAAATCTATCAGCTGTTTTGAGGTCAGAACATAGCCTGTCAACAGCACTTAGTAATAGTAATGGGATTTGAGAATTGGACCTAGTAATAACAATTTAATAACTGCATTTACTAATAACTGGTTTCAGTGGAATGTGACAGTTTTCATTTCAGTGGCCAAGCCCGGCCATGTAACTGAAATGTGCTTATGGGACCAGCTCACCATAAGTGAACCTGACCACCAGCAGACTGTGGCCTTGCTCTATCAAGATGTCTCACATGCACACTGGTGGTGGTTCAAGACCTGGAGATAAGGGGTAACCGGTGGGACCCAGCAGTGGGAGAACAAAGAAGCCTGAGTCTGAGATTTCCAGACCCCATTCAATGCATACTTTTCTCCTGCTGTTGCTCTATCATATTATTTGCCTATAGTAAAGCTGTCCAAAGAGTATAAACTATTTTGAGTCCTGTAAGGCCTTTCAGTAACTGAACACTTAAAGTAACTAATGTGTGATTAATTCACACAGTAAGTAATTAAAAATGAGAAGAATAAACGAATGCAATCAGGGAAAAAAATGCTGTTAGGCTTCAAAAGAAAAGACAGATTTACCTCGAGTCAGTGGATTAGGAAAGAGTTCATGAATCAGGAGGAATATGAACTGGTCCTCAAAGAATTAGACCAACACTGATAGTCACAGAAGGAATTCCAGGTAGAGGGCACATTCTAGAAACAGTGGGAAAGACATGTAATGGATAGTGTGGTGCTCAACCTCCCATATTCCGAGTGGCAAGTCCACACCAGCGTAGAAAGGTCTGGTCTTCTTGCCTCACTGCAGACCAAATCTGCAGGGCCAGCCCAGTCCCAAAGCTCCATGTGGAAAGGGGCAGAGGGAGGAGATGGTTGTCATTCTGACTCCCTCCCAGATGTTTTTCCTAATGGTATGTCCCAATAAATTTTTTCCAGGCAAATCTCCATCTCAGAGTCTTTTTCTTTTTCTCTTGGAAACCTGACCTATGACAGAAAGGAAACAGGCAGCCACATTTGGGGAGGGCACAGTTTAGACTGGCCACAACACAGAGTAAATGAGAGGTTGAGCACTGGGTGAGACTGGAAAGACAGGTTATAGCCAAATCAAGCAAGCCCTTCTTTAAAAGGCTAAAGAGTTTGAATTGTGTTCGTTAGATGATGAAAAGCCATTAAATAGTCTTAGCAGGGGAAGAGTATTCTCAAATCTATTTATAAGAAAATTAAACTGGCAGTACTGTGCAGCAGAGCTCTCTAAAGCAGTGTGTTTATACCTCACCACAAGAGGACCAGATGAGAGAAGGGAAGTAAATTGTTGACTTTCTATGTATTATAATTTTTCATGTAAAGCAAAAAAGAGAAAGAAATTAAGCTTTGCTTATATGAATACATGGTTTCATGCCAGTGTCTTTACATGGCTGTGTGGTGCACACAGCGCTTGTGATGTTCTTGGGAAGGTGATGGTTCTACACTGTGGTGGCTTTACCAACAGTGAGTGGCATTTTGTTATTGTTACTGTTCCTTTTCACTGTTTGGTGAGGTATTAGAGCTAACACCACTGAATAAGCAGATTTATCTATTTTTCATCATGTTATAATTAATGTAACCCTCACAAAATGGACTAGTGAATTAAGTTTTTCCCACAAGATAAATATAGATGAAAGGAAATCCTAGTACTAGGATCATAAGGACAAGAAAGGAACAGAAATGAAACGTCTCCTACTTCCAGTACAAGCTCTCCTTTAGCTACTGCGCAAGGCTGAAAATAATGGCTATGGGATCATATACAACAACAAGCAGACAAAAGCGTTTGAAAGCACCAAGAAGATAACTTTGAAGTGCAAATTCATATCCATTTTAGTAGCTGTGAACTGTGCCCCGAGTACCTCTACATCTTGAGCTATCAAATGATGGAATGAAGGCATCAAGTTTACAAGATGTTAAAAAATACTCACTTTATCTTTCTCATCATTTAATGTCTATTTTTGTGTATGTTTTGCAACCTGATGATAGAGGTATTTATATAAGAATACATAAGTATATATTTTATACTTTTTATGATTTGGTTTTCAAAAACAGAGCATGATATGACCACAAAGGTGTGGAAACCATTACCTTAGTGAATGAATTGGTGGGAAAGAAATTAGAAATAATTTTATTTTTATGTTCAGTTTGAAGTATAGCTGAATATATCCAAATTTTTGTGAAAATGATATCACAAACAGCTACTACTATAGATCACCAACTACTTGCCAAGCCCTGTCCAAAGCACTTTATACATTTCATGTCATCCAGTCCTCACAACAAACTTATAAGCCAAGTATTTTTATCTGAGATGAGGAAAATGAGGCTTTAGGTGGTTAGATAACTTTCTTACGGCCACAAAGCTTAAAAAAAAAAAAAAAAAAAAGACTGCCTAACTGCAAAGAACATGCCCTGAACCTTTATGATGCATGACATTTTGCTTTGCTCCTGAATGAGGCTAGCTCAATAAAGTCACATGCTCAGTTTGAGAGTTTTGTGGAGAGTGAAACACACAGGACATCAACAGGAGGCACACAGGAAGGTGGTTGGTCAGTTTGCTGGGGTTAATTAATTGGCATAATTTGGAGCAGTTCCAAATAATGTGGTACTGAGAGTTTTTCCAGTAATACCCTATAATCTGGGGCAGAGAGTAAATGATAGATGTTAGAACTGGGGATAAGCAAAGCAAGAATGGTAGAATTTTAAGAAGCAAAAGTTATGAGAAATGGTAATTCTAGTGTTCAATAGATTAACTAAATTTGGGTAGAAAGGTAAGCAGTACCAGAAGTGTACAAGGAAAAAAAGAAACAATCAGAACCCAACATGAAGATGGGACTATCAAAGCTCAAGACCTTAATCATGTAGAAGTTCAAGGGCTATCATAGCCCATGTTGTGGCCATACCAACACGTAGCTATTAAAAACAAATGTGGTGACAAGTATATTCTGCCTTGACCATCATTAATCAATTAATAACGATTAATGCTAGCACTAAGGCACATGGACTGGGGCCAGTGAGCTAACTACATCATTTCATCTAATTGTCTCTAAATACCATGAGGTAGAGATAATTATCATCTCTGTGTAACAGGTAATTAAACTAAAGATCAGAAACACAAAGCCACTGAAACATTTTTCAATAAAACAAGAACACAATTTTATGAACATAGTGAGTTCCAACAAATAGAAAGAAATAAGGCAGAAGAATTAATACACTCTAAATAAAAACCCTGCCTCCTCCTCAGCTTTGTCCAGGGCCTCCTTCTTGGAGGAAGGGGAGGCAGGACTCGGTGGGTACCCAGGTCACATCCCAATCTCTCTTCCTTTCTTCTGCAGAAAATGTAAGTGGGGTTCTACTTGCTCTCTCTCTCCTTGGGCTCCTTCCAATCTCAGTGAACTCCCATGATACAAGTAAATAACAGAGAAAACAATGTCAAGGAGAAAAAGCAAACTAAAATTCGACAGTAATAGGAGAAAAAAATTGACCAACAAAATATTTTAAAGAGCAGTAAGGAAAAAATTCATGAGTATACAGCAGAGGTTATACTTGGTGGCAAACTATCTTTGTGAACGATACTAATAAAAACAAACACAGCACAGCACTGGGAGCAGTGGTCAGTGAATTGAGTCCAACTTGTTTACCAAGATCTTCTGTCCTGGAGAATACTCCATCCCCTCAGATTTTGCCTGGAAGACTCCCGCTGAAAGCCCTCAAGGCCTGGATTAAATGTCAGCACTGCTCTCCAGATCCTCCCAGCCACAAAAGCACTCCCTTCCCTCAGCTCCCAAAGCACTTGTTATCTTTCTTGTAACTGAACTTCCTGCAGTACTTCCTATCTCTGTAATTTGTAAACTCAGATTCCTTCTTCACTCTTACATTCTTACATCATTTAGTGCCGGGCCCTGGAGAGGCCAAGATGAACAGACAGGCATGGTGATAACTCTCACAGAGACTGAAGTTCAGTAGGGAAGACAAACTTCATGTGAAGCAATCACACAGATGACGATATAGTCATAAATGCTTTGCCAAGAATGACGATACAGGGTGCTCTGAGGGGCGAGTTCATGAGTCTGGAGTGCGAAGGATGGTCTTCCTGAAGAAGTGATCTGTAAACTGAGATCTGAAAGATGAGCAGAAGTTGGCAGGGGGAAAGTGTGTCAGACAGAAGCAAGAGGAAACCTAAGTAAGTGCTGTGAAGCTTGGGACTTTCAATGAACAAAGAGATCAGTGTGTTCAGAGAAGGGTGGGGCATCAGGCTGGAGAGGAACTGACAATTCAAGAACGCCTAGGTCAAAAAATTAAGGATGTGAGATCTTATCCCAAGTATGATGAGAATAATTATAATCACAAAAATAACAATCAGATTAGCCATTTGAATCATTGATTTGTAACAACTATCCCCAGAACGACTCATTACATTGTAGGTCATCAGAGAATATTTCTGGAATAAATAACCCATTCATTTATTATATTATTTTTCATCAATTAACTCCACCCTCAGACTTTATTTATTCATTGGTGATGCCTGACCTCTGGGAAGGCATTATCTTAATTATAGTTGCAGCAAAAGGGGGTAAAACAGAGAAGAGGTGAAAACAAACTGAAGTACAATGAAAATTCCTCTTCATGCAGGGGTGCACATGGATGGCCATAAAGACTGGTGGCTACTTCCATTATTGTTTGGCCAAAAATGGGATGCTAAGATGTCACAGCAGCTTTCCGACAACACAATGGAAAACAGATGAAAGTGACAGCATTTCCTTCTACAACTGAACACTTCTGCTAAGACCATCATTACAACAAACGGCTAAACAATGGTGAGTTTCTCGTTTGTTCTGTTTTGGGGATGAAGCCGAAACAATCCATTTAACATTTAACTATATAAAATAAGTTTTACTTTCTGTTTATTCTGACCCTATTCTCAGACAGAATCTCCAAATATCAACTGTTAAATGTAAAATCTAATGAGAAGTCTTGACTTCCAAATGAGCAAGAAGGTTAACAGGGTGAGAACGGCAGAAATTGATAAAATAGGTTGTTAAAAAACAAAAGTGTGGGCAACAGTTTTGATGTATATGTAAGAAACTGCAGGACACATTTTAAAAACCAATTAACGATGCTGAGATCCCCCAGAAGAAAATGAATAATCATTCAAGAGCTTAGGAGAGATAGCCAGGTAGAACCGATCGCTTCCCTTGGTATTAAAGTGATGCTTTTGTCTGAAAAGGGCCACCTTTGGGTTGCAAGTCATACTGTCCAGAAGCAACTTAACTATGCCTGCCAGGATCTTTATGGAGAAAACAGTACAACCTAAGAGCAGTGCTACGTTCTCAACTCACTATTTAAACCTAGTTTTGTTTCTGGTGAGTTGCTGTGCCTGGGAAGAGTGAAGACTTGCCATTCCTGGTGTCCTGCTTAATTAAAGTCCTCTTTAAAACATCCCTTGCTGCCAGAGGATAGCTATAAGTTTGGCAGAGGCAGTGCTAAGTTTCTCAGTATGGCCCTGTGCCAGGGTGAGTCAATCTTGACCTCTTGGAGGATGATTAGCAGAGAGGGGGCAGTTAAACCTTTGTGCCCATTCAGTCCTAGGCTTCTGCTGGGATTGGCAAATACTACACTTGCCATTGTTTAAGGAGTCACTGTCTGCTAGAAACTGGATGAAGACTGCCAACTCCTTTCATGTAAGGTACCAAACAACATCAGTGGTTCCTATCACTCTTGACCTGACTGCGAGCTAAACCAGGGCCCCAGAGGGGAAAGAATATTACATTTGCAATCTTCTTCAGATATCTACATCTTTTATTTTCCCTTCATATTATAGCTCTATTAGTACTAATAATAACAAAATTCAAAACAACGCTCTATTCATGGGCCATTTGCGTAATAAAACATCAATGAGCATATATATTCACAAGAAATTACTATACACATGGAACACAAATTTAAATGAATTCACCACTTAAATAAATTTGAATAATAGGGAACTTATAACTATAAAGTGTTTAAAAAAACAAAAATCTTAGTTATGACCAAAATGCCAAATGTCATTATATTTTAGATCTTAATATTTATGTTCTAAATGTTTGAAATAATTTTCAATGCTTCCAAAGTTCCTTGAGATACCACATTTTCTACACGGCAGAAAATAGCTCTAATGCACATTTTGATAAATTATAAACATAAATAATCCTATTACACTTGTAAGTCTTGATAAAATAATTTATTTTAAAAAGTCAATAAACCATATAAAATTTCACTAAAATGTTTCAATTATTATTTGCCTTTGATTAAAATGCAATCTTTCATATGCATTCATTTCTACTTTTGGAATTTGCACATCGCTTTAAAATATCTGTCAATTCAAATAATAATTGATTTATGTTAAGAAAAAATTAAAAGCAAAAAAAAGAGACCAGGTATTAAGCAAGAGGTTACATATTTAGTTGTTAACATCCAAGGCTAGAACAAATCTTCATTCATTTGACAATATTTATTGGTCACTGATAATATGCAAAGTACTGTTCTAGATGCTGGGGAGAAACACATAGCTTTGAACAGCCAGATAAAAACCCTGCTGTCACTGAGGTTACATGGACTACTACTACTGTATTATTGGGGCATGTAAAATGTCTTACTTTTGTATATTAAATAACCCCTCAGAGTTATTACTAAATACCACAGCTCTAAATAATAGAAGCTTTTGGCATCAGTCTCAAGCAACATACTCATTAGAACACTTGGCACAGTTAAAGAGGTAATGAAACTAGTAACCTTTTTTTTTTTTAAACCGGTAAGAGAAAAGACAGATAATGTCACTTGTGTGCAAAGTTATGGACAGCTAACTAATATTAATTTAAATTAAAAGTAACAGATGCATTGACTTGAAACGTAACAGTTACTGAAATGAACTTTATTCCTTTTAGAGTTGTGGTTAACTATTAAATGGCTTAAGTGTTACTTTCAGGTGTGAATATTGTGACAAATGTTGGTCAATGTGATACGTAGTAATCACTGTTTTCCTGGTCAGTTCTGTCATAAGAGGAATGGTTGCCCTATGAGAAAAACTTAAGCTAGTGATAATTCCAAGCTAATTTTTATCAATTCAGTATTCACTGATTTAATGTGTGACCATGTTGAATTTCCAAACATGGTGAACATTCTATATGACAATATGTAAGTCTTCACCATGATTATTTTAAAAAGACAACAAGATTTTCAATTCACTTTGAAATGTTACAACTAATCTCTTTTTTTCTGAAGACTCAACATTCATTGGGTGTTTCAAGGAAGAAAAAACTACTGTTACACAGAAGTGATGCCAAAGGTCTATATAAGGAATAAATTAGTACATCAATCAGATGTTTCCCAAAAGGCAGTTGTTGAGGAGCATATGTAAGACCTTCATTTTATTGCCTGACTTCTTCACACTTTCCAGAATGTACCTATGTTACTTAAATACAGACAAAATCTAAGAAAACCACATTCTAAGGAAATATTTGCCCTATACCCTATCTCTTCTCCAACTTCTGCCCCAATATACAATGCTACTACCAAATAAATAAATAAGCAAGCCAACAGATAAATAGCTTTTCTAAATTATGTCAAAGATTAAACGGAATTATGGGTGCAGGTAACTGCCATATCAGCAGTTCTCTTACTGAAGCACCACTCACAGCACAAAGGGATGGCGTGGGTTTTAGCAGGTAGCTCTAACTGCAGGTATATGCGGTATTAGAAAAGTAGACCACAGGAAAATGAAAGTCCCGTCTCAAGGAAACTAATACAAAAAGCATGCCTGGATACAAAGTTAACATACTAAGCCAAAATTGCTACAGAAAAGTAAAAACATTGTGAAAAAGTAGAATATATTCTCCAACTTCATAAGTCAGACCCAAGCTCATCAAGTTAAAGGCAGGTCCTAAGAGGTCAACCGCATTAAGTAGGTCTAATCTCAGCCTGGAACTTTTTTCCTGAGAAGCATCCCTGTGGTTTTTTTTATTTTACATCTGTAGCAATAACTTAACTTGCATTTGTTCCAAAATGAATTTCATGCTCAACTTGTTTGTCTTAATTAAACTTCCTTTAGCTGACCCTAATATGTGTATTTATTAAAACTCATTAGTCCCATTCACGCCCATTATTTTTTGGCTACACATTCATATATTGAAGTGTTCTGCTGCTATATATAGGGAGAATATTAAATAATAAATGTGGGGATTGAACGTTTTATGAGTGTCAGGATGAGAGAGTGCTTGCAAGGCCCATAAGGTTTCACACAAAAGAGGCATTACTGCTAAAGCTAACATGCTGACACATCTCTGATCTATAAAGTCTGCAGTAATGGCAGCAGTAAAGCGTTTTGCCATTGACTAGAATTTCTCTTACATGCAACGGAAATAGGCACAGAAGAGATTATATTGACTATTATAAAAAGAATTCATATAAAATCCCCCAAAAGTTTAATGTCTAATAATTTCAAATGCCTGGAGTGATTTACTATTTTTCCCTGACTTCAGTTAAGCTTCAAGTTGGCAGTTTTTCTTTTTTCACACGTTTGCTACCAAATAGGTGGGGGTTTTTTTTTGGGGGGGGGATATTCAAGGCAGAAATAATTCATATCCTTTTATAGCAACATAGCAATATTTGACATTGTCAATGCAATGCCATTAATAACAAAGCAAAAATAATCAAACCTGTTACTATTAAGGAGTTATTCTTCTTAGGAACAACTGAGAATGTTGCTATCCTACAAGATTAAGAGGTTAGCTACCTCAAAATGTTTTAAATTACCTTTTAAAGGCATTAAAGAGGACACCCTAGATTCATCATGAGTGTTCTATGTTAATTTTCTTAAAAATTTTTTTCTCGGCTTTGCAAATTGGAAATATTAAAAATTAAAACTTTAAAAGTTTTAAGGTTTTTTTTTTTGTATTTCTATAAATTTCTATAAATAAAGAAAAAGAGATGGAAAATTTGCATTTGGGAATACCATGTGTTAAATTTCAACAAATCATTAAAAACGGATTGCCCTTTTCATTTTGCTTTCAATTAAGAGTGTGAGGTCATTTCCTTTTTAAAAAATCGGTTAATGTAGAATAACATTTAACTCTATTTAAATGTCTTCAAATCATAGAAAGAATCTGCTACAAATGTATTAGCTCCCCCTGAATGTTAGGCTTTCAAGGGACAGGCGCAGCAAAGCTCTAGTGAATGCAACATCAGTTTTTCCATGGCGATGAGCTTTAGGGAACCCAGTGCTACTTCTTGTCACACACATTAGGCACTGTGCTTACAACTTTCAGGGCTAACTGAGGGTTTCCATTTCTTTACCCCAAACTACCAAATTTTGTGTTACTATGTAGCAAAATTGGAACAGCTGATCAAGGATACCATGTTCTTTTTAAAAATTATGACAAAAAAAATATGTATCTGGATAAGGTAGAGCAAATGTAATTAATTTTCTAAGTGAACTCTTCAGGTTTCTCAGTAGTTCTTAAGAGTCATCCACTCAATTAGTAGAGAATATTTATGTAACTGGGTAACTTGCCCTTCATTTACTGGCTACAGCTTCAAATTTTTTTTGTAGTGTGGAGTTTTCTTTATTTTTATTTCAATCATTATCAACCTTCTAAAAGTGGATCTACCACCTACAAAATTTACCAAAGTTTTATGTAGGAACTGCCTGTAGAAACCATAGAGTGGGCCAAAGTTTCCCCCTTTCCATTTCACTGCCAAAAGAAAATGGAATGAGGGACTAGAAAGTATTGGTTATTCTTGACAGAGAAAAATATTGTTCAGCCATGACAAATGCACTTAAGCTGCCTCTTCTGCTTTAGCACCCTGGCACATGCCAGGACCACTGGGTCAGTGGTTGTGAAATATTCAGGTTAATTTTTAAAACAACTTCCTTTTTCATATTTCATATTCTCCATCTACTTTTATAGTATCAACATTATATTCTCTACTAGCCTAAAAAGAGGAATTCCAGCCCATCTCCCGTTCACCTTTATTATTTATTTGCTATTATCATCTAGTATGTTATGTGCTAGCTGTCTTTTTAAAATTTAAACTTCAAAAAAAAGATGTTAAATATTATTGGATTATGTGGCTAGGATCAGTGGCTAGAATGTACCAATACACAGAACATCCATTTTTCTAGTTCAAGTTGCACATGAACCACATGACTTAGAGCTGTGCTGAAGAAGAAGAAGGAGAAGGTGGTGGCAAACCTAGTCTCTCAGATAGTTCCTAACAGTTGGGCTTGTAGAAACAATTTCTTACTGTTTTTATCGTCTTTAGACAAGCCTCCACAAGTCTGAAGAAATACGAAACAACTGTTCCACTGGAGAATTCTTGGGAGACAGGAGTTTCATATTTTGCTATTTAATCTCAAAAAAGAAAAAGAAACAGCATTGTGCTTGTTTCAGAATTCAGATTCAAGAACCACATATACACACACAAATCCAGGAAGAAAGTTTGGGGAAGCTCCTCTTTAACACCAGAATGTCTGATGTATCTGGAATTCCTGAAATGAGCACTGAGACGATGAGTGCTTTAGATGACATTGAAGAGCTGCCTTTCAATTAGTTCATACTTAATAAAAAGACTTCAGTGCTAAAACCATAGAAATATCTACATACATTTCATAATCTGTAAACAGAAACCACTGAAAAATATTCGATGTTTTTCTTTAAAAGATTAAAATGTAGTAAATACATCATTTTATATCTTACCATTTATTTAGCTCCATTTTATTCTAATGCAGTTTAGTGTCTGAGGTTTAAAATTTAACGAACTGGCCTTAAATAGGAAAAGTCAACTAAAATTATGGAGCTGACGTATAAGCTTATAAAGGGAAGGGAGTGCATTAATTTATTTAGCATATCTCTATGCATATTTTAAATAAATCAGTCCTTAATATGTAATTGTTCTGAACTTATGTGGGCTCCAAAATTGGTTCAGAATAATATGCTTTTCTGGATTCCAAAGCAACTTTTAGTTTCCTGAGTCAATTAATATTCACTCATTTGGGTGATTAATTTTAATTATATCTGATGAAATTGATTTTCCTTCTGCAAATAAAGATGAGCTTTTCTTGAGAGCTGCGAAACAACATTAAAAAAACAAAACAAAACAAACACAAACACAAACAAACAAACAAAAACCCCTGAATTCAGCCGCAAGAAAATGTCTGGGAACGCGCGCACCGCTCAGTTGGAAAGAAAAGCCAGTAAGTGGGGAAGCAGCTAGGGTAGGGATGCATCCGAAATGCAGCCAGCTGCCTGGCGCACTTGCCAGCCTGGGCCCTCGGCAGAAAGGCTGCAATGCCTTCCTGGACTCGTCCAACTCGAAAAAAGTTACCTCGGACTGTATTATGCAAAGTCGTGCAAGCGAATTACAAGACAACATGTGTGGCCGGTCACCCACTTCTACTGTCTCTATCCGATGCAGTGACCCTGTAACCCTTTAGTGTTCGGCCGAGAGAAGGGGGAGGCGGGAAGGGGAAGGAAGAAGGAGGGAGGGAGAAGGAGACAATACGAAAACGGCCAATTTCCCCTGCAAAATTCCCCTAGAAGCCAAGACAGCCAGCAAAACCCGCCGCCGAGGCGGCAGCGGTTTCTGCTTGGGCTGTCCCCCTCCACATGCAGGTTTCCCAAGGCATCGCTGCCTCCTCTCAAAGTAGCACCAGGAGAAAGCACTGGATCCAAGAGGAATCTCCCAGCTGAGAGATTTTCAATGCAAAGTTGAGAGCTTAGAGGGTTGCTTGGCTTCCCCACCGACGCCACAAAAGAAGGTTTTTAAGCTCGATCTAGGTAGCTCCCTAGCGATCCACCAGAGATGCGCGAGGTGGTTTACATCCCCCCTTCTCTTCCCATTTCACAGGCACCGCGGCCGCAGCACCTTCCGCGCAGCGGCACACAGACCCAGGCAGCCCCTTCCCAATAAAAGACCCCCAAACTTACCCTCAGTAAGATAAATCCACAGAGGGAGCCCCTCATCTTCCCCAGGTCCCCTTCCAATAATTGAAAGAGACAGTTTCTACAGCACTTCGCCGTAAATGCAAGCTGAATTGCTCAAAGTATTTACCAGTTCCTAGACGCTTTTTTTTTTTTCGGAATCTCGAGCACCCAGCAATTCTTGCTTCAGATTCGAAGATGCCTCCTTTATTTTTTTTTTCTTCTTTAAGCAGCCGCAACCCCAGTTTTGTGCTCCCCCCTTTCTTTCTTTCCTTTTTTTTTTTTTTATTCACCCACGGACACTTCCAAAACGTATCGATTGATCCTTTTTTCTCTCCAGATGCAAACACGATCCGGAATCTTTGGGACCCAAAGCCACCTCCATGTAAATCCGACCATCAGGCAAGAAATACAAATGATCAAACAACGTTACTTCTTTCAGCTGCAATCAGATAATCCTACTAATCCAATAGATTTATCTCGATTGGAAATTGACCTCAAAAATGAATCCCTGGTGCTGATGTCCAGTAGAGCGATTTCGTAGCCCTGTTCGGGTGACCAAAAGAACTGTGGATTCTTTCTTTTTCTTTCTTCTTTAAAAAAAAAAATCTTTTTGGATTCTGGGTGCACTGCTCGCAAAAAAATGCCGAGGACCCTGGTTTTCCCCTAATATAGGTTTCTACTCCAAATCGGTGCAGGATGAAAAATGGTACAAAGATACCCCTAGTGGCTCGAGGTGATATTACAGGGATCTCACTTTTTATTTTTATTTTTTTAAATCCCCTCTCCTCACCTTTTTCCTTCTTTTTTTTTTTCCCTCCCCCCTCTCCTTTAGATAACTGGCTGCTAACGTAGTTAAACAAGAGGAGGGCTGAATAGAGATTAAGATGAATATTATATGACTATTTCAAAAAGTTGTCTGATCTTTCTTCTTTGTTTTACTTTAAAGACTGAATCTTCAGTGCTTCTGTCTCCTCAGTATTTCAGCTTTTTTTCCTGCAGAATTTTCCCCAATGGCATTGAGTAGCTTAAATGTCAATTTGGGGCAGCTAGTAATTTCAAAGCAAATGTATCTGTTTCCTAAATAACTACAGATATCAAAAGAAGCCTCAGTATTCCTGAGTTCTACTGTTTTTAGAAAAAAGCTTAACATGTCCTTCCCTTTAAAGGAATTTTTTCTTTCTTTCTTTCTTTCTTTCTTTGTTTATTTAAACATCTATTCTCGTTTTGTATTTTTGATGTTCAGTCAGCAGAGCAGATGATGGCTGCTGTGAGCCAGTGATTGAAGAGCAAGACCCAAGGATCATTACACAGGCCTCAATGTTGCTCACCTGAATCCTTCGCAATTCAATGACCTCAGGACTACTACCAGCATTTTTGGCAGGTTTCAGAGAAAAAGAATCAATGCAATGAATTTCAGGCTTCCGTTTGGTAAGCAATATTTCATAAACTTTCTGGTGCCTACCAATAACCCAGGAATCTTTTAAAAATGAAGATTCTGATTCAGGGTGGCCAAGGAAGGGATGAAATTCTGCATTTCTACCAAGACCTCTGACCACACTTTGATTATCATGGGCCAAGTTCCTGCTGGTGGGTGCAGTAGCTACAAGGACTCCAAGATCTTCTTTCTTAACTGACTAAATAATTAAACCTTTTTAGTTTACAAGCTATTAAGGAGACAAGAGATCTTCATTCTACCACTGGTTTTGCTATTAATTGGCTATGTGACTTTGAGCAGTCACTTTTGATCCAGGGTTAATTTATCTATTAAAATTAGAGAATAAACTCAAACAAATTAACAGATATACTTATTCCTGGATGGAAGACTCAATATTGTAAATTAACCTATAAAATTAATTATTAAAAGCCCACTGTAGTTTTTCATAGAACTTGAAAAATTAATTCTAAAATGTCTGCAAGAAGAAACAGTCAAAACTTGTCAATACAATTTTGAAGAACAAGGTGTGAGGAATTTCCACATTGACTATTAGGGCTTAATACCCAATGACGGTAATTGAGTAATTGTAGCTTTGATTCAGAGATAGAAGTTAGTCCAGGGGAGAAGAACAGACGGCTGAGAGATACAGCCTCACACTTACGGAAATTTGATAAATACCGGGTGGCATTTAGAAGGCAGTAAGGAAAGATAAATTATTCAGACATTAAATTAAGCATATGAAAAAATGTACATACATCAAAAAAGTCAAAGCATAGACTGAGAAAAGATATTTGCCGTGGAATATCTTTGGTTGTATAACCAAAGAAGGATTAGTATCCAAGTGCATAAAGATTTCTTATAAATTTATAAAGACAAAAAATAAGCCAACAAGATGAACAGTCAAAGATAGAAGAGGATTCTCAATGTCCAATAAACATCTGAAAAAGATACTCAATTTCCCTAGTTATTAGAGAAATGCAAGTTAAAATGATGAAATATCACTTCACAACTAAGAAATTGGCAAAATTTTATAGGTCCAGCAATATGAAATATTGATTGGGTGCGGAGAAACCATGAGGAACATGTAATAGTGCAATTTCAGAGAGCAGTTTAGTGATAAAGATTCTCCTGTCCCAGAATCCAACCTCTCGACTCCTATATTCTACATCCCTATGGCATGTACAGAAAATATTCACTGCAGAATTACTTGAAAGAGAAAAAAGAAAAACATCTTTGGATACACAAGTGAACAAGAAATTTATAGAACATTCATATACTGCAATATTAGATGCAGTAAGAAGAAAAATGAATGCACTATAACTACTTGAATTAGCATGAATGTATCTCAAAAATGCAATGTGGAGCAGCAACAACAAAAGCAGTTTGCAGAAAGATCCTTGTGGGATCATACATATACATATATATATCAAGTTTTAAAACATTACCATATTAATATATGTAATTATAATTTTATCTGTTATTTTTGAGCTTATGCAATGTAGCAAAAGTATATAAGCATACATGATCATGATAAACATGAAGCTCAGGGTATAGGTCATCTGGGATGAATTGCAGTTAATGAAATTAGAAAGACATCATGGGGAATTTCAATCAAATGTTCTGTGCTTTATTTCAAGCTGAATCTTGACTACACAGGTGTTTGTAATATTACATACAAATTGTATGTCTGAACCATTTCCTTAAAATGATATATTTAAACTAGATGATTTCTATGAACTCTTACAGTTTTAGAAAAAAACTTCTAATTAGAGTAAGTATATATAGAAGTGAAAAAATGTATGAGAGCTCAGAATTTCATAATGTGTTCTCTGTATAGATATCTATAGAGTTTTTTTCCCTTAAATTCTGTAGTACCTTATATTTCTAAGAACTGGAAATGAATAGATGTTTATTTACTTCTATAATGGGTATAAAAATTTCCAGCTAGCAAGCAAAAACCACCACCTATATGAGAAAAATGTGGTTGAAATAGGGAAAAAAAAAACTAAGCCTCAACTGGCACTTTTTTCTTTTTTCTTTTTTGTATTTTCCTTTGATTTCACATACAGCAACAGGGCCTCTAAAGTTCCGATATAAGCAATCAATCAATCATATTTAGGTATGACCAGTTAACTGGAAACCTTAAATCCAGAGTAACCCTAAGCCAAACTACAACACAAAAGAAAATTCTTGCAGAATATTTAAAATATATATGTAAATTCAAATAAGGAGGCTTTGTTGATGTGAAATACGAGAATTGGAAATCTCACTCCAAAGTCATTAGGCAGTATTTTTCATAATTCATGCAAAATAGGAGGGGATACCAAATATCAGGCAAGAATTTTTTAGAGCCCAAAGTTAGAAGTAAAATGAGTATTTTACCAGTTAATACTCTCAACTCTCACTGAACTCAGGGAAGATGGACAAATCTTTAAACAATAGATTGTCAACCATTTAGAACAGTTCCTGGGCAATAAGCAAAGCAGCTTTGTTATAAAAAAAAGACTGAGAGATAATTTAATTTCCTTTGATGATAGAACAGACAAGGGAGCAGAAGTAGATAGAACATTTCTGAAATTTGGAGAGGTTGACACATTCTTTCTGCAACCACTTACTGAATACCTACCTCTTGCACACTGGGCACAGTACAAAGCATATCACAGAAGAGTTAACTTTGAGATCAACCACCACCACGACCGTGAGTTTGCTATTGATGATTGACTTGTTGATTGTAAATGGTTAGTAATTATTCTGAATTAATACTTCACCATGCATATTGAAGAGACATAGATATTAATATAAAATGGTTCATTTTCAGTGTGTTTAAGTACAACTTGGTTTGACAGGTCAAAAGAGTCAATGAAAGTGAAAGAGTGAAAGAAAGAGAAGTAGGAGGATGAGAGTATGAATAAAACTCACTTCTTTCCCTGGTGATTTACTTTACAAAGATGGTAGAAACTTACTTAATCGCTGTGGCCATCACAGTACAAATGATTAGTGAATGAATAACTTAATAGATCAAAGAGTGAAATCAGTTGGCACCTGAAGAAAACAAATTTATTCTCTGCATTGGATGGACTTTAATCTCTCTTCAGAGAATGAAATTAATAGAGGAAGGAAGTATAAAATCATTATGACTAACAATAATGGGAAATAAAAGGCCATTGATGGCAAACTTGAGAACTAATTGGAATATAGGATTCCAGTTTGACTACGTCACTAATATTTCAGCTGTGCTAAAACCCCTGGTAGGTACGATTATACATCTTACTTTGATTTCTGTACTGTAAATAAATAAAAAATGATTAATAAAAAATGGGACATGTAAAGAAATGGCATCATTCTTTTACAAATAGATGAGAAATATTTAATTGTTGCTTTTAATACAAGAAGAATATTATAAAAAGAGGGTTGTGATTTTTTTTTTTTGATAATTGATACAAAAGCACACTTTTACAACCAGGTCAAATCAAGTAAGTTCTGTCTAGTAGTAAACATTTTAGGATGTTATGAAAGATTGGTCTATGTCTGAAAAGATAAATAAATAACATAAAATATTGTAAAGCTGATTTCAAAAGCAAGTCTTGGGGAAAAAATATCCCTCAACCATCTTCAGAACTCCCCTGATGTAACCTCATTTTAAGTGCTCAAGACTTGAATCTCAATGAATGGCAACAGGGAATTATGAAAGGCATAAAAATAAAAAGTGTTGCAACATTACAAGGCCTAACTACTGCAGAGGTGGCTATTTACAAAGAGGTTCTTTCTTCAGGGAAGAGTCTGCTCACACAATTCTGCTTAATTAGAAGAGACTACTTAAAACACTTGACTGATACTGAATATTGCAGGTATGTATTGGGAGCACACACCTGCTTGAATGCTAAATTTCCCAGATGCATCTTTATATTTCATGGTTTGAAGACCTGTAACGGGAACCAAGGAAGGAATGATCAAGACTAGATATTTTAGGATGAGATTGTTACATAGAGAAGTAGGGCTTCTTCATTAAGGCTGGTTTGAGATAATGAAACATTTTTAAAGCTCAGATGCTTAAGTCACAAATAAAACCAGATTTTCAAAACAAACTTAAATTGGTTTGAATTGTTAAAAACTCCCAAATATTTGTGCCACTATACTAATAATTAAGAATAATTGGTTCTGTTTCTTTTTGAAGGAGCTCTTTTTTTATAACATCTATAATTTATATTATATTTTATTGGTACAATTATTCTTTACATACATTTTCGGGGGGGAGGGTATAACTCAAGTGGTAGAGCACATGCTTAGCATGCATGAGGTCCTGGGTTCAATCCCCAGTACTCCCTCTAAAAATAAACAAATAAATAAATCTAATTATGCTCCCCCCCCAAAAAAAAAACTAAATAAAAAATACATAAATTTTCAACTTTAAAGATCTTGGTTGTTAATAGCTTAATACAGTATTATTCCATGGAATATTTGACTTATCTTAAAATGTAGATTTGTATATATTTTTAAGATTGAATAATAATTATACTGACCCTCTCATAACCTCGTAGCAGGTTTTCTTGATATTTTAGCTGCTTTTGACTCTATCATACCATGATTGATTCTAATCCATTGCAGTGTACTCTAGAATGAGTTAAATTATATAAAATGACCTTAAGTATTCCTTTACTACTGAATAAATATAACCAGGAAACCATCCTATTGCACAGCATCCATTAAAGTTTATTGTATAATATTAGCTTATTTGAATCTATATTTCCAGTATTAGCAAAACTTACAGAAAACTTGACCTAATTAACGGAAAAGCCACATGAAAATTAATGTTCTGTAGTTCAAGCTGGAAAAGAAAATTTTTAGTTATATCCCAGTGGTACTGCCATCTCATTGACTTCACAGACACGGGTTGGCTACTCTTTTTTCTCTGAATAGGATTTTATGCTAATTGCAGAATTAAAAGTAAACACTAGCCTGGATTTTCATCATTGTTCAGTTAGTGATTTAATGAGCATCATCTACCTATCCCAAAATATTTAGTACCATAATTCCCTAAAACATTAAATAAAGGAGACCTTTAAATGACATCTTAAAAGGGAATGAATCTTTCTGTCTCTGGGCGTGTGTGTGTGCACACACACGCATGACTGTGTGTTTCTGTGTATATCTCCATTTCTTTCCCTTTCTTTCACTCCCTCTCTCCCTCTGTCTCTGTCTGTCTGTCTTTCCCTCTCAGGATCTCTGAACAGGTTAAGCTGCCTCTTTAGTTAATTTTTGAGTATTTACATCAAACTGGGAATTATGCCACAAATGTTTCAAAGTGATGAATTTTTCTAAAATCACACATGTATTTAAATTTTGAGCTTACTTTTTTATTGTATGTGAATAAAATTTATTTCTGAGACCTGTAAACAAACAATAAAATGACACAATTAAATAGAACAATAAAACCATATCACACTTAATGTATAAGAAGTTGTTCAACCTCCCAACCATCTATTCTAAAACTCATGACCTTCAGCTTAAGCATTTTGGCTTTTTCTCTAAAAATTATCCAGACCTCCTGGAGATAAGCAAGTTAATAAATGATGTTTTGTTATTTAAAAAAAATGAAATCCTGACCCTTTATTTCTAAGATGTACTAGAAGGGAGGAAGAGAAGATAAGAGAGAAAACAATAATTTTTAAAAAGTAGTTGCTTAAGTAGATTACGTAGAGAAGATAATGTCAAAAAAGTTCAAAGCAAGATTTGTTTTAAGTCACAAAGTTGATAGATTAGGGAGGCAGTTTACATAACAAAGTTTACCTATTATATGATGAAATGTATAAATTTTGGCTATCTGTAATACATTAAACCAATTCTTAATTCACATCCTCATCATTCACACGTCTGATCAAAGATATAGGAAACATCTCATAGCTGAAATTAGTTTTACCAGGATTCAAACAAATCAATAAAACAAGCAGAGTACATTTGGACTATGACCCAAAGAACTACAGTTTTATAGTCCTTGTATAGACTCCAAAGATCTCCTCTTGCTAAATAGGAAAAACCCAAGAAGGCAAATGACTGATGTAACTAAGGTCACACTGAAGTCCTTGATCGATGGCATTGACAGATGAGAAGCCATTGTACCATGCCACTTTGGACTTGTTGCCACTTATGTTTGGTTGTTGGTATTAAAGTGTCATTGTTCTTAAACCAAATTTTAAAAACTGTAATTAACAAACAAGCCAAGAAAACATAACATCAGGTGTACTTAATACTGTAAGCAGAACAATGGCCCTCCAAAGATGTCCACATTCTATGCTCTGGAATCTGTGAGCACATTAGCTTACATCACACAGGGACTTGGCAGGTGTGATTCAGTTGAGGATCTTGGGATGGGCCTGATGTAATCACAACGGTCCTTATTGGAAGAAGGCAAAGAGTCAGAGTCAGAGTAACAGATGTGATAATAGAGGCAGAGATCATCGGGAGGTAAACTAAGGGAGAAATTTGAAGATGCTACACTGCTGGCTTAGAAAATGGAGGAAAGAGCCATAAGCTAAGGAATGAAGGTGGCCTCTGGAAGTTAGAAAAGGCAAAGAAGTGGATTCCTCCCTAGAGCCTCCAGAAGAACACAGCCCTTGCCAACCCATTTTAGACTTCTAACTTCCTGAGCTGCAAGTGAATAGATTGGTGTTGTTTTAAGTCATCAGATATGTGGTAATTTGTTATACCAGCAATAGGAAAATAACACACTTAATTAAAAATATTTTTTAAAAATACTCTGAGAATAATCAATGCTACCCAATAGAAACATACTGTGTGCTACATATGGAATTTTACATTTTCTAACATACTTTTTTTTTTACAAAGAAGTAGAATCAGGTGAAATTAAATTCAATCATTAATTTTACTTAGCTCAGCTTATTAAAAAAGTATTTCAACCTGCAACCACTACCAAAAATTGTTGAAATATTTTATAATTTTTTTCACCTACAGTATTCAAAATCTAATATTTCTATTAGATATCTAGGTGTCCAATTTCATTTCAAGGGCTCCATAGACACATATAAATGACTACCATATTGAATAGTGCAGCTTCAGACCATAAGAAACAAATTTTTAAAAAATCATATATTATTCTATAGATGACTCTAATATTCTTGTATCTATAACAGTCCAGATTAAGAATCATAAAAGAATCTAAAGAAATCAGGATGATTGTATAGCCAATTTTCTGATAACTTTGTGCTTGAGAAGTGTATTTAAAAAGAAAGACTGGGAAAGGAAGAACAACAAAATAACGTGAGAGGAGACTATGATTACCTAATGACACTGAGCTGTCTGATGTTTGTGAAAATTGCTAAGCATAACAGAAAAGAAATGTCTCTGATATTTTCAGAGCAAGAAGATAACCAAGGACGGGATAAGAATGACATTGCTTGGGGTCAAGTAGGAAATATGAACAAATGACCAAGAGAAGAGCAAACCATTAAACCTGAGGTCCTGATTTCTCCACAGAGAAGAATGATATTCAAACTAGAAAAGAATATGGCGGTGAGGAAATGATAAGAAAGCTTAAAGGTGATTTAAATTAGCTTTAGGATTCCAGGTCTAAATCAGATACCTAATAGGAAACAAAATATTTGAAAATGTGTTCTTGGAACTAATATCCATTATCTTTGAGTCACCATGAAAAAAACACCATGAAAACTGTTAACTGGCCTGCTTTTCAAACAGAATTCCAGAAACTGAAGTTTACGACTCTTGACATTAACCAAACAGAACCCACAACCAAATGTGTTCACTAAGTGAATGTCAAATCAGAATAAAATCTTTTTATTAGAGTAACTGGGGTGGCAGAAAAAAAAATGTGGTTTGAATTGTTTATCTTGAGTGCATTTGAGGCCTTTTATGAAAACCACTCATAATTTTCCTCTGCACGAAATTGTGAATTACCGGCTGAATGATGGAACAGTTGAGTTGATCCTTTGAAAGATGAACAATCATTCTTCTGTATTATCCAATGAATGTTCTTTAATGTCCTCTTCCCTCTTCCATTCTTTTGTGGATTAAAATTTCTAAAGGAATTTGTTTGGTAACCAGGACTGTCCCTTAAGCAAATTAGTCTAATGATGGGTATGAATGAGAAGCTTTGGTAGAAGCCTGCCTTAGGTCATAGACTTTAAATGGACAGAATGTCTAAAACAATTTGCTTTCCAATAATACAAACTATTTATTAATAGGGAGTTTGACATAAATTATTTAAATATTAAATTTCAAATTGAGTTTTAATTGTATTTAATCAGATTTTGACATCTAGTATGTTGCTCTATCTTCTAGTGCAGTTTGGAAATCAAGGCCCCTTTGTTTTTGATTTACTCACCAATATGAGCACTATTTAATTAATATTTATCAAAAAGTATTTCTTATTGACAAAAGTCAATTACAAAGAATTTTGGGTAATAGAGTACTTTTTAAAAAAGCTTCAAAATTAATCTAAATCTGAAACAAATCCATCAAAATACAACTAAACATCAATCTTCCTTTTGGCTGCATACATTTCACATGAAATTTTATGATATAATGCCAATATTCTTTTCCTCTTTTTTGACTCCTAATATTGACAAATTTTTTAAAAAAGCTTCCTCTATCCTCTCTTTCCCCAAATACATCAGGAAGTAGACCAGGAAGCAATATAACAAAATAATAATAATAATAATAATAATAATAATAATAATAATAATAATAACAACAGCAGCAGCAGCAGCAGCAGCAGCAACAACAACAATAGCAATAACAGAAAAAAGAATAAATTCTCAATATAGCCTAAGTCCTTCCTTCTCTCATTTTCTTTCTCTCTCCCCTTCTACTTCTCTTGTTTTTAATACACATGTAATACAATATATATAATGTTAAGTGTATACTTTATTAAATATATTTTGCTACATTAAATTTAAATTGGGCCTTCCTAGCATGGAGAGATGTGCTCAGGATTTGCTATCAGAATGATCCAGGTTCAATTCCTGGGTTCACTGTAAGTGACATTATTCCAGCTGAGTTTCTCTTTCTTCATCTGCAGTACTGAAATGGCTACATTGGTGGAAAGACAGAATTATTGATTTTTCCTCAGTCTTTCCTCTATTCACTGTGGAAAGAGAAAGATCTCTTAACCTAACACATGTCTAAGTTTTGTCACTGGGAATGATTAATAAGAGAAAAGTTTGTTGATTTTGTAAATGCTCTATTAAAATAACATCACCAACAATAAAAAACCAAACACCTAAACCTACTCTCCAGAGCTTTGTAAAAAATGTAGTATGAACAGCAGATATTTTATTTCATATATAGTATCTCAACTTAATACATACTTGTAGAGGGAATGAATAACTCAAGGAAACATCTTGAGATACAAGATTACCATCACTTACCAATGAACAATGCTTAGTAATATTAATTTTTATTTTAATAAAAGTCATTCTGATACATCTTGAAAGCTATGGAGAAAACTGTCCAGTACATAGACTTTTATCTCACTTCTTGGTCAGGGAACTTGAGCCAAGAACAGTGTGATATAAGAAGGTGGGTATTTCCATTAAATAACCAGATCCTTCATGCCAAGACTATCTTTAATATAAAATATTCTTGTACACAGAAACACCTTTCGGTATAGGTGGTATTTTCCTTAAAAATATCAATCATGTATATGATGACTGTACTTTAAGTATTAAGTACTCTGGCATGTCTAATTTTATTTGACATATGAAATAAAAACCTTTTGAAACAAGAAGGCAGATAATATTTGTCCTTTTTTATGATTGAAGAAAGGTAGTTTAGTCTTTAAGCTTTCAAAATATTTTTGGTGGAGGTAAGTTTAAACAAAAATGACATGAAATGGTAAGGCCAATATCTCAGGTAAAAACAGAACTGATGTAGTGGAAGAAAAGCTGCAGGGGACCAAGAGCCCTGCCCACTACACTGCTCCACCCCCCAGGAGGGCAATTTGGAGCACCACTGGAAAACCACTTGCTCCCTTCACAGATGAGGACATGAAGTAATCAAGTGATTTGTCCAAAAGCTCATTCAGTTAGTGACTTCATGCCTCTTGACTCCTAATCAAATTCCCTCTTCCCTATGGTGTAATGTCTTCTAGATCACGTGGGTGTTGATAGCCTCAGCTACCACCTTTAGATCAGTCACCCGTCCTCCTATCCAGGCATCGCACCTGCTGTACACTGCTTCTCTAGGCATGCTGAGCTACTGATGGTTTTCAAATCCACCATGCCCTTTCTTAAGCAACTGACTTCTTCTTTTGTCTGGAAAGTTCTCTCTTTGAAAGCCCTCTTTCCTAAACAATTCACCTTTCTTACCTGTACAAATCCATCAAATCTTACTTTAGTTAGCACTAGAGACTATGGCCACCCACCCCCATCCCACCTCTCACTGGTCCTGCTCCCAAACTGGGTTAGGGATAAATTTGAGTCCACCTTTGCTTCTCCTTTTCTCTTACCACACTTGCACTTGTACTAATTCCTCTTTGAGGGAGAGAATCTTGTCTTTTTCTACCTGTATTCACCAACACTTTGAACCCATTCAATGTCACAATAAAAATTTTGTTGGAAAAAAAGAAATGCAAGAATAAATACAAGCTATTTTCTAAGTAACTTTTTTATGAAAAGCATGAATTTGGGACAATGTGGTATACTTCCCTGGAAGTGGGTCTCACTTGAACTTGCTGCAGATGCTGCTGATACTGCCAGAAAATAGAGCAGCCATGATCCTCAGCAGCTCCTAATTCACAGCTCTAAAACTTTCCATTACCATGAGAGAAAAAGCTTGCCAGATACCGATACTAAACAGTCTAAACTTTTATTCATAAATTTGAACAGAAAATCAGAAACGACAAGCGTTTGAGGAAAATCAATAGCATTAAAAAAGAAGAAGAAGAAGAAGAGATAAATAAATAGGAAAAAAAATAAAGAAGGAAAACCATTGTGGGGAAACATATTTAAGGAAACAGAGGAATTTTTTTTTCATTTAACCTGTTACTCTTAATGAGATTCAAGGGACTACCGTTTTAAGAAAACAAAAATAGGCTTCTCTGAAAATATACCCATAAGAGAATGAAGAGCTTTTATAGAATTTAAATATTGAAATGAAGTAACCAAATGCACATAGCTACAGATTAAGCAGATTAAGTCATAAACTGAAAGTTGAAGTGAAAACCTCCCTTTTAAGAACTAATACATAATAGATTGTGAAGAAACATTTACATGAAGGGTCATAATCCCAGGTTTTCCCCCCCCCTTTTTTTTTTTTTACTTCTTTTGCTTTTAAGGTAAACAATATAATAATTTTACTAAAATTGTGTCTAATAAAACATATTTTCAATAGTACACAAAGTCCTCACAAAACTGATAGGATAAGCTAGTAAATTATTAGTGTAAAATCCTTTTGGAGAGTAATTTTACTGCACTTTTTAAGACCCATAACATTTGTATTGTATTTTTGCATTTTTCACCTCAGGCAAAAGTACTGAGAAAATGAACACAGAGTGGTGAAGAAATAAGTCCTGGAAACTCTTTTTTCTTCTGAAGCTATCTCCATTTCCCAAATTTATTTTTTTATTTTTTATTATTGTTGTTGTTGTTTCATAGTTTTGATTTTTCTTGAATATCCCAAATTGTTATCTGTCATTAGTTTAATTTAACTTCAGGATTTTTATGCTCAACAGATTTCTTTATTAAGAAGTAAAATATTTCCCCTTTCTTCTACAGGTGTTTGCTAGAGTAAACTTAGCACAGTAATTTAATTATCTCTTCTTTAGAAATTTAATCTAAAGAAGTAACCCCAAAGAAAGAAAATTTATTAATGGAAAGATGTTCCTTTGCAATATAACTTATAACAGTAAAATAAGCAAAAATCAAAATATCCAGAATAATTGGAATATTTAAGTAAAATATGGTAATATGCTTGACAAGTATTACTAGGAAACTATGTAGCAACGTGGGGAAAAATGTTCAAGATACAATGTAAGCGAGGGAAACAGTATTCAAAATTAAATTTGTGCTCTGATTTCAATTATAATTTAATCACAAACATTTGAATTTGAAACATTTTCAAGATAAAAAAATTTGATTTATTTGAATGGGATTTACCTTATTTTTACATATTTTAATAAACCTAGAACACTAAATTTTGAAAAGAAAAAAGCAACAGAATTTTCTATTCTCCCATCAATATCTCAAACTTACAAAGATTAAGAGTGCCCCTAAAAGCAAAAGAATTGATTCAGTTTAGAATAGTAAAATGCAGTCATACCCTCAACCCTGATATTAAATAAGGGTTCTGAAATTGATAAATCTGCCTTTTCTAATTCATCCTATTTTATAGGTGACCACTTTTAAAGTAATGATAGAAACTTACATGTTTACCACACTATGGTTTTCAGAATTTACACACACACAAACACACACACGCAGACAATTATTCAATTCTCTTAAACACAAAGCAAGGTTAGCGTGGGTAAGAGGAATAGGAATTATAAGTATTATCATCTTTTTTAACAGATAAAGATAAATGGGTTGAGTGAATTTCCTAAGGTTCTACAGGGGCACAGAGTGAAACTCATTGCAACCTTTTCTTCTACCTCATGACACTATATGACATTAGAATAATTCCGTATGCATTTAACTTACAAAGGATCTCTTTTTTCAGCTTTCAAAATGTAGGAAAATTTTAATTCTTTACATTTCATTTGTTCATTCCTTTTTAAGCAACAAAATTTTGAAGACACACTATGTACCAGGAGGTCCACCAAGCCCTAGAGTTAAAGAGATGTCTATGCAACAGTTGATCCTTAAAGGATTTGCAGTCTAGGGATGGAGACCCACAAGTAAATACAGAGGTTTTGGTCAAATTGATAAGTGCTGCGGTGAGGCTGTCCACCGCACCCAGACAGGAAAATATTTTATCATGTATGTGATGGGGATATAGAGAAAGTTGGGGGAAAATACTTCCGAAAGGCTAAGTGTGGAAGTCGAGTGGCAGTTAATGAGATATAAAATAGGGCAGAGGGTGATACTATTTTAGAAAATAAATTCTTTTCCCAAATTTAAGGGTTACAGAACTTTGTTAATGGTTGTCACTAAAGAATCCAATTTTGCAAGCATTATTTAATTCCCAAATAATTTAGTCTTGATTTGCATATGGTTTACTCAATTGTACACGTTTTGGTGACCTACTAACCCATATCATTAACTAATTTGTCTGAATGCTGTTGAAGTTGAGGTGAGGGAAGGTCGGCAACAATGCCTAACAATTAAAAGCCTAGGGGAGAAGCTAGAGTCCGTAGCTTCAATCTCCATCCTGAAGCTATTTCCCATTGAAATCATGACGCAGAAAGCGGATCAGTTAACCCATTTAATAACAAGATACACTGATGGATACTTTCAAGTTCTCTCTGGACTAATTTGAAATAATAAAGCACTATTGTGTGACAACTGCCTGACATCAGCCACTCTCAGTGCCATTAATTATAGGCTTAGGTCTCTCCATTATACCTCACTCTTCATGGTCCATTCTTTACATAAACCCACTACTCTCAGCCCCTCTTCTTTCTCTATGAATAATTCTGTTTGCTTTGAGTTTGAAGAGGATGAACATAGTGAGGGATTAATTCTCTATTCACAATTAATGGAAAAGATCAGTTTAATTCACTGAATTCTAATATGCATAAAACAGCTTTAATTGGCATTGTTTTCTTTCATTCAAAGGAAATGCTCTTCAATACATACACCCATAGTCTTAATAAAAGTCTCACTACAACATCTGCTCCATCTTCACTCCAATTAATTCTGCTGAATTTAAAATTGTCAAGTTTGTTAAAATTGTCTTTCTGTCAAAGCACCTTGGCAGCGGTATGAATCAGATTATCTTTATGCGATGGTACACGTAACTTGGAATTTGGAGAGTCATGTCTCAAAATCATGTTTCTGGAACTGCTCCTCCTTTCTCTGCAGTGACAGTAAAATTTCCCTCCTTTTCCCTGTGCAAACGGAAAAATAAACCTATCCCTCTGACCTGACTATGTTTCTTCCACCATCTTTTAGTACCTACCCTTCCCCAGGCCCATCATAATTGTTAGAAGGCTCCAGCTTTCTAAATGCATTCTAGCTCTTTTCCTGGCTTCAGGGAAGCAGAACAAGTGGGAATTCAGCAGCCCAGGTGGTGAGATTTATTAGTTTGGAAAATATAATTTCGCTGCTCCACTTCCAAATCCCAGTCACTTTCAGGCAGCCTGTCCTCCCACTTCCACGCCGCACCAACGCGGAAGATTCGCTCTCGCCTTCGCGCCCGCCTCACCCTCCACCTGTAAGGCAGCCGGCAGCCTATCTTCCTCTATTCAGTCTACTAGGGGGGCCTCGAGTGGACTACTCTCTTGTATTCTTCAACTGGCTGCCTGCCCTCTTCCACACCCTCACAGGGCCCACCTTCCCCATCTCCCAGGACTGAGATCAAATGGTCCTCTGCTGACCTCCCCACCTTACACTGATTGTAACCCAGCATGACATCCCCTCCAACTTTGCCCTGCACTCCTGTGTCCCTCATCCTCATCACCCTGGGCTGGGTTTCCCTTTTGGCAGGATGTTTGCGACCATAATTCTCCCTACCCAACACCTGACCCCAGCTTTTCCTAGACTGTCAGCTCTATGAAGACAGGACATTTTGCTTTTCACTATATTCCCAGTATCCTGAAAACAGAGGTGATTAATACCTATTAAATGAATGAAAGATTTTCCTCATTAATTCCTGTGAGCTTTCTGAACTCTTCATTTGTAACCCTGGTAAACATGATAAATGAATTTAAACAATAGCAGTTTATTCAAAAAAGATAGGTTAGGCTGAAATAACAACTTTAAAATCCCTGTTATTTATAACAATAAAGATTGACTTCTTGTGCATGCTGCGTCCAACATGATTCAGTAGAGATTCCGGTCCTCATAGTCACTGAAGAGTTTAGAGAATAAGGGTTAAACCATCTTATGATACTGCTATCTCTTCATGAGCTCAGAATTCATGAAGGAGAAGAAAGCATGGATAATTGCACATTGGCTCTTAGATGGACAAACAGTGTATCTATTAACAGCTTCTCAAATGGCCAAAGTAATTTATGCGGTGACAATTAAACTTCAAGAAGGCACGGAAGTTTAATCTCATGGCCCTGAATGGAGAAGAGAACTGAAAATGCTGATGAGGACTAGTCACATTTCACACAATTAGTAACAAAGGGCGATATCCTTAAACATTCATTTCTCAGTAGGACCACCATAGTTCTGTGTAATGTCTTTCTACTAGAACAAGGAGGACGAATAGAAATCTGCATTCTTCATTATTAATCCTAAATCCCTATATTTTCCCTTTACTCAGGTTTATAAAGAGCATAGAGAGAAACTGCAGAGATATTTAACAGAAATTATGTTTACAACAGGTGGAAGGTGTTTGAAGAAATAAACTTCTTTTGGGGAGAAAAACATTCTACACGGATGGAATAGCAAGTTTCTGGTGTGCCTGGTATGTTTGTTCATGGAGCAGGAATGAGATCAGCGCGGCTGGAGCAGAGACAAAGAGGAAAGAGACCGAAGGTAAGTCAGACAGGTAATGAGGACCAGATCACAAAGGATCTTATTTGCCATTGTATGGATTTTGGCTATTATGCTGGAAGAAATGGGACCCCCTTGCAGGATGTTGAGCATAGGAGTGGAAGAATAAGTTTAATTTTGTAAAAAATTAGTCTGTTGCTATATTAATTTTGTAAAAAATTAGTCTGTCGCTAAGTGGATGTAGAAGGGTAAGGGTGGAAACAGGAAGACCAGTGAGAAGCCAATTGCAGAAATTCGAATGGGAGAGACCGATAACCCGGGGAACGGGGAAATGGAGGTGATGAGAAAGGCGTGGGATTCTCATTTATTTCGAAGGTAGATCCAAGATTTCCTGAATATATGAGGATGGGGAAGAAAGAAATTACTCAAGGATGACTCTAAGGTCTGTGACCTTGTGGCATAACATCATCACATTTTCAAAGATCTCAGTAAAGTATAGATCTGAGAGCAAAGAGATACAAACAGACTGGAGAGAAAAAGGAGCCCTGGGAACGCCAGAGGCTCTGAATTGGACTAAGCTGTTGCTTTTCTTATCTTGTCAGTAATATAATTTTACTACTTGATGTAAATAAACGTCTCTTGATAGGAGATAAATTTAAATCACCCCTTGGCTTTTGGTGCACATTTACCTACATTTAACTTCCCTTAGCTTTTCCTACAGATGTACTTGTTATTTCTGAATTTCTCATGCAGTAGGTTTTCAGGTGAGTTTGGTGTACGTCTACAAGGTACCGTTGATGTTTTTTCAACCAGCAAATGCACGTAAATTGTCAATGATCCCATGTTGTTTTCGAATTTTTATCTAACAGTGATTCACTCTGGGCAGACGCACTGTGTTCTCACAGCACAGTGTTTGATGACTGCAAAGCTGCAGGCCTGTGCTGGGGCCAGCTCGTGTCCTCAGATAACCCAGACTGGAAGCAGGCTTCGCTACCAGTGCAACACATCACACTGCAAGCCTGAGTGACTGGAACTGTGGAATCCCCACTATCTCAGGTGGCGAGCGCTGCAGGTGGAATAGGCTTTTTGTTTTTGTTTTTGTTTTTGGAGGATGTGAAGAGATAAAGGTTGGAGCTTTGGATATTTTAGGTAAAGTTTATTAGGCATCTTGACGGCATGTCCAGTAGGCAGTACTGACTTGTGTCTCTATATAGAAATCTGGAATTCAGAAGGACTTCCTGGAATAGAGATGCAGCTTTGAAAAACTATGGCACATGGATGCTATTTTCAGTCATGAGACTGAACGAAATAGGAGTGAGTGTAAACACAGGATGAGAACCAATAACCGAACCTCAAAGCACTCCAGTGTTAAAATGTCTAGGTGAAGCGGAGTAACCAGCAAAGGAGACCAAGGAGTGACGAGTGAAGACCACTTCTGGGCAGATTAAATAAGATGACATATATAAATGCATTTTGTAAACTTTAAGTTGCTATAGAAATTTTAGTTATGCCTATCTTTAGCAGTTGAACTAAGTCCACTTAACGGCATTCCCCACTGCCAAGACACATATTCACGCACACATATACACATCTGATCCCGGTCCACTTCTCTAGGATTATCTCCAGCTGCACCCTCTCCATATACACTAGCATCTGGTCAAATTGCATGCCTTTCACTCTTTGAGCACACCTCTTAATGGCTCGCCTTTATTTCGTGGCTCATATTCTTTTTGCTGCCTGAAATGTCATCACCCTTCCCCTTCTCTGAAAAGTCCAACTGTGCTGATTTTCCATGGCCCAACTTCTTCAGTCCTTTTGCCACACCACTTTAAAAAACTAGACCATTAAAGCATTTTCCTATGATGTTTTATAGCCCTCAGCAGATGATATCTTTTATTCTATTTTTTAATGTACATGTTTCATCTCTCCTACTAAATAGTTTAATTCTTTACAGATAGAATGTCTCAAGTAATCTCTATTTTTTACAACTTATAATTTAATGCTTAATATGTCATATGAACTCAATGAATTATTTAATAATCCAATGAGTCAGTTAATGAGTAAAGTAATAAATATGTTTATTTTGAACAATGTCTTACTTCCTTTGCAGAGAAAAGTCTTCAACTAATATTTATCTTATGAGGTAGCACTTGGTCTCTTTTTAATTAATTTTATATTATTGCCAAACACATTTAATGCCTGCTATTGTGTTTTCTAAATTGAAAGTAGAAGCGCCTATGCTGTTTGTGGCCCTCAGGGCATCTTGGTGTTAAGAGTTGTGTCCACAACCGTAAGGACCTATACCCTGTTTCTGCCAGAAGATAATAAACCTTTTGGGTGGAGTTTTGAGCTAGGGTCCAGGGGGCAATGAGATTTGAAAACAAAGAGCAGGAAAACATTGAAGGGAAAAATGCAGATCTTAGACGTCAACATCACAATCATACAAGCAACCAACGTACACTGAGCAGAGACAAGAGGCTGGAAGTGAAGGCAATGCTTCCTCACACAGAAACTTTCTGATGTTTTGACTGCTAGAGTAGGACCCCACGACAGCCTTCCTAGAGGGCAGTCATCCTTAAGCTGAGTGTCAGGAAGACCATCTGAAGTTCCTGTCAAGTAATGAGACTTTTTTGCAGAGGCTGAACTCTGTGCCCAGAAGGAAGTGCTTATTGGTTCCGGGCTATTTTAGACTACTCTTGGCAGGAACAGTCTAAGCTTTTCTTTGGTATAAGACTACGAAACAAACAAAAAACAAAACAAAAACTAAACCTTATTGTATAGATAATAGCTGATAAATTGTTATATATTTTAATATCTTTATTTTTCAGCTAAGTGGCTTACAGCAGTACATAATCTGTGTTCTTCAACATATTTTATCCTTATTACCAATGTAAATGATGAGAAAGTATAGATGCATTATCTTGTGAAAGCCAAGAATATTCAGGACTAAACAGTCTTAAAGTGAAGGATTTTCCAGAGATGAAAAAATATATATGCATGTATATATACACACACATATATAAGTTATTTTTATGGATTTTTAGTTAATCTTGAGACATTTCACCATTTCTAATTTTTGCCTTTTTATCTTGGGGTCAATGCAACTAACTAAAACTTTCTGAAGTTTTATAAACCTCTGCAATTTTAACATGTTCGAATGCACCTAAGAATCTAGTCCAAAATGTAAAGGTCTGCAGAAAAACTAACAGTGATCTAAAACTGGTGAGTATTTGAACAATGGGGAAAAAAATCATTCTGTTGATTTTTTAAAAATTTACAGTAGTAAATAATCAGTTTGTCCTCCCTTTTCTCTCCCTCCCCTCTTTCCTCCTCCTCCTTGCTCTCTCTCCCTGTTTCTTTTTCCTTCATTCTTTCTCAATTTCCTTATTATAATTCTACATTTCTAGGGCTGTAAGGAAAGTCATAATGCTTAAATTTACTGTAAAGTTGACCTAGACAAAGTAATGTTATCACTGAAGTCAACTAATAATATACTTTAATGTCTTTTATTAATGATCAGATGTATTCTCCTCATGAGAAAGAATAATATTTCATATACTATTTTAAAATCTACTAATATATATCTCTCATTTAACTAGCCATATAAAATATATATATAAAAAGCTTTCTAGCATTTATAGAACATAAAACATATTAAGCTAAAACCTTTATTTAAATCTATGTCTAAGTCTCTATCTCTCTATATATCACTATCTCTAGTTATACGTAGAGACAGTGTGTGTGTGTGAATTTAAAGTATTTACTTCCTGGTGAGTCTTCTACTTCCAAACAGGATGTAGAAGAGTGCAAAGCACCTTCATTACCATGATAATAATACAGAAAAACTGAACAAATAAAAAATCATAATATTCTGTGTGGTTAGTGAAGCAGAGTAGATGCTAGGAAGTCTTGATGAATCAAATTCCAGACAAGAACAAGTATTTAACAGGTGAGTCAAGAGTTTAGCAGTTTCTGTGCTGAGCTAAGTGCTTGATCTGGGCAGAGAGAGTAAGTCTTCCGTAGACAGACTTATCAGGGACAATGTCAAGTCAGCCATGTTTCAGATCACAGTGTAGGTTGTAAATGTAGCTGAAAGAGATCCAAAGGCTAGAGCAAATTATTTGGGCCATCAGTTCTTCCCTCCTGGCTTTTTCTAAGAAAGCAGCAATGCAGGAGGGGCTGAAAGTTGAGGGATCTCCTAGTATTCCCAGCCTCTTAGATTTAGGGCTTTGCTAGGGGTCAATCCAAAAATAAACCCAAATTTCTAAAAATGCAAGCTCTTTCCTCCCCCTGGTAGTTATGGCGATGGAGCACTCTTTCACCACCTTGCAGGCGGAACTGACCACATTTAATTAGATTCAATTTATCTGCAGTTGGGTATACCAACTACCACTGAGTGCTGCCTCTGCCTTTTTGATCTTATAGTATTGGAAGTAGGAGGGTATTGGGTTACAGTTTCAGATATTTCTCAATTTGTTCAAAAAACAATTAAAGCAAAGTGATAACCAAGTATCATGGGGTTAGTAATACAGAAATAAATGACAGCAATCGAACAAAATACAAAGGAGTGGGCTCTGTAAAGTGGTAAGTAACAAACACTTAATTTAAGGTAGATTTTGATGAGTTAATAATTCATGTCATAATTTCTAAAGCAATCACCAAATGAATGAAATAAAAGGAGTTTAGCTAATACTTTAACAGAAAATACAAAATGGAATTTTGAAATACACTCAATTAATTCAAAGAATATAAAAAGCAGAAACAAAATAAAAAAAAGATTAGACAGGGTAAGCAAAAAACAGGAAACTTCAACACAATCCTATATATAATTATATTAAATATAAATGGATTAAACAATTCAAAGACCAGACTATAAAATTAGATAAAAAGGTGAGATGAGTTATATACTGTGTGCAAGAGTCACACTTCAAATATAAAGACACAAATAAGTTAAAAATAAAAAGATAGAAATACATGTGTCATGCAAATCCCAATTACAAGAGAGCTGGTGTGGCTATCGTAATACCATAAAAATGGACTAAGATAAAAATTTTTGATACAAAAAAATAACATTTCATAATGATAAAAAGTCAATTAATCAGGAAGATACAACAACTGAGTATGTATGCAAATAATAAATGGGCTTCAAAATCTTTTTCAGAGAGAAGTAAGGGCATTCACAATTATGTTTAGAGAATTTATCACTACTTTCTCAACAACCAATAAACAAGTAGGCTAAAAAATCAACAAGTCTATGGAAAATCTGAATAAAGATATCAACCATCTTAACTAATGGATATTTATACCTCTTCAAACAAAAATGCACATGGAACATTTACCAAGATATTACATATGCTGAGGCACAAAATACGTTTTAACATCTTTAAATATGAAAATCAAAAAGAGTACTTTCTCTGACTACAATTAATTCTTAGAAATCAACAGCAAAAAAGTCTTTAAAAAATTCATAAATTTGGAAATTAAAAACAACCTCTTAAAAACACATTGATCAAAGAACAAATCACAAGGTAATTTTGAAAATATTTTAACTAAATGATAATAAAGTGATAAAATATCAAAATTTGTGAGCTGCAGCTAAAACAACGTTTAGACAGAAATTGACAGCCATAAATTAACGTTAGAAAAAAGAGAATAAATAAACTCCAAAAATATATGTGTATATATATATACACAAAGAAACAATTAAATACTAACAAAACCAAAAGCTGCTTTTAATTAAAGATTAATAGCATTGGAAAAACACCTAGAAAGACTGATCAAGAAAAATAAGGGGGCATAAATTACTAATCTCATGAATGAAAGAGGAAAGATCGATAAAAATATCTTTCAGATAATAGAAGAAAGATGTTAAAATGTGAAATTAATGCCAATAAGTAAAATAAACAAACTGCTTGAAATAAACAACTTACTAAAAGTGATTGAGAAAGCAGAAAATCTGAACAGTCCCATGTCTATTTTAAAAATCGAATTAGTAATTAAAAATCTTAAAAAAAAAAAACCTAAAAACTACAGAACAACTACAGGCTTAGAGGCTTCTCTGTTGAATTTTACCAAACATTTAAGGAATAAATAATGTCAATCTTTTAAAAACTCTTTCAGTTAATAGAAAAGTGTGGAACACTTCCTAATTCATTTTATGAGCACTACATAATCTTGGTACCAAAACTTGACAAGAACACTTGGGTATATAGTACTACAATATTACTATATATATATATACACACACACACACACACACATATATATATATACACACATATATATATATACACACACACACATCTTCTGAAAATGGGAAAAACAGTCCTTAACAATATATTAGCAAATGAATCCAGGAATACATAGAAAAGATTCAATATGTAGCCTCCCATTAATTCAAGGCAGGCTTAACACTCAAGAATAATCAATATAATTCATCAATTATAGGTTAAAAATCATGTAAGCATCTCAATTGTTGGAGGAAAAATAACTTTATGGAATTCTATACCCATTTGTGATTTAAAAATATGTATCAGCAAACTAACAATAACAAGGATTTTTCCTGATCTGATAAAGGACTTATATCCAGAATTAGCAATCATCAATACGTAGACAAACAGTGCAATAAAAAATAGACAAGTGTTTGAATGGACCACTTACTAAAGAAGACATATGAAATGATTAATTATCACACAAAAAGGTGTTCAACTGGAATTTGACACAACATTGTAAAATGATTATAAATCAATAAAAAATGTTAAAAAAAAAGGTGTTCAACATCATTAGAGTAAAGCCAGTTAAAATACAATGAGATACATTGTCATATTCCCCTAGAAGGGCTTCAAATTAAAATACTAAAAATACAAAGCGTTGGCAAGAATGTGGAGCAACTGGAACTCTCATGCATTGCTAATGGGAATGTAGAAAGGTTCAACTACTACGAAAAACAGTCCGTAAGTTTTTATAGTTACACATTTAGCATAAGAGGAAGAATTCCACTCCCTGTTTACAAAAGAGAAATAAAAAATGCATAGCAGCTTTATTTATAAGCCAAAAATTTTAAACAAGCTACATACCCACCATCAGGGGAACTAATACATTGTGGAATATCATTCATCATTAAAAGGAAACAAGCTAATGATAGAGTCAACAACTTGGATGAATCTTTCAGACTCAAAGAAGCCAATCACAAATCATCTTTATTAAAGTTCAAGAACAGGCAATACTAACCCATGATGATTGAAGTGTGGTTCAATTCAGACAAGTAGTTTCCTGGAGTGTGCAGGTGTTAGAGACTGACTGGAAAAAAGCACAATAGGGACTTTTGGGGATGATGGAAATATTCCACATCAGGGTATTTTTTTCCCCATGTCTTGGATTCTCCCTCAACGTTACCACTACATCCTGAAAACAATAGTATATTACCTTCATTGTTGATTCAGTGTTAAACAAACCTGCTTCTAAACGTATTGACAAAAGTTTTGTTTCTGCTTTAAAGTAATTTTGTATCATTTGTCATTAAAGGTTATTACAAGATACTTCTATTAAAAATATAAAATAGTAAAAAAAAAAAAAAAGAATCAAAGAAAAGGTTGAAAACCAGAGAACTAGGGCAGCTCCAAAGATTCACAGTGACAAATCTGTGAACTATGCACATCTCTGTTAATACATGGACCCCTGGTGTTACCCAGTGATGTATCAAAAAAAAAAGTAATTTTGAATTATCTTTCATTCTTAGTTGAGGAAACTGCCATTAATTAATAATGTTTTTAAAGCTTTATATAATTATAAATTTTGGCATACTTTTTGAAAATAGACTTGATTTTAATATCAAAAATAGATGTTATTTGCTAGTGTCACCATATGGTACCAACTGAATCAATTACTATTACAGAGATAATCAAAAATAAATTTCCAAGTGCCAAACAAGTTGCAGCCATCATGAACCATCTTAATCAACTGATCCCTGCTCTTTCTCTGCACCTCTTTCATGTTCAAACACCAGCATGATGCCCAGAGGGGAGGTTTAATCTCCTTTCCTAATAAAAATCAGTGCCACCCTGCGTATCAGCCAGCAGAGGGCTCAATGAGAGAATTTGTAAGTCTTCACAAAATAGCTAAAAGCACCTCTGTTAGCTGGCTTTGTTAAACATGTAATTTGCCTCTTAAATCTGCACAGGCAGTGTAGCTGATTATTCTTATTAGTTGTTAAACCTAACCACTACTTATGCTCATTCAAATAGTTCTCTTTTCACTTGTCACATATATCCAATTATTCACAGGCATTTTTAGTACCTGAGTGGACAAATCCTAGAGTTTTAGAACTGAGAGGCACCTCTGAGGTCATTCTTCTGAGGTCTTTCAGTTTAAACCTCTTACCCAAGTTCTCTCAGCAGTGTTCCTGACAGATAACTGGGTAACCTCTGCTTGTGGAAGGGAGATAAACAGATACTACCTGTGGGGGAACGCGATGCACATGAGTAGTTCAATTATCAGTCATCAAAATCTCTTTCCTGCATCTTCTATTCGCCTATCCTAGTAATTATCTCTGCACCTACAGGGAGTAATTTCAATTCCTGTTCCAGTGGATAGCCCTTCCTATATTTAGAGCCTCTTGTCATTTCTTTGGATTTGGTATCAGCTTCGGGAAACAATGTCCTTTTCACATATTTCTATGTGTAATTAGTTCTTATTGTATTAAGATTCCTTAATGAACTAGTTAACTGTGGTAATCCCTATCACTTTGGAAGTTTGGATTCGCAAGGCTAATTATCCAAGTTTTTATAATTTGGAAATATAAGTACCTCCAAAATCAGGAATCACTTTGGGATCTAACCCTGTGCTTCTCAAAATCTGAATTACCTGGAATCTTATTAAAACACAATATCTGACTTGGTATTTCTGAGGCAGAACCTGGGAGAAGGCATTTTGAACAAGCCTCCTTGTTGTTAGTCCACAGAACATATTCTGAATAACAGGTTCTAACTAGAGTTTCTTACGCAGAAATCATAGTATGCTTTTCTACACTGTTGTATTATACAAACATGTAACTGAGGCAAAACATTAACAATAGCACATAAACATAAAAATAAGTGATACTATTTAATACTAAACCCTCAAATTGGAAAGAAAAATTAGGGACTATTACATTAGTTCTCCACTACTAATAATTATTATGTAACACATGAATGCTTTGAGCTAGGAAAAAATATTCTCTCAAATTATCTTGGATTATTTATAGGCCAATGATTGCTCAAAACTTGTGTGTAACTTTTCTGACCTGTTAATTAAGAATCTGATTTCCTCCCTCATGGCCAGCTCTCACTTCTGCCATCAAAAAGCTTTCTCTATGTTTTCACAAAGGTGAAAATGAATTTATTATCCAGAGTATTAGGCATATATTCTACAGAAATTTTCTTATGTGTCACAGCATGAATTTTCCACAGTGACTATTTCAATACAGGACAAGTAATTTTCTTTTCTCTATGGAAAAGATTATCCATTGTTTAACAATCATCATCTTTTACAACTGGCTTCCAGAGTATTCCCTATCATTTTGGATATATTTGTTTTACTTAGTTTTCTATAATTTGTTAATTGGAATCAATATAATTTATAACTATGTAAATTATAATTACAACTAATTTATTATAGTACCTAGGAATTATACACAGAGCTTTTATTAATAACAACAACAGTAACAAAACAGCTACTACCACTTATTGATTGCCTATCTCCTCTAAGTACTGTCACTGGTCATGCTTACAGATTTCTAATAAGTAGTATAATTGGACCATTATATAAATGAAGAAACAGACGTTCATAGGTGTGAAATAGCTTGGATGGGGTCACCTGGATAGTTAATGGCTGAGATTTGGAGCTGTTTGGCTTTGGTTCCATGATCACAATGCAACCTGCCTGGCTCTGGAAGGGGTTTCATATTAATGCATAAAAACTTTTCTGTTGAAGAAAGTAATTATAATTTAGTTGATTCCATCAACTAAATCCAAAGTACATGTAAAAGACAAAAGGATTTTTTTAAACGTGGATCCTCAGGGCATAAATATAACCCTTCTTAGGATCAGAGATCATTAAAAAGAATTTACATCAAACACAATACTTTTAAAAACACAAAAAAAAATTACTCCAGGCTTTAAGCTATTTAAATCTCACATATTAACAAAGTGGCAAAGAGTATTCAGCCAATTTAATGAGTCCATAATGTAGACATTAGCAGAACTAACAGCTCCTGTGTTCAGTTTGTTACCACTGAGCTGGCTTCATTAGCTTTGTGGGGTTTTTTCCCCCAAAATATAATAATCCTTAATTTCAATTCCTTCAGTTTTTACTTCTTTTTTTTAATAAAAACTTTGGTAAGAACCTGAAAATTACACTGCCCATCACTGATATTCCTTTACTTTCTGTTGTCATCACCTCACCTCATGTCTGCAGCTCCAGCCCAAACCAATCTGTGACTTCTCTGCTGCAAAAGTTATAAACAAGGATGAGACAAAAGTGGAGGTGATTAGAAGAAAGAACCAGAATGAAGTTTTTCAGATAAAGTGATGGTGCAGTAAAGAAACCTGATTAGATTATAGAAATGTTTGAGATTAGAAAAGACAAGATGTCATATGCAGGGAGAAAAATTTGAAAGAATGTCAGGAAATTTAAATAAAAATACTTTTTATAGGCTACAGCTACAAGTGACTAAATTGTGGCGCATATTTTAATGAATTAGAACTTCTCAATGTCTAAGCTGTTTCATGATGATATCCTAGTTTTTGTTCTATTGTTCGAGTCAGTAAACTTTATGTTAGTAAAATTAACCTTACCAAGTAGTAGCATAATGGTCTCCCAACGACTTTACAGGTTATAAGTGCCGTTTGAGAATTTATCAAATACTTCCAATACTTTTTCAATATTTTTAAGAAATATACTTAATACCAAGTGGCCACAGAATGAATACAATGACTCCAAGGTTATTTGAAAATTCTGTGTGATGTGTTGAAGGAAAACATAAGATAAAAATCTAACATTATTCTAAACCTAAATGATTGACTCATTTAGGTGCTTGTCTTTAGTTTATTCTTCCTGCTTTCCCCGAACGTTAGTCCTTTATGAAGACTGACGGAGGACATACCAAAAGCAGAAGATCCTTCCCTGACACCATGCACATGTGCCTAAATGTGCTACTTATCAAAACATGACATAATTGGATCCCATATCCAATCAAGGGCAGAAGAGGACATTTATGCTGATATTAGCTTTAAACCTCTGTGTGTATTTATTAAAAACAAAATGTTCTCCATCTTAATTGCCTAAATACAGTTTTATTCACATTTCACTTGGAAAAAATCTGCAAGATTGCCAAAGAAATTTACAACAAACTGCAATACTGTACAAGAAAGACAAAATGGATAAGTTCGACTGAGATATTGAAAGTCAAATCCTGACTGAGCCAAAATAAAGGATTCAAGACTCCTTTCGGCTTTCAGAGTCTAACTCGAGCGACACAGATCCTCATAATCTCCTCATCACCTCCTGCATTTTGGAAACCATCATCTGCCAGTGACCTGTGGAATTAATCACTGAGGTAGAAGATAAGGTTATGTCACCAATAACAGCCCTGGGAAGGGTTAGCTTTTAGGAGAGACTGTGTGACTGACTTCTATAGTAGACTGAACAATGTTGGATGACTTGCAGGCAAAAGAAATATGGACATAATTCACAAAAGACTGCTTTGTCCTCCATGTCCTAAGGGTTAACATCGTCAGCTGGCTAAATTTGGTTCAGAAATATGCACGGTCATCTTCTCCAGTAATGTAAGTATCATAAAGAACTGGCTGAAACAATTTTTATAACAATCATTGCATGATTTAGCATCCCTCCTATAAATAATTTAATCTAATAAAAAAGAGGAAGCATTGTTTTCATTCAGGGAGAAAGTAAATTTCAGTATAAAATGATAAGCAACTTCTTTATTGACACAAAAGTATGGACCAGTAAACAGAAAAAAAACTGTATGGCTCACGGAAACTATACTAAAATAGATATATAACATGAAAGATACTATATAATCACTTTGCTTAACCAAGATTTGAAACATTTTTCCTGTCTTTTGCTGAAGAATATTTAAAGCTTTTAAGTATGCTGGAATAATACTCCGGAAGCAGTCTTTCATTTATTCAGAGAACAGATAAGCATGAGTGAAAAGAAAAATCTTGATACTCCTTTTAAACACATAGTTTATCTGGATTTACTATCTAGTTGTGTGAAAGAGGGATAGTTACAGACTATTTTGATCCACAATGATAGTGAATATATTTGTAGTCTCACTCACAACATGTGGTTCCTTTAGTCTAACAGAAATTCAGTTAGTGGTTAAAAAAAATCCCCAATGCATAAACATATCTTATGACAAAATCTTTTTCTGAAATATTAGCAATTGTCATAGGAAGGATATAATATAGAAATGTATATTCACAATTCTCAGAGTTACAATAGAGCAGTGTTTTTCAAACTGCCGTGTGTGACCCATTAATCGGGCATGAAATCAATCTAATGGGACGTGATCAGTTATTTTTTAATGGTACACAGTAGAATAGGAGAGAATGGAATATATTAGAGGGCACTGCACATTGTAAAGTAAGAATAATTAAATGAAGTCTCTGCTTATCATACACACACACACATCTATTTACATATATATTTACACATATACACATGTGACGGTGTGTGTGTCCTAGATTCTAATATAAAATAAAAAATAATTGAAAATTGCTTCAATAACAGTATCAAAGCCCAGTCTTTACTACCAAAGGAAATCATATTCCATACTCTCCTTCAGAAAACTGTCTTAAAACTCACTGACCACCATTAGTTCTCCAGATAAGTTAGATTATTTCTGTAACCACTTCAGAAGCATCACATGATCTAGAAAGGAAAGTTTAGGTGCTGGTCTCATGTACGCATTCTCATTTTCAAGCATAGTTTCTAGTTTGATTTCCTCAATGCTTTCTCTTTCACCTTTTTATTATATTAAGGCATGCAAAATTTTAAAGTCTGGCTGATATAATAGAAAGCATTTAAAAATCATCTTATGTATACACACACATATATACTATCCTACTTCAACTTGGTCACTTGTACATAAAGCTTCCTTGATCTATTGACCAGCAATTAATCTTAGAGAATCAGGACAGATTTACAGCCACCAATTGACAAGATGATAAACCATGAGATGCAGTGAAACATCAGGAATAAGGTGGCTGCAGATGTTAAGTGAAGGGCCAATGATGTTTGTTTTGGCCGGCGTTAGTTTAGAACAAGAAAAACAGAAACAATCTCAAAGAACTTTTTGACCTTTAGAGTGTTGCAGAAAGCAGTAAATGAGTAAGTTCATAAATTAATAAATTCCTATAGCATTGGCAAATTGTTGAGAAGAGAGAATGAAACATTTTATCACTACTCCAGAGACATAACTTCTGGGAAAAAAAAATCAAACATGTTCAGGTTTTATTTTTATAAGCCATTTGAAGGAGACATCTGGTCTCTTTACCAAGACTTCTGTTCCTGCCCTCTGTAATAGATATCATACTCCTTCTTGATGGTCTGGAATGGTAATCAGACCACCTTCACTTTATATAGACCCCAAGAGAGTACTAACAACTTTTGATTACTGATAGCATGGGAAGAATTCAAACCACTAATCCATTGTCTGTAAATACTTTATTCACATACCAATGCCATAAACAATCTAATTCTGTAAAAGCTGACACATAATACCTAGCATGAAGAGAAGAACTTATGTTTAGTAGCAACCTGAGAAAAAAATAAGTACATAAAATTAACAAGGAAGTTTCAGCGTGGTTCATTGGAGACCTGGGACTGCATATCTGGATATGATATTGGATAAATTGAGAAAATTAGAGCAATCATGGATCAAAAGTTATAACGCAGCATTTTTGTGCATCACAGAGACCCTTCAGGGAAACCCCAGCTCAGCAATGAGTTCATTTATCAAAGGGATAATGACCCAAAAAACATTCTTCTGGAGACAGTGTGGAAACTATTTCCTTTTTAAAAGAAAGGCACCTGTGGAACTAATTAGAATGAAGTACTTCTTTCAAAGTATGGGCTATAATCCTGTTGAGTGAATAAAAGATTTACAAGACTGTGGTTCAGAGTGAGAGAGAACTCAAATGACAGTTAATGGTGGCTTCCGGTATGAAAATAGGAAGATGTGGGAAGATTCAGGCTGATACGCATTGAGACAGTTGCAAGAGAAAACAGTAACAGAACCCAAGAACAATCTAAATGATGCAAGTCACTCTAGCCCCAAATTCAATTAACAAGCGCCCCCAAGTGGATAAGCCTCCCCTAAAATGCGTATCTTCCTTATAGATTCAGGGAAAAGCTCTGAAAAGATGGTTTCCTCCAAGGCGTAGGCCAGGGGCTTAATGTAAGAAGTTACACTTCTATTTCACACCTTTTGAGTTTTGTACTATTTGCTTTAAAAAAAAAAAAAAGTCTTAATTTAAAATAGTATTTTAAAAGAGTATTGCTCATTTTGTTAAGGAATTCAGTAAGATACTTAATTATTTTCTTCTCCATCCAAGATGCTGAATAATTATTTTTGTTTGCAGATTTTTGTGTAGTGCTCAATTAATATGCATAAGTAAAAGTGTATATAAAGGAATGATATTGGACATGTGTTATCATTTCATTGTTAGTTAACCAATAATGCAGAGATTTGATAGCACAACCCAACTGTCAGGTCTATCATACCAGTGACTACCAGACAGAGGAAGCATAACAGACTCATACCACTATAGCATGGGAAGAACAAGGGACGTTCGAGATCTAGTGAAATCTAATTTATATGCATTTTTCTTTTATTCCTACCCATGTAAGAAAGCATCAAATTTTACTTAAAATCAATCTATTTATCTACCTAGCTTAATCTATCTCTACTCTTGCTTGACAGGGCTTCAAAGAAAGCTAATTCTCACATACTTTCTGAGAGTTATAGGTCTTCTGGGAAGTACATTTGTTTCTATCTCTGCCTTTACACTATTTCTGAGGCTTCAGTTCATCTTTGACAAAAAAATTTTGCAGAGTCATCAATGACCATCTTGTAGCTAAATCTGACAGTTGGCTTGCACTCTATCATATATTGGCTTGTTAGTATCATTTCACATTCTTGATTACCTTCTTCCTCCGTCCTACATCATTTTCTCTCCCTGGTTCTGTTGTAATGCTCCCTGCTGTTTTTCTCCCAACTCTAGGGCGTTGTGGTTTCCTACTCTTCAGTGTTGAGGGTCCTTAGTTTTCCATTATGGACCTTTTCCCTTTTCATTCTGCAGTCTCTTTCTGGATTGTGTCATGAACTCTATGGTTTAATCCGCCATCTATATACTGAAATTTTCCAAATCTATGTATCTAGGTCAAATCTTTTCTTAAACCTACTTTTCTAACTGTCTACTACATATCTCTATTTGGATGTATTTCAAACTCAATATATCTCAAACTTGTCTCAAGGATTTCTCCAAACCCAATTCTTTCCACATATTCCTTTCTTAAAAACAAAACACTTAGTTGCCCAAGCTAGAAATATGGTGCAGCCTGAGTCCTTTATTCCTCATTTATTATATCCAGTAAATTACTAGAATGTACAAATTCTGTGACATCTACTTTCTCTGTTTTCATTGCCACTTCTTAACCTTGTACACAAATGAATGCATAGCCCTCTGTCTTCCTACTCTCCCATGATGCTTCTCTCTAGACCATTCTCCAATAGCAGCCAGAATAATGAACACACACACGTAATCATGGTACTTTCCTACTTAAAATCAAGTAAGAGCTTTCTATTATGTTAAGATAATAAAGTCCTTATTTTGACTTAGCACACTGTCACGACTTACCACCTTATTCCACTCTCACACCCAATTCAACACAATACTTCAGTCACTCAGAACGTTATTCTGTTATTCAATTATACTTATGCTTTAGAATTTCCATATCCTCTTTCTCTAAAACACATTCCTTTGACCTGTTATATGCTTGGTTAACTTCTGTACATCATTTAGATTTCAGTTAAGATATTATTTCCCCTGCGAAGACTTCCCTGACCTCCATCTCTCTACCCAAGCCTTGGTTTACTGTCAGTCATCTATCTATGTTCCCACAACGAATAATATTTTGTTGCACTTATCACTTTGTATTACAGTTTTCTCTTTACTCATCTCTAAGCTTCATGAGGGAAAGGACTGCATCTATTTTCTCTACCATTTTCTTTCTAGCTTCTAATGCAGTGACTAGGACAGATTTTGAATTCAATAAACACTTAATTGCATATATAAATGAGTGAATCATCATCATCAGTCTTATTGATGTCTTATTCTCAGAAACCCAAGGCTCTTTGGCTACTTTTACAAGAATTTTACTTATGATATCTGACTTTATTTAATCCATTTTAGTCATGTTTCAGAACAGTAGATAATATTAGAATATACTTGCTATCTTCTGATGAACTTTCCACTCACTGGACACCATCAAAATCATCAAAAAACCTTTAAGACAATTATTCAAGAACTGGTTTTATCCTAATGGATATGCTTATATGTATACATTAGGAGTTTATGTACTGCTTTGAAAAGGCAGAATAATGCTAAGAATGAATCATTATCTTGAAGAAGCTCAAAGTTCTGTACTAAGTTGTGCCAGGGAAGCCCTACATCCAAGTGACAGATTTCATTAGTGGTACATCCGTTTTTGCTATCTTTGTAGAACACTGTTAAGTGCTATGCTAATAGGCAAAAGTAGAAAATCTAAACATATGCTGTGAAATTAGCTGTAAGCTATATAAGCAACAATTTTTTTTTTCTGGATGAAGAGTTCTATTTCAAAGACATAGTTTCTGACATTTTAGTGTAAAAAAAAAAAACAATAATGGGTATTTCAAACTGAACTAAGAGATCGGACAAAATCAAGCTAGGTAATGTGTTCATCTGAGTTGTCTAAAGCCAGGGTAGTAAGAGAACTAGATAAAATGCTGCAGTAAATACTGAGTTTTCCTCAGCACATTCTACAAGACCACCTACTGCAAACTGAGAGTTGAAGACAAGTCATCTGAAAACGATGGGGCTGAGAAGTTAAAGGAAATATTCAGAACTCTAGAGACAAATAACACCAGCTATAACTATTTAGACAAAAAGATGTATTCTATAATTATCAGAATGGAAAGGATAATAGACATGTGCAGGTGTTTTTAATCACTCAGAGTAATAGTTGACACCTGTAGCAACAATATATTTAAATATAAAGGACAACTCTATACAAATAACACTAAAGTTGGGGAATGAGACTCAAAAAGGAGGGGATTAAATGAAAGTCTCTATAGAAGTCCTGGTCCAGCAAAATACCCAGTAGGCCATCACCTACTCCAGGTCAAAAATAAAATAAACAAACAAAAAACAGAGGATTCTCTAAAGAAAATATAAGAAAACTCAGCATCTGGCATTTACTGTCCCCCGGTATAAAGGCTAGCTTCTTCCCTATTCACCACAAAGAGAAAACTAATGATCAATTCTGTCCATATCTACAGAGCTGCTTGGAAAATTTACTTATCTAATTTCTAACCATTAAAGGTAACCAATAATTAATGAGCATTTAAGGAAAAAAGGCAATGTGGAAAAAAATGGCCAAACTATGCAAATGGAAAAGCCAATACTCCAAAAGAGACAGAAAAAATTTAGAGAACAGAATAAGACTTAAAAATGTTTTCATTAGCATCTGGGAAGAAGATATAGTAAGACGTTGTATGCATAAAACAAGAAGTGGTTTCAACAAAAATGGAGCAGTAAATGAACAAGAGCTCTTGAAATGGCAAATAAAATTTCCAAAATAAAAGTTCAATAGAAGAAATAAAAGTCTCATTAAAGCTAATATTCTAGAAAGAGTAAAAATAAATGAAAAAATAAAATAAATAAGAGAAAATACGTAATTCAGAAGGTCAAACAAAGAAGTCCATTTTCTGATGAACCAGAGTTCAAGAATGAGAGAATAAAGGGGAAAATGTAAGGAAAAAATTATCAAAGAAATATGAAAAGAGAATTTCTCAGGGCTGAGGGATACGACTTTTCAATTGAAAGGGCTCATCAAGTACCTAGTAAAAAAGAATGAAAAAAGAAATCCACATATTGATATATCTTTGTAAAATTTAACCAAGTTCAAGAGTAGGATCACAAATTATTTTAAGGAGAAAAAAATAGGTCATCAAAGAAGAACAAGAATCAGATTGGATTCTCATAATACAGTATAAAAACCAGCAGAGCAAAACTTTCAAAATAATGAACTACAAATGAAAAAAAAAATACTGTAAATTGAAAGTATCAGTTGAATAGGAGGGTAGTATAAAGACATTTTTCAATATGCAAAGTATCAGACAGCTTACCATTCCTGCTTCCTTTCTCAGGAAGTTAATCTTCCAATCCACATATAACTAAATCACTATCTTCAGTCCCTCACTGATACCTTTGCCATTTCAAAGTGCACAGCTAAACCTCCATTTCAAATGTCAGGAATCACAGACAGTACGCACTGACTCTCAGTTTTGTAGAATGAAAAAGGACATTAATGCTCCCACCAGCTCCTTATCCTCTCTTTTGCTCTACCCAAGCTCTGACAGTCTTAAATTTATTTTTATACTTACATAGTTAGATTAGTTCCAAATTCTCAAACCTAGTCATTATTACTACTATTAGGTAGTTAGGTAAGCGGGAGCACCAGGCAGATAGGTGGAGGAAAGGGAGGGTGGTCCTGAAGGTGGTGGTATGCCTGCCTCCAGCATAAAGGGGCTTTACTTCTTCTAAATGAGTGCCAGCAAAAAAACTGTTTAAAACCCAACAGCCGCGACTGCGTGGTAGCAGAAAGGACTTAACCAGACACGACCCATGTTCACTGCATTATAATTAACATTGTGGTTTAGGCCCCTCCATGGGTTTTTCTGTGTACACCATGGCTAAGGATATGTGCAAAGGGGCCAAACATGACTAAGCATTCAAGGGGCAAGAACCATCAATCAATCAAGAGACCACCTCTAAGAGAGGGAAAAAAAGAGAAAGGGGAGACAAAAACCGCCGCCTTTCCTCCCGTAGATCAGCCTGCCTCCTGTTCTTGGGGTGTACTTTTCCTTTCTTTTTAAATAAATCTTTTAAAATTTTTCATTACACATCACACCATCTCCCAACTGTAAACCTGTCTTTCAGGTTTGACAAGAATTGGGGTCTTCACCTTTTGGGGTAACATTCCTATGATAATGATGCTGCAAACGTAGTCAGTCACAACCTATGATTATATTTCATCCCTTATAAGTCCAACAGCCCCTGTATTTCAAAAAGGAAAATATCTTTTTGTGTCATTTAGAATGACTTCTTTTTTAATCCTCTACCAAATGCCTTTACTGTTTTCTCAGTTTTGTACAAGTTGTTCATCATTCTTTATATTTTATAGACTCCTCCAAATTCCCAGAGTCGCTCACCCAAAACCGTTTGTCCCGCTGTTCCCTAAGCCAGCAGTGTAGCTATCATCGTGGGACAGCACGTTGCTGTGCTTCTAAGTTAAGCCTCCTCTTTCCTTGTGTTCATCTTTCTTGGTAAACTGTCTTTTCACTATGGTGCATCTTCAGTTAACTTCCTAAGAAGGCAAAATAGTTGAAGGAAGGGTTGGGGGCAGGGAGCAGAGAAAAAGTTGATGGGGTGAATGAACTGAATTCTTCTTTCATAGCAGGACATCAATACACAATGTATGAGCAGAATTCTTTTAAAGAGATATCAACACATCCTTTAAAAATATGCAGAAAAGGTACACAGAGAAACAGAAGTGGTTGTCACTTGTGAACTGAGCCTAGGAGAAGGGAAGTGTCTGACAGTAAACACTTGTTTTTCAATAAATTTGTAATCATTAGTATTGTTCACCAAATATTCCCAGCCTCTGCCCCCTGAGAACATGGCAGGACTGAACTTCCTGATCCTGGTACGATTTGAATGGAGCTGTGTCACTAGTCACAGCCAATGACTTGTGGAAGCTGTAAGAGCCTGTGCATAATTCATCCTCCTCTCCCTTTTTCTCTGTAACATAAATCAGAAACTCTGGTGGCTGATCATAGGCCTGGGACCCAGAATGAGAATACACGTTTCAGAGTTAGCTCCCAGATGACTTGAGATAAATATGCAGTGTGAACTAGAAATAAGCCTTTGCTATTATGAGCCACTGCAATTTTGGAGTTGCTTTTCACTGCAGCAAAAGTTAGTGGAAGAATGCTACTTGATTTTTTTTCAACATGTGCATGATTTACTTTGATAATAAGACACTCTAAAACATCAAACAACATTGCCAGCTTCTAATCCATCCTAAGTAACAGAAATATGTTTTTGTTAATGGATGAGAATGCCAAATTACAGCTCAATAAAATGATTTTAATTCTCTGCCTCAACAAGGTTCCTCTCTGAACATCAGAACATGGAAAATTAAGTGATTATTTTTTCCACTCTATGGACATTCGTAGATAACTAGTATCATTCTAGAGGCATAACAGAAAAGCTAATTCATTACATATAATAGATGTCTTAAGTCATTAGAGCTTAATTCCTTGTGGAACACTGGTTGAGAAACACTGCTTGGCCTGTAGCCCCCATAAGGAGCTGGTATGGTAACACATGGAAAGACTGCTAGCCATTCTTCAGCATTCTTACACAACAGTAAATCTTTAAATAATTAAAACCATGAAGATTAAGTAAGAATTACTTTTTGTTATGCTACTTCATATGAGGTACCGGTTCTCAAACTTCACTGAGTCTGTGGGAGGGACCATAAATTTGCATTTTAATGGGCACATGAAGAGATTCTGGTGTGGATTAAAGTTTTATTATTTACACATTAAAGTTCAAAAGATTGTTTACTTTCTCCTTCAAATGTCAATGGGTGATTAACTGTCCCTCAGTGAATAAAGTAATAGAAATGGAAACTGGGAGGCAGTAAAAATCACAATTAAAATAGAATTAAGTCCTCATTATCAGGAAAGATTAACCATCTCAAGAACTGACTGTGCTTAAAACAACGGGAACCTGAGAGGCCTGCCTGGTCACCTCTCAGGAGAGCCCAGTGATTGGTAAGATGACAGCTGGACCAATGGCCATCTTCCCATCCCCACAGACACATGCAGGAGAGACAGAGGATCAAAGAGAAAGGGATTCACCAAGCCAGTCAAATTTCTTGAGGCCTCAACAACACTCAAAAAGAGAACTCCAGGAGGCAACTTAATATATATTCCTCAACCTTCTTCTGCTGCCTAGCACTTTGCTTTTGCCACATGACTCTGTAAATCAGTTAATCATTTTTAGATAATGACAGTTGACCTGATGGCTGTGAAAGTACCCTCAGTTCTGTCAAAACTCACCTGTGCATGTCCTTGGCTATATTCAAATGTCATGACCTATTTTTAAATAAAAAAATGCCATACCCATTTGACCTTCTGTTTTCCCTACTTATTTTGACAAGAGAAAACCAAAAGCTAGCAATGGTTGCTGAAGAAACAACATTGAAGCATGAAGTCAGTATTAAAAGAATGTATGAAATCATTATTGAAAAAAACAGGTCTTGTCCATCATCACCAAAAGTAACTGAGATAACATGTGCGGTCATTGTTTATACTGGCTTGATCATCTCACTCTAGTTTTGGAGTCTGATAATTTTAGTAGCCTAAATACTATCTAACTTATATTTTTCCCCTTCATTTTATGTATTATTAATATTCATAATGCCCTCCTCAGCCCTGCCTCTTGTAGCCTGATGTCTAAATGTAGTAGGGAGTAAGATGGGCATTTGGTGGGAGGACAGAACACACATCACTTAATATAAAGTCAGTTCTGTTGCACTGCTGTGTCACAAAGCAAAACTTACCAAGCAGCCATGGAAAAAGTAATGTTGTATTTCATAAAGGATATTTTTTGCTCCACCAAAACATGCCTATATATGTTAAATTTCCCTTGGGCAAGCAGTCCTTTCCGTATTAGGAACACTAAACCTCATATTTGATTACATTTCCACTTTACTTTGGTGTGAAGATCAGCAACAAATCTGCAGTTTTTCCCCACTCACTGCCTATGGTCGTATGAGTCATATCCTTGTGAACAAGCCTTGCCCCCGGCATCTGGTTTTTCTACTTTATTTTCCTTTAGTTCTTGTGTTTGTTTTTTTTTTCCCCTCTATTTTTTCATTGTTATTTTGTTAAATTGTAGACTGTGGGACAGTTAGCTCCTGTCCAGTTAAAACAGGCCCTCTCAGCACGTCCTGGGATTGGTCTTCTTTGTCTAAAATAATGGAGGAGAGAGGTACTACTTTCAGTGGTTCTTAAGTTACTGATGCTTTTGATCCCTTCAGTTTTATGAATAACGTAAGAGCTGACTACTAATAAAAGCAATGATGGTTAAGAAAATTTAAATTTATTTTATTAATCAAGTAAAAACACGCATCAAGACATTCTGCTGAGTGTTGAGGAGGGAGAGGGGAGCGGCCCACGGGAGTGAGCAGAAGTGGGGCAGGACACGAGGCGGTGGTTTAGAACTCGAGCTTTAGATAGAGGCCAACTGGGCTTTGAATCTTCCCTGTTGGTATCACCTTGGGTACTTACTGTCTTAGCCCCAAGTTCCCTTATCTATAAAACAGGAATAACATAACATCTGACTTTTCCTGTCCTTTAGAGATTTAAATTGAGATAAGGGCTTTGGAGGACTTAGTACAGAATGTGCTTTCCATTTACTTGTCATTGATCCTTACCGTGATATTCCTTCCTTAAAAAGCCTAAGATTTACAGAGCAGTAACTCTTATATACAAGACTGTAGTAGAAGGGCGTATGTAATAAATGCCATGAGAGTGGCTTAAGCAAAGTGCTGTGGGGAAAGGGGCAGAGAGAAATGACCAAAGCCAGAGACTAGCTGTGGGGCCCGCTTGAGGAAAAGCCTCTAGCGATTTAAACAAAGGGTGACCTAGGGTGTGTGAGAACACAGTAAAGGCAGAACAAGACTCAGGGTTGAAGGACACGTTGGAACAGACTGTACAATTTCAAAATAAAATGAAAAAGCTATCAAGAAGAAACTGATAATGAGAACACTTCTGCAGGAGGAATCCATCTGTGAACAGTAATATGCTCTTTATGTTGCCACCAATTAGGATATGAAGCTACTTTATAGCTCTTCTAATAACAACTAGCATTTGCTATGGAATTAGTATGTGCCAGCAGTCTGCCAGGCACATAACAATCCTACAAGGTGAGAACTTGCCCCGTTTTCCAGAGCAGAGGAGGCTTAATAAGTTTAAATCCTTTAATGAAAGTCACTGAGCAAATGGTGTGGCATGGAGATGCTTACTGGTTGAAAAGTCTGTGTTCCAAAGCCTGTGACATTTTCACTATCGTCCTTCACCTCCCTACATAATTACATCTTATGGGATCTTTTTTGGTGATTGTGTGAAAAAATGTAGTTTGGCTGTTGTCATGGAGGGTGAGCTCCTCATCTAGAATTTTACATCAACTGTCTGAAAGAAGCCTAAGATGAACTTGAATAATTAAGATTATTGGCTTTATTTTCCAAAAGAACCAGGTGACACCAACACCAGCAGTGTCTCACAGGAAGAATGGTTGCCCCCATGCTCATGGGGAAACAAATAACTCAGTATTTTCTGTTCTTCTCATGATTATAGTTCATGACTTTGATAACTGCTGTGAAGTCTGTTCTAAACTGGAAATACATCTCTGTAGCATATGAAAAATATACACAAGGTCCTTTAATTCGATGATCACAAAAAAATATAATTTATAAACAAAGAGGTTATTTGCCTTTCAAAATTTTCTAATACAGATTTAATTTGAACTTTAACAGTTGTATATGACTTGTCCAATAATGACTAAGTTCTAATGAGAAACTGAAAATAATTCAAAATACCACTAAAGATAATCTAATAATTTCTATTATTCTATAAAGATAATGGTATAATTGCCAAAACAGCATTTCCAAATAGCCAACTAGAGAAAAACCGACAGCTGAGGCCATTTTGTATTAAGGAGACTAATCAATAGAGAAAAACAATCAAAAAGAACTTTCCAAAAGACCATAGCATATTAATGCTATTTATCATATGCTCTTGGTTCTCTATCTTCTGGACATAGTAGTGCTATACTTCCTGATCTTACAGCTGTGTCAGACCTTATAAACTTTGCTGGTCAATGTATCAAGAACAAGGGTGTAAAGCAAGTCACTTCCAGGGCCAGAGCATTTCACTGTTTGTTCAAGACCCGCACAGTTCTCATTCCCTCTATCCCATTGACTGTCAGACTTTGAAACAGCAGCTGTTCCATCAACTTGGGTTCTAAAGTGAGGGCACATAGAGCACAAGTTTTAGTCAATGTGCAACAGACATGTAGCATGAAGGAGAATGAAACCTTTGTAGCTGTGAATCACTAAGATTTGGGAGTTGCAACTGTAGCACAGCCTAGTCCAGCACTGTCCAATAAAATAAAATGTAAGCTACATATGTAATTTTAAGTTTTCTAGTAGCCACATTTAAAAATGTAAAAGGAAACAGGAGAAAATAATTTTACTAATATTTTATTTAACCCTATGGATACAAAATATATCATTTGCATTTATAGACAAAAAAGAAATAGGTGAAATTAATCACTAGTCACATTCCAAGTGCTTACTATCAAATATGACTAGTATTAGAGCAGCCTTTGCTTATTATGGTGATACAGACAATATACAGCATCTAATTAATCACTGATATTTCTTCAAGAAACACATAAACACATTAAGACAAATGGCTTAGCGATAGGAAAGAGCTGGTAGATTCTGGTTTGCTTTAAGATGGCAATGGGTTATCCTAGTGGTTATGTCTTCTGGGCAGTATGAAAACTGAACAAAGAAAGCAAAAAAATTAGGAATATAAATGTAGTCCCAATTATCCTTTACTTTGCCACTTCCTGAAAACAGAAGAGAAGACTTAGCTATACCCTGAAATAGCCACAGGTGGTTCTCAAGAGATCAAATACTATAAATGACTTTAACTTGAAAGACACATCTGAAAGAGATGACATCAAACATCTACAACCCATAGGGTCTTGGAGCTGAGAAAAAAATACAAGCAATAAGAAGAGTTTTAAATGTGTCTAAAGTAATCAAGAGTGAAAGAGCTGCAAGAGCAGAGTGAAAGCTTTGGATTTTTAACAAGAAGTGATTATTAGCGACATTTGGAAATATAGCTTTGGTGAATTCATGAGTTAAGGGACCAAATTAAAGGAAATTCAAAAGAAATCTACTGAAGAGGAAATTGAAGCAATGAGTGAAAAGATATAGTAACAGTAAGAGTCGAAATGCATTTCTATAAAATAGAGCTCCATTTTAGCTGAAGAGCCTGGGGAAACTTAATAAGAGAAAACAGCCATTTGCGGGTCTGTGTGAAGCTAATAATGAAATGCAGGATTTTATAAGGAGATGAGGGGCATGAGGGCAAAAAAAAGAGCTAAGGACTTAGACAAGGATCAAATACCCTATCTGGAGGCTTACAGGAATAAAATGTAAGGCAGAGCTTTAGATTGGCTGCCAATCAAAGGTAAAATCTTTGATCTACTGAGAATTACATGTTTAAATAATTGGTTACACTGACTTTGAATGAAAGGAGGCATGGAATTCATAGGTAATTGGAAGTTTAGCTGAAATAAAGGAAATGAGAACGTGATTGGCTAATAACATGATTTCTATAGAAATGTGCATGGGTATTTTCATACCTGTCAAAAAATAAATTAAAATTTTACAAAAAATAAAAATGAATCAAAATCAAATCTATCATATGAACTAGAAATGGTTTAAGAAAGAAAAAAATTAAAGACAAATTGATTTTTTCTTCTTAAAATTGAATACCATGAAGACCAGTGCTTTTTAAAAAAAGAAGACACTAATGAACTCATCTACAAAACAGAAACAGATTTTCACGGACATAGTAAACAATCTTATGGTTACCGGCAGGGAGAGGAGGTGAGAAGGGATAAATTGGGAGTTTGAAGTTTGCAAATATTAGCTACTATATATAAAAATAGATAAAAAACAAATTTCTTCTGTATAGCACAGGGAACTATATTCAGTATCTTGTAGTAACATTTAATGAAAAAGAATATGAAAACAAATATATGTATGTATATGACTGAAACATTATGCTGTATATCACAAATTGACACATTGTAAATAACTACATTTCAATGAAAAAAAAAAAAAAAAAAGACTTGTGCTTTTAAACATCTTGCAGAATAAGCAATAAGGAAATTCCAGAAAAGTTTTTGCAATACTTATCACAGTGCCATATTATTTTGCCTATGTACCATTTTTCTGTTTATAACAAACTTCAAAATTCTTCAAAACTTCAAAGATCTTCTAGCAGTATATTTCTATATATTCTCATCTATTTTCCCACATATATCTTGACCATAAGGTGTTTGGAAAAATAACAGCAATTAAAAAAATGATGTCGGCAAAATCAAATAATTCTCTTCTTAAACATAAAATTTATGGAATCTATGTTCGTTTCAAGAAAATTAAGTGTCACAATAGATTAACATGTAGTTTTTCTAATAGGGTAATAGTTTATGTTAAAAGTGAGGAACAGTATAGGTCACAGAATGCCAAAACAACAGCGAGGATTTGGGAAGGAAAAAAAAAAGATTTTGAAAGGTTCAAAAAAGCTGGAGAACTGAAAGGTTATGTCAATTAAAGAATAACCCAAGACAATGAAAAATACTTCAAGAAACCTAATTTTTAAAAAAGAGCATCAAGCAGTGAAAAGAATTTCAGCTAAAATCAAAGAATATTTTAAATATAATTATACACTAAGCAACTGACAAAAGAGAAGTGATGAAGTGTAAAGAAACAGTCTATGAAGTAATTATTTAGACTCTATCTTCAGAATTAAAGCAAAAGAGCAGGCATTTGCTTAGCATCAAATCAGATATATGAGTAGAAAGGTGAGAAATTAAAGAACCAGCAGATTAACACCTTAAGAGACAATTAACTTAATAATGTTTTTTCTGCTGATAAAAGACCAACAGCTCTCAGTCAAAGTGCTAAATTAAGTAAAGATGATGGAAATTCTTAATTTATTCAGATGGTTAAATATCTGAAGGTAATCCAGCTAAGCTCACTTCTGGAAATTACCTTCACAAATAGCTTTTGTGAACGAGAATCACATCTACTACTGTCCAGGAGAGAATATTTCTTTCTTAAGTGAGTTTAGCTTCTGTTCCATTCATTCCTCCCACTATGTCTCTGTAAGTCCAATATGGCAGCACAGTGAACCCATCAAGGCCTTTATTCCTTCCCCTCTCTCATGACCTAACATGGATGAGTGGAGCCAGCTCAGAACGGGAGGAAGGCTCCAGGTATGGATGGAGTAAATAGCTTCGGCTTTCGAGTCAAACAGACCTACACTTAAATGACCCCATATCCACCTACCACCAAGTTGCTTACTTTCCTCATTTACCAAATTGGGGATAATAATACCCACCTCACAGAATTATTGGGAGAATTGAAACTAACAATGAAGATAAAATACCTGTTGCATCTTGGCACATAGGAAGTGTTTAATAAGTTAATTTCACTGTTAAGATTTGAGTCCAAATCCTGTTCTGCCATTAGAAGCTCTGTGGCTTAATTCCTGAAGATATAGTAACTACCTCATATTATTGCCATGAGGATTAAATAAGTTAAAATATATAAAACTGCTTAGAACAGTGTCAAGCAAATAATAAATGCTACATATGTACTGTCACTTATTATTTCTAGGCTCAGAATAAGTGAGCTGGGGGGTTCCGGAAATAAAAACAAAGTCCAAATATATAGGACATTTTATATAGTGTACAGAGGTCAAATTTTCTATGAGAGCAAGTACAACCAAGGGGGATCAGAACAGGGGTCCAGAATTCGTGACCTTAAAAATGAGTGAAGAACAAGAGACCAGAATCTAGGCTTTACCACCTTTTCTTAGAGTCATTGTGACATTTGAATGTTCAATGCTTGTAGGCACACGGTGACCACAAGGAGAACTGGGGTCTCACAGAGGTGGTTTGTAGAGATGGAAGGCTAGTTCCCCAGGGGAATCTTATACACTTCGCCTTGTTGATCTGTGACTTCACGTAAGTCCCACATTGGCATGGACATATCCAGGGCTTGCGTGACACCACGAGGCATCGCTTCAGGTTGGTGATGCTGTGCATGGTGCTGCTGTTCTCTCACTATACTTCAGAACCAGGCAGGCACTGGTTCTAATCCTGACTCTGTCTTTACCACCTTTGTGACTTGAGCGCACCCTACAGTGTATCTGACCCTCCACTTATGAAACACCTATCTCTCAGGGGTGCTTTGAGGTTTGCGAATATTACATACTCAGTGTCCGGCATGCATTCAGCAGGGAGTTGTTAACTTTCTTTCTTTGTTTCACACCATCATAAGGTGTTTATTCTCAATGCCTCTCTCTTTACACAGCGGAGTAATTCTTATCCCTCTTTGGGATAAATGATCATTATGCCCAGAATGTCCTTAGGCTCCTGCACATATTGACTTCTATCACCTGGTTACACATGGTTGCTTCTAGTGCTATCTCTCTATTCCTGCTCTCAGGCTAGAGAAGGAGGCTATCAACCAAGGTAGCCATATAAATGAAATGAGTCCTGGGTTTCCTTTCAGCCTTTACATTCAGTAATTCTAGTTGTAAACTTAGCTCTATAAAAGCATATGCTTTAAATTCAAGTTGGCGCTTCTTTCTACATACAGGTTACCTGAAACTATCTGTGTTGCTGCTCCCAGGATACCTCACATCAAACTTCAGTTTCCAGTTCATCATTATGACTTGAGGATGTCCACGTGCTACCCTCTGCATTTCCTTCTTTCCACTTCCCATAGCAAAACTTAAACTTGCCCTTCCAAACGAGATCATATGTCAACACCTATGAGGCCCTCCCCAAAACACCGCCAAACATCCCAGATTGTCCTGCCCCCTGAATTTCCATGTCCACTATCATTGTAAAAGCAGTGACTACAGTGCATTACGATTTGCTGAATGTTTTTCTGACCCACGTAGCTATGTCCTGGTATTTAAAAATAGGACTAATGTCCTACTCATCTTCTTAACCCCAGTGTTCAGTACAATCCTTGCTTTTAGCATGGACTCTTTAAATGTTTAGTAATTAAATAGATTATCACTTCTCTTACTTCAGTGAAATGACCAAGCTTATTAACAATAATCCCCTACACGTGTTCACTCCCATCTCAACACAATTTTGCGTCTATCCCTGTCAGTCCAAGTACAAACAGATTTCAGCAGCTATTAACAAACCAAGTAGGATTTTTCCTAGAAATGGGAGGAAACCTAAATATTAAGAAATGTATTAGTATAAATCACCATAATAACACACCTAAAATGAAAACAATCATATAATTATTATATTATGTACAGAGACATTAAATTTTATAGTATACTACATTTACATAAATCAAAATCTATTCTTGATACCGATTATAATTCTTAATTAGAAGGAAGGGATAGAGAGTTATTTTATTAATATGATGAAATATATTTACCTGAAATCACAATCTCACAACATGAGTTCAATGAGTTTACAATAGAAATATTCTTATTAATGTCAGAAATAGAATAGCAAAATTCACTCTCACAAACGTTTTTTGTCACGAGTAGGGAGGCACTATCCAACACGATTAGGGAAAAGAAATACAGATTGGAAGGGAGGTAAAAAATATATCATTTGATACTGGTATAATTATTCTATCTGGAAACCCAAAGATATCAATGACTGAGTGAAAAATTAATATGCAGAAATCAATAGCTTTCATATACACTTATAAAAACCAGTCATGCTGAAAATGAAAGAAAATACTCCATTTAAATAACAAAAGTTATCAAAGATTTAGGAATAAGTTAATAAATAATGTGCAAAATCTATATAAGGAAAAAATGTTAAATCCCCTGAGGGACAAAAAAAAAAAAAAAAAACTAAAACAAATAAAAGCCATGTCTTGCCAAGGAAGATACAAAATTATGTCATTAGTATCTGCAAGTTAATCTATTTTAATATGCTTTAATAATAACATTCAGCAGGTTTTGCAAAAACTACACAAACTAAAGACCACACAGAATAATAAATAATCAAGGCTAGTTAGTAAAAAATAAAGAGTAATGAGAAAGGACTATCTCTATTAGATATCAAAATATATTAAAGCTTTAATAATTAAAGGATTGTTGTTCTGGTGAAGGAGAGAGAGAGGAATTGAATTGAATTGAAACCCTATAAATAAACCACATATGAAAACTGAGCAAATCATCATTGACATATATAAAAAGAATGACATTTCAAGTCAATGAAGAAAATATGTATCATACAATGAACAGTATTGTGACAATCTGGGAAACTATCTGAAAAAAGTTAGATATAACCTCATCTTCATAGCAAATAAAATTCTATTGAATTGAAGACTTAGATATAAAAATTAGTTAACTTTCTCAAATAAATCAGCAGAGTATTTTTAAAACATAATTTAAAATGAGAAATGACTTCTCAGATTACATAAAACTCAGAAGCAGTAAAAGCAAAACCGATAAATCTGACTACACAGAGTTAAAAGATTCTCTAAAGGGTAAACAACTTTATGAGCAAAATCAGAAGATAAAAGTGGGGAAATATTTTCAATGCATATCACACACACACACACACACACACATCTTCGTGATATGTAACTATAACTATATATATTATTATAACTGTATATACATACATATAATTACAGTTACAGTTACAAATACTTAAATATAAATATGTTACATATATACTTGTAATAATAGAAACTTTAAAATAAACCATCACAAGACTTACAGCCCACTGAGAAAATAATGAGCAAAGCATATGGACTGTTTACCAAGAGAAAAAAAATCAACATATGGCTTTTAAACACAGAAAAGGACACTGCATTCTTAGTCATATTAGCAGAAATTTAAATTAAAACTGAAATGAGGTATTTTTTAACCCAGTAGTTTGGCAAAAATAAACTTGCCTGGCGACACACTGCATTAGTGGCAGCGCCTGTAAAGGCAGCTGAAGATGCAGCTGGTGGGAGTGTAACCAACACAGCTTCCAACGAAGCCACCTCAGTAAGATCTTCCAAGATTAAAAATATATGTACCTTTTTATCTGACATTTCTATTTCTAGGTATTGTGTTTCATGTAAGCAAAATGATACTTGTATAGGGTATACATTGTGGTGCTGTTTGTTACTGTACAAGAAAGAGCACAATCTAGCTGTCCATAGTGTGGAGCAGATTAAATAAGATATGACACATCCGTGTCACGGAACTCTATGAAAGCTTAAAAATAATGTTATGCGGATGAGCACATGATAGATAGATAGATAGATAGATAGATAGATAGATAGATAGATAGATAGATAGATAATTGCAGAAGCAAAGTGCAGAACAGAAAAGTATATATTACACTGCTGATTCTACAAAATATATTTTTAAAATCACATGCATATAAACATACACAAATGCAAAATCACATACACAGACTGTATGTAGGACAAAAAGAAAACTAATCTCATTGATTGTCCCAGACTGGGAGAAAAGGATGGTTGGGTGGCAGGAGACACCGGAAGTTACCTTTTCTGTATACAGCCTGTTCTTTTGAATTTATTTGTATAACAGGGATAAATTAACTCATGAAAAGAAAAGAAAAAGAAAGAAAAAAACTGTTTTAAATATTTAAAGTAAGAGCTATCCCTTCCCTCCAGCACTTTTCTTCCCACCTGTTTCCTAAAGAGCACCCTCCTGCTGCTTCCCTTCCTTCCTTCCCTTCCAAGCATCTTCAAGTGTAGCTGGCCCTTTCTCTCTGTTCAAATATCAGAAATCTTTATGGGTAAGAACTTCAAAAGTGAAAACAAACAAACAAAAATACCTGCAATTATTTATATATATTTTTTCCCGCCTGCTGTCTTAGTTTTTAATCTTCCATTAAGAAAATATTTTAACTACCTACTATTCCATGGCAAACACTGTATTAGATTCCAAAGGCATAATAGTGAAAAAGGCCAAGGAGCACCAAGGAGCTTGCCATCTAATGCAGGAGACAACTAATCAGGCAGTCAAGAACAGTGTGGTAAGTCTTACATTACAGAATATACAGGACAGCATGGGAGCTTATAGACGGGGCACCTCACACACACTATGGATGTCCATAAAGTGATTTGCAGAGAAAGCAACATTTAAGCTACACAAGAAAGGTAAGTAGAATGGAAGAGGTCATAAGAATGAGTTCCATCCAAGGGAAACAATGAGTGTACACTTAGAGAAAAGAGAGAGAACCCATTGCCCTTTTTGAAGGTTTAAAGTGCTTGAAGCTTCGACAAGGCTTATAAAGGGTTTGATAAAGAATGGATATCGAAAAGCAGAAAGACTGGAGAGAGGAAGACCAATTAGGACATAACAGCAGCAGTTCCATTCAAATATGATAATAACAGAAATCTGGAAGGATGGAAATTGAGGAGATTTAAGAGATTTTAAGGAGTTCAGATACACAAGATTTGGTGATCGATTAAATACTGGAGATGAGAAAGGGAAGTTAAGAATTATTCCAAATTTCTCTGCTAGAGCAACATGGTATGATGAATTGATATTCACTAGGTTAAGAAACAGAAAAAGGACTGGAGTTATGGAGAAAAATCTTTGAATTCAGTATTCTATACATTGAGTTCAGAGTGTCTGAAAGATTCTCAGGGCAGCTGTCCGGTAAGCACTTGAATATGCTAGTCTGTAGCTTCTGGAGACTGACCTAAGCTGGAGGTATAGATGTGGGAGTCATAACTATAAAAGTTGAAATTTAAGCCATAGAAGTGGACATGATTGTTCCAGGAAAGTACACAAAGGGAGAAGAGAAGAGCCTTTAAAATAACGTCACAAAGGGAACCACAGTTTACGTGATACGATAGAATGAAATACCTGAAACAGAGAAGAGTAGAAGAAAAGTTAGAGAATAAGGAGACTGCAGTGTCAGGGAAGGCAAAGGAAGAGAATATTCAAAAAAATTCCCTTTCCACATTTCCCACTACCAAAAGAGTAGTCTAGCAGTCTGTGTGTGTCAAATATGGTCGAGGGAACAAATAAGATAAGGACTAAAAATTAGTTAATTGGATTTGGAGCAAGCAATTTCATAAATGAGTTATGTGTGCAGCATTCATAATTGCATTTGGTTGAGGAATATGTGAGACTGGTGAGGAGGGTTTGTTCCTTCTTTCTCCAGATAAGGCCTCTGTAAATCTCTTATTCTAACTCCTGCATTCCTTCCTCATTACTTCATTCAAGTCCACAAGCTCACAACAGCAGAGCAAGAAAAATTATAGAAGATAAAGAGGGGGTCCTACAAAACAATAAAGGGGCAATATTTCAAGAAGACATACAATTCTTTATGTGTATGTGACTAACAGCAGAGCATCAAGATTAATGAAGCAAAAACTGATGGAACTACAAGGAGAAATAGAGATACTATTATAGTTGGAGACTGTAACACCCCTTTATCATAAATGGACAGATCCAGAAGGCAGATCATCAGTAAAGACATAGTTGTCCTCAATGGCATCATCAACCATTTGTAAATAATTGGCACATATAGAATACTTCATCTAGTAACAGCAGATTACACATCTTCTCAAGATCACATGGCACATTCACCAATACAGACAACATTCTGTGCCACAGAACACACCCTAACACACATTAGAAAAACAGAAGTCATACAATGTCTGCTCTCAGATCACAATGGAACCAAATCAGAAATCAGTAATAGAAAGATAACTGGAAAATTCAAAATACTTGGAGATTAAACAATATATTTCTAGATAACACATGGGCCAAAGGAAAAAAATCTTAAGAGAAATTTTCAAATATTTTGAACTAAATGAAAATGAAAATATGATTTATCAAAATTTGTGGGATACAGTGAAAGCAGTGCTTAGAGGGAACAGAATTGAAAAAATTTATTTAAAAAGAAGAAAGATCTAAAAAGTAATCATCTAAGCTTCCCCCTTAAAACCCAGGGGAAAAAAAAGGAAATTAAGTCCAAGTGGGCAAAAATAAAATAAATAATAAAAATTAGAGCCACAAATCAGAGAAATCAAAGGAAGTTAATAGAGAAAATCAACAAAACCAAAAATTGGTTATTTGAAAAGATAAAAAATTGGTAAGACCCTAAACAGGCTAACTAGAAAACACTGACAACACTAAATGCTGGTGAGGATATGGAGCAAGAATTGTCATTCCTTGCTGGTGGGAATGCAAAATGGTATGGTCACTTTGCAAGACAGCTGGCAGCTTCTTATAAAACTAAACATACTCTTACTATGTGATCCACAATCATGCTTCATAGTATTTACCCTCCAAAACTAAAACCTTACGTCCAGACAAAAACCTGTACATGGATGTTTATATTATAGCAGCTTTATTCATACTTGCCAAAACTTGGAAGCAACCAAAATGTTCTTCAGTAGGTGAGAAGAAAAAATAACCTAGGGTACACCCAGACAAGGAGAAACGAGCTATCGAGATTTAAAAGAGTTTCCCACATAGGCCACTTAAATGCATGTCATTAAGTGAAAAAATCCAATCTGAAAAGGCAACATACTGTATGCTTTCAATAAAATGACACTCTAGAAAAGGCAAAACTATGAAGAAAGTAAAAAGATTAGTGGTTGCCAGGGGCTGGGGATAGGGAGGAAGGGACAAACAGGCAAAGTGCAGAGAGTTCAGTTTATTCTGTGTGATACCATAATGGTGATACATGTCCTTTATACATTTGTTCAAACCCACAGGCTGCACAGCACAATGAGTGAACCCTACTGTAAACTACAGACTTTCAGTGATAATGATGTATCAGTGTAGGTTCATCCATGATAACAAATGCACCACGTGGTCTGGAATCTTTATTGATAGTGGGTGAGGCTCTGTATGTGTGAGGACAGGGGTTATACAGGAACCCTCTGCACCTTGTGTTCAATTTTACTGTGAACATAAATAAAGTTTACTCATTAATTTAAAAAAACAAAGCAATTTATCCAATTGCAGGTTTTGACCCATTTTATTTACTGGAAATACGGTGGTTTTAAGGAATAACTTAGCTTTTTCCCTTCAATACACAATGATATCAGGGGGGAGGGTACAGCTCAGTGGCAGAGCGCATGCCTAGCATGCACATGGTCCTGGGTTCAATCCCCAGTGCCGCCATGAAAAATAATAAATAAATGGATAAAATTAGTTATCTCCCCCCACAAAAAATTAGAAATTAAAATACACAATGATATCAAATGTTTCCATAAATCTGTGTCACAAACTAGTAGAATAACATAAAATTATTGGTATTATCTTAGCTTCATTAGAATTTTAAGTTTTCCCTTTACTTCAAAGCACACACAAAAGTACATTTGTCTAAGCTAGAACTGATTTCTAGGTATAAAATAATTAAGTATGGGTAAGAGCAGATGTTTAATCCTGTAAATCTGTAATAATCTATCTTGTACCAAGTATCAGTAACAATGGAAGTTTTGTGCTTTGTCCTGGGTTCTTTCCACATTCATTTCTAGGCCAGACCCACAGCATACATCCTATATATGATTTGAGAAAGGAAGAATTCTCTGTGCTCTCTCTAGGGCCTTCTCATCTCCTGCCAGGCCAGTGAACAAGATGAGTTTCTTTTTATAACGACAAGGCACAGAGATAATTTATCAACTGGAGAGCACAAACAATCCTTTATTCAGCAGAATGACAAAAGGTTATTTAGCTTCTGGCATCTACCATAGTTCTTGCAAGAACCAGGCCCAAGAGCCAAAATGATAATTAATAAATTTCCAACATCTGGGCAGTAAAACAATTTTTTATGAATGTTAAACAATGTCAGTGACAAATTAAAACCTCCCCTTCTTGTATTTATCTATCTGAACCCTTCACTGCGGAGCCAAATTTGCCTGTGTTCTGGCTATAAAATGGAGATAGTGATGACATAGTAGGAAGACACTACACAACTTGGGAAATCCATATTACTAAGTGTCATTTAATCATATGGACAGTGATGATATCACCCACTGAGCCTAATGGAGAGTCATCCTTGCCAAGCGTAGAGTATCAAGTTAAATAACAGTTGAGGGGTATCAACCGTCACACCAAGTAAAGGAGCCATACTCAAAGGAGGCGCTGGAGTCTCAGTTTCTCTAGCTATCCTCCAGCACCTTTTTTCTTTTTCTTTTTTTTTTTTTTAAGTAGAAAAATAATTTTGGTTGTGTGGTTACTTCTTGCTTAGACTGAGGAAGGTGACTCTCAAGTCCTAAAAGCCTTCATAAACTGAGAAGCACTGAATCTAAGAATCAAACTTAGCAGACCATCCAATTCAAGCCTCTGTCCCTTCCTTAGATTTCCCAATAAAAACGGTGTATGATTATGACCACAGTTGTGTGAATTAGACAATGCATGCTATTAGAATTTTTAAGGAGAAATAACTGTAGGCTAGAGTATTAAAGGCATTTTATGGGACAGTATAAACTGTATAAATCATAAATCCCATGCAGAATATATTGCAATTTATGAAAGATTCTACAGATACAAATTGAAAACAATATGACCTAGAATAAAAAGTGGCCGTATTTAATTGAATTAAAATAGATTAACAAAAGGGAGAATTTCCTTGGATGCACTGGGCTCCCTCTGTTGTTTAAGTAATGTGTCTGTATATGAGAAACACCCGTCCTTGCAGTTTAATTGGAATCCATCATTAAATCTTTACACAGAAGTTATATTTTTGGATGAAATTATTCAGAAATGGTTAATTTTGAAGATCAGTCATAATAAACTTGTAGTTCTCTGAGAGAATTAGAAAGCTCAATTGTGAATGGTGTTTTCCAAAATGGGGTTTGCATATACCAGAAAACTGACAGATGATGCACAGGATTGCAAGAATACCTTAGTATGGTAATAAAACATAAGTATGTAAGTCAGAATAAGAACACATATTTGGATATGTCACCTCAAACATGTTTTATTAATGGGGGCATATGCTCAAAAGAGCTTGGAGAGCAATGTCCCAGGGGGACAAGGCTCAGTAATAGGCATTATCCAGTGAAAGCTCTGTTTAATGTGACAAAAATCCATAGACTATGTATTGGAAGAATAACTCATTCATTCATTTCTTCATTCACTCAACAAATTTAGATTGAACCATTTGATATTACTAATGTTTGATAATTTCTGATTGTACACAAAGAACAATTTATATGGTTCGGTCTAATAGTTACCAAACGTCTTTTACATGCAAGGACCATGGTATCTGCTGCAAGGAAGACAAAGACAGCCCTGCCTCCAAAAAAGCATGTAGCTTTATAAAATTTGTACCAAAAAAAATACTAAAATTTTGCAATATTAAGGAAAGGAAGAAGGAATGTCTATTCTCATTTTTTTGTTGTTGTTGTTGCTTTATTTTCTGGATTTAGCCACATGACTTATCATTTGTGCATAATATTTTTAGTATGAAAACAATTAGTACTTTGCTCAGAACCAACGATTAGAAGTGGGGAACGGGGGCACTTATTAAAGTTCCACCATCAAAACACGGCATCAGCTTTGATAATTGAGGTAATGGATATGTGGGAACTTTAGACAAATACTATGAAACATGGCTTTGTTAAAACCTTTTCTCTGACTTCTATATATGCCCCTGATAAGCCCTTAAAGCATGCTGAACATCTTACAGAGGAGTAAGCTCTGTAATAAAAATAAGTATCTTTTCCTAAGCCATTCAAGATCTGTTAAGACTTATTCCCACACACACACACACAAAAAGCCTGCAACTTTCAGATTTAGTTAATCAGTTTTGTCCAAAACAGCAAACAGAGTGGCAAGAAAGGGAAATTATGGAGTGCTTAGCTGTGTCTAGCAATGTGAAACTTTATGCTTCTGCTGACTAGATAGATTATCCTAAGATTTAAGCACGGTCCCTGGGATACAACTATATTTATTTGAAGTAATTATCTAGTTTTAACTCCTATGTTAGTGATCCCTGGAGATCCCTTCAGAGACAGCCACCTCCCTGTTCTCTGACTTGCCACTGTATTGCTCCTCAAAGAAAAGGAAATGTGATGTGGATGCTAACATGCATTTTACACCTATCACAATCTTTAGATTTTAAATTTGTATTATTTTTTTCATCTAGCATGCTTGAATACAAAAAAAAAAATCTCTAATAACAATCCATATTATTCACAAACTATTAATTAAATTACGGTCCAAGCAACCGTAAATCCCAATTTTTCAGGAATCTGCTCATGAAATAAAGACACATCGCTCTCCACACCCAACTGAACACTGTCCCTGTGCATATGTGTCACTGCTCTAATTTCCTCTTGCTTTGTGTGAATTTGTTGTCTGCACGTCTCTTTGCCCTAGTAAATTAGGAGACAGTGTAAATTCATATCTTATTCATTTCTGTTGCTCCATAGAGCCTAACAGGGCTTCTTCCAGATTTGGCATGAAATAAATGCTGAATGAAATTGTGAAACATTAATGAAGAAATAAACAGTTTACAACAAGTAATAGCCCCAAAATAAACAAAACAAAAACAAAACAAAACAAAACAAACTCTCTTTCACAAAGAAGCACATAATAAACCTGAGGAGTGGATGATGAAACAACATCGTAATCATAATGCAGCACACCCGGAAGCTATTTAAGTCTGCTTTACATTTTGATCCCTTAAGTGAAGAATGTATCTTGCTCTATTGCTCCATATGTAAGTTCCTATCACAGCCGAATGTGATTCCTATCAAAATCTATTCTTATGACTGAACTCGGTTCTGTGCACTGAAGCACATTTCCACATGCTTATCTTCCTTCACATCATGGGTCCTTTGAATACTGATGTTAGATTTACCACAATCCTTTTAAAGCCAGGACTAAGATTAACTTGTTGATGAAAAACACATCAATACAATCAATTTATGAATTCAGAGAAAATTCAAAGAAATTACACCACAGTATTTTTTAAACGCAAAAAAGTATCATATGAACCTTATTATTTTTACATGAGGTATAATTTCTAATGTTCACAATTTACTTAAAATTTTTAGAACTGCTATTACATAGCTATGATATCCTGACTTTTTACTTGTTAGGGAAAAGAAAAACCCATGAATAAAAAATACTGTTTATAATTTAAATACATTTTGATAAAAAACAAAAATTTGACTTAAAAATGCAAATCCATAAAGACAGGGTAATAGGAACAGTGTACAGCAAAAGCTTCACATGGGATGAAAATGACTTTTAAAATCTTTCTTCAAAATATGTAAATGTTGAAAATAACAGATTTGTCAAACTTATTTTTGTAACATGTTTTAGATCAGCCAGAGCTGAAGGTTATATGAGAATGTTACTTTGTGTTTGTTTGTGGTGGAGAGAGGAAAGGGAAGGGAACCTTCTAACTATTGGAGACTATTCAATGAACTTCCTGTATCAAAATATTCTTAAGTATGGGCCCTGTGGGGAAGAAATGTGTATGTATTCCAGAAGCATCATCTTTCTGATGGACTTGGGATGATGGAACTATGAGGCGAGGATTTCAGGAAGACAGCACAATTCTCAAGGAAAATTGTGAGAAAATGAGTGAGAAGACATCTAACGGAGATGGGCTGGTTGAGCTGGAGGAGCAAGACTGGAGTGCCAGAATGTGCAGTCAATCCAAGCACAGGGTTTAGGCTGGACTCAGCCCCTCCAGGACCCAACCTGCTTCCCTCAGCCTCACCCTATGGCTGCTCTCTGCCTTGGAGAGGAGAGTTTGATATGACTGGAGAACTATATTCCTGGGGGAGGAAACTGAAGAGTTGCAGACTTCTCTTTTAAAGAGCAGGACAAGAACATTAGGTTGTACAACTCAGGAGACGGACAGATGTCTGAGAGCTCTAGCACCCACAGGAATGGAGGGAAAGTAAGAGCAGTGACGCCCCCTAGATGTAGGACTGTCAGAGCCTGGAGGGTACTGAGGATTACACAGCAAAGCAGACCCAGATTACATTTGTTTATTCGTAGTAGTTCCCATAATCTCAAAAGAGACCAAACAGGAAAAAAAAAAAAAAAAGCCTCAGAACAACATAAAATCATCCAAAAGACAACAGGATCTGTGAGAAAAAAAGAAAAATCACATGCTTCACCATATAATTCAGTACTTCATCGATCAAATAGAAAAAGCAAGTGCCCTGGCTAACAATGTCTATAAAATAAAAGAACTGCTAATCAGAACACTAAAGATTATAAGCCAAAATTACAAAGAGAGGAAGAAAAAAATTAAGGCAAAAATAAGGAAGGAGCTACAAGGTACACTTTCAGCAGTGATATGCTGGCCACTAAAAGTAGACAAAAGAACACAGAATAGATCTTTCATATAGGAACAAGCACAAAGTATTCTGCTGTCCTGAAGACAGAATTTTACAACACACTAATTCTGTCACTGCCATTTATTAGGTACCAGATACATACCTGTCAATGTACATCTACTGCTTCATTCATTTAATGAGGTAGTATTAGCGCCCTCTTTCTACAGTTGAGTAAACTGAGCTGTGGCTAAAAAAATTGCCCGTGGTCACAAAACTGCTTGTTGAACAGAAGAGCCAGGAATTAAGTCTACACATCTTGCTTCAAAGCCAATGTCCTTCTGGATACCAACACTTGTTCTCATTACTGGTAAACTGAAAGGGTCAGGAAAGTGGACTGTAATTAACAGGATGTACTTTTTATTGTCACAATTAATCATTTTTACAATGCAGACAAGAAATATGTATGTGTAGATGTGTATTTTATGTGTATACACACACACTTTAAGAAAGCAAGGCATTTAGAAATAATTTCATCAAAAAATAATATGAAACAAAATTTCTATATTTAGTAAAATAATCAGCAACTACCTAGAAAATTCACTCAAACAGACAGTTAATTGCTAGGGTGTTTAAAGCCATTATAGCAGGGTGGAAATACTGGATGGGACTATATTTTCAATAGCAATCACAGAACTCAAATGCATTATCTCTTATCAGGGGGTTAGTGATGATCACAAGAAATAGAGAATCGGTTCAAACAACAACAAAATCTAATTAAAAAGAGAAGGGCACTTGTGCTCTCATTTTTTCGTTTTAATTGGATGTATCTGATTACCGTTTGCCAACCATGAAAATTCCTCGACCAATTCCTCCACCCTCAGTGTGACAAAATAATAAGAATGCTTCTTGCAAATTCTTTTCATTCATAACCACAGATTTATGTGGCCCGGAATAGACTGAGCCTAAGGTTAATTCTTTCTCATCCTCAGCAAACATGTATTTATTCCCTACAGTGCAAGAGAAAAATTTAGTCCAGAAGAATTACTTCCCTGCAGAGAGGTGGGAAGTAGCAAGTGTTTAGGGACCCAACTCTACTTCAAAACCTCAGTTTCAACCTGAAATGAGGAGAGCTTGAGCACAAAACAGGATAGGGACGGAAAAAACATATTGAGTATTTAAAGCAAGGAATTTACAAAACAGTTTGAAAAACCAAGGTTTTAAAATCGAATTTGAATGTAAGACATGGCCATTTCTTCTCATGTGATCATTCTTTCGAAGACTACAGTCTTCTCCTCCCTAAAAATTTTTCTGAATGAACAAGAAGTTCAATGAATGGCACAACTAAAAAAAAATAGTATAATGCAGGAATTCTTTACCGTTTTTGTGATATGGAACTCTTGGCAATCTGGTAAAACCTAAAGTCCTTTTCCCAGAATAATGTTTTAAAATTGATTTTAAAAACCCATCAAATTTCAAAGGAACCAATACACAGTCATAAAAATTCTAAATAAATCAAATTTATAATACAGCATTTTATGTGTCTATTAGCACATTAAGTAACAAAATGTAACTACCACAATTTCAAAGTAGAGATTCTTAAAATGATATTTGAGATGTCTGCAACAACTATAATATATGAAAAGCTTCTAATTTCTATAGGTAATGAAGTCACAATTGGAGTTAGTACTAGTGTGTGTACTGCTTAAATTCATAATTAAAGGAAATGCTACAATTCCACAGAGGATACTGAATTTGTCTAGGAACTCTTGGGGGTTCAATAAAAACTCTGGAATAATATAATGACAAAAACAGTTAAACCTAAGAGCTGCAGAAAATTTTATTCATCCTCAATTCAAACCTCCTAGATATAAAATGGTAACTATCAGCTTCAATATGTTGACATTCAAACATTCTACATTTTTCCTCTGAGAAGTACACTTTTAAGATAGAAAAGTTCCTTTGCCAAAGCAAAAGATAACAAACATCACTGTGATAATAAAAGGTACAGTTATTTTATCAAGAGTATTCTCTAAGCAAAATATGGTATCTTTTAAAAATTACATTCATGGATTTATTTATAAACACTTATTAAGTGCCTACTATGTGCCAGTGGCTTTAGAAATACCTAGTATCAGTTATTATCATTTAAAATGTCACTTGTTTGTTTGATCATTCATTAAGTACATATATATGAAACTACTTTCATGGCAAGGTACTATTTTGGCAGCAGTGAACAATATAAATAAAGTTCTTTATTCCACGGAGCATATATTAGAGCAGGTGAGAAAAACTTCAAACAAGTAGTTAATTAAGCCATTATTTAATAATTGTGCTAGATTCAAAAACAGAAAGAAGCAGATAGCCAAGGAAATTGTATAACAAGAGGATCCTGACTGGTCAGGGAACGCTCCTGAGGAAATAACATTTTCACTGAGCTTTAAAGAACATGTAGTTATTTACTGAGTGAAGGGAGATGAAATAGGGTTGAATGGGTGCAGAGAGCTTTCAAGTCGGAGGGAATGAAATATGCCCAAAAGGACAAAAAGGAGCTTGGTACATTGAAAGGCACTTAGGAGGAGAATGGCACAGAATAAATCTGGAGAGGTAGCAAGGACTATATCCTGTAGGGCATCATGGGATATATTAAACACCTGGTCATTGTCCTAAGAATAATATGATACATTTAAGTTACATTACATTAAAACAACATAGAGTTTTAAGTAAGGTGGTGACATGATAGGTCTGTGTGTCTGAAAGTTCACTTTGCTCGCAATGCAGTGGCTAGATTAATGCAGGGAGCTCAGCAAGAATCTGCCACTGCAGGTCCTAACCCAGGCAAGAAATGAAAGAAACTCAAACTCAGGTTACAACGGTGGGAACTAGAAGTAGACAAATGAAAGGAGGATTTGGAAATTAAAATTTATAACTAGATAAAGGGGATGAAAAAGAGATAGATGCCCAGCAAAATTTCCTGTTTTCTGATTCAAGCAACACGTGAAGAGGGATACCAGTTACTGAGACACAGAATACAAGAAGACTGGCTATGAAGTGTGTGTGTGTGTGTGTGTGTGTGTGTGTATCTGTGTGTGTGTGTTGGAGAAGAAAGGTATATTTTATTTAGTTACAGACTTGTTAAACTTGAGACATCTATGAGATAGGGCCTGCTGCTTAGAATTGGGGTCTTGCCCATTTACATCCAGGAGTTATTGGCCTTGAGAAACTCTGACACTAAATAGTCATGTTTAAGAGGACAATATCTGGGAATAAATCTAACCAAGGAGGTGAAAGAATTATACACAGAAAACTATAAACCATTGATGAAGGAAATTAAAGAAGACTTTAAAAAATGGAAAGATATTCCATGCTCTTGGATTGGAAGAATCAATATTGTTAAAATGGTCACACTGCCCAAGGCAATCTACAGATTTAATGCAATCCCTATCCAATTACCCAGGACATATTTCACAGAACTAGAAAAAATCATAATAAAATTCATATGGAGCCATCAAAGACCTAGAATTGCCAAAGCATTACTGAAGAGAAAGAAAGAGGCTGGTGGAATAACTCTCCCAGACTTCAGACAATACTATAGAGCTACAGTCATCAAGACAGCATGGTATTGGTACCAAAACAGACATATAGACCGATGGAACAGAATAGAGAGCCCAGAAATGAACCCACAAACTTTTGGTCAACTCATCTTTGACAAAGGAGGCAAGAATATACATTGGAATAAAGACAATCTCTTCAGCAAATGGTGTTGGGAAAACTGGACAGCAGCATGTAAAACAATGAAGCTAGAACACTCCCTTACACCATATACAAAAATCAACTCAAAATGGATTAAAGACTTAAACACAAGACAAGATACAATAAACCTCCTAGAGGAAATCATAGGCAAAACATTATCTGACATACATTTCAAAAATTTTCTCCTAGAAGAAATAAAAGCAAGAATAAACAAATGGGACCTAATGAAACTTACAAGCTTCTGCACAGCTAAGGAAACCAGAAATAAAACAAGAAGAAAACCTACGGAATGGGAGAAAATGTTTGCAAGTGAAACCGACAAAGGCTTGATCTCCAGAATATATAAGCAGCTCATACGACTCAATAAGAAAAAAACAAACAACCTAATCCAAAAATGGGCAGAAGACCTAAACAAGCCATTCTCCAAGGAAGACATACAAATGATCAAAAAGCACATGAAAAAATGCTCAATATCACTAATTATCAGAGAAATGCAAATCAAAACTACAATGAGGTATCACCTCACACCAGTCAGAATGGCTGTTATTCAAAAATCCACAAATGACAAATGCTGGAGAGGCTGTGGAGAAAGGGGAACCCTCCTACACTGCTGGTGGGAATGCAGTTTGGTGCAGCCACTATGGAAAACAGTGTGGAGATTCCTCAAAAGACTAGGAATAGACTTACCATATGACCCAGGAATCCCACTCCTGGGCTTGTATCCAGAAGGAACCCTACCTTCAGGATGACACCTGCACCCCAATGTTCATAGCAGCACTATTTACAATAGCCGAAACATGGAAACAGCCTAAATGTCCATCAACAGGTGACTGGATAAAGAAGAGGTGGTATATTTATACAATGGAATACTACTCAGCCATAAAAACCGACAATATAATGCCATTTGCAGCAACATGGATGCTCCTGGAGAATGTCATTCTAAGTGAAGTAAGCCAGAAAGAGAAAGAAAAATACCATATGAGATGGCTCATATGTGGAATCTAAAAAACAAAAACAAAAACAAACAAACAAACAAAAACAAAGCGTAAATAAAGGACAGAAATAGACTCACAGACAGAGAATACAGACTTGTGGTTACCAGGGGGGTGGAGGGTGGGAAGGGATAGACTGGGATTTCAAAATTGTAGAATAGACTACACTGTATAGCACAGGGAAATATACACAAAATGTTATGATAACTCACAGAGAAAAAAATGTAGACAATGAGTGTGTATATGTCCATGAATAACTGAAAAATTGTGCTGAACACTGGAATTTGACACAACATTGTAAAATGATTATAAATCAATAAAAAATGTTAAAAAAAAAAAAAAAAGAGGATAAGCCTGCAGGGAATTCTGAAAGAAGAAATGAGAGTGAAAAGGAGAAAAAGATAAGGAAAAGAAGAAGTAGCCAGTGAGGTCAAATGCTGCTGAGAGATCAACAGTCAAGAGGACTGAAAGAAAATGTCTGATAAAATCTATTTTGGTGCACAGTTGATGTGAAGCTGAATTGGAGTGGTTTGAAGAGTGCATGAGAAAACAAGACATGGAAACTTGGACATAAACAGGTCTTTTTTAACCTTGGGCTGCGCATGGCAGCAGAGTGGCGTGGAGAATGAATGCGAAGTCAACAGATTTCAAGGATCCTCATACCATCAGAACATTTGAACCACAAGATATGCACTTTGCAAACTACATTTTTGTCTTTTTAGGCTGTATTTTCAATTATGGAAGCTGATGAAAAAAAAAAGTTTGAAATAAACCTGATGTAAAGGAAATCAAAACACTGACTGTTTCTGGAAATGCTGAAGCACACTTACGAGCTATCAGTTTAAGATCTTGGCATATATTCCACATGTTTCTTCATGAATTCACCAAATGCTTTATACATATGTTCTGTATTATGTATAAATAAGCAAATATGTGGATTCTACACAGTAACTAGAAACAACATTCCCTGTAGTCTCCAGATAAGAATTCTGAAGTGAAGTAAAAAGGTGTGCCCATAGTGGTCCAATGAAACAGAAGCCAAGTTGGAAACTGCACTGACCACTGATGGTTGTCAAGATCATCTAGAAGAGGAATTGTTGGTAACTGAAGTTGACCTCACTTCTTATAATCAAGATTAACTGGCAGTTTATGACATATGCATCATTAGAGGCCACCTAATTATCATATTTCTGATGTTGCTGTTTTCCTATTTTGCTGCCAGTAACTCTTGTGTGTTATTTCTCCTCCTCGGTGAGCAAAGGAAACAGAATGTCTTCATTGAGAATAATAAGTGAAGGAGAAAGAATTCCAGCCAGGGCTCCCTTCTAGATATACATTCAGAATTTCCCATGAAAGATATCATCAAGTGAAAATTACCAAGTATCAGACCTACAGTGCTGTTCTCTGTAGCACCTTTGGAATCAGCATTAAGTATTTCAGGATAATTAGAGACTGGTAAACCAACAAATTAATAAAAAAACTATCCCCAGGTGGCCTCCAAAAGATAATGTGGTTCCTACAAAGTGACAAACATTCCCAGGGAGAACGGCAGGCACTAGGAATGTCTGGTTCTGTAACAGCTTAGTAGGCCAAACTGATCAACAACCTTAAAATATAAGTGAAAACAAACGGCTTCATTCAAAAGGTAAAAGCTTTTACACATGGTTTTATATAAAGCATATTTATAGAAATCTTTCTCATGGACAATTTTGCTTTTATAAATTATCAGATGACAGGAATAAGTCTTTGCACATTATCTCATGCTGTTCAGTGTTTGGCTTGAAGCCCAGGAGAGGGTCATGCCTTTATAATGATGGAAAATGCAACCATCTAATAGCCAAGGAGTTTAGAAAGTGCCACTGAGCAATGAGAAAATGAGGTTCCTGCACTAATTTGCACACAGTAGGCACTTAGCAAATATTTGCTAATGGATTTATTCTATCTGTTGCCAAATTGCTTAGTACTTATGTATTACTTAAGTAGGCTTTAACCAAGATTTTAAGTATTCAAGTTGTGCGTACGGGCCTTAAGAGCTGTGAGGCTTCAGGTTAGTCATTTGACATCTTTAAGTGTCAATTCTCTCATTTGTAAATAGGGTTAATTTTATAAATACAATATGCACATATAATTATATATATATATACACGCAAAATGTATATACACAAACATCCATATCTTCTTGCACGTTAACTGTACAGAAAAAAGAGACACTATACACAATAAGACTTCATAAATTATAAAAGATCTATAAAATCACATATAATTAATAAATAGAGTATAATTCATATACAAGTCTCTTGTAGTTTATATAACTACAACAAAGAGCAATTCAGATATAAGTAGGCTCTAAGACACAGAGGTACATTTTTAGCTTCTGTTGCCAACCTGATCACTGCTTCCTCTAAGTGTTTTAACTTGAAGCCCCTTTGCGAAGGTCATACAGGAACTTAGAAGTACTGCCAGGGGAGAGGATGTCGATTTAAATTCAGTGATGTGTGCCATTTGCTATTTCTCTTCCCCAGTTGTTCTATACTCAGTATTTATATGCTGCACCAAAATATTAATACCTCTCCTGCAAGTGACTGATTTCATAGAAAAAATTCCCCAAACCCTACACATATTTTTCAATATAAAGAGTAAATTTAAATATTTGGTAAAACAAACACACACACAAATGAACTTGAAACACATGTGGGCATACGAAGAAAGCGTTAGCTGGGAAAGCATACAGTCCTCTTGTGAAAAACTAAGAACTGTGGCAACATCAGAGTAGTAGTTCACATCCTCTGGAAGCATTTATCAAATACATGACCTGACTAGGCACAAACCTCAAATCAACTTAATTTGTGTCATCTCAGAGTTCACAGACGAGTAAAGGTATCACATTTCATTGAAATTACTCCTTTAGACCTGGAGATTTATTTATATACTTCAGAAATTTTGAGACGTAAGATCCTCTCTTCTCAAGTCTCTAGGAAAATTGCCAAGAACTAGAGTTAATGTTTATGGCCAAAAAAATTAATAATCACTTCTGAACATTTAAGAATAGAAATCCATTCTTGATAACAGTGTTTGATTGCTGTCAAAATGAACTGCTTACCACTTGAAATGTTTAAATTTGCAAAAATATTTGTGGAAAAATTATTACAGTGTGAGTTAAAATACAAAGTCATTAAGTGTCTAGAAACCTCAAAGTCTAGGTCATGACAGGTGTTATTAAATCAAGAACGAGTGAGAGGATACAATTTTGGGATTTGCCATGAACTTGAAACCTGTGGGTAGTGAGACACGCTGTCCTATTATTAGAGGGGCGTGCCTGCACTAAGGTGTGTAGGTGCCCTGGGTACGCAAACCATTTGGAATCCTTCCAACCAATATTCTTTAAGTGATTGTTCACCATTTAACTAACAAGCCAGGGAGAAGCCAACCTTCTTCTGATAAAAATGTTATAAACTGTATTTATTCTTTACACTAATGAGGATTGTTGTACATGTACTGAATATAAAAAATAGTAATACATTTTAAATTGTCATTCATTCCAAATTTTTCCCTCCATCTCTCAAAACTGGACAAAATCTGTCACTCAAAATCAGTAATTATAGTGGGAACTATAAACAGAACTTGTGGCATGATAAAGGAAAATTGCTAAGCGAGAAAAGTAGGTAGGAAAAGTCCCCTCCAATTTTGGACTTTGGATTTTATTTTTGCTTGTTTGCTTATTTTTAATATTTTCTAAGTTCTTAGAAAATAATTATTACTAGAAGTCTGTGAAAGTCTGACAGCTAAGCTTTCAGCCTTATGATTTCCTGTTCATAACTCTGAACTGTCTTACTGGAAGAGCTAAACAAGCCTGGAGGATGGCGGCTTAGAAGGTACACACATTAGATTATCACTGAAATCCACAGGTATTTTCTTTAGTGTCTACCATGTACCAGCTTTGTATTTGGTGTTGTAGTAACCAAGAACCTGAGTCAGGCCTTCATGAAACTCACAGTACAGCAAGCAACAGAGACAACTGGTTAAATGATACTACTAAGTGTTGAGTGCTGAGTGTTGTGATTAGGTAAATATAAGCCTAGGGTGAGATGGGAGCTAGTAATAAGGGGGGTAAATCAACACTGGGGAGTTAGAGAAGGCCTCTGAAAACAAAGCTATTTAAAGGAATAATCCTACTCAGTTTTGGGATAGGGTTTAAGAAAACTGGAATTCACAAGCATGCTGGTAGACATGTTATGTTTTACTTAACTGTACATTAAAAATTATGATATGAAAAAGGTATATATGTATATGTGAATAATCTTCATCCCAAGATTTTCATAGAAAGAAGTGTCTAATACTTGTGAGTTGATACTGCTGGTTTACTGGATATCTATAGACGTTTAGGAGAAGACATAAATAAGCTTTCTGAAGAAATAATGACAAAATCAGAAAACAAAAGTCCTTCATCTGGAGAAAACGCATTCACAATAATTCATGGAGAACAGTACCCTCACACCACTGCATAACTTTCTTTTCCTGCCATTTTAGAAGTAATTGGTACACTTTACTAAAAATATTTTAAAGAACAGAATTGAGAACAGCTGAAAAAGCTTCTGGTAGAATAACAAAAGGCTTCAAAACCTCAGAGTGAGATTAAGAAAGGATTTAGTAATTAATAAAGAGTTTAAAAATCTAGTTAAAACAACAAGTCATATTTCTTTAAATCTTACTTTATGTGTTCTGTTTGAACATGTGATTAAATATTAACTAGCTATACCAATCTAGTTTTATGTATTCTCACTAAGAAAAATATTTTATTCTTTCTATCAGCCACATTTATATTTATATTCCAAACTCACAACCAAAGCATCTCTGTCAATTGTGATGAGCTAACATCAGAAAGGCTAAATATTAATGTGCCCCTTATAGAAGAATCCACATAGTCAGTATCTCCACTGCTCATGATTTCAATGTACCTCATATTTTCTCATGTTTGGTTAAAAATATTTTTAATTTAGTATCTATCACTATTGGTTCCAATTTTTTAAGAACTTTGAACATCACTATAGATAAGAAATTACCGAGATATTTTACAACTATCTCAATCACCAGGTTAAGAAAACTACTGATGGACTGCAGGTAATGATGATTATGGGCTAAATAAGAAAAGAAAATTAATAAAATGTTATGATTTCAATAGAAATTGGAAGTTTAGTCTAAAGCTTAAATTTTGCTTAAGTGATCACTTACTACAGCTTTAAAAAGAATATGCAGTATAACAAAAAAGTTCAAATGATGGTACATATAATTATAGACTACATAATTGGTGGCTATTCAGTTCAGTAATACATCTTTTTATTACAAGGTGTTAAGTTAGGGACTGATGAGAGTGGTAAAGATGAGAGATGAAAGAGTATATATTCTACATAATCAAAGACAGGAACTACATCTTTGCATTCTAGATTCTCAGAACAATAAATATACAACACAGGTACTCAGTAAAGGACTGACTGGTGAATATAGGATGATGAAGACATGGCTTCTATTCTCAAAGTTGAGTGATGAAGAGGGACTAGAATCCCAAAGAAGCATAAGAAAAAGCATAAAGATATAAAAATCCAAGTATAATTGGTAGCACAAAATCCTTAGAAGTTGAGATCACAATGCTTTAAAAAACATTGAACTCATGCAAAAAAAATGTGGTCTGACAGAACAAAACTGAATTAGAAATCATAACAGTAAGATTTTTAAGACTACAAATATTTGGAAATTAAATAACATACTTCTAAGAATCTATAGTCAAAGACAAAATCACACAGGACATTAGAAAATATTTTTAACTGAATGATAAAGTAACATACAAAATGTGTGGGGGAAAAAACAGATAAAGCAGTGCTTTGAGAGAAGTCTACAGCATCGAATGCCTTTATAAGAAAAGAAGAAAGGTTTTAAACCAAGTATCTAAAAGTCCATCTTAAGAAAATGGAAACAATTAAAAGAAGAAATTGAACTGAAAGTAAGTAGAAGGAAGGAAATCATAAAGGTAAGAGCAGAAGTCTGTGAAATAGGAAATGGTAAAGAAATAGAGCAATAGAGCTGGTTCTTTGAAAACTTCAAAACAATCAATAAACACATAACCAGTATGATCAGGGAATAGAAAGGGAAAACACAAATTAACAATAATGAGAAATATCACTTAGAAGGAATATCACTTAGGTGTCATAGACATTAAGGGTAATAATATGAATTTATGCTCATATAAATAATACAAACAACTTTATGCCAATACAGTTGACAACTTAGATAAAATAGACAAATTCCTTGAAAGACACAATCTATAAAAGCCACTCAAGAATAAACTGAAACTGAATTGAGAAACAGCCCCATAAATAAAAGTCCAGTCCCAGATGTCTGTCACCCATGAATTCTACTAAACAATTACAGAAGAAATAATACCAACCCTCCAAAAGCACTTTCAGAAAATAGGAAGTAAGAGAAAACGACAACTTACGAAGTGAACTTTACTGGGATATCAAAACCAAAAACAGGCCTTCTAAGAAAAAAAAAATCTACAGACTAATATCCCTTATGAACCTGGACACACAAAATCCTTAGCGAAATATTAATTGAAATCAGCAATATATAAAAATGATGATACATCTTTACCAAGTAGGGCTTATCTGGGGAATGCAAGGTTGGTTTAATAACTGAAAGTCAGGGCACAATCAGTCATACTAACTATGGTGACTACAAAAGGAAGACAATACCATTTTTTCAATAGCTATTTTTTAAAAATTCAGAAAAATGCTCTTTTATGATTAAAAAAAAGTCTCAGTAAATTAGTAATAAGGGGGAATTTCCTAAAACTGATAAAGAACATCTATTATGAAAAAAAAAAAAGTCAAAATAAGCTCAAAACAAAAAAGCTCAAAACAAGATGAAAAGCAAATGTGTACTGAAATCTTCCTGGGACATCTCTTAGATTTCTGAGAAATAGTATGAAAATGAATGTAACTGATAGCTCTGGCACAGTCAACTAGCCAAACAAGGGCAAGTAACTCATACCTCCAAACACCCGTATGTAAAAACAGTAAACATACTTGATTAAGCTTCTTAAATATACACACACACACACACACACACACACACACACACGTGCGCGCGCGCGCGCGCGCACATATATGGCTAATAACCTATTTAATTGTGAAAAACTGAATGCTTTCCCTTAAGATTGGAAACAAATCAAGAATAATCTGCTTTTATCATTAAGCAAGTTTGTGCTGAAAGTTTTGGTCAGTGAATTAAGGCAAGAAAAAAAAATACAACCAGACATATGAGAAATGAAGAAGTAAAAACATATTATTTGTGGATAACATGATCATCTGCACAGAAACCCATAAAGAACCTATCAAAAAGCTATTAGACTGGAAGGTGATTTTTTTAAAACTAGCACAAAACATGGTTAATATAAAAAGTTATACAGACCAATAACTAACTGGATATTAAAATGAAAAGCAAGTCTATTTATGATAGCATCACTATATGAAACACTAAGGGATAAACTAAGCAAAAAATGTGGAAGATGTATGCAAGATGATAAAAACAACAAAAGATTGTGAACAGAAATTAAATAAGTTCTAACTAAATGGTGCAATATTCCATGTTCATGAATTGAAAGATACCCATCTTCTCAAATTAATCTAAAGATTCAGTACCATCATTAATAAAATCTCTGCAGCTTTTCTTTTGTAAAAATTGACAAGCAGATTGTAAAATGTATACGGATACACAAAGGACTTTGAACAGACAAAACAACTGTCAAGCTGCTTATAAAACTTATATGGAAATGTCCAGAACATTAAAAGCAATTTAATAAAGAATAATAACATTAGAGGATTCATGCTATCTGATTTCAAGTGTTAGTATAATGCTCCAGTAATCAAGATTAAATGGTACTGGGATAAAAATTGACAAATAGATCAATGAAACAAAATAACAAGCTCAGAAACAAATTCCCTCTTATTTAATCATGTGATATTTGACAAATATGCAAAAGCAATCAAATGATAGCAGGAAGTTTTTTCAGCAAATGGTGCTGGAATAAGTGGATATTCAAAAGGGGGAAAAAAGACTTTCAGCCCCTATCTCGTATCAGACATAAAAATAATTCAGATTAAGCATTTAAACATAAATCTAAAATAAAAGGCTGTTGGAGAAACACACAGAATGTCTGGTTTGCATGACTGGAGGGCAGTCACAATTTCTTAGGGAGGCCATAGGAAGCAAACCAAAGAGAAAAAACTGTGTGTGTGTATAATTTCATCAAATCAAAAAGTTCTGCTCCATAAAGAAAAAAAGACTATTAAGAAAATGAACAGGAAAGCAATAAACTCAGAAAAATATTTGTAAAACATAAATCTGGCTGAGAACTAGTATTATCTGGGATATATGAGAGAATATTTATAATTCAATAATAAAAAGACAACAAATAAAACAAATGAGTAAAATATCTGAAAAAAAAAACACTTCATTAAGAAGATTTACAAATGGCCAATTAGCACGTAAAAAACTGTTCAACATCTTCAGTCAGGAGACAATTAAAATCATAATAATAAGATACCACTATAACTCTACAGTGAGTAGAACGGTTAAAACTAAACAAATCAACAACAGAATACCAAATACACACACACACAAACTAGCAACACTAAATATTGGCAAAGACATAAAGAAACTGGAAAAACAAGTTAAAAGAAAAATAAAGCCAAATAGACAAGTCTGGATTGCAGAACATTTTACAGATTAGTCATTTCGATAAGGCAAAATGCAGTAATTGTTGAATATGGGGCAGTGACTATGTGGAAGTTAACTGTAATTTTCTTTCAAGTTTTATAAATCTTCAGAAACTCTCAAAAAGTTTAAAAGTAAGAACATAAACCCGAGGAAATTATATATATATATCTCAAATAAATCATTCGTTACACATGTGTTAAATCTTTTTTCTATGAGTATTTGCTTTATAGAGTAGTGGTTGATCTAAATTCTTGTGCTTCCCTGACTAAGCATGAATATCAGGTTTCCACTTACTGTTTGAGTGGATTTGGACAAAATAATTAACCTCACTGTGCCTCATTCTCCTCATTTATAAAATATGTGTAATGAGAGTACCATTTTCATATAGTTGTTGTAAGCATTAAAAGAGTTTATGCATGGAGAGCACTTATAATTTGGCCTAGCAGAAGGCAAATACTTTAAAATGTTAGTTATTATATTATGACTTACATATATTAACTCACAGACATCATCCACTCCATATGTATTTGCAACAGACAAAGAGTACACACTGAAGTTGCTGATAACTGCTCCCCATTTGTATTAGCAGTTTTAACAGATAAACACAACTTGTAGTCTGTTATCAGATGCTGAAATGAAGCCATTTTATATGCTTTGGACCAGGGAGCATGTAAAAATGAATTCCTTCAGTACCTAGGCAAAATATGGCACATGTCCAGAAGGCAGAGAGTGTGGTTCATACCTCATAAACATGCCTGGATTGAATTCTCAGACAAGTGACTCAACAGCTGTGTGACCTGGGGCATGATATTTAATGTTGCTGAACTTCAATTTCTTCATTTGCAAAATGAGGTTGATAATACCCCATAGGCATATATTGAGGAATAAATGAAATTTACTATATGTAAAACTTTAGCAGAGAGTATGGCATAATATAAACTCAGTAAGTGGAGCTCTATTTTTTTTACTACTTGAGAAATATTTATTGATATATAATAAGATGTCTCAGGGACTGCTGACAATGACCTGCAGCTGCAGAAGAGGCTCAAAGAGCCAGAAAGTTCTTTCTACCAGGACTCTTAGGGAGACACTCTTAACTGCCTTGTTAGAACATCAGTATTCCAAATTTTCAGCCCAAAGTAGATGGTTGCACTAGCAAAATTAAATTTTCAGATAAGAAGAATTTGTATGTTTTACTACGATATTTTTATAAAACATACCATAAGACTGTATAAGAAGTGACAGAGAAATATGATTTAAAAATTCCTAAGAAATATGGAAGGATTATGCATAGTACTCTATAGTTTACATTCATATTGTTCAAATATTTTACTACTTTGAGTTGATATCACCTTCTCAGGTAATTTATCTGCCTCTCCAGAATTTAAAAATGAGAAGAGTAAGTATATTTTTTTTTAAAGTCTGTGCATTTTACTACCAACTGCAAATTCAGAGAGATAGCATTCTTGATGCCTAGTTGCTCAATGCCTTAAAACCAATTTATTCACCTATCATGTTCTTTAATAATTCAGTGCAAATAAATCAAAGGTTACTGGTTCCTTTATCCTTTGATGTTCTTCCATCTATTCTACTTTTCTATCAGCCCTCTGATGCAGTGAATTACAATCCTCTCTTGTTATCCACAGGGAATTGCTTCCAGGACCATCCTCCTCAGCCACCTCCCTAGACCACAATCCAAGGATGCTCAGGTCCCTTACATAAAATGGCATAGTATTTGCATATAACTCACACAAATCCTCCAGCATACTTGAAATCATCTCTCGATTACTTATGATGTCCAGTGTAATATAAATGCTATATAAATAGTTGCCAGCACACAGTAAATTCAAGTTTTGCTTTTTGGATCTTTCTGGAATTTTTTTTCATGTGCTTTTGATCCAAGGTTGGTTGAATCCAAAGATGCAGAACCCACAGACATGAAGGGCCAACTGTACTGCAATGAATTTGATCCAATATGTTTAAAAATATCTTCCCTTGACAATTATGTTTCTTATTATGTAATTATGACTGATTCATTACTACACACTAATTTCTTTAAAATTTAATAATTTTAATAGAAACATGAACCATATATATGCACACTAATTTTAACCTTAGCTATAAAACATCCAAATCTACAGAAAATTCCGAGGTAACAAAATGCTATCATTTATAACTTTCATTCCTTTCTGCATTCAAATATTGCTTTATTGACTCATAAGAAGCATACAAGTACCCAAACAAGTTGAAATCCTAAAAAAGGTTGAAACAATAATCCATAAAATGGTGAGCTGGTAGTGATTAAAATTAATTGTTTAACGTTAAGCACTATTTTGTCAGGTAAAAACATTTAAAATTTATATGTATACTATATTGTTATTATTTATGTATTTTATATAAAAATAGAATACTGAAAAATAGAAATAGAATATAAAACACAAAATAGAACAAAGAAAATTCATCAAACAGAAGATAGGAAAGAAGAATCAAAAGCAAAAAACAAAGACAAAAAGCACCCCCAAAAAGTAACAAAATAAAACAAAAAACTAGTATTTATGAAGCACATAATAAGATGAAAAAGAAGAAATTAAAATGTTTCATAACCACAATGAGTATACGTGAAATAAACTCATCAGTTTAGATAAGACATAAACTTTTAAATGTATTAAAAATGACAGCTGCATACTGTTTAAAAAGAAACAACTAAAACATAGTAAGAGAGGAAGTATAAAAGAAAATAATGAAAAAGAAGAAATTAGGCAGATACTCAGAAAGGAAAATTAGTGTAATTATATGGACTTCAGAGAAAATACATTTTGTGACAAAAAGAAATATTAGAGGTAAAATGACTAATTACCTAGTGATAAACAGAACAATTCACTAGGAAGACATAATAATATTTCACCTGTATCTTCCCAGTAATATTGCTATAAAATACATTAAAAATCTTGAGTGAATTCTACAGAGAAATCAACAAAAAAAATTAACTTGGCAATTTTAACATAGATATCTTAATATTTGACAGGCAACAAAACAACAGTAGGATATGAAGGACTTAGAAAAGACAGAAAATAATACCTGATGAGTAAGTACAAGACGCTAGCCAGAACAATTAGTGAATTAATATTATCTCAAACACACACAGAACATCTATAAAAACTGATCACACATCTTAACAAACACCAAAGGAAAGATACACAAACCACATTTTAACAAAATAGAACAAAATAACAAAAATTTAAACCCAAATCCCCATATCATGGCTTGAAAATTTATAAATATACTTTTAAATAATTCATGGATCAAAAATGATATCATAAAGGTAATTAGTAAGGTAATATAGCTCTGAAATGATAGAGAACACTACATATGTCTTCTGGGATACCCCTACAGCAGTACTTGAAGGAACAGTCATAAGATTAAATGCATATATTAGAAAACAAAGTTTAAAAGAGAACAGACTAAACTTCTAATTTAAAATATTAGAATTTTAAAAAAATATTAATTTGAAATCATTCAAAGGAAAGAAATTATATTTGAACACAAATTAATGAAATACACAAATTAGTTGTAATAGAATAAACCAGGTGAAAGCTGATTACGTGAAAAGAAACTGAGAAAACAGAAGCTCCAAAAGTGAAGAGAACTGCTTTGCTCAGGTATGCATCTTAAGCAGGAGACAGCCAGAATAAAGTAGTAAACAACAATTAGAATTATACTCTTGCTTCCCTCCTGCCATTGCCTTGAGCCGAATAATGCCTGTTCTAAGAGCTGCAGTGACTCAGAGTTCTACTTCAGTATCCAAGAAGTACCTCAGGGTGCTACAGAGCACTGTGTATGCAGAAGGATGAAAAACAGAAGGGGAACTAACATGCCTTATGAAGTCTTTTATCCACAACTTCTTTTCCCCAAACCTCTAGACTGATAATCACGATCTAATGTTCCTAGCTTTTTGTGTGCCATGAACCCCTTTCATAGTCTGCTGAAACCTGTAAGTCTCATCAAAAAAATCAATGAACACAGCAAATAAAATATAGCATTACAAACAAAAGAAATTAAATTGAAATTCAACCATCAAAATGTTTTTAAAATTTATGATATAGTACTATGTGTGCTTTTAAAAAAATAAAGCATTAAATATGATAGCTATAAGGCTAGTAGTTACTGTAATTTCAAAATAATAATAAATAGAATATTTGAGATATCTCTAGCTGTAAGTGGCACAAAAACACTGATGAGAGCTGCCACTGAAAACATCTGTGATGTGTACTATGAGTATCACTCATTAAACAAAAGCTAAAATCCAGTTATATAATAGTGAAAATAAAAGATGTGATTTTGTGTCATACGTTCATGGGCCCCGATCAGATGTTTCCTCCTAATGTGGCTTCTCCTCAGGGTCAAAGAGTGAAGCCTTGACCTGAGGATTTACTCTGTAGAGCAAAACAGATTTTCAATGACTTTGAGTTCTTTGATCTCACTCTATTCTCCATGGTCACCCACAACCCCTCATTCTCTGGTTCCCTGGAAAGGCTCTCAGCTAAGCCCTCCCCATAGGGATCATCTATCTGACAGACTTGGCAATACTCCCAGAGAAAAGGGATGGGGGGAAGAGAGGAAGAAAAGGGTGACCTTTCCTGACCACTCTACCTAAAATAACCTCCAAGAGAAACATTAAAATCAACATTGCTCATTCAAAATACCAAAGGATTTAACAATTTTTAAAAATTGAAATTCCTATGTAATATTTTGAGGAAATAATAGAAAAATATTCCTATAATTTACTTAGAAAGGAAAACCTATACAAATATCCAGAAAAATTTTGATGAGGATGTGGTTAGGAAATAAAAGATTACCAAAACCAAAAGAGATAGATAGTTCCATCTGGGGGAAAAAAAAACAAACCAAAAACAAAAGCAAGTACATCAAAACATTTATATTGTGTGAAAATCAATAATTTCAAAAGTACTTTGGAAAGAAATGTGAGATTCTCCTCACACCCTATATAAAAGAGAAATTGAAGTATATTAAATTTAATTGTAAAAAATGAAAACATTAAAGCACTAGAAATGTATACAGATTAGAATAATCTGTGAGTGAGGAAGACGTTTCTATATGTGCCATCAGATTGAAAATAACATTTAAAGGGCTACTTGATTTGATTACGTACAAGGAAAACATCATCAAATGTTACCACAGACAAAACTGGAAGACTGATGACAATTTAGGGAGAGTGGAGACGGTCTGGAATCACTATGTGTAGTTTAATAAGAAACAGATAAACAATAAAAGACATTAACAACTCATAAAGGAAATTAAAAAAACTAACAAACATAAAAGTGTTTCATCTTATTAATGTCAGAGGTGAAAATTAAAGTATCAATGAAATGTAATTTTGTCACTTATCAAAGCACCAAAATTTTTTAAATGAAAATATTCATGCTAATTAGGGTGTCATAAGATCTGTACTTTCACACTCTGCTGGTGAGAACGTAAACTGGCATAATAATGTTCCTGGAGAGCAATTTGGGAGTGTCTTTCCAAGAGCTTTAAAAATCTTCATATATTTTAGCTGAGCAAATTCAACATCAAAGTAGGTACTTTTAAATTTTTTTCAAAATGCAAAACAATGATCATCACGTTATTATTGAAGATAATAAAATACCTGGATCCACAAAGTATCCAACAACAGAAGACTTACTTAATATATCATGCTACAGCCATATGAAAATGTTATATCCAAAAACATAGTTAATTAGAAGAATATGTAGGAATTCAAGAATACACATAGTCCTCATCAAATGTTAAACAAAATAGGCAAAAAATAAAAATTTATTTAAAATTTGATCCAAATTTTGTAAAATAAAAAAAATGAATATCTTACTAAGAACAAAACAGACCACACTGGTAACAGTTAGTAGCTCTGCATGACAGTTTATGTGTAACATTTAGCTTCTTTTTTAAGTTTTCCATGATGATTCATATTACGTTGTAGTTGGAAAAAAATTGATGTTATTTTTAAAACAGCAGTTACTACAAATATTTCTTTAGTTGTTACGAATCACTACTGCATTTTATCAATTCTGGAAAAAGTAAATTTTGTACATAAAGCCTCTCTAAAATAGGAAATATTTAGAGCATAATTATTGTATCATTGGGAGCATGTGTTTTAGAGCAAGAGTGTCTTGGTTTGAACATCAGCCTTCTATGCCTCAATTTCACCTGAAACATCAGAATACTACCACTAGACTAATAATAGTAACACTAATATCTATCTCAAGGTATGACTGTGAAGATTTCAATGAGTTCATATACGTGAAGTACTTAGAAGAGTACTTGATACAATAAATACAATATAAGGGCTTGTGTGTACATACACACACACACGCAAGCTTGTGCTCATGAAACACTAATTACTTAATACCCAACTGCTCTTATTTTACTTCTCTTGTGATTAACAAATGAACTAAAATGAACTAAACAGTTAGGAGTTTGTCCACAGTCTAGGTAGTTTCAAAGACTACAGTTACTAAATTCAAGTGACATTTATCGAAAGAGCTTAGAGACCTAGATAAGTGATTGACTAATTAAGTGGAATAATTAAAAAGCAAGAACTATCACCTAGCCAAATTATCCAGAGACTTCCTATTGATAAATTAGAAAATTTACTACATTTACTACCAATTTAATCAGACTAAAATCCTGTTGATGTCCTTGATTGGGTAATTATGTAATGAGACACGGAAAGTAACTGCCATAAATCTGTCTTAGTATCTATCCAGTCCCCACAGGTAACATCTTGGGCCTATTATTCTTATATTCTCCATTGGTGTATTCAAATCTGAGTGTATGTGTGCAGAGTATCACCAATATAACAGGTTCATTTTTAAAATATCTCAAAACTGTAGAAGGGAAAGTGAACTTTGGTTTATTTTACATTTTCTGTTCAGTGAAAGTTAGATATTAATTTCAAATGGAAACCCACTATTCATTTCTTTTCCAAGAAGCAAGTCATGCATTGTCTCCTATATCGCTTTAATGTCATTTATCTGATTCTGAGTATGCAAATCTATAATGCAATATCTAGATGTGGCCAGCCCTGGGATTCACATGCTTTGCACGTTTCATTTGTACAAATGGAAAAAAGAAAATACTAGAGGGTGAGAGAAAAAGAGTTGCCTAAATTCATACAAACAATATGTAACAGCACTCCAATCCCTCTGAACCAAATCTAGTAGCTTTTCAACTGTCTCATATAAAAAATACTCTATAATTTGTCCATCACTTTACATATCCTGGTCAGATTCCTTTCCAGTTCTCCCAATGACAGTTGCAAATATCCATCACTGTCTGCAAGTCTCCTACTTGATTCCAGTCCTTTTCATTTTCATAACCTTTCTTTCTACTTCACAAAAATAATTAAAATAAATATGATTGTGTGTTTACTCCCTCAGTCTTAAGACCTTTCTCAAATCATATCAATTTTTTTCTTTGCTGAGGACAGGTGGTATTTCTCCCCTGTCCCAGTCGATTTTGATAGCTCCTCCCCCATTGCGTTCCCATCCCCTGTGGTCTTGGCTGGGCTGCCAGCCATCTTCTCCACTCCCACTTTTATCTGTGATCTGAGGCAGGCACATGGCTAGGAAAGGTCAAGCAGAGAACTTCTCTATGGGTTGGGTTGATACACCAACATTGGGAGTAGAAGAGTCTTTTCCTTGAGTTTGCTAAAATGGGAAGAGTGCAATCGGGACCTCTCAGAGACCACCAAGCAAATGACACAGTGAAAGCCTGTGCACAGAACCAAGCCAGCACCATGAAGGACCATGCCTGTCACAGCTGCAATGACTTGGATCTCTGGATCTAGCTCTATGAAGCCAGTTCCTACCTTGAACCACACAAGTGTGAGAGCCAATAAATCCCCTTTTTCAGTTGTGGTATTTGGAGCTGGTATTTTAAAATGTGTATCAATTCCACCTCCTCCCACTTCCCTTTCCTCTCTGCCTCTCTCCTTTATTTTCTTACTTCCTTCATCCTCACTCTTATCCAAGGTTTCCCTCCATGACCTTAGGAAGTTTGCTTCACCATATCATTCCATCACAGCCTTCATCTTCTGTGTCTTCAAATCATGCCCTTCTATGAAGTATTTTTTCCATTGCAAATAAACACAAACATCTTTCACGGCATACCCTGCTCTCTTGACCTTTTCTTTCTACCTTCCTTCACAAGTAAGCTTCTTGACAGAACTGTCTATACTTGTTTCATCCACTTCCTCAACTGGTTTTAACCCCTTTTACTCTGTTGAAAAGCAATATGCAACAGTTAAAAATTACATACTGCTCTCCAAATCCAATGTTCACTCTCCTATCTCCAACACACGACATTGATTAGTAACCTCTTGAAACTTACTTTTCTTTGGCTTCCATGCTTCCATTCTCTTTGCTTTCCCTCTTTCATTAGTCAATATCAGGTTCCTAGAGTAGATTCAAGGAACACCTTAGTTCCTACCTCTTTTTCCAACTCATAATCAATCCATAATCAATACTTATAATAAGTGCTACCCTCTATATGCAAATAAACAAATTTTCTACCCCTTCCAGCATACTGAAATATTCTATTATAGTCTCTTTATCTGTGGTAAAACCCCATCCACTCACCCTCCACTAAGACATCAGAATGACTCTTTAAAACACAACTCTAATTTTTCACTCCACTTTGATGATGAATAAGGCACCAATTCTTTATTTTAGCACACAAGGACCTTTAGTCTTCAGGCCCTTCTTACTGCATCAGTTCCGTCTTCACAACCTATGCCAGCTACTTACACAGTTCCCTAATTGCTTCCTACATTCTCACGCCTCTAGGGACCTACCTGGTCTGTTTATTCCTCCTGGAACTCCCAATCCAATGTCAAACAGGCTCACATATACCAGAAACACCCCACAAATTTTTAGAGCAATTTTCAAAGAGTTGATAAATAGATTTATAATTATGTATGTGGTTATCTGACATGATTGTTTTAACTCCTAAAAGCTACAATATTAAGCTTATCCAAACCTTTCTTCCACATACAGTTTGAAAGAGTAAAAACCATTTTTATGTAGCTTATTATAAAATACTGACTTTTTCCTAATACCTTCCTGGAAACCTATCTTCAACTTGCAGCCTTACTACCATCTCTAGAGGACAAAGTCCCTGCTCAGGCTGCGCTCTGATGGTCAAAGGGAGACATCAGCTTGCTTCTGAGTTGAATTATGTCTTCCGGCCACATGGGGTTTTTGTTCTCTTCTTGGCCTTCTCCTTAGGTAATTCTCCAACTTATCTCACTCTACTCTCAAGTAATCAATATTTATGAGACACTGGAGGCAGAGAACTACAGTCATAAAATATCATAACACCGTGCCGACTTCACTAATTTCTCAGAGAAGAAAATGACTCCCTTCCTTCCTTTCATACCATTAGCTGGACTGGACATCAATTCTTTTAAAGCACAGTGCTTGTTTAGTTAATAAATGGACCCAATTAACTGATTTCTAACAACACTGAGCAGTTGGTCTCTTTTAGAAACTGTTCCAAATGCAAAGATTAAGGCATTTACATCACTTTCAAATTTTATAAGTCTTGCTCAGAGTAATGTGCTTAGTCAGAAAAGATGAAACATACATTTGAAGAATGATCAGCAATAATTGTTGTTCATTAAGTAAATCAATCATTCATTAATGCATTCTACGACTATTTGTTAAATCCTCACTATCTATCAATCATCATGTAAAGATATGGGGATTCAATGATGGATAAGATGTAGTACTCACTCGCCAAAAGTTTATTTTAATATGCAGTCAAACTTGTAAGCAAAAAATAGCATATAATATGAGATGTTCTGCTTTTGATCAGTTGCTTCTAATTCCTAACTTTTTTTGAAATTTGGCAATAAAAATAATGATAAACAGCTCTGCATATTTAAAGGCAGGTAAGAGAGTTGAGTAAGCAGATGCTAAGTAATAAATACATATGTACACACAGAGATTATGGTTATCTCATACAAGGCTATTTATTAATCAGAAAACTGAACAATTTATTTAAGAAAGAGTTTAAAGCATTATGCACATGTAACTTCTTACATATATAAATAGCATTGACTACACTAACAAAGTTATTGCAATAATATAACTTTTGCAACTATATTGCATTTTTCACAAATTTCAGTAATTACAGAGGTGTGACTTGAAAGTCTAAATTACTTAGTTTTCAAAAGTATCATTATTTTCTATTCATTTTTGGAAAATCTATTAGCCAGGGTATAACTTTATTTTAGTAAGTTTGATTCTGTACTTAAGATACTGTGAAAACTATTTTTAGATTACATATAATATAAAAATAACAGAAAAGACATTAACTTGTTCTGCATAACTTCTGCCATTTCATGAGGTCATACAATAAATACTATGTATATTTTATCTTTAAAGCAATCAAGGAAAATTGGGACAATCGGTATATATGTATGTGTGTGTGTGTGTGTGTGTGTGTGTGTGTGTGTGTACATATCTTTCTCTATTCATTTTGAAATTGGCCACTGGGTTAAAAGTAGGGATGGATTCCCCACTGTGGAAAATAAGCTTTGAAGTTCTATAAATGCTGATTTGCAGAAAAGATGTTTATAATGAATTCAACTTTATATACATACATATATATACATACACACACACACACTGATGTCCCAATTTTCTTTGGTTGTTTTTCCTTGGTTGCATATACATATACATATATACATCAAACTATGTCAGAATAACTTCTAAAATATGTGTAAGATGTTCTCATGTTTTTCTTGTTCTTACAAATAACTTAGAACATGTCATTCAAATGCTGTACATTTTTACGTGCAGGCATTTATATATATATACGTATGCATGTATATGTATCACCTATGTCTATATCTATATGAACATATCTGTATCTATGGATATACAGATTTTTTTAAGGAATAAATTGGAATAAATTTTTTAGGATGATGCAACATTCCACAGGATATATGGCATATTTCCTACGTACAAATTCCAGAAACAGTTCATTCAATCAGCTAGTGATCCAGGTCTATTTTGTTTGTTTTCAAGTGAAGAAAGGTAATTCGTTCATCAAGTACTAAAGATTCCATCTCATACTAGCTGAGGGTGGTTTTAAGACTTCCGAAGAAGACAACTAAACTTCAAAGAAAGAAAGTGATAGAGGAGGAGGAGAAAAAAATATACACAGGACTCTAAACTTCACTAGAGACCTGGCCGAGGTTCACAGTACATTTCACTTTCTTTACTTTGTTCTAGGTTTGAGGCTACCAGTGGCGCCCTTTCTGCTGCTACTAGAAGAAACTGTATAACGGAGAGGCAGCCCTGAGCCAGACTACCACAGAGACCACCATTCTTAACCCTCAGAGTTCTGCACCTCCTTAAAGGGAGCGCTGTGTGATCAGCCTGCCAGTATCACGGCAGCTGTTGCGCACACAGCAGGCGCGTCCCCTTGACCGGTAAAAAGATGCTGAGAAGCTGATTTAAGAATATTTCTTTGGGGACTGAAAAGGGAATGCTAACATTAAAGCAGACTAAGGATTACTGCCCAACACAGTAAGAAATCCAGTATTTTATTATATAACACTCCAATTTACAAACAGACCATTGAAAGTGGGGAAACTGAAGGGGAGGGGTGAGCGAGAGAGTTTTCTGGAAGAGACCTTGTTGTGTCCCTATCCGAGTGCAGCAGTACTCAAGGTTCAGACTCCTTAAGTGGCAATTATTTCACTAAAGCTTCCTCTTTGTAATTTTTGTCCTTCTGGAATTCAAGGTCTATACTCGAAGGTCAACGCAGAGAAAGTTGAATTCATTCTAAACATCTTTTCTGCAAATCAGCATTTATAGAATTCCAAAGCTCAATTTCCACAGCAGGGGATTCATCTCTGCTTTTAATCCAGTAGCCAATATTCAAAATGAACAAAGAAAACAATGTCTTCCTTGAAGTTTTGTTTCATTATTCTAGGAAGCCCAGGTACTCTTGCTGGGACAGTACAGATTCTCAATTTGCAGTAATCATCAGTACAGCTTTTCCGTATTTCTTTTACTTTGTAATAGCTTAAATTCACAAACATAGAGACAGCTTTTAAAGGTTTCACAGGTCGTAATATAAAGAAGGATAATAGATCATTCATGGATTTCTGTTGTGTGCTGACTCTGTGGATATCAGGGGTTTTGATGTCTCATTACATGAAAAATTTCTCAGACCACACACTTGAAAATAAGCTTTATACAGAATTGGGAGATTTACTTCCTCGGTATATCTGTCTTTCGTGAAATAAATACTGATCTCTGAGATACTATGTTCTTGATGGAATTTACAACCCAACACGGTTTAATTATTCATGATGAGAGACCCACCAAGCCAAAAGATTCCTGAGAGGACAGATAAAAACAACTCACAGTATTATCTGAGTCAGAAACTCTAGAGTTGAACAAAAATATCCTAACACTGTGTAAATAACAGGTTTTTTAAAGTTGATCATCGAAAAAAATGCTAAGAACAAGATACTGCAGGCACAGCAATTAAATCCTCTAAGAACCTGTGTCCTTGCGACACTTTTTTATATGTTCACATTCCAGGTAAGACTATTCCTTTACTGATAACAATAAAACAGCAAAATATTAATTTTTAGTCAAAATACTGAGAAGAGGATAATTTTAGTAAGTCCAAAGGGATTGGCAATATTAATAAATAACTTCTATCCAAGGTACAACACTAGATACTGGGAGTTCCTCAAGGTTAACTCAAATACAATTTGCTAAATGAAGCTAGTCTCTATTTTACCTGGTTAATAATTCCTAACCACAAGTTTTACTCTTGAAATATCCTTTCTAGGCAAGGAACATAATGTCCTGTATGGTTCACATATACACTTTCCAAATAGGTCAAGATTTAAGGAGGTAAAACAATAAAATCATTCCTAAGACATTACAAATAAGGGTAAAATAATAGAGAAGATAGGGGAGTTGTTTTTTTTTTTCTTTGTTGGAAAAAAAAGGGGGGAAAAAGGAAGAAGAAAAAAAAGAGACAATTTTAAGGTTTATGGTCAAATTTTTAGAGATACTACCACTGGGCACACTAAGAAGCTAAGCATTTTCAAATTTATCTTATATTGTAATGTAACCAGCATTCAATCTCTGTGTTTAGGGACTGAGAAAACAGTGTTCTTTATTTCAGATATAATTATATTTTATTAAGAGAAGGACTGCATGTTCCTCAAGTCACTAAATTCTATGATACCTCTATGGTTCTTCTAAATATTTTACTTCTCGTGAGTTTTATATTAACCTCAAACATTTCTGCATTAATAATCAGATGTGAATTTCTGAAAGCTGGAATTCATTACTTTCTTTCTTGGAATGTCAATACTGCTAAAATTTGCAAACCTGCCTGCTTCAGCAAAGTTCAGGTTCATGATCTGTAAGCAATCATAAACCTATCTATTTAGACAGGAAATTCTCCAGTGCACAGACACAAGTTGAAAAACATTCAATGTGTTTACTCTTAGCACTTAAAAAGCAGCATCAAAAACAATGCCATACAGTAGTACAAAATCATGTACACTGAAATTCTGCCTTTAATAAATTTTAAACACATTCTCTAAAATTTTCTGTTATGGGTTGATGATGCCCCTCCAAAATTTATATTTTGAAGTCCTAACCCCCAATATCTCATAACATGACCTCAATTGGAAATAGGGTCTTTGCAGACATAATTAAGATGAAGTCATGTTAGAGTAGGTTGGGCTTCTAATCCAATATGACTTGTGTCCTTATAAACGGGGGAGTTTTAAACACAGACACTCACACAAGGAAAATGCCATGTGAACATGAAGACAGAGATAGGGGTGATGCATTTATAAGCCTAGGAACACCAAAGATTGTCAGCAAAACACGAGAAACTGGATGAGAAGCATGATTCTTCCTCACAGCTCCCTGAAGGAATCAATCCTGCTGACACCTTGATTTCAGACTTCTGGGACTGTGAAACAATAAATTCCTGTTGTTTAAGCCACCTAGTTTGTCACAGCAGCCTGTCACAGCAGCACTAGTTAATACATCTATGATAAACTGTGACCTTAGTAATTGATTCTGAAGTACTATTGTCTTACTGTGAAGTTTTAACAGATGTGTTTCTTTGTAGTCTGTCTCCTTCACATTTCTGCCACCTGCACTACATGAGAGTCATTTCCCAGAAATTGCCTTTATTGCCTTGAGGTTGAGCTGGACCAACAGAAGTATCCCAAAGTGTAATGTCTTCCTTCAGTAAGTTGCTGAAATGACAAGGGCTTTTATTTATTTTTTTTTTCCTGGAGATGAGCTTATTCTTTCACTTGTTTGGTTTTTTTTTTCCTAGAAAAAAAATAGAAGTCTTATTTGCTCATTACAGATTACAAAAGCAGTTGTGAGCTAAAGACTCCCCAACGCAGACTTCACCTGTGTGTTAGGTTGTGTCACTTCAAGATGCTTCTTGTAATCTGCTCTGTCTGAAGAAGGGCAATACCTGTCAAATCGGCAGTATTTATCACCAAAGTCTACTGAAGGCTGGGTTGGAGGTATGAAGATGAATAAACAAAAGATTTAACCATTATGAAGTTCATAATCTTCCATGGGAGACTGATATATAAACAACTAATCAACATATGCTGAGTTGTGCTCTGCAAAATACCGTAGTTAACGTGTTACTGACTGCTTACTATTTTCCATACTGTTTTAGGTACTTAGGAACATGATCTCATTTAATTCTATTAACAGCTTTAGGAGGTGGGTACTATTATTATCACTTTAACAGGTAAACAGCAGGAGAAAAGACAAGGAAATTTACCAAAATCACATGGCTAAAAAGTGACAGAGCCAGGAATCAACCAAAGAAATCCATGCTCTTAGTCCCTATGCCATAAGTGCTATGTGTGTCAGGGGTGAGGGTGGGGAAAGAGGTCAGAGAAGCCATAACAAAATATGCATTTAAGCTGAGCCACCGATAAATTTGGCAAGGAGATAAAGAGATGGATGTATCTGAAAGTAGAAATTCCCAGACACAGGCAATCAGAAGCATTCAGTATGGGTGGATCTGATGAAAGATAAGGAAATAGTGGCAAAAGAGGTGGTCAGTAGGTTGAAGGCAGAGTGTGGAGTACACTAAATGCCCTACAAAGCGGTCTGCAGATTATAGCAGAAAAAGGAGTTCTCATTGGGTTTTGAGCATATGAGATACACAGCCATGTCTGTGCTTTAGATGCAGCCCTGGTAGCTTATGGAAGAGGGCAAGTCAGTTCTAAAGTTGCCAGACCACACAGGTGTCTGAGGGTCACCCTCAAAATGGTTCAGAAAATAATTACATCTATATACATAGATACAATTATATATAAGTAAATATATCTATATACTTAGTAAATATATCTATAATTACTATATCTATAAGTAAATATATATAATTAATATATAATTATATCTATATCTATAATTAATATATAATTATAATAATCATACATAAAGAGAGAGGCAAACGGGGTAAAATGTTAACAGCAGGTGAATCTGGATAAAGCATATAGAGTTGTCCTTTGTACTTTTATTTTGCAACTTTTCATAAATTTGAAATTATTTCTAAATAAAAGTTTTTAAAAGCACAGAAATCAGAATGGTGGTTGCCAGGGCCTGAGGGGGAGGGGAATGGGGAGAAATTGTTTCATAGGTAAGGGATTTTACTTTAGAGTAATGACAATGTTTTGGAACTAGATAGAGGTGGTGGTTGTGCAACATTGTAAATGTACTAAATGCCACTGGATTTTTTTTAACTTTAAAAATATATATATTTATACACACACACACACACACACATATATGCCAACAGTTTGAGGACTTAATTCTGCTTTACAGACATTCCCCAAATCCCAGTTTCAATCCAGCTACCCTAGGAATATTCTCTTGAATCTCTGAAGGTTACAAATACAAGTGCTACAAGCCAAGGAGAATTTTGAAATGACAGAGATATCGATCAGCCAACTAAATATACAAGAGCCTATGCAATGGGACTGCTTTCCCAGGGGCCATGAGAGACGAGGAGGCAACCATCACTGTAAGTGGGAGTCGGAGAGCTAATTAACAACACGGGAGGCTAGTGCTATGTTTCAGTGGCCTAACCATGGTCAAATGCCTAGTTGGAAATTGACAAAGTTGCTTTCTCTGGAGAGAGGTTTCAGTAACTATTTTAAAGGTTTGTTATTTACTGTAATGTCAAGAATAACTTATTGTAATTCTGTGTAAAATATATCCAAACCATCAGAAAATTATATGATTAAAATTAAATGCTTTACAAAAGTATAAACAGCATATTCTTTAATATAGTAGTATTGCTTTAAGTTTTGGTAACATTTTTATTTCTTCTAAATACTTGATCTCACCTAAGCGTAACAACCTTAATGGAGATAGTACAGATACTATAAAACATCTTCCAGATGAAGACTACACATCCAGTAGCTATGGAACCAGAGGTAGCTCTCTGTACCATACCCTAGTCATACACCAGATCAGGTCAGTTCCTAAGTTCCAGAATACATAGTGTATTTCCCTATTACACACAAACTTTTAATTCAGTTGCAGTGGATAAGTTTTAGTTATTTATTTAAAACAAGTTTTATTTCCAGTTTTTTCAACCATAAATGAAACTGCATTGATTGAACTCTCTCACTATAGGTGCACTACATAGTACAGTAACTATAGTTAACAATACTATATTGTATTCTTGAAAGTTGCTAAGAGAGTAAATTTTAAATTTTATCACCATACACACACTAATTATGTGAGGTGAAAAAAGTGTTAACTAACCTTATTATGGTTATCACTGTGCAATATATATGTGTATCAAATCATCATGCTGTACACCTTAAACTTACACAACATTAGGTGGCAATATACCCCAATAAAGCTAGAAAAATTAAAGAAAAAGGAGGATTCTGACACCCTAAGTGATGGTGGAGTCAATAGATGGAAGAAGCCTGGATCTCTGAATGACCATATGGCTCAGACTCCTCACTGACCCCTACTGAAAGGTGAATGAGAAACCAGTCTTTGTTGTGTGAACTCACAGCTGTGACCTATGTCGCTGTTTACTAAACAGTGGTTGTGATCCAGGGAATATACTGGGTGCTATCCCTGCCATTATCTCATTTATTGCACTTACATGAACGATGGTGAGTCTGAGTCATCATGACACGCAGCATGTGGTTGGAAAACAATGGCAAAAATGACAATACTTGCATACAACAAGAACACAAAGGGATGGGTACTCTCATACACTTCTTGTGGGAGTAATAATTTTTGTAATTTTTCTGAAGTCAAGGTTTAACCAAATTTTACCAAAATTTGACAAATTTCACTGAAAGTCTATAAAACAGTAACTTTATCTTTTGACCCATTAATCTACTTCCAGGAGTTACTATTAGGAATGTCAAAGATGTACACAGAGATATATAAAATTTTCCACTGCAGCACACTATAATTATGAAAAAATTAAAACAACCTAAATTACTAACAGTATGTATATATTTTAAGTAATTTTAGTATATCTGTTTGATGAAATATTATGTACCTCTTAAAGATCATGCATTCCAAGAATAGTTAAGAATGTGGTAAAATGCTTACAAATAAATTTATGTGACATATGCTAGATACAAAATATTTCAACTTGTTAAAATATGAATGCAACTAAGAAGATGGAAAGGAAATAAACCAACATGTTAATATTAATTATCCCTAGGTGATGGGATTAGAAATAGATTTTTATTTTATCCTCTATATGTCTCTATTTTAAAATGTTACATAATGATCATACATTATTTTTGAATCCACAGCATATGTTATTAAAATACAGAAGGCAAAGAATTTTCTAATCCATTTTTGAAGTTTCCCCATAAACTTGTTTAAAATTAAAAAGTGCTAGGGCTTAAATCTGTAAGTTCTATTTAATAGGAAAATTCACTTATGTGAAACAGCTCATTCCCTGATGATATTAGATAAGTGAGGTGTTATTACAGTATTTCGAAAAGTTGTCTACCATCTGTGAGTTTATTTTTTAATTGTCTGTTGTTTTTCACATCTAAATTTAAAATTGTTTTCACATATAAAGATCTATAACTTATGGTGCTTTTTTTGATAGCTTGCACGTCTCCTGGATTTGGTTCCACCAAAACTATTCAATGATAAACTCCCTCTGCATAATAACTGCAAAATATTTTCTAAATTGTACAGATGAATCAAGTAAAGGCAGAGGTATGTTAACATACCAAGAACACAAAGCAATACATGCCACCACCATGCTGGAGCAGGCTGTACTGGTTTATAGGAGGCCATTCTGCACATCTTTTCCAACTCATGTCAGTGGTATCATGTTGTAGTTAGAAACTGGCCCTCATGTAATATTTATACCTAGAAAGCCCTTAAATATTACATCAGGGCTTTTTTTTTTTTATCTTTTTTTTTTCCCAGTGAGCCAGTTTACCAGCACACCACTGCGTATACACAACATTATGGTTCTTGTAACGGTGCTTAATTAGCCCAGGGCCAGGAGATTGTTAAGTAGTCAAAAAAAATATCTAGCTTCACAGCGTAGAGATTTGGTGTTAAAACATTCACTGGTGTATTCCAAGCACCTAGAAGAGTGCCTATATACCATAGGCGCTCAGAGAGTATGTGTTTTATGTGTTTATCAGACAACCTAGAGATGAAGAAATTTTTCTCTTAAGTCGCCCAGGTGTCTAGACAGGACAAAACCTTGTCTAATCATAAAACTCCTAGATGAGAACATAGGCAAAACATTACCTGATATAAACCATGGCAATATTTTCTTAGGTCAGTGTCCCAAGGAAAAAGAAATAAAAGCAAAAATAAACAAATAGAACCTAATCAAACTTAGAAGCTTTTGCACAGCAAAGGAAATTATAAACAAAAGAAAAAGACAATCTACAGAATGGAAGAAAATATTTGCAAACGATGCTACTGACAAGAGCTTAATTTTTAAAATATACAGACAGTTCATACAACTCAATATCATGAAAACAAACAATCCAATCAAAAAAATGGGCAGAAGGCCTAAACAGATACTTCTCCAAAGAAGACATGCAGATGACCATCAGGCAGACGAAAACATGCTCAATATCACTAATTATTAGAGAAATGCAAATCAAACCACAATGCAGTATCACCTAACACTGGTCAGAATAACCATCATCAAAAAGTCTACAAATAATAAATGCTGGAGAGGGTGTGAAGAAAAGGAAATCCTCCCAAACTGTTGGTGGAAATGTAAACTGGTGCAGCCGCTATAGAAAACAGTATTTAGGCTTTTCAAACACTAAAAATAGAGCTACCATATGGCCTAGCAATTCCACTGCTGGGTATATATCTGAAGAAGATGAAAACATTAATTTGGAAAAATACATGCACCCCAATGTTCCTAGCAACAATACTCACAACTGTCAAGATATTGAAGCAACCCAAGTGTCCATCAACTAATAAATGGATAACAAACATGTGCACGGACTACTATTCAGCCATGACAAAGAATGAAATATTGCCATTTGCAGCAACATGGATGGACCTAGAGATGATCATACTAAGCGAAGTAAGTCAGGCAAAGACAAATACTATGCAATATCACTTACATGTAAAATTTTAAAAATAGTACAAATGAACTTATTTATAAAGCAGAAAAAGACTCACAGACATAGAAAACAAATTTATGATTACCAAAGAGGAAGAGAAGAGGAGGGGTAAATTAGGAGTATGGGATTCACAGATACACATTACCATATATAAAATAGATTAAAAAAACAAGGATTTACTGTATAGCACAGGGAACCGCATTCAGTATCTTGTAATAACCTATAATGGAAAAGAATCGGAAAATATGTTTATCAGACAACCTAGAGATGAAGGTTGCTATATCACTTTGCTGTATACTCTGCTGTACACCTGTAATTAACACAATATCACAAACCAAATATACTTCAATAAAAATTAATTTGTCTATTTATTTTCATCTCCTTATTTGTAACTGTTATCTTCCATTACTTCCTTAAACTATTATCTTAATTTTCCCCCTTAATGGAGGCACTGGGAATTGAACCCACGACCTGGTGCGCACTGAGCACGCGTTCTATCACTGAGCTATGCCCCCTACACTCTGTTATCTTATTTCTAGTCTCATGTTTACTGACACAAGTTCTAGCTTTCACACCAACAATTCACAAGCCCCAAATGACTTTCTCATTAACAAACACAATATTCTTTTCCTCTCTTAATTCCACCTCCTCTACAACATTTTATAGTGTTGATGGCATATTCTTTCCTGAAAATTCTTTATCACTAGAACTTTAAGGCACTTGTATATTGTAACTGCATGTTCTACCATATTTTACTTTGGTCATTTTTACCTTGTCCTTTTCTTCATCTTTTAGTCTAACATGGGATTTGTACAATGTTTAGCAGTCATCTCTTTAGGCTTATTTCTTTGTGATTTCCACTCTAAAGAAGTATGGTTTCATTTCTCACCTCTAAAACATTTATAAAACATTCACTTTTATAAATCCCCCCTTGTTCCTTCCCTAAGCTCAGTCAGAGATTTCTAACTGCCTACTTCGGCATTTCCATTTGAAAGTCTAGCCTTCACATCAAATTGGACTAAAACTAAATGTACTATCCTGTGTTTCTGTATGCTAGGTTGGGCTCTTTCTCTTTTCCCTGATGCCCTGGTACATCTCATTTACTAGGATCTTTCCCGACACAAAGTTTCTGTAAGGTTCCTACAAGATGAGTTAGTTTTCCTGCAGTGCTCCTTCCTCCAAGTTCTCAGGAGTGAGTAAAACCAATTATTCATTTTTTTTCCTTCAGCATTTAGTCTTCAAGGTTGGCTCAGTCTACAAAAGTCAGCATCCTCTGTGATGCTGTTTCAGTTCTCTGAGTTGCAGGACACTGCACCCTGCAAGCATGGCAGCAGGCCACTTAATTGAACAAAGCTTAATTGTGCACTGATAGCTTTGAAATTTTTAATTCCTCTGCAGAGAAACAACTAAGTATATTATCAGGAAATGGAATTATGAAGTGTTTCCAGATCAAGTTAAGCATCTACAGGTGAATTAATACAGAATTGAGCTTCAGAAGCTTACCTTAGGAAAAGCTGAATGAAGTGTGTTCATTCTTTGAAACGTATTGATTTGTAAAACCAGTATCCCACTGTCTAAGAAGGCAACCCAGAATTCAAAATAATTTTTAAAAAAAGTTGTAAAGATTAACGTATTATTTGAAGATTAACCTTTGTCATCAAGGTCTTCTGAATAATGTCGACATCTATACAATAATCATTTTGGTCCTTAACTCCTTCTGTATAGAATTTTAATTCATGCCATGGGAGGTGGTTTCAGGACTAATACGCATTTATGAAAGATAGTGTTAGGCGGTGAGAAATACTAGGGATTTGGGGTCAAGCTGTCGTCTGACTCTACCACTTAATTTCTGGAAGAATCTGGAGGATTCCTTAGTTTCTCTAAACTTCAGTTTACAATCTGTAAGACTGGAATAAGAAAGTTAATTTACAAAGTTCTTATGTGGATTAGAGATAATGTACAGAACATGCCTCTCTATAGTAGAAGTTCAGTAAATGATATTTATTATTATTTATGAAGCTAGAGAGTATAAGCTTCATAAGTAATAATAAAAAATGTCCCTTATCTTTTTAAATTTTTAACATTTTCTTTATGCATATGTTTTATTTATTTATTTGGTGGGGGAAGGTACTTAGGTTTGTTTGCTTGTTTGTTTTTAGAAGAGGTACTGGGGATTGAACCCAGGACTTCAAACATGCTATGCATGTGCTCTAACACTTGAGCTATACCCTGCCCCCCTGTCCCTTATCTCTTAATGCCCAAACAACAGTTCTCAAATTTCGGGTCTTCTGGACTTTTTTAGACTCTTAAAAATTATGAAGTACTCCAAAGAGTTTTTGTATATTTAATATAAACCTATGGATATTTACCATAATATAAATTAAATTTTGAAAAAACGCAAAATATATATTTACTGCTTCTTGTTTCAAAAACAATAATGAATGCATTACGTATCAATGTTAACAATGTATATTTTATGAAAGTAAAATATTGTCGAAATTAAAACTGTTCAGTGAGAAGTGAATCGTGGCATTAGTTTACACTTTTGCAAGTTTCTAATGCAGGAGTTATCATAAGACAGCTAGGTTGTCACATCTGCTTCTGCATTCAATTTGTTGGGATATGTTGTTTTGCTTGATGTATTAGAAGAACACCTGTCCACACACACATATGCAGTTGAAAGGATATCAGGAACTTTGAGGGATTCTCAGATTGCACTTTGAAAACAGCTTGCCTGAAGTTAGTCAACATAGTTTCTTGAAGGAAGTGAGTCATTAAGTCAATTCAATGATGATGAAGATGACAATGGTAATAATAATAACAACAACAATAATAAATGAACACTAAGAGGCAGAAAAGCTACAAAGAAACATGCTAGGCAATGTTAACACCTGTGGTGAAAGCTGAAATGTGTAACTGAATGTACCCAATGTAAAATACCGTGAGGGGAACAGGCCAGTAGGAGTCATAGATCTGTACTGAAGAGAACTAAGAAATGGAGATAAATTGGAGGGGTGGAAGGGTGGAGGAAACATGGGATGTGAAAACTTCTGAATGCAACTGGTAATAAGTATACTTGGATTTATATTCTGTATTGATTTGTTTTCAAACTGTTTTGGATGAATAATGTTCCACTGATGTTTTCGAACAAGATGATTCTTAAAAGTGAAAGGGGAGTTTTAATTACTTGGAATAGTTAATATCGATGCTTGGAGGTACATAGGGAGACACAGATCACTTGCAGAAATTTTAGCACTCCTCAAGGATCTTGAGCCCATAGTTTGAGAACAACAGGTTTCTGCACAGAGCTAGAATTGAGCAAAGAAAATATCCCAGAGAGATCAAACAAGGTGGAGATTGTGCCTGTCTTATCTAAAACAATTTGGCATCGCCAGAGTTATAAACAGTCTTCACAGAAGACGTGAGGGATGATGGTAGATGTATGGATGCAGGAAGCTGAGAAAAGATGGATTTTGGATTTTTATTAGAATAGCTAGTTAGAAGACCTATTGTTGGAGTTAAAATAAACCACAGGAGAAAAAAAAACATATTTTCTTGAATTTGCTTGGAAATACTAAGTCATCAACTCCTAAAAAAATCTGGAAAGGAAAAAATAATAAATGGCAATCACTGAAGTATAGGAAGGTATTAAAATGGTGAATAATAACCACTGCACACAAAATAATTTGAAACAGAAAGAAAATGACAGTATAGAGAGCAGTAGAAGGCTGTTGCCTTAATCTGGGAGTTCAGTAACAGGGCTAAAGGTTAAAGTCACCCTGAAGACATAATTATCTAAGCTGGAGACTGGCTATGGAAAGACAAAAAATAGGGGAGGAAGCAGTAGAGGCAGGAAGAGGGACTTGGCAATACGAATTTAGAAGTGACCTTCTAGTAACTTTTCTAACAGAGCCTCAGTTTGCACATCTACATAATGGTCAGGATAATAGAATCTTGAGCATTTGAGAATTAAATGATGTGGTCCATGTAAAACTCAGTGCAATGCCCAACGAATGCAAAAGCTCAAAAATAAAAATAGAAATAAATGAGGTGAGAAGAACAAGTGTACTCAGGAGTCTCTATTTTCCCAAGAGGACTGGGTAACCATATGGCTGGCTAGTGTATAAAATTCCCCAAGTGCTACTAAAAGCTCTAACTGAATTTGGTACTTTACCACCCTTTTAATTCAGAATCAAGGATTTCAGCCATGCATAGACAGTTCAATCTGTTTGATTGATTTCCTTACATCAAAGCTCATATAGGTTTTAATTGCTTGGAGTTGACTGGGAGATGTATCTGACTTGCTTGTAATGGACCTCTCTGGCACTCAATTATTTCTAGAGTAAATTCCTGTCTCTTCATACTCCTGTCTTTCTCTCTGATTGTCCTCATGTTTGATACTATCTAGATGTCTCTGCGGAAACAGCCTAAGTCCCTTTCAAACCCAACTGAGTAAGATTGCACAATGGACAGAACTGTGCTTTAGGTCTGGAAAGATAATTCCTAGATGGTTTCTTACATTGTGGGAACATCAGAGTCACCTGGGACCAAGGCCTATTCCCAAAGACAATTTATTCCTAAAAACCTCTCTTTTCTTGTCATATAGACACCAAAAAACTGATTATAACCAAATTAAAATGTCTTTATCCTTTGTAGATCCAACTTTTGTCTGGGCCAGGGAAACAGAAATTCCGCAATATAGACTACATCTAACTTCTGGCAAACAGTACAAATGCAAAGAAACCAATCAATTGCTGAACTCTACTGACTGGTATTTCTATCCTTACTAGTTCCCAAGAAAGATCAATAAAACATACCTTGAGTTCTTGAGCTCTGAGGTAATATTTGAGTCACAACATCCAACATTTTAATAGTTGAATCGTAGCTAGTTGAACTATTACAGGAGGAAAGAGTGCCAGTATTTGGGGGAAAAAAAAATAGTCAAGGTTTACAATTTTCTGGAAGCCATGCTGGTTGTCTTGGTTATGAAACATGTTGGCTTTTTAAATTTAATACTGTTTCTTTCTATCTTTTGGCCTGCTTTCAGCTACTCTAGAAGTATTTTACAAATAACTAAGAATACCTAGTTACACTATTGTAAGTCCAAAGGGACACATAAAAACTCCTACATGATTTAGAAAATTACATATTCCACCTCTGAAATTTGCCATCAACTCTTATTACCACAGTGTCTAGCCTACGTTCGTAGCTCTCTAAATAGGTGTTAATATGTTAATCAATAAATATTGATTTTTAAAATTGCTATGTAGGGTATATATCTAAGAATTCTCATTACAAAATATAATTTGGCATTGCCAGTTTTCATCCACATATGCTAGAAAAATAATTGCATCTCATATAATATTTTTATTTTAAATAAAAGCTAAAAAATTCCCAATAACCCTGGATAACAACTTTATAAATAAGGTCCCTGATTATAATTTCTTTTTTAAATAAGCTAAAGATCTGTATATGATACTCTTACAAAAAGTGCTATTACAGTGTTTAACTCCAAATTATTTAAGACTTACCTCTCACTCAAACCTATTATAAGGACTCTCTTGGAACAGGTCTGTTTATGGCTTAACATTATAGGATATAATTATCATAAATAAAGTTATGGTAATAGTTTTAATTTTTTTCTATAAGTGCAATCAGATATTAATTTCTTCAGATTATTTCAGTTATTAGGAAATAATGTGAGCACAGAAAAGTTTGCCATAATTTCTCATGATCTTATTTTCAACAAGAAATGAAATAATATCTCATTTATCTGGATGCCACCTCTTTTTCAATCTCTGCATACCTTAACAAACTTAAGAACCAGAAAATTAGCATGTAAGGCTTCTGAGTAACCAAAGAAATGTCACAGAGTTTGTGCATTGGTTACACGGGAATTGTTAGTCATTCTTGTCAAGCCTGTTTGCTATGATATTCACACACCCACATGCGTGTACACACACACTCACCTGAAAGGACTTGGGAATGTGTTCAATCCCCAGCAAAGTGGAAACAGAAAATCAGAATTGTGAGTGTAGCTAATTGACAAGACACGTTAAAATCCATCTATCCACCAATTAAACAACTGTATTTTAACTGAGGTAAGCAATGAGCTTACCTCATTAAGAATAAGATGTTGAACAAAACAGATAACCGCAATAAGATGAGTTTAGTCTAATAGACATTCGTTGGTAATCTAATCAATATAGAAACTGATGAGTGCAACAAAGGAAAAGTATAGGAAACTGTAAGACTGAAAGTGGAGGGCAGCACAAGGCAGGTCAGGTGGAGGGAATCAGGAAATACTTCCCTGATGAAGTGACTTTTGAACTGAAATTGGAAGACAGACAGGCATAAACTAGATAAAGGGATTGGGAGAACTCCAGGGGAAAAGCCTGAACAGCATGTAGGAAAGCCCTAAGGCACAGGGTCACGGTTCAAGTGTCTGAAAGGAGATCTGTGCAGCTGAAGGGCAGATACCATCGGGCGGTGTGCTCTCTGGCAGAGTTAGAATAGCAGGGGAATCTAGCCATAAAACACACATGAACTGGTAGGCTAGGGTAGGCATTTGGGTTTATCCTAAGAACAATGGGAAGCCACTGAGAAGACGCAGACAAATGAGAAAGAAATATAGAAGAGCATGATGTTTGTGAATTCAAAGGAAGAAGCTTTTTGCTTGGTTTTTTTTTTTTTTTTTCCAAAAAGGAGGGAGACCACATGAAGTAAAAACCAAAAACCACAATGGAGCTGCTATCACTAATCAATGTGAAAACTCTTTTGGAGAAGGATCTGTTGGAAGCAACACTGAAGTAATGTGGCAGAGAGCATTCTGCTGCCCACCCAGTGGTCATTGCCTCTTCTTTCTGTCTCCCACCACTGAGGCTAAAGATGCCTCCCTTGTAGCCAGAAAATGTATTCCAGTATTGGCCAGTGAAATCTAAGTGACCTCTGCTGGTGGCTTCTCGAAAGGTTTTTCTTCCATGAAATGTGAAACATTGAGATAGATAAAAACATGTCCTATGTGAGGACACTTCCTTACAACTGCTGCAGCTAGCTGCCTTGTAACCATGAGGGGAATGACAAGACCCTAGAGCATCAACACTGTTTGTTGAATTAAACATGCATAAAAATGTCTAAACATGGTTAGAAATCTCCTGACACAGAAACATAAATCCTCATTTTTAAGTCACTTTTAGCTGGGCATCTAGCAACTCACTTCCAAAAGAATCACAACTCAGTTTAAGTGGATTAAGAACTGTCTGGGTGATAAAGAATTGGAAAGAGAGAGTTTAGACTGCTCTTAGAAATGACTGAAATACTGAGGCGTGGTGAAGTTGCTGGATCTGGAGTTTGGGGAGAGATATGTGTTTTTTGGTTCTGTTTGCTTATTGTTTTTAAGAGACAAAAGATCTGAACATGCTTAAGGGATAATTGGAAGGATCGAACACAAAGGAGAAGACAAATGATACAGAGGAAAAAAGAATCAACTTTAGCAAAAGCTTCCTGAAACTGAAAGGAGATGGTATGTACAGCTCCACGGGACACCGGATATCACTCCTTTCCTAAAACATTTTCTTTTTTGGACATTCATGTCATAAACATTCCTGGTCTCCCTCCTACTTCACTGTCAGCTTATTCTCACTCTCCTATGCTGTCTGTACCTTTTTTAGATTTCTCAATATGAGGCAGAGCCAGGGGCTCAATCCTTAGTCCTCTTCTTTAACTGTACTTTTCACAGCTTTAAGTACCATCCATACGATGATGACTTTTAAATGTATATTTCAGGTCTTCATTCACCACTGACTGCTAGACTATCTCCCTAATATAGTATGTCTACTTGTTTGCCTCCGAGACATCTATTTTGATTCTGCAATTCCCACATTTCACTCCCTCCACTCTTGCCATTCCCCAGCTGCCCAAACACGAATGAAAAATACAGACAGTTCTTCTATTTCCAGGCTTTCATTCTTGGTAAATGCCAATCTCATCTACTTAGTTGCTTAAGCCAAAGACCTGGAATCATCCTTGATTCCTCTTTTTTCATCATCCCCAACTCTTCCCATATTCAATCAATCATAAAGCCTTATTGGCTTTACTTCCCATGTAACCGGATTCAGTCCACATATCTCTCATTACTTCCACATTAGTTCAAGCCACCATCATCTCTCACAAGACCGCTGTGACAACTTTCCTACCACTAGGTCTGCCTGCCCACAATTCAGTCTCCAGGTAGCATTCAAAGTTGTCTTTTATCCAGTCTCTTCAGCAAGTGGTGTTTGGGAAAGCTGGACGGCTGCATGTAAATCAGCGAAGTTAGAACACTCTTACAACATATGCAGAAATAAACTCAGAATGGCTTCAAGACTTAAACAGAAAAGACAAGACACTATAAACCTCCTGGAAGAAAACATAGGCAAAATATTCTCTGATAAATCTTAGCAATATTCTCCTAGGGCAGTCTACCCAGGCAATAGAAAAAAAAGCAAAAATAAACAAATGGGATCCAATTAAACTTATAAGCTTTTGCACAGCAAAGGAACCTATAAACAAAACAAATGACAACCTACGGAATGGGAGAAAATATCTGCAAATGATGCAACTGACAAAGGCTTAATTTCCAGAATATATAAACAGCTCACACAAATTAATAACAACAACAATAAACAAAAACAAAACAACACAATCTAAAAATGATAAGACCTAAACAAACAATTCTCCAATGAAGACATACAAATGGCCAATAGGCACATGATAAATGCTCAATATTGCTAATTATCAGAGAAATGTAAATCAAAACTATAATGAGGTCATCACCTCACACCAGTCAGAATGGCCATCATTCAAAAGTCCACGAACGATAAATGCTGGAGAGGGTGTGGAGAAGAGGGAGCCCTCCTACACTGCTGGTAGGAATGCAGTTTGGTGCAGCTGTTATGGAAAAAAGTATGGAGATTCCTCAAAAGATTAAAAATAGACTTCATATGATCCAGCAATCCCACTCACAATCCCACTCACTACACACACAATGCATAGAATATATCTGGAGGGAATTCTAACCTAAAAAGATACATGCACCCCAATGTTCACAGCAGCACTATTTACAATAGCCAAGACATGGAAACAACCTAAATGTCCATCGACAGATAACTGGATAAAGAAGTTGTGGTGTATGTGTGTGTGTGTGTATATATATATATATGTATATATACTACTCAGACATAAAAAATAAGATAATGTCATTTGCTGCAACATGGATGGAACTGGAGGTTGTCATTCTAAGTGAAGTAAGCCTGAAAGAGAAGGAAAACTACCATATGATATCACCTATATGTGGAATATTAAAAAAAGACACAAATGAATTTATTTATAAAACAGAAACAGAATCACAGATATAGAAAACAAACTTACGGTTACCAGTGGGGGAAGAGGGTGGGAGGGGATAAATTGGGAGTGCGAGATTTGCAGATACGAACTACTATATATAAAACAGACAAACAACAAGTTCATACTGTATAGCACAGGGAACTATATTCAATATCTTGTAGGTAACCTATAATGAAAAAGAATATGAAAAGGAAGATACATATATGTATGACTGAAATATTACTCTATACACCAGAAAACTGGCACAACATTGTAAACTGACTATACTTCAATTAAAAAAAAAATAAAATAAAATACCACAAAGTTGTCTTTTATCAATATAGACCAGATCAAGCCACTTCATCATTTAAAATCTCAGGGCCTTCCTATTACATTTAAAATAGAATTCAAACTCCTTCACATGACTTATAAGAACCTAGATAACCTGGCCCTGTCTGTCTCTTCAGTTGTGTCTCTCCCTCATTTATTTTATTCAAACCACACTCATCCCTCCACTTTGTGAACATAGCCTCCGTGAATACCAGCCTCTCCAAAATCTGCACAACCAATGCAGCAAGCCTACTTCAGAGCACTGACGCCTACTTCTCTCTCTTTCTGGTACTATTTCTCCTGATCTCTGAACAGCTTGACTTCTCAGCTCAAATATAGTTTATGACAATGACAATGATATCCCAATGTATATGCATATCAAATCATAAAAATAAAACAAATAACAAAATATGACAATTTTTAAATGGCATAAATTTAACTGGGTTTGAAGATTATAGGCACTTTCTATACATTTTTTGCAGATTTTCTAATTTAAAAAGTTGAAAAGTAAAACCTGAATTATTTCTTTAAAAAATAAAATTTGTCGATTTTAAAATGGCAAAATAATAATAATGATGGCAATGATGATGACAATGATGATGACAGCTGATTGTCTACTGTCTTCCCCAAATTATTCTCGACCCTTCTCTCCCTTGCTCTGTGTCTTATAAGGATGACCTCCAATGATGGCGCATCTAAACTCTCTTGTCCCTGAATTCTAGGTGGATGCCCTGATAGTGAACATTGCCGGGAGACTGAAGAGTAGGAAGAGAGAGATCAGGATATTACCATTTTCTTTTCAAGCCACTCTTCAAACAGTGGCTGAGCTTCTCCATCATGTCAGCTCTTGTTAGGGGGAAATTTCTACCATAGTTACTGCTCCTTCCTACAAGCTCTGGTAAATAACATCATTCCTTCTCTTTGTCCCTTTGGGCTTAAAGGGAATAATGGCTTCCCACCTGGGTGATATGCCATATCCTGCTAGTTCCCTTAGCTACGTCCATGCCTCTATAAATACCTACTTCATTAAACTCTCCTCAGTTGAACTCTTTTGAGTGCTAATTGATCTTTGACAGCTCCAATAGCTGTGATCATTGAACAGTTCCTATAATCCAGGCACTATTCTAAACTCATTGCATATATTTAATCTTCACAATAACCTTATTATAAAGGTCTTGTTAAGGCTCCAACTTTACAAATGAGGAAATTGAGGAACAGAGTTTAAGTAACTTGCTCAAGGTTTCCCAGCCAGTAAGTGGTGGAATTTGGATCTCAGTCTATATTCTTAACCACCACGCTATACTGCTTCCCAAGAAGCACCTTTCCTTGCCACTCTAGTAAGTGCTGCCTTCTCCCATACCTCCTCTATTGTTTTCCTAGAACTTACCACTTTTTAATTGTGATTTACATTTAATTTATATAGGAGTCTTCTCTCTGTCTCTACTATAGAATGATAACTCCATGAGACCAGGAGACTAGTTTAGCTTGTTCATATCTACACACACAATGCATAGAATAAAGTTTATATATTGTAAGTTTTCAACAAAAATATGAGTTTCATTTTAATGCAGCAGTAAGAAAATTTGAATGTGAATGCTGGCAAGAAAGTTGACAGGAATTTATATCTGATAGCTTTTATTTTCTTTGTAAAGCAGAAAGAGGGGTCATCTATTCACAGTAAGAGAGAGGAGGGATAGATCAAATGTCTGCTTAAGGTGGAAAAGCTCTGAAATCCTCATTGCACAGAGCAGGAGACCAGAGAAGGGCCACAGAATTGCTAAGGCTGTGCTGAGAGCTCAGCTAAGGTTGGTCACTGTGAATTTAAAGTGGCCCCAAATTCCTCTGTTTTCTGATCTCCTTCAACAGTGCTCAGCTGCCCTGGTGCAAACACAAAGAAAACAGACCCCAGCGGAATCAACCAAGGATGGAGAAGAAGGCTGCTGATCTACAAAAAGCACAATGGTTCCAAAGGCTTAGCAATCTGAAGCCATTTAGTGTATAAGAAAACTGTCCAACATACCTCAGCGGGATCTGAAAGCGTCAGTGTATTACTGCGGAGGGTAACAACTGAGCTCACTGCATGGGGAAGGCAACAAGCTCAAAACTGGAGTCAGTTCAGCCATTTACAAGCTGTGTGATCACGGGCAAAATACCTAATCTCTCCAAGTCTCAGGTTTTGCTTTTGTAATTTGAAACATGGATGTCTTCCCTGAAATGTTGTTTTGAGCCTGGGAACTAAGCTTTAATTAACCTGGAAATGCTATACATATGGAACAGATCATTCTACTATAATATCAAATAAAAGAAAAGGCGCTGATTAACAGAAAACCATGATGGTTCTTCACATGAGTAAGTTTTCTTTACATATTTCCTTATAATTTGCGTTTCTGAAGCAGTGGAACAAAACACAAAACCAAACATTTAAAAATTTTTAATAAACTATAAAATATAATATACACATGTATGTAAATAAATTCATTATCTCAGTATGATCCTGAAGCCTATGGTTGTGAATATCTAGCCTTTGAAGATTTTATAAGATATCATAAAAAATAAACCAATATGATCAGGGCATTTTCAAATATTAACCTTTTTGATCATTACCTGTTTTCTTCAAGGCAACTAAGTTGAAGAAAGTAAAATAAAGAAGAAATATTTCTGGGTTTTGATTTTATTTTTATATAATGAAAAGAGTCAGGGGCGGGCAGTTTTTAAAGATCAAAATCTACACATTTGTACATAAAGTAACAGTTGTTAATACCTAGATCATCAGTCAACTATGCAAAAGGTACCGTGTCAAGACTGGAAGAAGAGAATGGCAAAAATACAGGTGGAATAAATGTATCCTGAACTTGCATGAAATTACATCAGTGGCTCATTTGATTCAAGCAGAAGCCTAAGTTTTATCTTCCATTTTACGGGTATTAGAGTCTATCCATTCTGATGAGCAGCATTACCTGCTCTCCTTCTGCTACACAGAGAGGTAGCCATAGAAACCTATCAATGGTTGTACCTAGGCATACAACATACTATCAAATATGAAAGAGATTTCATAATAACCTTAAAAAAGCAGACACTGAACTTTCTGAAAAGATGTTTTAAGTCAGAGTTTTATGAACAGGCCTGTAATTTTGAATATCTATAATTTTTGTATGGTATTCTAGTAATGTTGCCAAGATCTGTTAAAAGATGCCCAGTATGGGCTACGTTTTTCAAACTGTATTTTTTGCAGATTTTTTTCAAGTTAAAATTATATATCAGTATCATCAAAAATAAAGTGGAACAAAAATTACGAGCATATAAATATCAAAGTGTCAATTCAATCGTTTACAGCTGATTAGCCACGAAAGTATGTTCACTGTCAGTTAAGTAAGTCAACATTTACAGAGTGACATGCTGTCAATGAGTAAGTACGAGTAGATGTAAATGATCTATAACAAAAGTGTGTTACCTTGAAGGAATTTGATCCCTTCTGGTGTTTTTATAGCATTACAATTTTCAGTACTTAATGGTTACAGGATTAATTGGATAAAAGTCTTTTTACTGAGAAAATACAATGAAATTGTTCTCTAGAAAAAATTCCCAGCTTAACATTAGTGTTTACAATTTTTTCCTCCTAAAGCAATGGAAATTCACAAACTGTCAGAAAAGTCCATATTGCTATAAGTTGAGAATTAGATATTCAAAGTCTAAGTCTTAAAGTAAATTTAAAAGATTTGCTATGGGGCAGCATATACCCAGGGGTTTCTATGTAGTCAACCAGGTGATCTACAGAGGCTCGAGGCCAAATCTCACCGATACTGCAAATAGAAACATATGTCATTTACTCCTTTCTCCCTTCTCATTAGAACAATCTGAAGGCAATAGAAATCGAAATTGGTACAGTTGTGTAAAACAGTATTGGAAGTAAGGTACATTTTTTTAAAAAAACAATAATTTAATCACAAAAGCTTCAATTTATCCTTTTATGAATACATGTTATCAAAGGGAAAAAATAAAAACAGGACATTCAATTTAAAATTTTGTGTTTCCCCTTTAAAATACATAACTAACTGCATCCCCTAGAAGGATTAGTGATGTAAATGCTTTATTACACCAACTAGCTTCAAACCACTCTGTCTTTCCTCTAAACTGGTTATACAGAGTTATAAAATTATATTTTGCTAATACTGAAGGTTGCTGGCTTAATTAAGCGTATATGCATATATACACACACACATATATAAAATCAGGCAGAGTATAAATTTTAAAAGATTTATAACTACTACTAAAAAGAGATAGGTTATTAATATTCTTAAATTCAAGAACCCTAGGTCTCATTGTCTCTCATAGTGCTTGTCATGAAATCTTCTAAAACTTTAATAAATCAAGTACATTTCAAAAAGAATGTAATTTAAGTTTTAATATAATCATGAAAATATATTCTACAGTTGTTTCAAGTCTAATGTAAAGATTCATTAATTACTGAACATATACAAGAAAACTCTCATGAAATTTAAACCCTTTAACACAGACATCTGTATACAGTCATTTATGGCGTAAAAAGCAAAGTTACAAAAATTAGTCTGTAGGAGTCTCTCCTTCCCTGGAGAATACTACACACTTTGCTTGTTACACATTATTTTTAGATGGATACAAGGGAAATGTGATCCTTGTATATGGATATCCTTTGTTAAAAGTAGGGACTAAACCAAGCTAATCCTAGAATGAAAATAATTGGAAAGAATTAGATGAAAAATAAAATTAGTATTTCAAAGGGGAAAAATAACCATTCAACCCATTTTAAATACAACTATAGTAACTCAATACTCTTCATACTTTGAAAAATCCTTTCTAGTTCTTTGTAGCATTACAGTTTTCAATATTTAATGATTTTAAAATCAAGAGCAAATTGACAATGTACTCAACATAAATCACTGCAAGAAGGAAACTAGGTGACAGAATTAGCTCCTAAATGTTGTTGGCATTTTTCCAACCTATAAGGACACTTTCTTTCCTCCGATTTTAAGCTAATTGCTATTTATACATATTTTTACATAATTTAAATGCAAGTGTCATGATTTTGAAGTTGAAAGGGCTAATACACACCTCAACTTTTTACAGTAAAATTTTCTATAATAAAAATAGGTTTATTTCAAAATACTAAAATTATATTAATGCAGAAGGCATCCAGGCATTTACATCAGGGCCTCGTGGTGGCTTAATAAATTTAACATACACGTCATATGCATTATTTTGCAGTTGCATGGAGAATGCTTTTAACAGTATAAAATAAACCTGAGCTTCTCCAAATATGTGGAACCAGCACATTTTTCCTTGTGTTCTCCATCCTGGTACACGTATTTCATGGGAATAGAAGAATAAAGCATTTACTAAACCTCCAGTAATTCCTTTGTATAGTTTCCTACTTATTTCTTATTTAACTCCCATCCATCCTTTCTATTAAATTCCACATGTTCTTAACCATTTCTTAATATAATCTTAACAGCCAACAGTGAGCCTCAGCAGGTCTGGAAATTCATTCTACAGGCTTTATTTAAATGCTTCCTAAACAGGTGTTAAAGAGAAAACTAAATAATGTAACGTGTGTTATGGGGGAATTTCTTTTTCCTTGTGCAAATAAACATTGTTGCCTAAGTATTCGACTCCAACAAGCTCCTTTCTTTCCAGGACTTCTCAGAGCTAACGTGTATCACTCACCTCCAACAAGAGAATGGGATATGCAACATTTCCTGAGCATCATTGATCAAGAAAATCTTAGAAAAATGAGTTTCTTTAAAAAAAAAAGGGTCTCTACTGAATGTAATTTGGGAAATGCTGGAAATTTTTTCCGATAAGTCTATTTTTGAAGAACTTCAGAAAAGAGAATTCTAAAAATGTCCACATAGAAACTGTTTTTTCACTTTTCTTACTAACATATATCACTGTTCCCTCTTCTTACATTCAAGGAAGAAAAAGGAACATTCAGTGCCCATTAATCCACCAAAGGCAATGGTACCTTCATCTTTCTCTCTACTGAATAATTCTAATTCCTTTAAGCCTTCTTCAGAGGTCCCATTTTAAAACTCCTGAGTCATTTTTAATGTTCCCTAAATCGTCTACAGTTTGTCCATGGCTTTCTTAAAAATGGTAACCCTAAACTTTGAAAATGAAATTATAAAAGTAAGCAAAAACTTTTCTCAGTGATTCCTAAGTATTAACAGATACCAGGATCATGTTCATTTCACAACATCATGTTAATTTTTTTAAGTGCTATATTATACACTGCATAGGGAAGGCTGCACACTGTATGTGTAATCCCAACACTAGTGGTATAGCCCAGAACCTAGGGAAATTTTTCTGAAGAAAGTTGGCAGGTCTCTTTCTTTTGGTTATCGCCTTCATTTCTGCCATTTTTTCTTTATATTATTTTAATAGGAAAGCTAATATGTATGTGATTCAGTTTTTCATCATCTTATTTAAATTCTGCTCCTGTTTTAACCAGGAAATTGAATTTCTATTATTGAAACTTTAACGTACAAAACATTCATGCATCCAGGATATAAGGTTTTCTCCACTGTCAAATGAACAGGGTTTTGGTCTGGAAACAGATTCCAAAGGAAGGGAAAAAAACACACTGTAAAAATTAAACTTATGTCAAAATAATCAGGTGATCAAAGGTGTATTCCTGTTTCCTTAAGAGAAAAATATATTCTTGAGCACTTGCTATAAATCCCAGGCTAATGAATCCTTGAGAAGTAACCTCTTTTTGTACTGTCTGCAGTGTTAAAAACAAAATTTAAAATACAAAACCCCATAATCTCTGGGAACTAGGTATCTGGGAGGTCACTTTAAGGGCTGCCATGCAGAAGGAAACAGACTGTTAAATTGAAAGTTGGTGTAAGAAAGAGTTGGTGGTGGAGATAATCGTGGCAGTAGCTGAAGGGTGACCGACAGTAGCAAAGGCAGACTCAAGAAGAGCAACGATGGAGGACCAAGGAGCAGCAGCATGACGGCACAAGTGTGTGTGGTGGGTTGTGGAGGGGAACGTGAAGGGCAGGGATTGGTGGCGGTAAAAGTAAAGGCATCCCCAGAGGCTACACCAAGAGTGATGGTGGTAGGAACAGCAATAGAGGAGACAAAGAGGGTAGCATGGTCTGCAGGTTAGGATTTAAAGAGAATCAAAAATGAGTAGACAAATGAGAAAAGAATAATTCCAAAAAGCCAAATAAAAAGTCAGATCAGACTAGGGAAAACCAACTACCAGCCTAGTACCAAGAGCACAACTGGGATCAGAAACCACATCATATCCACCAAGATTCAACAGACGGCAGTGCAGTGGCTGCACAAAAGGGTGCTAGATAACGTCTAAAGCATGTTTCATTACAGCTTCAACTGTGTTTTACCAGTGTTCCAGAAAAAGCCTAATCTTCCTTCATCCCACCTGGAAAGACTTCTGATCACAGTAGGCAGTGGGTCCTGGCAGCAGCAGTGAAGGTGAAAGCAGCAGTTACTGCCACAGGAGGGGCTGTGGCAGTGGGGGTTGGGGGTGGGTAACTCCAGGAGCTGAGGACCTGGTGGTAGTCTCCGAGAAAGCAGGTGCTGAGGAGCAGTAGGGGGCAAGAGTCAAGCTATTTCAAACATAAGCACTTTCTAGGTAGATTATATTCTGAGATTCTTCCTTAGGTTTCCCACCTTACTTCTATATCCAAGAATGGAATTTTGACCACCAAATGTGTCATACACTGCATCATATTTCTGGTACATGCTATGTGGATCATGCAGGAATCAGAATCGAACTCAGAGGATTTTAATAAAGGACAGCTTATAGAGGTGTGGACAGGGTAGAAGGAACCAAAAAGGAATGTTGCAGCACCCAGAGAATAGCAACTGAAGAAGTCACTTCCTGAAATGGAGCAAGAGGAATACATAGTGTCACTGGAGTACAGTTAGAGCTAGAGGGTGGAAAAAAGAAACTTGGTGTAGTCATGGAAGGATGCTAGAAATCATGGCCCAAAGAGGGAAAGACTGGGGAAAAAATAACCCAAACTTTCTCTCCTACTGCCCTCTATTCTCTTGCCATTGACTTGAATCTTGCATTTAAACAGGAACCTAGCTGTCCAGGGAGCCTGGCTAAATGCAGCTCAAAGAGGTCAAGGGCATCCTCCCAGGAAATAGAACAGGACAGAGACGGGCAGGACAGATCTGGGTGGGGTAGGGTCACAGAAGGATAATCACCAGTAGATATATTATAGCACTAAGAGGATGTGTAGTTAAACCATGCCAAGAAATCAACTCTCTTCAGCACAAATAGAGTCTTCCCCATTTGGCTTCCCTATTGCATGGGGTCCCCAAATTATGAGAGATGGTAGGAAATGAGCGAGTGGTAGGAAATTCAGAGTTATTAAAATATGTTCCAGAACTCCTAGGTGTGCCATGCATTACTTGCCAAAGAATGAGCCATTAACCAGACCAAATAGAAAATACGTGATGAGTAGCAGTTTTTTGTTTGTTTCTAAAGACTCTGAAATAATTTGAATATTGGGAAATATACTCTAGATGTTTCTTTATTAATGTCTCTGAATGGTGATAATGACAAATTGCTTTGCTTTTAATGTCAGTCATTTAAAACTGATTTCTTAATTTCTTAGCAAAGGCTATATAATAATAATTTCTTTTTGTTTAGAAAGTACCTAGTATTTCATAAGTTGATTTAAAAGGGAGTTTTAATCTTATTCAGAAATAAGAACAATGCTGCTAGTAATGGAGATCATACGTTGTTTGAGTTTGTCCTTGTCATTGTAAGTTAGTCTGTTTTGGAATAGAGTTACAAAAAAGCAGAGCAGCTGGGTACTAGGGTTTTTGTCTGACCCGAAGGCTATTATTTCCCCTTTGTAATATCCCTCCCTCATTAAAAATGTTAGCCTTCTTTCTTGACCAAATGCATGGCATAAACTATACTACATTTTTCCCTACAAATGACTTTCTTTTATTGAACTGATGCTTAAATATCACAAAATAATGTTCCAGTGAACAAGAGGGGTTTTTTTATTCATATCTATACTATTAAAAGAGGATCTAACTTTATAACATAAAACACCATACATTTAAAGTGAAAATAACAGCTTAAAAGGGTAAAGAAATCTTTAAAAATAAAATCAACTTTTCTACTGCAGATGATGGGGATAAAAGGAGGAAATGTGAGAAAAAGTGGCTAGACTCAAACCACAGTTAAAGGATTGTGCCTGTTTGTGAAAACCATACCATGTATTATATGAAGAAAAGTATTAAAATTATTCAACAACAACAAAAAAATCAATGGAATAAGAGAGGTAAGTCATCACTATGGTGGACAGTCAGGAAACGAAACTGCTGTTATCCGTGGGAGCCTTTGTTGCTGCTTTTCTAACACTTCAGTGGTTGAAAGGAAATCAAACTGTGAGAACTTACTGCCACTCCAGTGAGCCCTGGGGGATTTGTCTCAAATTTGGAACCTGAGTGGCCTTAAGCTTCACAGCTCTGGCCCTCAGAAGTGACAGAAAGCAAAGGGACCAACAGAGAAAGTAGAGCATTAGTTACACAGTACTGAACACTAACATATTTTAAATTGTTGGGCGAAAGTCAGACCACCTTTTCAGTTTTACATTAGACTAAATGACCAAGTAATTACCCTCAAAACATAGGCTATACTTAGGAAATTTCAAGCAATAGCCAATACTTTGTAGCTATTCACAGATAATTCTGAACTTAACTCTTGGCTGGAAGAAAGCTTCTGAAACACTGAAAACTGGATAAATAACTAAAGACTAGAGTCGCTTTGCAACTCCTTTTAGACTATTTCATGTTGTGTCATTTTTCTAAAAATCTAAAAAAAAGGATTGGAACATACAAGGAACTTAGTTAGCTCTTAGTCCCAGAGAGATGATGAACATCAACAGACTACTCTGAAAGAAGAGAGCAATGGACTCCAACTGCACAATACCCTCTGTTCTGTGAGTTTTGATATCCTCATTGGAAAAAAAAAAACTTCTGTTTGTCTCTACTTGGAACAAAAGTGTACTCGTTGAAACATTTATTTAAACACTGTCTCACTCTAAATCCGTGTTTCTTAGGTGAGGCCCACGGACCTGCAGTCAGCTGGACTGTTTGATTAAAATGCAAATCCCTAGCCCCAACACAGGTAATTCATATGCATGTTAAAACCTGGAAACTACTGCTGCAAAGAGCTCGTGTATTTATATCAGAACAAGACTATGAAAATCAGACTCGACTCTGCTGTGCTTTTGATACTTGTGGACGGTTTTACGAAATTAATGGAAACTTGAGGAAAGAATATTTTGAGTAATTCAAGTAAGTCTAAAATTGTCTGAGTCAATCATAATAAATAGTTTTAATTCATCAATTCCCCATCCCACCTGACCCCCACCTTCTGTTTAAGGATTTTGGATTTAGTAGATTCTAGAATTCTGTGTAATCATGGATTTTCTACCTCTACAGTCTGAGAGGAAAAAAAAATCTAAGCTTAAATATCTGATTCTTAAATATATTTAAAAGGCCCTCACTCTTAGTAATTGTATATCTGTTAATATGTTAATCAGAATATAAATTAGAAATCTATCTTAATACTAAAGCAATAAATTTTGTGGACACTTCCATTTAAATAACTTTTTTTCTACAAATACAAATTACACAACCTAAGCTAAGAGTTTTCCAACTGCAAAGAACTTCTATCTATTTAAGAAAACTTCTATTATGCATAAAATGATAAGAAATTTACGGTCTAGGAAAAGTCCGATTAAACACATATGAGGAAAGAGCAAAAAGATCACTATTTGAAGATAAAATTATGATTCCCAAATTGAAAATGATTAAATCTATATAGAAGAGCTTAAGAATATGATTGGTTATAAACACTCAGCATATAAATAAAACTTTCCTATATACAAAAAATTACACGAAAATAGAAAAAAGTGTTCACAATACAAACAAAAATATAAGATGGCTAGGAATCTAACAAAAAAAACTAACAACAAAGCATAAATTTTACTGAGGGACATAAAAAAACTGGTTATCTTCCCTCTGCTTATTTTTTCCTTACTAAACAATTAAATCAGAGTAATTGGGTAAAGCAAGGCCATGGATCCCCGACAGCCCAGAGCAAGGTGTCAGACCCTAGCAGGTTGAGGAGGGGTTTCACACAGGAGGCAACCCAGTGTGGGGAGTCAGAGCGTTCGCAGGATGAGGAGAGCATCCACAGAGGGGCAAGCCCAGACACAGGCTGTTAGTGCCCAGAGGAGATGAGGAGGGTCTGCAGAGAGCAGACCAACAAGGACTGTCAGAACCCAAGTGGGATGAGGAGGGCGTTGGTGCAGAAGAAGGAGCAGTGGCAGTGACGGGCAGTTGGTTTCATTCAGGAGAACTGATCAAATGAGTAATATCTTAAGAATTGGAAGCTGTGTTCCTCACTAATAGATAAGAAATTTGCAAATATGCAGAGGAACAAGGCCAGAATGAATTCCATGGTGTTTGATTAGAATTTGAAGTATTAATGTAAATTCATTGTTTTACATAGGTAGAAAGATACAGTATGTAAATGTTTGTGAATACATATTCCTCAGCTCAGTCTACAAAGAGGCTTCCGGAGGGGGTGACACTCCAATAGTAATACCTGGCACCCAGATCTTGACTTTTAAATATTATTTTCCTCTCAAAAGAAACTCACTCCTAGAAGATAACGTAAGAGAATATCTGGATGACTTCGGGTATAGTAATGACTTTTTAGATGCAACACCAGAAGTGTGATCCATGAAAAGAAATAACTGACAAGCTGGACGTCATTAACATTAAAAAACATCTGCTCTGTGAAAGACTGTAAAAGACAATGAGAAGACCAGGTACAGACTGAGAGAAAATATTTACAAAATATACATCTGATAAAGGACTGTGACCCAAAATATACAAAGAACCCTTAAAACTCAACAATAAGAAAACAAACCACCTAATTTAAAAATAGGCCAAAGACCTTAACAGACACCTCACCAAAGAAGACGAACGCAGGGAAAATAAACTCATGAAGAGATGTTCTGTATCATATGTCATCAGGGAAATATAAATTAAAACAACAATGGGATACCATGACGCACCTATTAGAGTGGCCACAATCAGAACACTGACAACACTAAATGCTACTGAGGATGCAGACCAACAGGAACTCTCATTCATTGCTGATGGGAATGCAAAATGATACAGCCACTCTGGAAGACAGTTTGGCAGCTTCTTACAAAACTAAACATACTCTTACCATTCTATCCAGCAATCACGCTCCTTGGTATTGATCCAAAGAAGTTGAAAACTTATGTTCACACAAAAACCTGCACACAGATGTTTATAGCAGCTTTATTCATACTTGCCAAAACTTGGAAGCAACCAAGATGCCCCTCAGTAGAAGAACAGATAAATAAACTGTGCCACATTTAGATAATGAAATGTTATTCAGCACTAAAAAGAAATGAGTCATCAAAACATAGGGAAATCTTAAATGCATATTACTAAGTGAAAAAAGCCATTCTGAAAATGCTACATACTGTATGATTTCAACTATATGACATTCTGGAAAAGGCAAAACTATGGAGACAGTAAAAAGACCAGTGTCTGTCACAAGTTAGCAGACAGGGAGGGATAAACAGGCAGTGCACAGAGGATTTTTAGGGCAGTAAAACTAGTCTGTATGGCACTACAATGGTAAATATGTCTCATTACACATTTGTCAAAACCTGTAGAATGTACAACCCCCAGAATTAATCCTAATGTAAATATGGACTTTAGGGAACAGTAATTTGTCATCGTAGGTTCCTTGATTTTAACAAACTTACCACTCTGGTGAGGTGGCTATACTGAGAGAGACTATATGTCTGTGGGGGTAAGGGGTATATGGGAAGTCTCTGTACCTTCCATTCAATTTTGTATTGAACCCAAAACTGCTCTAAAAATAAAAGTCTATTTTATTTCCAAAAATTCATGCAGAAGAAAATTAATTACCAAAACGGGAACAAAAATGTGTACAGATAATGATTTAATGAAAATTGTCACTAAGGATGCCATGAAGATGAGATCATTTATTTATATCATATATGATAAAGATTTTGTATATTATATCTATTTGCTAGATTTGATAAGAAAAGTAGCCTGACTAAAAACATATATTGACTCCCTACTGGCCCAAAACTACTATTTTCCCTAGAGAAACTAAATGAAGTGTAAATAACAACAACAACAAAAAGGAAATAGTACACCTTAGGGAAATGCCTGGTTTCAGGGCCGGACAAGGGAAACCACAATATGAGCCTGGAACATCTTACTGTGCTAGAAACTAAGGTATTTATTATTGGTTCAAGCAAGACAGAGGTAAGCCAAAAGGCCACAAGATCCACCCTGAAGTGCTCCCACTGGTCAAATATGGGGAAATTTGAGCATAAAAAGAAAAAATATGAGAGTAACTTACCATCACCCATTAAATAAAATTAAATATGAGTGCATCATAATAAAAATTAGTTGGTCAATTAATTAAAAGTTAGCTGGGAACAGGATATTTATGTAACGTTAAGACATCTCCTTCAAAACAATTATTCATTACAAAGGAGGAAAACATAACTTTACAGAGAGGAAGACTGGCAGATATCACTTTAATCAAGTGCCACCTGAGAGGATGCAATGAAGAAGAAGAACATAGGATTATTTCTGTAATATTCCACCCAAAGATGCATGCCCTAAAGCTAATCATGAGGAAACATCAAACTAACTGACTACCAAACCACTGCCCTATAATCCTTAAAAGTGTCAAGGTTATGAAGTCAAAGAAAGATTGAGAAACTGTATCAGACTGAATGAGGCTAAAGAGACATGGCAACTAAATACAAAACATGACTCTAAACGGGATCTTTTGTTATAAAGAACATTATTGGAACACTTGACAAAAACTAACAGGGTCTGAGAATTAGATGAAGTAATTTATCACTGTTAATTTCCTGACTTTGATGGCTGTATTGTGATTAGGAAGAAGAATGTCCTTATTCTTAGGAAATGCACACTAATGTATTTCAAGGGGAAATGGGCAACTTACTTTCTAATGGCTGAGGAGAAAAATAGGGGTTTGTTCTCTGCTTGCAATTTTTCTGTAAGTTTAAGCTTGTTTAAAAGTAAAAAGTGTATAAAAAATAATTTGAAAGAGTTAATGGTAGACTGGGTTTCCGATTCTGAAAATTCAATAATATAAAGATTATTTAAAATTTATTTGATTAATAAAATTCTATTAATGTTATTTTTAACCTAACAAAGATGCTACAATTCATTTGGAAGAAAGACTGGACGAGATATAAAGAAAATATTTTAAAAAGAAGAGGACTAAGAGACAGGGCTTGTATTATTTAATATTATAAATGTATTAGAAATATACAATAAATTAAGACAATGTAGCATTTTTCCAAATAAACAGATCACTAAAACTGAAGAAAAAGTTCAGAAGATGTATATACATGTAAGTACTTTGTACATAATAAAAAACATATTTCAAATTAGTACAGAAAGATGGGCTCTTCAATACTGCTATTTAGATCCTTATCTCATACTTCACAAAAAAGCAAGCTCTATATGAAGTAAAAATTTAATTGTAAAAACTCAAATCATAAAAGTATCCAAAGAATATATACGTTAATATGTATATAATTTTGTGTCACAGAATCTAAGCTTGATGTCAAAGAAAGAAACCATAAAGGCGATGAATATTTCCATCAACAGAATAAAAGGAAAACAGATTCGAAAAAGTGATAAATCTCAAAGATGGAATTCATTCAGCTAAAAAGTATATTTTAAGGTGTTTAAATAATTAGTGGTTGATTTTTCCAATTTAGGCAACGAGAAAGAAGATCACATCTATTGGATTGGCAAATGCCAAAAAGGATGTAATGTCCACTATTAAAGAGGGCACACTAAACCTTTGCCAGAGGGATTATATATGGCCACCACCACTAGGGAGAGCACGTTGGGAATATATATTAAAAAGAGTGAAAACCAAAAAATTCCAAAAAATTCCCCACCAAGAATTTACCCTAAGGAAATAATCAAACAACTGTACGATGCATACGTCATGCTTGTTGTTGATAAAAGGAAAAACAAAAAGAATAGAAACAATGAAAAGAATCAAGTAATTAGGTGTTATACATTATGCCATTAAATAACGAACTAATAATCATGTCACCTAATATTTCACATATAAATACAAGAAGTAAATGTATGACAGAGTATTAATGGGTCATTTTTGTATTTAAAACTCTGTGTGTGTCTGTGTGTGCTCACGTATGTATAGTATCTATACTCTTTAATTCTCAGAAGCAGAGAATTAAAGAGTAAAAGACAGAGAAATTGAATGGGTACAAGAAGTCACCTCGGGGGAGAGGGAGGCTATAGCTCAGTGGCAGAGTGTGTGCTTAGCATGCACAAGGTCCTGGGTTCAATCCCCAGTACCTCTATCAAAAAGCAAATAAATAAGCCTAATTACCTCTTCCTTGCTAGGAAAAAAAAAAAAAGAGAAAAAAAAAAAAAAAAAGAGGGGAGTCTTACGACAGAAACAGATTTTTTAAAAAAGTTATCTCAGGATGGTAGAATTCTATAGTTTTACTTTCTATCTGCACTATTTCTTTTCTAATATAAAATGAGCATGTGTTTCTTATTTAATAAAAATAACAAAAGCTATAAAAAGTTGTGAGGAAAACTTAACTAGAGAGTTAATAAGGAGGCAGAAAATTTATAAAAAAGTTTTAAAGAAGAAATAAATTTCTAAAGAATATAGTTAATTTAATTTTTCATGTTGTGCATTCTATTCATATCTTTATACAATATCTGCTATTAAGTTACAGAATTGTATAACTGATAGAGATCTGACATCCTATCTTTAAAATTGTAAATCATTGTTGCAAGCAATGTTATAAATTTTTTACATATCTGTGTAGTGTCGGACATAAAACCAAGCAACCTCAAATATTTAGCACTGGTATTTGAAACATATTTTCTGAGAAAGAATTTAAATCCACATAGTGACAGAATATGAATTATTAATTTTATAAAGAGAATGTTCCATTTAATTAGAAGTGCTTATACTTGATTCAAATAATTAAGTAAAATAGGAAAACATTCATTTTAAATGTAAATAGATTATTTGGAGAATGGAGTTGAAGTGTCATATCAAGAACTATTTTAAATAATTTTAATTAGTAAACTTTTAAATGATTGTCTAATTCTACAGTCTTAAAATGGAAAAATACCATTTTTCTAAAAAAAATCAGAAAAATTCTTTTAACTTATTTTCTACTGCTACAAATTTTCTTGGACTTAAAATTTTAAACAGGATTTTTAAATACAATTACATCAATGACATACAAATGCAATTTGTGCAGACACAAGGGACACCCTGTGACATGGAAGAATATGTCCAAATACAATACCTAATACAAAAAGGTAGATCATTTTCTATAAACAAACAAATAACACAAAGTACTAATTCCAAATAATAGATTCTCAAGGCCACCAGTTTGTGTTTATGAAAAGTTTTAACTTTAAAATTGGAAAAGTATGTATTGGTATTATTGGATTTCAGTTAAAACATACAGGTGAAATGCTACAGTTCAATCCATGGTAACAAAAGGATTTATCATATAAGAAATTCCAAAAACGTATCTGTAGACTTCAAAATAAACACTTGGGTTTTCTTATACATTAGATTCACTTCAACTATCTATTTTAAAGTGATGTAATTATGCTTGAACCATGCCAGCATCAATTTAATCATACTGAATTCGAAAGAATACAATTTTTATTTCCAAGTTTATCTCCCTATCTCTCATTTTCAATCTTGATTCCTACATGTTTTGGAATGACATCCAAGTAAGGAATCAACACGTCGTTTGGCATGTAAATTTTTGCATGGATTTACTGGGCAAAGTCTCAAGATTGTACTTGACAGGGGTCTGCTTTGTGATCAAAGACACTATTTTCTGAACTGAATCAGTCATTTAGAAACTGGGAAATCAAAAGAAATGTGAGTTAAAGAAAAAAAAAAAATCATGCTGCTCCTTGACGCCCTGTTTTTCATTTGGCCCTTCAATGCCATCTCTGAAGGTTGGGTTATCACTGAACAGAATGAAATCAACCCAGTGAGGTGTTATGTATTTACACAAACAATCTTATTTAATCCTCCTATGCCATGAAGAAAATACTGTTATTTCCATTTTACAGATGAAAAAAGAGACTCAGAGGGATAAGAGTCCTGTCTAAAGTTTTATAGTTCATGAATGGGGGGAGATGGAATGCATATCTTGGGCATTTATCTCTGCTTACTCATTTGGTGATCTAATCCAGTCTCATGGCTTAAATATCATCTGTATGCCAATAACTCCCAAATATATATGGACATAGGTAGATTATATAGATACATAGAGAGAGAGAGAAAGAGATAGAAATAGAGGTAGAAGTAGAGTCAAAGATAGAGACAAGGACAGAGAAGGGACAGGGACAGAGACAGAGAGATGTATCAAGCCTGAACCTCTTACTGGACTCCGGATTCTTTTGTCCAGCAGTCTAAAAGACACCTCTACTTGGATCCCTAAAAGATTACTCAAATTCAGTATGTCCAAAATTGAACTCTTGACATTCACTTCTTAAAACCTTCTCCACCCTCAGACTTCTCCACCACAGTTGATGGCAATTTCATCGTTCCATTTTCTCATGCCAAAAACTTTATAGAGTTATCCTGGACTCAACTCTTCTCTCAGAAACTACTTTCAATCCACAAACAAATTCTGCAGGCTCTGTTTTCAAAGAATTCCCAGAATCCAGCCATTTTTTTAAACCACCTCTATATCACCATTCTAGTAAAAGACAGTATCACTGTTTTCCTAGATTACTGCAGTACTGTTGTAACTGGTCTCCCAGCTTAACCACTTGCTTTCCCTATACTTTATCATCAACCCAACAAACAGAGCTATCCCTTTAAATTGTCAGATTACATCACTCTTCTGATCACAACCCTTCAATAAACTCATCTTAATCAGAGTAAAAGGCAAAGTCCTTTCAGCGGCTGGTAAGGCCCAACCTGCACAACTCCCCTTACTTCCGTGACTCCATCTCCCACCTCTTCTCTCTTACTCCCCTTTGGCAACTCCTGCCTTAATTGCTTCCTTGACCTTCATACCACGCATACTGTTGTTATCCCAAAAGCGGAAGGAAAAAGACCTCAGTTCTTGTCTTACCCAAAAGATAAGAATTCAGATGGGAGACGGTGTGTTGTGCAGTGAAAGATACAAAAGGATTTATTTAGGAAAGGAAAAGTACACCTCCAACAACGGGAGGCAGGCTGATCCAAGGGAGGGAAAGTGGCGGTCTTTATTTGTCCCTTCCTCTTATACTCTTGCTCAAAGCTGGTCTTTTGATTGATGGACAGCTCTTGCCCCTGGAATGCCTAATCATGTTTGTCTTCTTTGCACATGTCCTTAACCCATGATGCATACAGAAAAACCCATGGCTGCGGTTGGCCGGGGGGCGGGGCGGGGATTAAACCACAATGCAATGAGCCCTGGGTCATAGTCAGTTAGGTCCTTCTTGTGAGGTCCTTCTCACTGCTGCACAGATGCAGCTATCAGGTTCTAACAAGTTTCTTGCTGACACTCATTTAGAGGACGTAAAGCCCCTTTATGCTGGAGGTGGGCATAAAGCCATCTTCCAGACCATCCTCCCGCTCCTCTGCCTACCTGCCCAGTGCCCCCACTTACTTAACTACCTAACACTGTCACTGTCGGAATTTTGCACAGACTACTCTCTCCACCCAAAGAGCTCTTCCTTCTAGTCTTTTCCAGCTATCACCTTCTTAGAGAGACTTACTCTGACCATCTGATTCTGAACTGAAATGCTACCTTCCCTACTCAAAATTCCCCACATATTTTCTCTCCAAGGCATTTACCATCTTTGAACACACTATATAAATAACATTCATTTTGTGTATAGTCTGTTTCCCCTAAAGTTGGCTGTGAGCTCTCTGACCTCAGGGATTTCCTTTTGTTTAGTTCACTACTGTAGCCCAAGATCCTAGAACTGAGCCGAGCATCATAAATATCTTTGGCCGAATGAACAAATCAATCTAACTTTGATTCTAGTCGATTTTCACTATGAATTCTATCTAGTCACACTTCATCTCTCACTAAAGAGGGTTTTACCTTTAGTTTAAATATCTCTAGATTGATTACCACAAATTTCATAAACATCTGTTTGTTCAGTTGCAATGGAATTTTCATAAAATCATGCCATGGCTTAACCAGTCTGACTCATATGTGAAACTATGTTCATCTTCCACTGAATTTTTAATCAGCCATTTTTCCAGAGATTTCCATCTTGATGTCTAATTTCTTCATGTTATATTACTCCCAGAAAATAAGAATACATGACAAGAGAAATAAAATCAGCAAAAGGAAAATGATCAAGTATGAAAAATGGTAGAAAAAAAATAGTGGCATGAAGGATAAATGCAAAGACAAATCAGAAAAGTTATTTACAAAAGATCCTCAATAGAGATGTATGCCCATGACATGGAAATTAATGTTTCAATATCTGAATCATGAAAAAAAGTCTCTACAAAAGCTTAGACAATGAGAATAAAGATACAGGGTTGAAGTCACTGGAAATATTTAGCTTATCAAGCTGCTGGTGAAAGGTATTACAAACTTTCTGGGAAAGCACGTCAGTATCTGTCCAAAAAAAGCTGAGCTAAGAATGAAAGGAAATGAACCATTATTGAGCTCATCCTACATCAACATATCGGGCACTTAGCAACAAATTGATGCTCAAAGAGGTTAGTTAACTGGGATCATGGAATGGCCAGAAACAGAGAGTGGATTAGAAACCACTTCTATCTGATTCTAAAGCTCACTCGTGCAATTCAGAGTGAGCACTGGAATCAGCAAAAGTTTTTGGAGCCAAATGACACAGATCACTGGGAATTTTTTTTTTTTAAAGAGGACTGTCATACCATACTACCGACAGGTAAAAAAGTATCATGCCTTTGAATACTTTAAGACCTACTTCAAACCTCCATAACTGGTAAACTCCTATTCTTCTTTAGAGACTGAATTCAGGTGCCCCTCTCTGTCACGGCATCACTGACAACATTTACTATCCTGTCTATGCAAACCTACCAGCAGGTTGGGAAGAAGTCTTCGAGTAGCATGGCAACCAGCCACTGGGAGAGGCATCAGAGTGGTCCACCAATTTTTCAAACTTACACGAGAACCCAAAAGACTAAGCTCTCAATCTGCTTGATATTAGGAATACTGTGCTAAACGCCACATGCCCTCCTGTCTTACTCATTCAGACTGCTGTAACAAAGTATCACAGAACAGGTTGTTTATTGACGGAAATTTCTCATAGCCTGAAGGTTGGAAGTCTGAGCTCAGAGTGCCAGATTGGTTCAGTAAGGGCCCTCTTCTAGGTCACAGACTTCTCCTTGTATCCTCACAAGGCAAAAGTGGCAAGGGAGCTCTTCGGGGCCTCTTTCATAAAGGCACTAATACCAGTCGTGAGGGCTCCACCTTCGTGACAGTCACCTCCCAAATACCCCGCTATCTAATACCATCACACTGGGCACTGGGAGTTCAACATATGAATTTTGCGAAGACGCAAGCATTCTGACCACAGCACTTCCCTTTCTTGGAGTCTAGACAAAGTGAGGGAGACAGATGGTAATGGGCTGCAATAGCACAGAATGCTATTAGAGAGTGCAGCCTCGGGCGTGGAGCGGGGCAGGAAGGGAAGCAGGGGCAATAAAACGTACAATGTTAGGGCAGACATGATGATGGGGAAATCAGAAGCACGTGCCACAATACAGACAAAGAGTTAGCGTGAGTGAGGGAGTGCTGAGAGAAGGGAGCAGGACCTCAGTGTCTCAGATAAGGCTGAGAGGCCCATCCTCTGTCAAAGTATCCCTTAACAAGGCAGGTCTCCATTGCAGGTATCCAACTGATAAACAACAAAATAAGAATGGGAAGCCAAGCAGAAATCAAATTATCACTAACGCAGTGCATCCCCAAATTCCAGAACTTTTCAAGAACCTATTTTATGCCCTTGTGCTCTCAGGCAGCAAGGAAGTACCTTGCTATAGCGCTAACTATAGCTATTGCTCCACGACATAAGCTTTGGGGAAGAACTGCAGAGGCTAGAAATTAGGTGGGGCAAAAAGATAAGGGTAAAAAATGTTCTGCATTCATTATACCTCTAAGCATTTGTTTGCAAACCTGTCAGTCATAAGCAACCGTAAGAAAAAAAAAACTGACAACTTGACAAAAGATTATAAAATATTCAAAATATATAAATAATATTTATAATGGTTGTTGAAAGAAAATTATCTATGCTATTGATAAAGAAAAAAAAAGAGGATGGGAGGAATGTAGACAGGACCAAGTCAAGGGTGGAAAAGGAAAGAAAAGAAAAATAAAGGTGGATAATAGCAAAGAACAGAAAAATAGAAACAAAGAGAAGAAATAAACACCTCTGCCCTTCTCTTGTGTAAACATGTGTGAACCACTGGATTTTGCAGCCTCACAGCTCTAGTAAACAATGGGGCCATAGGACGGGGAAGGGGTGTTCTCAGGATCCCTTCATTGTGGCCAAACAAGTCTGTCCGTTCATCCTGATGTTCATTCACCCTCTTGATGATGATGTGACACAACAGACGACGGCTGAAGGATACAGCAGCCCACAAAGCCAGGTAGACGGGTGGGTAGATGGATGGACGGATGGACGGACGGACGGATGGATCGATCCCAATAATACAACACTAAATTCTGGGTCACCAAATTCCCCAAGTGAAAAAAAAAACGTACCTCCTGTACATCATTAGCCGTAATATATACAGATTTAAGCCCTTTGATACTTCAAACTACATAACCATATAAACTGATGTGAGTGTTACACAGAAACATAATGCTTGGGCTTCAAGATCTCTTTCTGTGAAGTTCATAGGTTTATCATTTCCAGGATAAATAAACTCAGCAGAGCCAACCACAGTAGTCACACCTAGTAACAGCTAATATTTATTTTAGTTATGCCCCCTTATTTGTCAGGCTCCGCACCAAGTGCTTTACATACATTCTTTCACCTTGAAATGCTCCAAAGCTAGAGCTATCCTTATCTTTCTCTATAAATAGTGAAACTGAGGCATAAGGAGGCTAAGTAACTTGATGGTAGAGCTGAAATGTGTGAATTTCTCTGACCATGAGGCCTCTGCTTTGAATCACTCCACTGCCTGACTCCACTAAAGGATGCTGCCTTCTGCTCTGCTATACTCAACAGTATCCTATATTCATATAGAGCTTAATAGTGTATAAAATGCCTTTTCAGATCTTGACTCATGTGATCCTTACAACTATTCTGTAAAACAGGCAAGGATATGGCGTCTTTTCCATTTGATGGGTAAAAACATTGAGACTCAGCCAGGTTAAGCAGCTTCCCACCAAAGTTAGAACTTACATATGTCTATCATCCAACTTTAAGTCCAGTGCACTGCCCACTGCATCAAGCTCTTTTTCATCCTACTGCTTCTAGGAACAAGCAAAACTTGTCCTCATCCTGTTAAACTACTTGTCAAGGACTAAAAAAATAAATTAAATAAGGATCAGAGAAAGAGATATAATGCCTGTCAATTGCCTTAAATTATTGCCCCCTCCCAACCCCTGCTATCTCCTTAGATTTAAATAGAAATCCCTATGTACTAGGGAGCAGTAAATTTGCCTATTTTGCACCTGACAAGAGGTTCTGCTGAAAGCATTACTTGAAGGTCCAGAATTTAACTATACACCATTGAGTTACTATAATTATTTGAAGGAATGGTAAATCTAAGTATTTGAAATCACCCTTTAACCACAATTAGCTTGAAGAACCAATGTGATTTCCAAGATGCTCCAAGTATTCTGACTTTGATAAACACTGAACCAAAGACCAAGAAAAAGTCCTGTTCACTTTGCAGTTTCCTCCTTCAGTCCCCCTTGTCTCCTGCATCTCACTGTGAGTTATTTCAGTGTATTTGTTTAGGGGTTCCAGGTGGACTTTTTTGATGGAGCTTTTCATATGTGGATGTCTTAGGGCCTCTCCACCGTTAATTCCCAGAATCCTTTCCCAAGTCGGATTTCCTATTTCCTACCGTTTATCTTTTTTAGACCCTACATTTTCAGCCTTCTCAACATCACTCACTCCACCCCTTGTGGTCCTGCTCCAACATATCTGACTTCAAAGTGAGACACTGCTCCCCAAATCCCCCTTCCTTGCTCTCCCCAAAGACATAAGTGTGCAGCTCCTTTTCCTTTCAAGAGCTTAACTGCTAATCACAGAGGGAAACAAATAGGGGAAGATAGAAATAACCATGGAGAATACAATACACAATGTCGTTCTAATTTTTTATCTAAAGCTCCTGATTTCCCTCTGAGGTGACAAACCAAAGCCTCCGTGTGCCCTCGTCTAAACAAAGTATAACTGTAATGTTGGGAAGATTAAAAGAAAAGCAAAAACAAAAAACAAAAACGCTGATCCCTTAAGTCCTTTGGTATCCTAGCTGCCTGAAGATTGCTCCTTCTCCAGTCTAATTCAAATACAACCATTTAATCATTTCTGAGCAGGGACTGGGTCTTCTACTCACCCTGCCCTCTGACCTTGCCCAGTTTTTTGCATGCTATTGACAAGAGTCTACTTACAGACTGAATGTTTGTGTCCCTCCCAAATGCATATGTTGAAACCTAATCACCAAAGTGATGATATCTAGAGATGGAACCTCTGAGAGGTGATTAGGTCATGAGAGTGGAGCCCGCAGGAATGAAATTAGTTAAAAGACCCCACGAGACAGCTGTCTATGAACCAGGAAGCCCTTACCAGACACCGAATCTTCTGGTGCCTTGTTCTTGGCCTTCCCAGTCTCCAGAAGTATGGGAAAAACTTTTCTGTTGTTTGACCTACCCAGTCTATGGTATTTCTGTGACAGCAGCCCGGAGAGAATGGGACAAGGACTATATAATAAACATCATGCTTTCTCACACTGAAATCAATACTCAGGCACTCCTCTCCCTTTCTCTTAAGCCAGTGGTACAGCTACCACAGTGCTGCCTGACACAGCTCAGGGACAACAAGGTGTGAGGACGGCCATTTCAGGTCCTACATGCCCCTTTCTCTGGGCTTCCTGTTCTGATATATCCCAGTGGAACCTGAGTACAAAAATGCCACTGAGGCACTCTGCAGCACCCTCTCTGTGTAAAGCTCACACCAAACACCCTGCCTTCGATGGCCTCCTGCCACCGCGGCTTTCTCCCTCATCCTCTCCCCAGGGAGAAGAGATCTCTTTCTACCTTCTTGTCCATGGAGTGAGCAGCTCATCTGATAGCTTTAGATCCAGGGCTTCCCACCTGACCCAAGGCCTCAGCCCAGAACTTCTCTAGACGTCTGGGGGCCAAGGCTCCTTGAGGAAGTACTAATGGATACCGGCCAGACTTCTGACAGTTCCAAAATTTCTGTAGACCCTTTCTTCAGTAATGGTCTCTCTTTCAAATCTGGGAAGTACTATTTTAAAAATGAAATATGACATAGACAGATGCATGGATGGATAGATAGGTAGATAAAACAACCAAAAAATAAACAAAACAAGCTTCTTTGTAGCAGAGGCAAATTTGTACAACTAAAGTCCCACAGGCAGAAGAATATTTGATCAGTTCATATTAAATGCCGCCAACTACCCTCCCCCAACCACTTCCCTCACAAATAGACTAAATACGAGCAATTTATCAGGAGGGCAGTTTGGCTAGGGCGGCAATGCAGGAAGAGAATGAAAGTCCACTACAGAGAACAAAGGGTAAGTACTGCCAGGGAGTCGAGTGCAACTAACCTTCACTCTCATTTTCCCTTTTCAGTCTGTAGCACTAACCACAAACAATCAAGTACTGTCTTGAAGAGAATGACTGTTACCTGGAAAGGAACCTAAGAAAGCACTCATCGCCAGCATTATGCGCTGCCGACTTTATTGTAATCAGGTCAAGAAAGTGCCATTACATGAGCCAGTGGAGGTCACTTTGTTTGATAGAATCATTCTTTCTTGTGACTGTGTATAATGAGATTTACCTGATGCTGTCAAAGCTGGGGGAGGGGCTGAGAAGGGGGATCTGAGGAGTATTAAGAATAAAGTCCTTTTGTTGAAAGAACTGAAGCAATTCTCCCTTCCCAATGTTTTTATGAATTGGGATAGAATTGGCAAAGATAGAACAACAGAAGACCTAGAAAACTCCCCTCCAAGAGCAGACAGTTGGAATCAATACATTTTCCTGAAATATTTTGTCAGAGTGGTATTTAAGACACTATCCTCAAGACTGTATGCATTTGACTATTTCTTCATAAAAAAGGTCAGTGTGCTAATAAAGTTACGTGGCTTCTGTTTTTCTTTCCGTGTACTGATCTTCTCTTCCCCACCATGACACTCAAAGACAAGCTTACCTGATGTCCTCAAAGCAACACTGTTCCTACTGTTCTGCAACAAAATCACTAGCGCAAATACATGTGTGCATGTGTTTGTGTGTGTTTGAGTGTGTGTGTGTGACAGAGAGAGAGAAAGAGGGTGTGGGGATGCCTTTGAGCACTGGCATGTGCATCTAGACTTTTATTCTTCATCTTTATTTTTGGTAGCATCATTTACATTACAAAAACAGTAAACTGGAGTAAGTTTCAAACATACAAACTTGCTAATAGTTTTCTGCAAGGGGACAATGGCAGGATCAGAGAGAACACCTCTTGCTCCAAATACAATTTAACATTTTGAAATATGATTTACTTTCTGGACCGCAGCCAGGCAATTACCATTGGCAAATATTTCAAGTGGGAGAAATGAAGTGTTTGCTACTAGTCCCATAATTTGGAATTGCTGCTAACAGATTTTACATATCATCAACTTTTCTGCCAGTCTTTTTTAGAAAATACAATAAAATCTTAATATGTCTGCATTTCAAGCCTTAGTGTCAGCTTTGTTGATGCTTGAGACAAAACTGTGTAAGTGGCTCCCTCTGGTGCTGCTACTAGTATTTGTCTTTTCATTCACAGCCATGGATGTAAACCAGATTAGCTGCTGGGAAAGGTAAGCCATAGCCCCGAAGGCCTGCATTATTAGGAATGTCTCAGGACACAATTCCACTTGGAGTAAAATTAGATGAAGGGTGGTATCTCTTATGATAAGGGAATAGACACAATTTCTTCCTTTGCCTTTTTTCTTTCACTTCATATACACCAAAGGGAACTGCAAAAGGTTTAAAAAAAAAAAAAATTCATGTTCACTAAACTCCGGACAGAGTCCCCCATTCTTGTTGCTAAAAATGCTCATGTCCCAAAAAACTACTGAAGTACATCTAATGGACCTCCACTCAGCCATTGGTCTCCAGCCCTGGACTCCACTTTGATCTGTGGCCTCCACAGTAGTAATCAGAGCAAACACGGGAGTCATAAATAGTCTGTTGCAAGAGGCAACTGAAGACTCCAGAAGAGCATCTTTGAATGGCAGCAGGGAGGAAGCTGGCAAAATCTCCTTCCATGGCTGAGATCCAGAGTTGTCTCCAACAACTGCTCTCTCAACAGAATTCCTACCCACAGACAGCCAATGCTTGAAATCTAGGCTCCTAGGTCAGGCCCCACAGTGTTAAGCCACAGTGATGAGTCTAAAGCAACCTGCAATCTGCGGGCTCGCCGGTGTTGATCTCGCTCTCCTTTCTCTCCAAGAGGTAGCACATCCTCCTTGATATGTTTCTCTAAAGCACAGCATAGATAGCTTCCACCACCAGCCCGAATGTGAATGCATTATCACTCTGTACACTGAGGAAACAAGTGACCATATGTAGCCTATGCCAGCGGAGCTGTAACTGTGAAGAACAATGGCTCTGAGTCAACAACAGAATTAAACTACTCCCTCTTGTGAAGCTCTTCTGAATATTTTAAGTGTTGCCTTGAAAGTGTGGGATTATGTGCAAGCATAAACATTAGCTTAATGCAATTTTTTGGTACAGAATATGCCAGAGTTTAAAAATCAGAACTGAAACGCAGAAAATAACTTTGGGATAAATTTAATTTTTTTTCATGTGTGATTAAAACATGATTGAAGAGGCATACTTTATGTATAATTAAAGTTGCTTTGTAATTAAGAGATTTAAGCATGTATAGAAAATGATATAGCTTAGTTTGGAGATCTTACAAAGGCGCCTATTAAACACTCACTCCCTAGCAAGCCTATGACTCAAATGTTTTCACATTCTAATGCTGATAGAGTCCCTGAATTCTTTTAAAGCTGCCAATTTCACCAATTCTAAATGGCTTATCCTTTCTTCCATGTGCTTGTAAAATAAAAACAGCCCTATCTTCCTTGCCTTAGCCAAAACAATGATGTAGAACACTCTGCAGTTTCATTTCAAAGGCTCCGGGGCAAAAAGAAAGACCCCCAAGGTCTCTGAGACAGGATCTGACTTCTCTTTGCCTTCTTCACTGTGCCCAGCATTGCACCTGACCTACTACATAAAAAAAAGTGTGACAAAATGGCTATTATTGAGTCAGCAGAGAATGTGGTTGTGTGTACTTGTAGAGGGTTATCATGGTAATAAGAACACTTTGGGACTTTTTTTTTTTTAATGTACCAGTCAAATGTGCTATATAATTTCATTTAATCCCACAACAGCCATATGAATTTGACAATATCAACCCTTCTGGACATACACATTAAATCAAAGAAAGGTTGAAGACAACACAGAATCACACATTTTAGTACAATCTTAGCAACAGAATCACTTTGTGGCTAAAGAGTGAGGCAGAATAAGTTTATTTTCCTCAGTCTTGTCCATTTTTTCAGCCTCCTTCCCATGCCCCAGCTCCTCAACACCCCCACCCTCTCGAAGTATTGCCTCTTGGCCTCTCTCGAGCGCCCTAAATCATTCTCCTGGTAAGCACCTGGCAGGAACACAGTGGCTTCATCTCACTGGCCATGGTCTTGGTTTAAACTGATCTTCCTGGGCTTCCTCATCAATATCTGTCTATTTTTTATTTTCTCCATTTTAGCCAGTATCACATACGGCAGCGGGTAAGGGGAATTCAGGCAAACATATCTGTACTAGTTCATAGTTAGGAGGTTTTGCAACAGTCCCATGGTACAATGGAAAACTTTAATTTGGGTTTTGGTTTTAGATACAGACAGGGAACCATGGAAGAGGTCACAGGGGTCAGGAGCCATGGGTCATGGGTATGGTGAGGGAGAAATAACCTTCCTGAGGAGAAGAAAAACATATATAGACAGACAGATGGATGCTGGATTAATTTCTTGTTAAAATACACAATTAATTTTGTGTTAATCCAGCAATCCTGGAGGCCAGGAACACATTTCCTAGTGTCTCCCTTCTTTCTCATCAAACGATTATATGGAATATGAATAATCTTTCTAAGAAAAGTACTTGTTTCTTATACTTTCTGATATCAGGCATTCATCTACAATTTTCAATTAAATCAGACAGGCAGATAGGGAGATAAGAGACACACACACATATTACAGTTTTGCAAGCTTGGGTGGAGCAGGAGATTTAAAGGATAATGCAAACTTAAAGACGCTCTTTATATTCTCTACATCTCCCTGATACAGATATCCTTCATTCCAGTGACTGGGCCTTCTTTCTGCCCTACACCAGCATCACTTCACTCTCTTGTTCTTTACAGGTTTGCATGCTACAGACAGAACCCCATGAGGAGAGACAGTTCTGTGAAGCCTCATGCTTCTTTGGAGTTGTAGAGAAGACTGGTAAGGGAATGACATTCTGAGCTGAATACCAGGACTATTCCCAGTGTGTTTCAGACTGGCAGAGTCGTAATGCACTGATTCGTGAGAAATTATGACCATGTTTATGGAGTTCTACAGAAAACATGCTCACGCTCTTCTGACTGATTCCTTCCCTGTTCCCTGGGTGCTGGTTATTCTAACCACCGGTTCCCCAAATGAGCTGCTGTTTTTACAGAGTGGATTCCAGGAAAGTCAGGAGGGACATGTTGATTTCATGTGCAATTTAGTGGAAACAGAGGAATATTTCTCACTTGAAATTGCACCTCTTAGACCTTAGAAATGTTACAATTTTTTAAGTGATGATGAAGATGACTGCTAGGTGTTAAAAGACAGATTACTACCAACCAGAGACTCTCTCCCTTAGACAAACGGGACATTTTCAGTAAGTGTCCCGTAATCAGCAGAGCTGAAAGGACTGACTGGAGTATTATACTGAAAGGAAGCATGGGAAAGAAGGTACTTTTGGGGAGGCAAAGTGTTTCTAGTACTTCCTGGGGAGAGGTACCCAGGTTAGAAACCAACATCTGGGCAGGCTATGATAAGAATCTCATTTGATGACATACAATCAAATGATTTCAAATTTATTTGGTATCAATCAGTTATATGCATTACCATGTGCTCAGAAAATTGTATTTCCATTTTAAATAAATGAATTTGTTTTCTGGTAGAAATGAGTAATTATTGGTAGTACCTGGTAGTAATAAGAAATTATTCTTCTGAGTAATATGAAAGTTTTTCCCACGGACCTGTTTATCTCCGGATAAATATATAATTGGCATTTCTGATCTGCAGTGATCCTAAGCCAAACTACTGTACATAGAATGAGACGTATTTTTTCAATGAGTATCTTTTTTTTCTTTCCCACAATATTTCTCAGTGTGGGTTGGTGTTTTTTTGGTTTTGCTTTTGCCTTTTTTCTTTTGAAAAAGTCTAGATTGAACAGTTCCCTCTGTAATATGTCCTAGTCTTAATTTGTATTGCTTTTGTTCAAGCAATGCTTTCCTCCCTCTTCTCTGTTTATTCATACCCCAATCTCCTTCAAGTAACACTTTCTTCACTGAACCTTCCTAAAGCTCTCTTCCTTCTATCTTCTGGCAATTATTGCCTGTACTTCTAAAATAATAATTCTTTAATCACAGATATACATCATACATGATGCTGGCATATGTATTACATATATATATGTACGTAATGTAATACATGTATACTGCCCTGTATGTAAAACTGATGCATGAAAGTGTCACATGTGGATTGAGATGTTCCAGCCCAACCTCTATCATTGTATATATTGAACAAGCCATTTCTTACCTCAGCCTCAGTTTTGTCACTTGAAATCTGAGGAGGCTGGTCTATAACTGTCTGAAAAACCCATTATGGCCTTCAGCTGGAAATACCATTGGATACTTATTGAAAGCTTTAAAAATGAATTATTATTTTTTATAGATCATCTGGAGTCAAAAACTATGCTGTTTCTCCCTTTTAGTCATTAAAAAGGTGACTGTAATGTAAATATAATCTCAACACCCTATTTTATGATCTAAGACTCTGAGCCAGTAAATAATACTCTCCACCTTCAATACTGGCATCTCGAATTTTTTTCTTATGGACAAAGGGACCTAAGTAGAGGATTAAAATAATTTAGTTAATTATTCAATAAAAATCTACTAACCTGCAGCAATATTATATCTCTATCTTACATATTTCCATACTCTAATTGTATTAAAAGAGGATATCTAGCCAAAAAAACTAATAAAGAAAGGTTTCCTCATGCTGTATAAATCTACCCACTTTTACAGCAAAATCAGTAGGTAAGAGGTAGCATCATGTTTTCTGTGTGGTGACCACAGCACCAATGAGAGAAAGGAGAGGGCGCACCTCTGTAGAGCTTGTTATTCATCAGAAAGTAAGTGCCCAGCTTTCTGGACACTAGAGAGCAGTGGCAATTTTCAAATACAATACAGAGAGGAAACACTGTTGTCTGTGGAATTGCACAGTAAGAACTGTCAAGATACATCCACAAATAGTAGTATCTAAGTGATCCAACCTGAGACTCCTCTTCTTCCTATTCTCATCTCTTTTCAAATGAGTGGTATATGGTTGAGGAGTGATAAAAAAAAAAAAAGGAAAAAGAAAGAAAGAAAGAAAGAAACTTCATTTTTACCTGCCAATTTTCTCTTACTTTTTACTGATGACTCTTGTTTTAAGTAGAACATTTATATATGGTGATAGTTAATTCCTCATGGAAGTTTTCTTTGTTCTTGATGGAAAACGCACTTTCTCCTTGCCTCTTCCCACTTCTACATCCTTTATTTGGCTTTAATTTATTCGGTAATCTTTCCATTCCAGTATGTTTGAGGAGAAGGGTCCTCAATCCTAACTCTATTCTTTTGAATCTCTGCATTGCTCACAACTGTTTTAAAGAACCAATAAGATTATGTATTTGTAAACCTCCCAAAACCTATAAAATCTTAAAGCTATATAATACATATTATATATCTTAAAGTTTACCAGTTTAGAGTAACATATCTCTATCACTATGTATCTGTATAATATCAGCTTATATTTTGAACATTCTTTATTATTATCTTTACCCAAAACAGTTCTGAGAGCCAAAAGACACATTTAATTTCAATTTGTCCAGCTATACATTTTAAACACTGAAATCAAGACCCAGAGAGATGAAGTGAATTACAGGAAGTGACACAGATAATGATTAGAAGTCTGCTCACAAACATAGGTCTCTTGATTCCTACTCTTGTGCTTTTTTCATCCTATCATTACCCATCTAGAAGACTAGCAACATTTTATTTATTGCAAACTGAGAGAGTAAGTAGAGAATTAAAAAAGGGTAGAATCAGATTCTAATGATACTCTCTAAGAAATATGTAGTATTCTCTCTTATCCCAAAGCTTAGAGATTAAATAGTTTGGCTAATTGATTACCATTATTTCATTAGCTTCTTTAAAAATGAGGACCTATGTATCATTATAGTTGCCATATTTCATTGACTCTGATACATTTTTTCCCAACCTATAACATCTATGAAATCAGGATGCATTTTACAATTCCTTATAGCCAAGCAGAAGCGGAGGCATGGTTGCTATTGACTTTGTGAAAATTGGTTGTATTTCTCTCGCCATGACCAGACAACCACCACTCCTGACATTTCAGGGCAATTTAAGGAAGGAAGAATATAAGATCTTGTTGGTGTCTGAAAATCTTCCATTGTCACATTCTAGTAAGATCAACAAAACACCAGCATCCAACCTTTCAGAAGATATCAATTGCTTAGAACGAAATTCTAAAGACAATCATGAAGTACTCTTAAGAAAGGTACATCACCAACACACACAGACTGTTGTCAGGAAAAACATGGATATGATTATGGATCTGAATAAAAAAAAATGATTCAAAAGAGTGAAAATCTGAATAGAACAAATTTTTTTGAATTCTTAAACCAATGTGTTTATTAATGCTGTACTTTTTATACATGCACAAGATTAACGTATTAGAAAAATCTACATCTACTTAAGTCTAAATTGTTCTTTATTAAAGTATAAAGTGCTAAGTGGTTGAAAAGCATCACTTAACAATTTAATTGGGGTGTTCCCTTTCTCTAAGGCATACGAAAAATAACTATGTGCCCCATAATCAGTGGTTCCTTAGTTTAAATGAAATACTTTAAAATATTTAATATAATTAAACTTTGTATCCCCTAAGAGAAGCTTCAGGAACTTGTAGTACCTTAGGGTCAATATTGTGAACAATAATTATTTCACAGTGGATATGCTGAAGTACAAGATACTGCCAGGCCCAGTGGAGATGAGGTCAGGTAGATGCCTAGAACACATACTGCCCTGGTGGTCTTTACTTGATACAAACGTGCTCACTACAATGTGGACTATTTAAAACCCAATTTCACTATGTTTCCACTTTCAAATATGCCTTCTTAAAACAAAAAGGAGATGCATCTGTTTCTGACCCCAAACACAGAGGGAGTTACTAATTATTGTTTCAAGTTTGATTCAAACATCAGTTCCCCTGGAGGCAAGGAGCCCAGGCCAGGGGAGGCTGCTGTGGTGCAAACTGCTTCAGGCTTGGAGCCTGAAAATAGAGCACTGGCGACGGGGAGACGAGACTCAACAGACATCTTGAAATGCTGGAGCTAAACCGAGAAGGCTGCCAATGTCCATCAGACAATCTGCTTTGAAACAAAGAGAGAAATCAAATCCATTCTTTTCGAGTTCAAGGTTCTTTTACATTATGACTTTGGTGTTAATGCTTAATTGCCCCTTTAAATCGGGAAGAAACTTACAGGGTAGAAGTGTGGTTATTGAAATTCAAAGGATAGAGAGTAAAAAAGTTGAAAAACAACTGTTATCTGATCATAGAGCAAAATATACATAACGACTTCAGCTATACTTTCTCCACCTGCCCTGACTTAGTTTCCCACCTGTCTGCAAACTACGACGTGTATCTCCAACAAAATGATTCAGGCATCACTGGCACCTCTTTTCTCTGAAATCCTACTGCACATGTTGATGGGAGCATAATTCAGAGTTTATTTCACACAATACTATCTAATTCTTCAACATATATTTATCCAAGAAAAAAAAATTTATTGAGTGATATATGACAGTATTCAGTTTTTGTACAGGTATGTATACATGTACATATATATTCTTCCTCCTTCCAAAAATAATTTGAAGTAGCTTATGCTAAAAAGCTCAAATACAATCAAATCTTGAAGTAGAGTTTAAGTTTAAAAATGGGTTCAAATAATGAGGCAAAGTAAAAGGAGATGAGTAAGGACCCCTTTTCAACTGAACACAAAACTGGCCTTGAGCTTCCATAATATCAGACCAAAAAAGAAAAGAAAAGAAAAAGAAAAGAAAGCTTTCCTTGTTTTAAAAAAAAAAAAAAAAAAAAAACCTCAGAAACATCATGAAAGCAATTATTCTACATCAGAAGCACACAGCCTGACATGTATACAGTTTATATCCACAGATCCTAAGACCATTTGATTCTTGTGTGTGTTTCTATGTGCATTTACTTCTAATGCAGACATTCCATATGATAAGAACTTTGAGGTGGAAATGGCATGATGTCTATGGCACACTCTATTAGGTACCCTAGGTTACAGCTATTGCCTCCTTCCTGTCAGTTAACAAGAGCTCTGATTTGGTTTAAGTGTGACACTGCATGTCCACAGGGAAAGCAGACCTCTCCCCCAGCCCCAGGGGAAGGACCATGATTGATCAAAACCAGTCATGCAATGTATTATCTCTTTGCAAGTGATTAGTTTAGGAGTGGAATGTGTCATAGTTTTAGTCAACCAGGCATAAAGGGAAGTCTGCTGATAGCATCTGCGGAAAAAATGTCCTTTTTTATTAAAAGAGACATTTCCATGAGAAGACTTCCTCTCTTCTTTTTGCTTTGGGTGGAACTGTCTGAAGGGGTGGTGTTTAGCTCTGTGGTAAGTCATGTTGTTTATCTTGTTTCCAAAATGAAGAGCCAAGAGGATTACAGCAAAGCAGTCCCAGATCCCTGACATCCCTGAACTGCTGAGTTAGCCAACTGTGGACCAGTAGACCTTCAGAATCTTTGTTCTGAGAGATAATGGAAGTCTTTAATATTTAGATTGTTAATTGGTTTTTCTGTTGCTTGCACACAAAGGTTTCACAACAGACACCATATTTCATATTTCTATATTCAACACAGACCTGAGCAAAAATTGGCACTCAACAAACGCATAGAAAAAATTGTAATCAATCAGATAAGATCATTGGTCATCACAGCAATATTGATGTATCTCTGTAAGGCAGAATTCTTCCTTAAGATGGTGTCCAATAGTACTTTTATTTTTACCATGCTGAGGTAAACCTAACTGAAAGCTACTATAATCCATGCTAACACACCTGCACAAGAAACCATTATTTTACCAAATGCCATCATGGGCATGTGCTTTCTTTATATAAGCATTAGGAAGGAGTATTAAAACAAAAGATCTGCATCTTTATTTCCTTTGACAACAGTTCTCACATGACTGACCACTACCTAATTTATAAGTATGAATAGAAAACTTTATTGCTTTATTCAATAGACTGGAGGAGATGGGGTGCTCTCTGACCGAAAAAAAAAAAAAAGATGAGCAAGATGCCTTCATTCTGCCCAGTTATCTTCCAAGTAAACTATCATCCAGAGAAAAAATAAAATCACAGTATTATCATAGTTATTTTATCAATATTCAGCATGTGAAAAAAATACATCTACCCTCGACATAGCTATTCACTTTTTCTTTACTTTTTCTCCTTTCTGAAGTATTTGGGTAAATTTTACACATCTATTTATTCTGTAAAAGTGGCAAACACTTTTAGTTTCCAAGCCCAAATCCATTTACCCACCTTTTTCACAGATTTCTGATTTTCTCCAAGGTAGCGGTATGCCACACGAAAAACACATTTTCCAACCTCTCAGATACATAGAAGTGGCGAATTGACACAATTCTATCAAGTATGGAAGTCTACGGGGAGAATGTCCACATCACAAAAAAAAAAAAAAAAAAAAAAAGACAAAATGCTCAAGGAGAAGGCTTATCTGGCCCTTTCCTCTCCTTCCTTTTCTTTTTCTTAATCTCATAAAGAGCCCTCTCCTGTTTATTCAGCAAAAACCAAACAGATCCTCACCACCACTGCAAAGCAAAAGGGAAGGAGGAAACAGGGAATTTCCTTCCTTCAGACTCTAGAGTAATCATTCTCATGTTCTCAGCCCAAGATGATTTTACCTCTAAGGGACATTTGGCAACGTCTGGAGATAGTCTTGGTTGTCATAGCTGTGTGGGTGAGTGGGTGGGGTGTGCTACTGCCATCTAGTGAGAAGAGGCCAGGGACGTTGCTGAACATCCTACGATGTACAAGATACTCCCCTCACAACAAAGACAAAGCCTTATGAGCCCCAAATGACAGCAGTGCCAAAGGTGAGAAATCCTGAGCGAGAGTACCCTTTGTTCTCTTTTTCTGCCCCCTCCTTTGGGCCTAGAAAGCAGGCAAGATGGCAGAAGCAGAGCAGTGGTCTTACGACCACAAGAAGGAAAGCACCAAGATGACAGACGAAGCCTGATCCCTTGTTTAAATGTTTAAGTAACTGTCTTCTCCTGATTTTCTTATTATGTGAGATAATCCACTCTTTTGCTTATTCAGCTGTGAGCCAGGTTTTCTGTTGCCTCATAGCCAAAAGTATTTCTAAATACACATTTATTATTCACTTGTCTATTTTATGTTCAGGCATGGGGCTAAGCATTCTGAATGAAATGATAAATTAGGTATGGTTTTTGACCTCTGGGACCTTACTCTCCAGCAAGGGAGCCAACCATCAGCAAGTGTGAAAGGTGGACTACTCCTAGTATGAATGACATGCGTGGGAGCTCAAAGTACGGATACAGGAAGAAAGCAGGGTGATGGAGGAAAGACCACTCCAAGGAAACAACAGGTTTTCCCATCCTATAGTTGGGGGTATATGTGTTGGGAGGTTGGGGGAGTTGGAAAGTAATCTATGAAGACTAGTATAAGCAAAGCACAGAAGCCTAAAATACAGTGCAGTATTAAGGAAAATGATAAGGAAAAGTCTCGTGAATGGAATGAAGAGTAAAGTGAGGAGGAGTTCCAGGTGGAAGGCGTTTTAATCTAAAAATGTAAGTTGGGGAGTAAATTGTAAAAAGAGTTGGAAGTCCTCAGAGTTCTGGACATTAGCATCCAAGCTGTAAGGAGCCGTTGACCATGATTAACAAGAGATCTGCAAGACCAGACCTCTGTTTCAGAAAAAAATAAGAAGTTTGGTAACTGGACTTGCGTGAGTCCATTTACAAATAAACTATAACTGAGGAATCATATCTTTCTATTTACAATCTAATCTAATAGGCTGGAAACAAACATCAAACTTCACTTCAAAATACTTTAAAATAAGGTAAAAGTGTGCTGTTGAACTGTCACAGTTTCCATTGTTAACTGTTAATTCCAATTGTGTTTTACTTACAAAAACTATGTTAGTATTTGTTAGATAATTCATAAAATAATTCCTTTGTGTAAAAATTAAAAAAAAATTCTAGAAATAAACCATTACTTCACTTTGCTAAAAAAAAATATTAGAAATAGTTTATTTCAACACATGGAAACCCAGAGGTCTTTATCAATTATACCTACTATATCAATATTGCCCCTTAAAAAGTTGTCAATAACACTGAAGCTTAGATTATATCTGTATTCTCTAGTTATAGCTACTTAATTAGCCTATAAAAATTGTAGCTAATTTAAGGAAATCAGAAAGAAGATATAGATCCTGCCCCTGGATAACCATATGGAAATAATAAAAGTAGAATAAAATATGAGAATTTCAGGGTTGGAAGAGAATTTAGAGAATCAGGGAAGTCAGCCAACCATGCTAAGAATCATCAAGACTTCAAACACTACCTACAGCAAAAGGAGTTCTCAGCCTACCTTCTGTGAGTCTATATTCCACCTTCAACTTCAAAACAATTCAGACATTTATATTTGAAAACATTTTATGCCTAAATATAAAAAGAAAATTTCACAAAATTAACCCCCACTTAGGGAATGAAAGAAAAGACTGACAGAAAGTACCGTGGGGTGGAAGGAGGGAGACTATGGAAAGGAGAGTTGCTTAAGAGGGCTTTTCTCAAGCCCACGCTGCAGGAACTCTGGCACCGTCAGCTGAAAGACTGACTCCCTCAGTTTCTGCTTATGTTAAGAGGACTATAGAACCAGCAGGCTTACAGAAAACAGTTACTTTTTTTAATCAAACCAAGGCCTCAGTAATGATTAACTTCCACTTTCCCTGTGAATCACTCAATCACTGGGCAGAGAAGGTAGACAGATTCATTCTCTGCCAAGGGCACAATAAACTTAATGTTTTTGTATTTAACATTTAATATTTTAAGTATGTGCATGGTGGCCCTTGCTTCTGAGCTCATTTCAAAGAGCTGGTGTTCTGCTAGTTTGCAATGGCTGATTGAAATGCCCAGACATTTTTTACATTTTACACTCAAATACATGTACCCATACCTTCCTTTAGTAATGTTTTTATATCTTTGATCCTATTTATAATGAAGCATAATTAATTTTTGAGAAATGCATTATGACTGTAATTTTCATGTACAGCATGATAATTTACTTAAGCGAAAATAGTCTACTGTAGTTTCAATATAAGAAGAAGAAAAATGAGTATATTAAGTACCCATAAAAAGGCAGAGGAATATACAGGGTTAGCTATCTGATCTCATGCTTCCTAAGTCCTACGTGTATCACCATGGTCCTGGAAATGAAAAAAGAAATAGTATAGTATCTCTGTGGAGGCCAACTGCTAGTGATTCAGGGTAATCACAAATGAGTCAAATATTAGACACGTAATTTCCCTCATCTCTATAACACTCCAACAACCTCTTCTGGAATAAACCATTTCTAATTTAAAATCTCAACACAGATAATTTTATATTCACTGCAGGCGGCTTTTCATTGCTACTCACAAAGCATTGCGCTGGACCGTAAGGAGCCAACGGAGACGTCTGAAATGTTTGGACTAGCTTCTCTGCCCAAGGGAGTTGACTGCCCCATGATGCATAATCTATTAGCTGCTCATCGCGAGGGATCTACAGAGGGACATCTCGAGTCGAACCACGCAGACCTGAAAACCACTCCGCTGGAAATGTTGTGGGAAAGAGCAACTTTATTATCCCTGTCAAACTACGAGGCGGAACCAGTCCCGGAACTAGCCGGGGGGCCTGGGCAGAGCAGGAGGCTGAAGGCAGCTCCCCAGCGCTCCGCCCCGGCCTCAGGCAAGGGTTTCTCGTGGAGGCGGCATTGTTTCTCCATCTGCTCAGCCTCCGTATTTCGCCAGGAAACCCTCCCCGCGCTCTCGTAATCTTTTCCTTATGGCTTTGGTACCTCTCTGCCGACTTCTTGGCTCCGGCTCTCTGTGGTCCCTGGGCACCGCTCTAGGGTGAAAAGCTGCAGTGACTGGGGCGCCGCTCTAAGGCGTCGGAGGCGACTGCACTCGTCGGCCCGAGCCCGGGCGGCGTGCGCGCCTCACACTCGCTTTCTCCCTTCTCTCCCGGTCTCTCCGGCTCGGACAAGCTCTCCCGGCCTCTCAGCCCGACTCCGGCTCGCCTCCCCCCGCGGTCTCGCCTCACACCCGCGCTGCGCGCACGGCGTGGTCCGCCGGGTCGTCGGCGCGCAGACACGACGCCCACCGCCCGCAGACTCGGACTCGGGCCGGAAGGGTCACGGCGCCGTGGGAGGCGGGGAGGAGGGGCGAGGCGGGCCGCGGCAGGTGGGGAGCGCAGGGGGGAGCGGGAGGCGGCGGGAGGCGGGGGACCGGCGGGAGAGGGAGCCCAGGGAAAGGGAAGATGCGTCTGCTCCGAAAGCGCCAATGAAGAGAGGACGGAGGGGGCAGGAGCGGAGAAGAGCCGAGAACACCCACCAGGAGGGGGTGGGCAAAACGGGCAATTTACAAACTGCCAGGGCGAGAGCTGGGGAGCGGGGGCGGGAGGAGGCTGAGAGGAGAGAAGGGAAAATAAGGGCAAGTTCCCACCTCTCCCCAAAAGGTCGAGTCTGAAAACGCGTCCCCTGAACAGGGAGTTAAACAGGGTTTGGTCATGGTGTAAAGGGTGGATTTAAAAAGGAATTAAGTGTCGTGTAGTTTTTCCTAGACTAGGCTCAGTTTCATCTCGCTCAACTCTGGCAAATGACCCTCCAAGTAAATGAATTGGCAGTATGCAGAAACGGAAGCTGAATTTCCTCGACTGTGGAGTCCTCCTGAAGTATCGGCTGGTTTTTAAATGAAAATAACTGTTTAGGAGGTTCCATGAACCCCAGTGCTAAAGAAATCAACCAGTTCATTAAAGTTCATTATTTTTTATTGCTTTTATTTTTGTCAAAGGATAGAGGTGAGGGGTTGGTACCAAGAAATGTTTAAAGCAGCCATCTAGGTAGCTTTCTTTTTCAAAAAAGACAAAATGGGCATCCTAAAATAGCTAGAAGGGTATTGGGAAACTCAGTTACTCGGCTGGATGGGGGGGGTGGCCAGAGTGAGTGAGTGAGAGAGAGACGGAGAAGCATTTAAACTCTAACAGACGATTACACCTCCAGCAACCCCCTCCCTCCGCCTCAACCCAACGGAATTGGAAAAGGGTTAAGCGTAAGGAGGAGAGAGCAGGGCAGGGTGGGTGGAAGGTGGGGAAGAAGAGGGAGAGGCAGGGAATAGGAAATTCTCGGCAATCCCCGGGATTAAGAAAAACGCCGGAGCTCGGCGGACGCAGGAAGCTCCCTTACCTTTCTCTCTAAGCCCCGTTTGCACCTGATCTGCAACCATAAATATTTCGTGATGCTTAGTGTGCAGCCAAACGATGGCCGAATGTTAAACAATTCTTCACTCTCCCTCCCCTTTTTAAAAAACAGGTTTAAAAGAATGTTAATACTGTTCTCATTATCCATCGACTCCAAAACATTCCGCTTTGTTGGGAAGAGAGACGAAAACCAAGCGCTTGGGCAAGCGTATATGTATTTATATATTACGCGGTAGGAATATAAACATATATGCGTTTTCTGCATATAAATCCAAAAAAGAAAAGCGCCACAGATGCCTTTGAAAGCGGGAGGGGACAGGAAAAGAAAAACTTGGCAAGCCAAATGTATCCAAAGATTTCATGCCAGGAGCCACCTGCTTCAATATGCAGAATTCCCGAGAAGATACAGAGGGAGAAGGAAAAAAATTAAAAAATAAAATACCCCAAACACACACTTGAAACTGGAAGACGCCTAAGATGCGTGGAAATGGAGAGGATGAGAGCTCCCGAAGGTACAGATCCGTCAGCTAAGTGAGCAATCGCCTCCGAAAATCACAGGCGGGGAGGTGGCTGTAGATACGTCCCCTGCTCCGGTCCCCGCCGCCGCCGCCGCTGCTACCTGTAGACACGCGCACACACACGCGCACACACGCGCGCACACACACAGCACAATCTCCTCTCCCTCTCCCACGTCTCTCCGTGGCATTGCCGGCTGCAGGAGTCTGAATCAAGCTAGATTCATCCACCCGACCCTATCCTGCCCCCTCAGAGGCACGATTGCCTCCCTTGCCACCCTCTCTTCGCAGGGTTTATTGCACAGCATTCCTTCTCAGGCAAGCCCCCTCCTCCGGGCCAGAGAAGTGCAGTAGGGGTGGGCTTCGGGGACGCGGATCCAGCGGTGGCAGACGTGATGTTGATGTTGGTCCCTCCCTTTACAAGTTCCGCCCTCCTCCCACCCTCCTCCCGCCGGACCAAGCATCCTTCTCCCGCAGCGCCCGCAGCGCCCGCGGCGGCAGGAGGGGTTAAGGGCCCCGGGCGTCACGTGTGACGTTCACCAAACCACTCTGAGGAGAGTGTGAGTGAACCCGCACGGCCGCTGAGCCATGAGGCCTCGGACGCAATGAGTTTCTCTGTTCTCGGCGTCATTGTGCTCCCCTTGCAGGCGTTTTCATCTTGGTGACTGAGAGTGAGGAGTTGGAGGCTACAGCCTTCTACTGTGCCTCTTCAGTTTTTCTTCCCCCTTGATAGACCCCTTGCCACCAAACTCGCCCCTGTTTCCTGTTTCCACCAGCTAGAGGCAGAGTAAGCTCTGAATTGAAGTGTCGGTTGTAGTCTTGAATGTGGGAGCAGTATAAATGCATCGCCCCTCTGGCCTCTTCCTGCTGGCTGCACCCACATCTGCTGCTGGATAGGTGATCTTTAAAAATTCATCATAGCTAATCAGTGTTGGCTTTTGTAATGGTTGTGACTCACTATACCACATTGTTTACACCTACCCACCTCTTACCAGCTTCTCTGTGTAGGTTTTAAATGCAAGTGAGTTGGGGGACAGGACCCTGCCAACAGAACTATTGAATTAATTGATTGCAACATGTAATGATAATAATAATAAAATTCACAAGTAGGAAATTGCTAGGAAAAATCAGTGACACTTGATCTCAAAGTGTTTTTACTCATTTAAGAGCTTGCTTCATATTTCTCATTCACATGTATGCTTTAATCTGTAAAATTCATGTCAAAGAAAGGAACCTTAAAATAACCAACACTTAGAATGCAATTGCCCTGAAGTGTCACTCATTAATTAATTAATAATAAGAAGAAAGCTAAAGTTCCAGAATATGCGATCTGATTTCTAAAAATAATCTTAAAGATGGCATATCATTCCTTCTATTTAAAAGGAATCCAGTACATTTTCCTGACATTAGTTTTAGAATTTAGTGTATTTTGCCATTTTCTCTCTCTCTCTCTTTTTTTAAGTAACCTTTAGGTAATGTGTTGAAGACATATTAGATTTCAATATTGCTCCCAGGAAAGTGAAATTTCATTCAACTAAAACAGGAATCTGATTCTTGGTGACAGGTCTACCATGTCCTGTTTGTCTAAATCCTAAATCCTGTGAAAGGCCTCTGGAATCTGGAGAGTTCTCTGGAATTTCCTAGGAAAGATGAGAAATAAATATCTATTCCAATATAATTGAAAGTACCTATCTGAATCCTTTCAACGTTCATGGGACTACATAGTTAAGGTAACCTGATTGAGGATATCATTGTAACAACTGCAGAACCAAACTTAAAAAAGGAATAAGGATGATCTGATAAAGTTGTCCACTGTGATTTACAGAATGTAAACTTTTGTATACTCTCTTGTTTCCCAAGGCTGTGGGTGCCATATTCTAAATGCATTTGCTGAGGTTAGTATCAATTCTAAAAGTAATGACTGAACTTCTTTCATTTTTAATATTTAGTATTTATAGTATGAGATTAATTTAAAATAACTTCTATTGCATTTTTTTCATTATTCTTTTCACAGCTATACTTTGTCAGCTGGGCACTATTTTCTCATTTTTATGTTAGTCTCACAAAAAGCCCAAGTATTTTAACACAATAGAATTGTCACATAAACAGCATTTATAACAATCTGTAAATACAGGCAAATGAACCAAGTCCTCTTGCCAATTTTTCTCCACTTTCCCAATCAAACCTCCTGAGGGAAATAAACCCATACCATATCATTTGATCCCACAAGCAGTTAAAAGGCAAGAAATTTTGCTTTTCTTCTCCTTCTCCTTCTTCTTCTTCTCCTCTTCTCCTTCTTCTCCTTCTTCTTCTTCTTTTGTTGGTATGAAATTAAGAGATAAGACTCTGGAATCTGACTGCCTGGTTTGAATCCTGGATCTGCACTTAATATGTCATTGCCTGGCGCATGTTACCTAATCTCCCTAAACCTCAAATTCCACCTCTGCAAAATGCAGATAATACTAGTACCTACTTTGGAGGAATGCTGTGAGGATTATCCAAAATAATGTGTGTAAAGCATCTGGCACATGAGTAAGTAATTTTTCAGGGTTCACTCTATTTTTAGTATCAATGTTATGTGTTTCCTCTTCTGATTCAAACATCCATATATATAGTGACATTTGGGCTTAGTGTTAAAAACATCATGAAATTTGGTTGTATATATGGTAACTATAACAGGAAAATCATTAGTGATTAGTGAATTCCTAGGCCCTCCCTGCCTTCTCTTTTCCTTATAACGCTGTATCTGTTTTCTATTACCTAATTTTAGTGTAAGAGATCATATTAAATGTAGATAAGGTAGAAAAGAAAACATTAAACCCACGAATAGGTGATGGAGGCATCAATAAAATGTAGGAAATTGGATTCAATTTACATCGCAGATTCGTATGTTCTTCCAGGTTGTGACATTAACCATCCTAGAGTTTATGGCCTTTTACCATGTTAGATACTATTTGGAATAAATACTAGAACGCTTTGTAAAGTCAATTACAAATAAAAACCTTGTGAAATTTGCCCAAACACATCTGCTCATCTGTAGCTTTGGAAGGAGATCTTAAAATAACCCATATGTAAAGTATTAGCATTTTCTCAAAATATTGGTTCAAAAGAGCCAATCTATTGGGTGGGAGAAGCGGAAAAATCACCAGAGGAGTGGTGGAATCAACTTCATAAGTGTACGCACACTACTTAATTGTTGTGATGGTAAAATTTCTTTTCTCAGAAATAAAAATGAAAATATTGGAAAAAGAATTTAAACTTGAGGGTGACTACCATATTGCATTTTCAGATACCTCAATACAGTAGTATTTAGGCTCAGTTTGCTTTCAGTCCAGAAAGGCATTAAGTGGGAAGATTTTCCCCCCAGTAATTTTATATATAAAGAAAAATAAATGGCATGTCCTAAACATTTTATCCTTTACTTGGCTAAAGTAAAGAAAAAGCAAGAGTATTGCGCATCTTTTTGGAAAAGCCCAAAGACTCACAGCAAGAGGTTAGCATGACTTCTTTTTTTTTTTTTTTTTTTTTCTTTTTCAAGGGGCTTGGGAAGACAAAGTATTACTAAAATATTATGTTTAGATGAAATTTTACTGCAACCTTTCTCATAAATCGTATGTATTTAATTTAAAATGGGTTAAATATAAATAATATACTGACAAACAGTTTATAGGGGTAATGAGAATTCACATTTCAACTCTGAAAGAAAAGATAGAGCCTCAAAATCTGTCAAGTTGTGACATTACAAGGTAGACCACCTGCTCAGTTTTCCGGCAGTGTTTTATTATAACACAGACAAAATATTATTAATACAGAAAAGACAGATCCAGACTTTTAGAATTACCAGCATAGTCTGATAGTGTATAGTACCCATTTGGCCACAGTCCACCTGGTCACCAACTCTAGTGTATCCACAAACCTCCTCTCCATCCCAAACAGTCCACATAGCATGGTCAAATCCATCTTTTTATCTAGCCTTTACCAAATAGAACCATTCTTGAAAATGCTGAACCTGAATCTTCTATGAAGTAAAATACAAACATCTTATCCCGAGATCCAAATCTAGCATACTCTTAATCCTACACATCTTTATTCAGCTTTCTGACCCATTATTTCTCTTTCTAATCTCTACATGTCTTCCAAAAGATATAACTTGCTGGTCTCCAAAGACAATTCTAATGATTCCTTCTCTTGTACTATCCAAATCACCATCCCTACCTACTTACAAAAATATTACCTCAAAGATCCTCTAAGTCAGAAATTATTTTCCCTTATTTACTCTCAATGTAACTAATGTGCACCCCCCATAATGCAACTGCACAGTCTATCTTGTGTTACCATTACATCTGGATTGCTTGTCTCTCTCAGCATGTTCACAGGATACCAAACGATCTCTCACCCAGGGAACTTTCCAGTCAATATCCCCTCTTCCCAGCCTTTCTTCCACCTAATGGCTCTATGACCCCCTCCCTTATTCATATGAGGTCTTCACTCAGATGTCACTTTGAAGAGATGTCTTCATTTATTCCACTATCTAAAATAGTATTTTTGTCCTTATTTATTCTGTCTTCTTAACTTCTTATATTTGCTTCAGAATACTTATTATAACCTGATTATATTGTTTATTATTTTGTTTCTCCTCACCAGAAGGTAAGTACCATGAAATCAGGTATTTAGTCTGTTTTGTTTACTGCTGTAAGACAAGCACCTAAAAGTATGCCTAACTCATTGTGGTGGTCTGCCAATAGCTGAATGAACAAATGAAATGAATGCAGTCAACTTGATTCACTAACAGCAGTTTTGGGGGCATGATTACAGACTATCTCTGACGTCAGCCAAGAATTGAACATAAAAGCATAGGAATGTGTTCAGGTATTCTTGAAAGTTATATATTTTAAATGTATGTCTTACTGAAAATACTTTAAGCCATAATAAAAGGACATAGGTCCCTGCTTTTTTGAGATAATGTTTAGGATGGGCATTATTAGCCTCAAACGTGTTCACAAAGCAGAGATACCATACTTCCAAAGATCTCTGTTCCTTTGGGAGCCAAAAATATTTTACTACATATAACTTAGATTTCACATTTGCTCATTTGCCAGAATTTTACTATTTTAAACAGTGTATGTAGGTAAGGTTCTTTTTCTCAGGTTCTAAAATTATTTTGTTGTTGTTAAAAAATTTGAAATTTATAAAAGCAGTTATAAAAACCTAAAATCGCATTTATAATATACCATGTAGTTGGTTCTTAAGTAAGTCAAGACTGCTTTATATTATTCAATAAATGAATTCTCACTCACCAATCTTTTGAGTGCCTATCTGTACCTCTTATTTCGTTACTGAAGGATCAAAAGAGATGAGATGTGGTCCCTTCCCACTTACAGTTCTCTGAGTAGGATCATCCCTAGACAACATGATGCCTTCACACACGATATAAAAGGACTTTCAAAGGAAGGACATTCCGAGCAGAGGAGCAACATGTGTAAAGGCATGAGCTCACAAGGGTGCAAAATGTGTTACTGCAGGCAAGCAGTTCAGTTTAGCTGGAGCATGGAAGGCACATAGAGGAGCAGCAAAAAACAAAAACAAACAAACAAAAACTGAGGTTGTATGTAAGCAGGGTCAGATAATGAAAAGACTTGTGTGTCAGAAAATGAAGTTTGGACCTGACCTTCAGGCAGGGACAGTGGAGGGCATTCAGCAAAGTAGTGTGATCATATATACCTTTTAGAAAAGTCTGTCTGTAGCAGCATGGGGAATGGATTTGGAAAAAGAGATAAGACCAAAGGCAGGGGAACCAGTTGTGAAATTATTGCAACAGTACCCAAAAGAGGTGAGGTGTCTGCTTTACGCAGTAACAACGAAAGAAGAAACTAATTAAAAGCAGTGTGTTACACAAGAAAAACTTGGAAACTGATGAGCATTGGAACATGAGAAAAAATTTAAAAGATTTTTTTATTTTTGACCAGGAGCAACTAGATAAATGGTACGGACAATCACATTTTTATGACAGAGGAATTTTTAGTATACCTGTCTCGTCGATGGAAAAACTAAGATTCAGGGGTAAAGTTACTAGATCTTTGGCCTAACAGTTTAAATTCGAAACTATGTCCCCTGATTTCAAATTCAATTAACTTACACACTGAATTATCCTCCTGAACATAAAAGGAATGAACAGATATGAGGAAATGGCTTTCAAATATAAGTTGGTTCAAGTTTGTATTTAATATGAATTTAGGAAAAAACCACTTGAGCTGGAAATCACTGGCAAATGTGTAAAGTTCAGGTGTTCTGTGTTGTCAATTAAAAGAAGTTAGTATATCTGATGTCAAGAATTGCCCAAAACCTCAATAAGCATAGAGGAGAAAGAGAGACAGAGACAGAGACACAGAGAGAAAGAGAGGCAATCAAAGCTGCAGCTGGAGAAAGGTCAATTGAGGACTGAGTTTCTAGCGCATCTTATAGAGACAATTTGACTTAAATATGTGGAGGAAAGGATACAGAGTTAATGTCCTGAATAAATTTATCTTCTAAATTGACACTAGTATTTTTAAGAAATATGAAGAACTGGCTTTTGGTAATGGCTATGTAAGATCTTATTAGATTGACTTTCCTGAAGGTAATATTTATAAACTCTTGGACATAATACAAAAAAGCAGTTACATAATGGGACTTTATAGTAAAGAGAAGCAAGCAGATTCTTGTAGGGAATCCACATACAGAGAAGGAAAGTTGTGCAGAATGAGTTCTCATTTTTGCAGCTGGTAACCTGGAACGAGGAGCAGTCAATGTGGCAGGAAAACCCAAAATATTTAAAGACTAGACAGTAGCTGGGACTCCCATATATTACTGATTGTCATGTAAGATGGTGCATACACTTGGGAAAATGGTTTAGGGCTTTCTTATAACAATACAAATAGACATGCTAGGATCTGCAATTCTACTCATGAGTATTTACCACAAGAGATGAATATACAGTTCTATGCAAAGATTTGTATGCAAAGTTTCTGAGTAACAGGTTTTCATAATGGCCTGACTCTGGAAACATATTCATTAAATGTTCATTAACTGGTGAATGGATGAACAAATTGTGTTATATCCATACTTTGGGCTACTACTCAGCAACAAAGGCAACAAAAACAACAACAAAACAAACCGCAAAACCATTCTGCTAAGTGAAAGAAGTGCAACACAACAGACTGCCGGCTGCACGACTCCACTGACATGAAATTCTAGGATATGCGTAACTGTAGTAATAGAACGAACATGGGTGGTTGCCTACGACCAGGATTGAGTTGTCAATCAATGGCAAAGGGTCATGAAGGAACTTTTGAGACCAGTGGAACTGGTCTGTATCTTCATCGTAGTTGTGGTTCTAAACCTGTATACAATTGCCATTGTGTCAGTTTGATGATTAATAGTCATCAAACTCTACGCTTATAATAGATGAAATGTATTGTATGTAAATTATACCCTAATAGAGCTATGTAAAAATAAATAGTATGCAGTTGAAAAGCTAATGTGAAGTCTTATGGAAGGTTTTGGAAATGAAGCAAAAGAATTTGTACTTAGTGAAATTTTCACTAGGAAAAAAAGTACAAGTTCTTATTTATGAAAAAATAATCCATGCTTTAGAAGGACTAATCTAACAGCAGAATGCATGGAAGGCTAGAAGAGGAAGAAATATGGGCTAAGAAATCTGTCCAGGTGATCAGGTCACACTTTACATGGTAGCAATTGGAATGGAAAGGAAAGGATGCATCTGAAACATTCAAAAGAAAGAAACTAGTTCTTGGGAATATTATTCATTAATTAAAAAATTAAAATACTGCACAAAATGTAAAAACAAGAAATAAAAGAATTCACTCAAAATACTGTCAGTATTTTTCCATTGGGAGAAATTATACTCTTTGCCTTTTATACCATATAGCTACCATACATAGAATATTTACTCTATTTCAGTCACTCTCACTTATTATCTTTCTTAATCCTCACAACTAAATTATCAGGTGGGTTTACTAACCCCATTTTATAGATGAGGAAACTGAAGCCCCATGTTCATGTGAATTGTTCAAGATCACACAACTAAAACACACTAAAACTGGATTCAAGCTAAAATCCAGCACAAAGTCCATTCTTTTTAGCCATAGTTTACATTGAAAGAATAAATTATCAGTATCATCACATACTATAATGAAATCAAGGAAAATAAACACTGAGAAAGAGCCACTGAATCTAGCAACCGTTTTGTGGCAAAAGGTTTGAATAGAAGAAATAGGGGAAGACCAGTGGAGTTAAGAAGACTAATCAGAGAATGGACGGATAGAAAGCTGATATAATTTTGATTACTTGATACTTTTCTCAAAATCTTCAATGATATTCCCTCTTTAGAGTAAAAACACAGATTTACTATCAACATCATCCACTCCCCTGAGCATGCAACTGACAGAGACTTAATTCAAGTCCAATTAAGTAAAAATAAGCAAATTCCTGAAAAGCAAAACTGCAGTATACTGGGTTACATAACTGAGAGGTTCAGAGTGCATGAGCTCTCACATGACTGTATTCAAGACTTAACTGAGGTCATCAGGTTTTTCTCTTTCCCTTTTTTCATCCTTTGGCTTGCTTCAGCTTTTTTGCAGGCAGACTCTTCATATCTGGGGCAGGATAGGACTTTAGTTTGCTTGAATCACATGCTTTTTTCTGTGACTAGAGATGAAATTAACTTACTATACCAAGTCCGGGTCACACAATCTACCCCTACACCAGGTGAGGGAACCCACCAAGACTTACACATACAATGGAGGCCAATGTAGGAAAGGTCTGGGATGGTTACCAGGACAGGTGAAAAAGCTTTCTCGGAAGACTTAGATTATAGCCATAATAACAGTTTACCACATGCTGCTCCCAATTTTTTCCCCCATTAGTTCCTTCCCAGTTCCTCCTACCCAGCAGAAGTGCATAGAAGTAGATATCGCAAAACCACATTTCATGCTTTCCCATCTCTGAGTCTTTGTTCAATTTGTTTATGCTACTTTGAGGCCCTTCTCTAATTCTTTCTGATGAAATATACATTTTAGAAGCTAAAGCATTGCATATATTAACTGCTTAATGAACGTTCATTGGAGGGACTTGTCTAAGTAATTCATTAGACATTCAGGAGACAAAAACATACACAGGGCAGAGTCACTACCCTCAGAGCTTTTAATTAGAAGGTTAAAGAAAACATACAAATAACCAAAGTGTGATACAAAATAACACAAGTGAATTAAAAAGAGTAATGGGAATTCAGAGAAGGAAAGGATCAGAGACATCAGAGGGGAGGAGAGAATGGACTTCAGAAAAGATTTTTGTGAAGAAGAAAGTATTTGGGCTCTTAAAAGTGACTGAAATTCAGCACATTTATTTGTTTTGAATGAATGGATGAACAAATGAGTAAACTGATGTAAATGGAAAAAAAAGCAAATAAAATTTAGATCATCTATAAAGGAAGAGAGATTAGGTTTTTAACTCTAAAAAGTAGTGGAGTCAAGAAAAGTTTTCTTTCCATTTTTTTGTTTGTTTGTTTGTTTTTTAATTTGGAGAACTGAGCTTGTTTCAAAAAGAGAAATATGAAATGAGATATACTAAACTCTCTAAGAAAAAATTGGGTAGTTGTAAGATTTAGGTCCAGAAAAGATGAGAAGAATGAGATTCAAAAAAATAAATGGGGTTTTAAAGTCACTCTTTTAAGGAAAAAAAAAATTCTTAAATAGATTTAGGAAAAAAACAAACAAGATATGTTATAGGAAAATGCCTTTCTTTCCATGACTGCCATAAATTTAAAATGGCAAAGATTAGTTCAGAATGGATTTTACTGTTTATAACTGTGTTTTGTTTTAAATATGCTCAATTATAATTTATGGACTACATTAAAGTAACAAAATAGTTTCTCGTACAACATCAAGTGCCTCTTTCTTAATAATCTACTTCAGCTGAAAGTATAAAAGTGTTCTTCCAGTCATTTATATAAAAATAGAGGTGTTATGTGTCCCTTACAGTATTAGGAAATCAATACAAATATTTAATGCAAAGGAAACAAGAGATGATTTTAAGTATCTTAGGATTTGGGTTGGAGATAATTGCCCTCTCACATTTCTTTCTCGTTTTCTGTTTCAGAGAAATAAAACTACTGTATTTGATACCTAAAATAATAATTACAATTTCTAAATTCATGAACCAGACTGCAAGCTTAAAGTAACAGTTTCATATTTATTCTAGTGCTCTCACGATGGCAAATGTATTAGAAGAACTCAGTAATTACGATATAATTATGAAGAGGAAGCTGTAAACCCATATTCCCATATGCTATGATTCCTGTTTATTTATGTAGCAGCCACTTAAGAGATGTGACTAAAATATTTTGATCACTGGAAGGTGGCAGATACTTGTCCCAAGGTAACGTGAAGCCTAGAAGGATCTCCTAATAGAAATTTTCTCCTGTAAAGATCACATACGGAGGGAGGAACCAGGCAAAATGTGACTCTCAAGTTGTTAGACGTGATGAGTAATGTGTACTGAAAGGTCATTTCATCATTCTGGGCCATACCTCATTTTGGCAGCGGCCAGGGGGTCTCCTTCCTCTTTCAGTTTGTTAGGAATTTCATACATAGCCCTCTCAGTCTCTGTAAGTTCCTAACAAAATACAACGTATAGAGGGGTAGAGAATGTGGAAACAATGCACCCCCATCAATTATGTTAAGTATTTCTCAGCTCATCTTCCACTAAACCTCTTCAAGCACCTTGTCTGGTAGCCAGATTCTATGATGTCCATCCCTGCACCCTCTGGTTTTCCTTACTTCACTGTTTTCTCCTTTCTTCCTTCCTTTCCATGACTCCCTTTCCTTTATCTTTCCCCCAACACTCTTGAGACCAAAACAGTAGAGTTCAGCTCAAATATCCCCTCTTCTATGAAATCATCTCCCTTTTCCCCCAAGATGGAAGTAGCAGTTTTTCTTCTGAACTTCCCTGGCACCTGATCTATAGTATCCTTATTTCAAGTGTCATTATTTGACTCATTGTGATTTTTATGCCTTTCTCGTTTACCCAATTTGAAAAATGTTTTATAAAGTTTTTTCTTTCTGAAAATATTTATCAGAGTGCCTGGCCCATGGGTTATCTTGTACATGTAAATACTTCACAAACATCTGTGAATACAAAAATGAGTGAAAAATAAATATGTTAGAAAGAAAAACAATGAAGAGGTTACTGTAGTCATTCAGTGGTGTTCTCACACTTCAGAGGAGCATGATGGTACACACTAGGGTGGCAGCAGTGGAAATGGATGTAAGTAGAAAACTATGAAAGGTATTCAGGAGATAGAATTAGCAGGGTATGGAGAAGACAGTGGGGGGGGGGGGAGCATTCAAGATTCTTTCCAGATTTCCTGCTTGAGGAAAAGAGCAGCTGATTGTAGCATTTACTAAGACAGAGATTTCTGAAGAAATAGCAGCTTGGGGAAGAAAAATAATTCTTTTTATTTGTATATGTTGAATTTTAAGTGCCTGCGACATTCAAGCAGAAAAACCAAGCAGGCATTTGATTATGGATCTGACGTGAGAGGAACGTGGATAGATGTACAGGATCGTCAGTCCACGCATGGTCACTGAAGCTGTGTCTGTTACTGGGGCGGATGATGAGGGGCAGTCTGAGAACAGGGAGAAGCCAGGACGTAGAATCAAAGAAACAGCAGAATTTTAGGGTTTAGGTTAAAAAAAAGGATCTGGGAAGACTGAGGAAAAAGTATCAAATACTCGTAAGAAGGACCAGAATGAGAACTGGAAAGTGTCCAGCAGGCACATGGGTGGCCTCAGTGAAAATTCCTGTGGAACACTCAGAGTAGAAGCCAGACGGCCATGTGTTTACAAGGGAGAGAAGAGGAAATGAAAACAGCAGTGATGCAAAATTCACTCAAGAAGTTTGACTGTAAAGAGAAAGACAGATAGAAGTAGATTTGTAGCTGAACAGGGAAATTGGGTCAGAGGAGGTGGTAGTTTTTTTCAGTTTTTATTATTTGGGAGATTAATTGTGAAATATTGATGAAAAGAAGTTAGTAGAGAAGGTCAAATTAATGATAACAGAGAGAAGGAAGATTGATAAGGTTCCTGAGAATGTAAAAGGGCCTAGAAATTAAAGCTAAGAGAAAGGACACTGCCCTTCTAACAAGGAGATAAACACAGATATAAGTTTACTGGTAGATTTGTTGGGAAGCTGAAGGAGATTCTGCCTGATAGTTTCTATTTGTTTAGTGACATAAGATTCAAGGCCATCTATAAATTATGTGTGTAAGTGTGTAATATAAAGGGGGTATTGAAGGTTTGAAATGACCAGTCAATATTTAAAACAGCACACATATACACATATGCTCATGTGTATGTCTGTATATGACCAGAGCCATGCTCTGTTGTGGCTTCAGGGATAAGGAGTGATAAAAATGATGACCCCTACCCAGGTCTGCTACTGTGGGCAGGGTAAGAGGTAGCTCTGCAAGCTGGACATGGGTCAGACCACCCACTGGCTTGGAGACGAGATACACGAGATAACACGGTAGCTCCATGTTATAAAAACAAGATCTTACTCTGTACCTGGGATCCAGGGATAGAGAGAGACAATAAAATTGCTAGAGAGAGGGGATGGGCATACAGAGAGTGAAATCAACTACTCAAAAAAGGTCACAAATTAGCATTCTAAAGCACAAGTGAAAAATTATTGCTGAGAAAATCTATTAACAAAAATTAGAAGGTGCATATAGCTCAGTGGTAGAATGCATGCTTAGCATGCATGAGGTCCTAGATTTAATCCCCAATAAAAAATAATAATTAAAAATTATAACAATTTTAAAAATAATACATTTTTAAAGAAACAAATAAAAAATTACACTCCGAGACACAAATTCACTCTCAGTGAATTGAAAATAACAGAGCCATCTAAAAATCACTTTAAAATATGTATATTTTATATTGTCAGTGAGACAGAGGAAGAAATGATACCCGTGAAAAAATAAAAACTAAGAGTCAAAAACACACAGATATAATTCAAGAACAGAAAAATATGAAAAATAAGTAGTCTGGGAAGAAAGTTATAATTGCTAAAAATAACTAAAAAATGAAACAGCTCCAGAATAGATAAATTCAGTAATAGTACTGAGGACTTCACTCAAAACATAGCAGGAAAAGAAGATAGTAAATATTAAATTTTAGAGAAGTTACAGAGCCTGCTGCTTCTGCTTAGGATGTCGAAATATAGAAAGGCTGTTGCTCCTACATTAAGAACAACAACAACAAAAAGCCTGATAAACTGCAAAATCATAGCTTCTCTTGAACTCATCAAGAAGCTACATTTGCAGGCCTACCAAGTAGCCTCAAGTCCAAGGAAAGACAGGTCCCTGCAAGCAGAGACAGGGCATGAACATACCTCACCTATGGGCTCAAGTGTGAGCAGAGGAAGAGATGGATGCCAGGTGCACAGAAGCACGTAGAAGACTTCAGCTAAAAGGCAATTTTTTTTAGATAACAGAATTCCTAGGAGCCAGAGACACAAGGGGAATCCACATCCACTTACAGACTCTTCTCTAAGCACCACCAGTGGGTCCTAATGAGAACGATCACTGGCAGGACTGGTGACTGGAGAAAACCTCTCTCATCAGTGCAGGCCTGGAGGAAAAGGGTCTTTCCCCAGGAAAAGCAGGAAGCCCCTCCCAGGCCCTAGATCGGGGGGGGGGGGGGGCAGGCAAAAGCCTTCAGTCACTGGAGGAAGGGCAGCAAACCATCACCCCCAGAGCACAGCTGAAGAAGACCCACTGCAGCTGGGACATAACAGGAAACAAACAAACAGAAAAAGAACCCTCTATTCTACTCTGCACTGCCCTGCACGTGGTGCCAGATACAAGCCTGACAGCACACCAGGTTTTTCCTCCTCTAATGTCGTATTTTAGAGCTTTTGCTCTTTTTTTTTTTGAAATAAAGATATAATAATGCATAAAGCTGAATGATTTCCTGGACAGTATAACTTAAATTTAGCTATCAAATAAAAGGCCATGCAGATTTTGTCGAGTGATATTGTTCCTCCTCTTCAGACAATCACCTTCTTCATAGCTGTCATATAACCCCTTGGGCTTTTACCACCATTATTGTTTTTTAAATTATCAAAAATTTTAATGTCAATGACACAGGGATCACATCCTTCCTTATCAGCCTACATACTTATCCAACTTTATGTGTTCTGTGATGAATATGAAAATCGAATATTCCTCATTGTTTCAAAATGTGTTGAGTGTTTCAAGAAAAGTGCATTCCTGAACTGCCAAAGCCCTGATCACTCTCTGAAAAGAGTGTTAACCTACTGCTGACATGACAGCAGGCCCCACTTTTCTCCAGACTCTCCCTAAATCTGACTTTGAGTGGAAGTTCAGGCACCAGTGATTACCTCCCCAGTGCCTCCCTCCTATTGAGAAGAAGTTCAAAATGCCTGCAGGTCTTGAAACCCTTTGCCAGGCGGGCCAAGGGAACTATTTCTGTCTCAGGCCACTTGGCTTCTCTTCATCACCTAGTGCTGCCACCTGCTGACCTCTTCGGCTTCCCACACCGTGTAGTCCTGTATTAGATCAGAGCAGAGGTTATTAATTTTAGTATGTAGCAGAAAATTCTCACACTCCCTGCATAGAGCTGCCTTACATGCAGACTCTTGTCAGTGGTATTTCTGTAACCTGTAGCTACTCCATTGTCTGCGCAAGTCTGGGATTTAAGAAGATTTGCTCTTCTTCCAAAAGTATCTGAAAAGTGCCAGCCACAGCCACTTACTGCCTGGGAACGGCCTTTCTGCTCTGCACGCTCCCTGCTCTCTACGCTCCCTGCTCTCTACCTGCTGACTGTTTCTGGGCCCCTCTGAACTCTGCCGCAGCTGTAAGAGGACAGCTTATTAAGCTTTCTGGCAGAAAGAGGGCAGTTCGGTCCATTTCTGCTCAATAAAAGCTTACAGGAGCTTCTGGGTTGAGTCCTGCCTCACCAAGGCGCCCTCTGTGCACTGAAAACATGAAATCTCGGTTGCCTGACTGCAATGCCTGATATTGTTTCCAGCCCCAGTCCCAGGTTGTACTGCTCAGCTGTTTGTGGTCACTGTCTGTGGGCTACTGACAAATGACTTCTGTGAGAACAAAAAAATCAAAATCTAAGAGCCATACTCTTCTGGATGATATGGAAGAGCAAAATCTGACTTTCTGAGTTGTGTCTGTTGAAATCACTAAAGTAAACTTTCAAATAATACATGGTTTAGTCAACATGTGCTCATAAAAAGGTTCTCCCCTCCAGTGAGTCTGGGCCAGACCTTCAAATTCACTCACAGAGAACCAGTGACAGAGAGTTCTGCTGGGACGGGAGATATCATATCATTTCCTAGGTCCCACTCCAGATCCACAGGTCACAAGTGCTGTGGAGTGGGGCCTGGAATTCTGTACCTCCAAGGAGCTCAACAGAGGCTCCTTATGCATAAAGCTGGAAATCACTGAGCACATGAAGGCTGCAGTAGGAACCTTAACTAGGCCGGGCCTCAGCATCAACTGTAGAGGTTTTTAAAAAATGCGAGTGCCTGTTCCCCACCCAGACCTGCGCTGACTCAGAATCTTCAGAGCTGAAGCTTTCCAAACGCTTCTGATAGCGAGCGAGAGAGCTAGAGCTAGACGAAGAGCACCTGCGTTAGGCAGATGCACATTTCAGTGATTAATAATGGCAGCTCCCATTTATTAAGTGCCTGCTAAGCAAAGCACATGTTCACATATCATTTCATCCTCACAACGACGCTACGAGGTTGGTACTACTGTTAAAGCATCTGTTATTGTTGCCATTTTTCGACAGCGAGCTTAGAAATCCTAAAGGAGTCATGCGATGAGGAAGTTGGAGGACTGGGACTGGGACCAGCTCTGTCTGACTCCAAGGGCAGGCCTGCTCTTCCTCCCTGCCACGCCTCCCTGCCACGCCTCCCTGCCATTAGTTTTTTACAACTATTATTTTAAAAGTGGGTACAGATTTTGTTCCCTTGTTTCGTTTTTCTGCTTTTTGGTTTCAAACTTAGTACAATCTTTTTGCGTCTGCTCTTTATTTTTCCTTTGTAATTGCTGATGCAGAATTAATCCTCCAAGACACCTAACTTAACAGAGCATTTTATGAAGCCTAGGGAGGCTTCCCAGAATGTCTCATGGCTTAGTGTGTTACTGAAGACATAGCGTCTTCATCCACAACAGGATTCCCCCATGGTCCAGTGCACTGGACAGGGTCATCCATGTGTGTGCTACCTTAACAAGCTTTCTTTAATTGTGTCTTAGTTGTTATCCTATATGTTACCATAATATTGTAGGGACTATTCTACTAGATCATAAGTTTTTCAAGGAAGGAAATCTCTTATTTCCACATGCTCAAGTCTGACAGACTGAAGGCCTTCAAGACAATATCTTGAGAAGCAGATGGCTCTGTGCATACCTACACTGCCATGCATATGTGCACACATGGCTTAACTTTGCAGAACCTGACTCCTTCGTAACACAGGAACAATAATGTCTATCTGTTAGGCTTACTGGGAAGTAATGTACACAGAGCATGTGGTGCTGTTACACAAAAGAATGACAATTATTGTAACTAAAGTAAACTGTAGAATGGTCATCATCCATTTATTCACTGAGTGCCCACCATATGTGCCAAATATGCTACTAGATTCTAGAGCTCATAGAACTTAGTACGGAACATTGATATAAGAAAAATTACACAATTTTAAAACAAATTATACGTATAGAAAGAGAGAAAGAGAAGAAAGCGTGGTGTGAAATCATAAAATAGCAGTAGTAACCTCATCTGAGGCAGGGCCGGGGGAAAAGAACGCTGCTCAGGGAGTCACAGGAGCCTTCCTGAGAAAGCCAAACTTGTTTCTTCTTTTTTCAAGATGAATTAGGAGGCAGCGTCAAGTTGTAGGTAGATGGGAGGGAAGAAGTATTCAAAGAATTGAAATAATTGTTGCAGGGAATGGCAAGTGATCTAACTATAAAACAGAATAGAATTCCCAGGCAGTACTGAGGAATTGGTTCATGATGAATTCAGAGTGAGGAAAAAACTTAATTGCATGGTTTTTACAAGCAGGATTAAAAAAACTAGAAAAGAAGCTGTTTCATTGGGTTCATTCAGGTTTGCAGTGTCCAGGTAAGTGGCAAAAGGGAGGGTTTTGGCAAAAGGGTGATTAAGATTATGGACCACGGACTCTACACTGGGTACAGATGGAGTTGGCAGCAGAAGATGACTGGCAGGAAGAATGTAGAGAGAGCCACTGTCCGGAAATCCTAGTAAGTCCTGAAAGCTTGTAATGGAGGTAGATGAACAGATAATTTGAAGTTAGGAAGTTATCATCCAAGACTGAGATGTTTGAATTAGTGATGTCACCCATGGAACAATCTGGGAAAACAACAAATCAAGCCTGTGACCGTGGAAGTTGGGTGGCTGAGACGGAGAGACGGAGAATACCACCGAGGATTGGGAGGTTGTGGAGACCAGAGCTCTGAAGTCTTTGCCTAGACTTGCATGGTGAACCTTGCCACAGTCATTAAATCATGAGAAGGAATGATCAGGAGGTTAATAACAATGCAGGGGAGGGAAGGGAAGATTGCCCAGAAGCAGGGAGTTTGGCAGGAAAAGAAACAATAGTCTGAAAGCAACTAATGGGAGCAAAGAAGACACCAGCAGCACCTGAGGTTAGCAAGGTTATGAAAGTAGAGATGTCTTCCAAGTGAGAGTTCTGTGGAATACGTGTTGTCTTCAGAGGGCAGCCAACTTTCAGCGAGGAAAAGAAAGTTGAGGGAATATTCTGAAAAGTTTCAGAACATAAAAGGAGTGTTTTGATTATGGAGTTCTAGGGACTCAGGAAAAGGAGGAAATGAAAGAAAAATTAAGTCAGAGCAGAAGGACACACATGTTGTAGCTTTCTGCAGGAAGAAAGGTAAATAAAAGACACTTGTACTAGAGAAAAACAGCAGAGTTGGGAGTGGTGATTTTGCTCTCTTAGTCCCTTGTACAATTGAGGAAACTTCATCCCAACCAAATTCAGCTGTAGCCCCAACCAAAAGCCTAAAGGCTGGGGCTTAAATCCAGGCAGTTTTTTTTTTTTTTCCTCACATTGTCTTCTCTTTACTTATTCAGCAAATATTTATTCCAATCTAGGTGACTGGAATGTACTGATGAACTAAACAGGCAAGGAATACTTCTCCTATGGTGTTTATATTCGAGAGGGAGGGGTAAAACAGAAAAAAAAAAGTTGTAAGTAGCTATACATAACAAATAAGAACATAACATAGCACGTTAGAGAGTGATGAGTGCAACGGAAATGAAAGATGTAGAGCACATAAGGGGTGGTCACGCATGACAAGCAGAGTTAAAATGATGTAGGGTGGTCAGGATGGGACTTAATGAGACAGTGATACCTGAACAGAAATTGAAGGAGATGATGGGATTAGCCATGTGGATACTCGAGGAGAAGAGCATTCCAGGCAGAGGGAAGAGCCAGTGCAAAGACACTAAAGCAGGAGTACGGCTGGTTATGTTTTAGGAACAGCCAGAAACCGGGGTGGTTAGAGCATGGTGAGGAAGAGGGAGGTCAGAAGATCGGTGCCTCTCAAACTTCAGCGTGCATACGAATGACCTGGAGATCTTATTTAAATGCAGAATCAGATTCAGTAAGTCTGGCATGAGGCCTGAGATTTTACATCTCTAACGTGCTCTCAGGTGAGGAAGCCGTGGGCGCACGGCTCATGCTTGGAGTAGCGAGGATTTCGATGACTCTCATTTTGGAAGAGTGGGAAAGTGAGAAAGAGTGAGCAATTAAATTAGGGAAGTGTAATAGTATTATGATGTGGTATTAAGGGCTTACTTGAGATTGTAGCCATGAATTTAACACTGTGTAGCTATGTATTTTTTTTTCAACCACATTCAATTGTACAGAGACACGTATGGCGTTGGCAGAGTTACATTTAACCAGGGGTTTTATTTTGGGATGATAGAGAGAATACAATGGAATGAAGCATGTATACAAGAAAGTTGTATAATGATTGACCATGGGATTTAACATCGTTAATGACATGACCTGGGGTCGCTGGTGGAAAGTCAGACAGGTCTTGTGGCCCTTCACGACTAACAGGGCAGTGGTCTTAAGCCATAGATACTGAACCCTTCAATGAAGAGTGATCCCATCCTTCACTGGGTCAGTGGTACACATAACAGGTGGTTTCAACAATTTAATGGAGAGAGAGCATCTTCAAGGCAACTTGTATTAAAAGTGTCAATGATGTCAGAAGGTTTGCAGTGCAGATTCATGAATGTAGTTAAAACACACACACAAAGTAACATGCTATACTGTTAAGAAACAGAAACTTCTGATTTAGGAAGCATTCCATCATATTGCCTTTTGATTGTACCTCTGCTCACCACTGCTTAACTATCTGGAAACATTACACTCTGTTAGTGTATAATCACCACTGTGGCTGCAGGTAAACTCATCACTGACTCTTTAAAACTTACTTATCCTCCATTGCAGAAACCACCTGCTGACCCAAAAGCAAACCCCCAAGGCTGCTGAGTTACAACTATCACACAGAACTTCTCTTTTCTTTGCCTCAGAACTTGGTTGGCCTCTGTGCTACCTTGCTTTCTGGTTCCAAGACCGGTATCCACACTGATTTTGATCTTGACCTCTGAGCCTTGGAGATGAAGCATTTTTTTCTAATCCGTCACTCATCTTCAGCATCTAGACCTTTTCTACTGCAGATTTTTTAGGATCAGCTTGCACCCTTGGCCTTATTATATTGTTTTTAATTAAGATTCCCTGAATTAATTACTGACCCACCCCCTCCTCACCCTCATTTTCCCCATCACCAGTAAGAGAAAAGATGTTATTAGTTTCCATTGCTCTCTTCCTCCTTTTCTCCCTTCTTATCTGTTTGTTTCCCTTTGCGTGCTACTCTTTCTCGCACATACACACACAATCTCATTTTATCTAGACTTTTTTCTTTTTTTTCCTCTTGAAGAGCCAATCAGTTACAATGTGGGGCTATAACCTTTGGTCTTTATTTCATACAGCCTTGTTCATTTGTTTATTTCAAGTGTCTACAGGAAACAGAGCTCCATGATAAAAAAGAAACGGGTGGAGCTGATACTGTGCGTGCATGTTTTCTCCAGTTGTCTTCAGATCTGGACCAAAGCCTGAGGTTTTAGATGCCTGCTCTCCAGATAGCCACGCTTTACTGTGATACGCAAATTGTACATAGAGATGAATGCTAATAGCTACAATGGGAAATAATATTAACTCTGCAATTAAGACAAAAACTTTATATATACAAGGAAATGGAAGGGTTCTTTATGGAATCATACCCATTTTTAGAGCTGGATGGCATGGAGAGACCTTTCAGACACATCCTGAGATGAGGAAAATTAAATATGTTCTTATCAATATATGCTATCACCTCCATCCCTTGGAGGCATTTTGCTTTAAGCTATATTGGAATGAGAGAGAAGAGATATTCATTAATTTGCATGTGTCTATTGATACGGCTTTAAAACCACACTGACATCTCTCTGTTTTCTGTCTACAACACTTGTTTCACAACTTTGTTATTCTCCTTCTTACTCAAGGCATATCTGGAGGTACAAGAAATAAGACACAGGGAAATAAAGTTCCCTCTGAAAGTTAACACTGTTTAAATAATGCATAACTGGGGGAGACATGTCTCCCTGAAATAGTTCATTACAGTTTATTCACTAATAACCTATACAAAGAAAGCATTTTCCAATCAATTTCTTCCAAAGATGCTTCAATACAGCATAGAAGTTATAAGTGTCAACTTTAGAACCAAAGTGGGTTCAACTCCTGGTTCTTCCATTTCCTAGCCATAAATTATGCAAATTACTTAACATCTATATGTCTCATTTTCCCTAACTGTAAAATGAGGATAATACCTTCTGCCTCATAAGCTTATGTTGAGAGTTAAATGAGTAATATGTAACCCACAATAAGTTCCTGTACGTCTTTGGTGGTCCTCTTGATAACGGGATAGGGGAGCGATGTGGAAAGGGATTACAGACATTCTGATCACGCCAAAGAACATCTTTAGTGATTTGCTCATTAGTGTCCAGAATTTAGTTATTAATTCCTTGTTTGAGAGGTTAATCATCTTCCCTGAGTGCACTGATACTGTTTAGTTTGTGGACTTACAAGAGTAACAAACACACAAACACACTCAGGACTTTAGTCAGTTGGCCCATACCATCCAATCCTATGAGGCCACTTGCCTGCTGACCCTGTCCATGCTAAAGCTTTTCCATTTAGCACATATACACTTACTTCAAGCTGTATTTCTTTCTTTTTTAAGAATAAAAAATTTCTTGTTTTTATAAATAATAAAATGGCTTTTACATGTCAATGATTCCTTACCAAAATAAAAATAGGGATTAACGAAGTGACATTGTACAAACTTTTAAGTGACACAAATGTTGCAGCACCAAGGAACCCAAAGCAAGCTCTCTTTGTTTTGTATTTTCTGCACAGAAATGTATTTTTGAAGAGGCAGGAAGCATAAAGAGAAGGGACAGGTCATTTCTTAAGTTGCACTCTGTTCCACACCATAGGTTTTATTACTCTGATAACTCCTACTCTAGAAATCTTCCAGCTCAAGTTCTGTTTCATAATGCAGAATTCATCAAGGGTACAGAACCCATTCATCTTCTTTTATTAACCATCTGGTGAAGGACTGAAGTTACCTCTGGTCAGGAACTGAACAGATCTAAGAACTTCAGTAAACACCAGCTTCAGTACAAACCTCTGAGATGGTTGTTTGGAAGAACCAAAATGACCACTCAAAGGTCATGCTCAAGAACAGATGGATTTCTTGCTCAAGACTTCACTAGGTTTTAAAAGGTATGGAGAAAGCAAGGTGAAACTTCAGTCCTGCAATTGTTGCATGATATTTATTGGCACGTGATGTCGGAGTAATTCCTGAGACACATGTAACAAGGACATGTAATTTGGAACCAAGTCATGGTACATCCTCTTTTAGGCTATGATGGCTGTGAAGCAGTATTCATTAGTGAATTAAAAAAATCACTAATAAGAATATGAAAATGAATATATGTATATATATGCATGGCTGGGACATTGTGCTGTACACCAGAAATTGACACATTGTAACTGACTGAACTTCAATTAAAAATAAATAAATTGCATGTAAAAAATTAAAAAGATAAAAATTTAAAAAAATCACTGAAGACAGAAAAAAATGAATTTACTATGTAAAGTTACTTGTATTCTCGTATTCAGTTACTTTACTCCAAACATTTGAAACAAGGAAGAAAGAGAACAGAAAGAATCAGACAGAACTGGGGTGATTATTTGGAGCCGATTATAATTGAAAAGAATGTTGCTTGTATTTTGCAGATTGCAAAAGTGATTTTCTTACAAACTTTGTCACACAGTTTCAGACACATGGTCCCAAATAAAAGGATACAGTGATAGGATAATTGTCCTTCCAAGGATGTCTGTATCACCATCCCCAGAATGTGCTAGTTTACATGAGGCTATGCAGATGTAACTAAGGATCTTGGCATGAAGAGATTATCCTGGATTATCCAGATGGGTCCAATATAATTACAAGGGTCCTTATACAGGAAAGAGGCAGGCAGGAATCAGAGAAGCAGATATGACAATAAAACAGAAGTTGGAGTGATGCAGCCATGAGCCAAGGAATGCAGGCAGCCTTTAGAAGCTGAGAAGCCAATAATTCTCCCCTAGTGCCTGCAGAAGGAATGCATCTCTTCTGACAACTTAATTTTGACCACATAAGATCCATTTAAAATTTCTCATCTCCAGAAATTCAAGATAACAAATTTGTAGTTTTTTAAGCCACCAAATGTCTGGTGGTTTGTTATTGCAGCAATAGGAAACTAACACAGTTACTATAAATTATATGTTGGCTTGGTGAAAATGTAAAATAGGTTTCTGAGTCTTGAGGAGCCCCAGGCAGTCCAGGAAAAATGGGAATACTGAAGTGATCACATTGACATAATGGGCTACACAGGGCAATACTAAAATCAAAGTTCATAAGGGACTAGGCAAGATGCTAAGGACATACGGTCCCATAAAAGTAGTTCAAGGGACATGTGTGAAATGAAAAAAGGAATGTTAAACTTCAAAATTCACCCATGTTTGTGACTCTTGGCAACAAAGCATATACAAATTTTTCTAAGAAGCAGGGAAAACTATTTATAAGCTAGCATCTTTGACTTTACATCATATAATCTAACCTACAAACAAATATTTTATATTTACCATTTAATTATTGTCATTCAATCTCCATTCTTGGTTTATCTTAAATAATGCATCCTCACTGTATCATAAAATTTCAACTTCCTGATTCCACACAAGTTCCAAATGAGTATGTAAATAGAGCAAAATCATACAACTGGGATTCAGCCAGTCAAAAATCTCAGGGAAAACACAAAAGACCTTAAACTTTATTTCCATAGAAACATATATGAGTGACTCTGCCCACGTCGTGGTATATTAACCTGAACCTGTGCCTTTTGTTATTGATTTGTCAGATGTAAGGATGTTGAGCTTTATTTTGCCTTTACGTCTGTAAAATACAGTAGGTAAAAGCACATCTTTGAGTCAGTCAACCGTGGGTTTACATTCCAGCTCTGTCATCTACCAGTACTTTGCTCATCTGCTCTTGAAGTTAACATCACTATGCTTTAGTCTCATCATCTATAAAATAGTGAGAATAATAGTATACAACTCATCATGCTGTTGAAAGGATTTATTGAGGAAAAAATAGATGTAAAACACTCAGCAGAAAGTTTAACATAAAGCTCAATTAAACTAGATAAGATTAGCATTATTATTACTAGTTACTTCATTCACACAAAGCTCTAAATCATTAACAACTACTCACTATATCCTAATAATAAATTACTAAACAAACATGTCTATAATACATTTTATCAAAGGAACTTAAGTTATAAGTTGAATTTATGATACCAACATCTGCCAGATCTTTCTTGCCCTTAATTTAATTACCTGGGTAGGTGCAAAACAATACAACAAAAAGGGAATATTTAGAATATCTCAATGTTCTTCTCTTTGGAAAATTATGGGGTTTTTTTTAAAGTTCAAACATGTTTCTTCTCTATCCTTTTCTCACAGTTATTTGGTGATTTGCCAATATGAACCTAATAAGGAATCCATTAGATAGACTTAGTTCCTGCCTGGTCTGCATTTTCACAGACTATTTTTCACACTTTATTCTAACACTGTTTGCAATGGTAGTATTTACAGGTTTCTCTCCCCAATTAAACGTTTCGCCTCTTGAGAGAAGACACAGGTTTTATTTATCTTGAAATATCCTGCATGTATTAGGCAATTAAAAATGCTATACAGCTTAGTAAATGAATGAGAATTATTTTTAAAAAGTCAGTTAAAATATTCCAAGCCCTATCTGCACCTAATTACTGAATGATAAATCTATGATTTATGCTCTCTGAACTAATCCAGTAATAGATTCTGCATTTTCTGAGACGTTTTCAGTTAAGGACCTGTAAGGGAAGCTGACCCTGGCTTGAGGCTAGACTAACATGCCAGTTAATATAGAGATTAACTGAGCATTTAAACAAGTAAACAAACTCAGGAATTCCGATTTCATTTCTCTTATTAGTTGACTATATATAGGCAATCAATATTTTAATCATCCCTACTATAAAAAGTGGTAATTAAAATAAGCAAATAAGTAAAGTAAAATAAGTAGTAACAATAGGTTTTTCAGCACAGTCTATTTAATCTATTTAATCGGCTCAAATACCTCACCCTGCCCACTATCCCGACAGCCTAGATTTGACTGGGTAGCTGTCCTTCAGTTTAAATGGTCATACTCTTGCTTGGCAGAGAATAAATCATACGCTAAAGTTTATAGACTGTCAACAAGTAACCCAGTGAACAAAAAGATACATTTTTAGTAATTGCATTATAAAATTGTCAAGCTATAGTTTTCCCATGACATTACTCATGTAAGTAAATTTATAAATACCATAAAGAAAAATTTAAAACTTTCATAATGTATTGTCCAATGTCTAATAAAACTTTGTTATGAAAGGCCTATGTACACTAAATTATCTTTACATGATTTTGCAAAAAGAACTAGGGCCAGTATGTTTTCAAAATTGAGTTATCAGTTACCAATAGAAGTCCATTTTATTTAATCACCCTATCTGTAAATTAACATTTTTGGGGATCAGCAACCATGCAGCAAACTTGCAAAATAAAGAGAAAAATTATAAAGTGAAAACCCTTGGGTAAATATCTTCATTTTGATGCAGACAAGAAAGAAAGTATGGTTGCTAAGGACAAAATACATACAACTGCACATGGTTGAATGCATAATAGACCCTAACAATGCCAGCTATTTAAATAACAACTTTGAAAACATATTAAGAAGCAGCAGAATTTAAAAAAATCTTTTTCCTCCTTTGAAAACTACCTAGACCACACTCTTCTTGTAAAAACAGCAGAGTCTATGCCACCAACTAAAATGAAAGCTTTGTTTCTTGTCTTTCACATATGGGCTCTCAATTGATGTATAAAATATTTTGGGAAACAAAGCCTAAGAGAGTCAAAATTACCAGGTTGATTTTGCTCTCAAAAACAGTTTTCTTCTACTTTTTGTGTAGTCTGCCAAACTCATCATACTTTTGGCAGATTTAAGGTACCTCTTTTGAATCAGTCTCATGAAGCTGGTTAATGCCACTAGCAGTCCCCGTTACCTGGCAATACACATCAGAGGTTTTTATTATTGCTATTAATCAATGACAGGAACTGACATTTAGAATGTGCATATAGCAGGCGTGGTGACTTTTTCCTTATAATCATAAAAAGATTTTAGGGATATTTGGAAGATGTTTGAGGAGGACACTGGTTTGTTGCAAGGGTCAAGATTCGAAATTAAAATATCTTCATTTATTCATTTGTTTTTAAATTTTGACAAACTTTTTTTGTAAAGAGATAGCTGATTTTTTTAATCTTCAAGGCCCATGTATAACTGCCTCCTCCTCCTTCTTCCTTGCCCCGCACCTCTAGCCTTTAAAATTTAAAAACTTTTTAGCTTGTGGACTAGATCTAGCCCACAGGGGTCATTTGCTGACAACTGATTTAATTCATTCGATATGCATTTTTAAGCAATATGGTCACAGTTCTCAAAACACTTAGCTTATCAGCAGAAAAAGATGAACAAAAAAGTAGTTTTATTACAGTGTGTCTGATGCCATGATGAAGTATAGTTTGCTATACCTAACCCAGCTTCAAAGGTGAGGAAGTTAGTAGAAAGAGGTAGGAGATTAGTAGGTGAACACTTTCTAGGGAGAGAGAACTTGTAAAAAGGCCCTTCAAGGAAAGTGTGGTATAACTGAGGAATCACAAAAGCTTTACATGGCCTATCATGCTAAGAAAAGTGGGGGGAGGATGAAGAGCGACTCAGAGATGGAGCGTGCAAGGCCGTATACGCCAAATTAAGAGTTTAACCTTACAGGCAATGAGAAGGCATTAAGGAAATTCAATAAAGAATATAAGGTCAGCAAACCTGGATTTTTAAAGTATCTTTCTGGTTGCAAAGAGAGATTGAATTAGAGAAATTCAGGACAGGAGGGAGGTCACCATTTAGGAAGTAGTGGCCTTAGATGTTGAAAAGTTGAGAAGCTAAATGTGGAAGGGCTAACATTGAAATCCCATTTATGTACAAAATCACTTACTCTCTTGGCTTCTGAGAAACTGAATTAATAATATTTCTTCACCCATTCGTCTTAGAAGGTTTCTGTGAAACTCAAGTGAAATGATGCATATAAAATAACTTAGCAACTATAAAAATGCTCTTTTTCTTTTAAGAGTAACAACTTTTATTATTATGGTCATTTAAGTTAAAATTATTAAACACAACAGCCTCAATAAAATTATATTTTGAATAACATTCAAAGGGGCAAATGGACATTTGTAAACCCTTCTTTATCTCTTCTCTCTTAGACCTAGAGGCTCATGATTTGCTCCAGGATAGTCTCCTGTTAATTTTGAGGTCTTTCATAAGCTGATTCCAGGTTACTATCCCCCTTGTAGCCTCCCTGCATTTACTTTGGAACTAGAAAAGTGACAAATAAATGATTATCTTTAAACATACCCTAGAACTCCTAGGGAGAAGACTGCCTTTGTGTAGGTTAGAAAACACAAAAAAAGATACCGTAACTCCCTGGTGTAGGAGAACTAAAGGGTGTTCCAAAGACTTCAAAGCAAAGGATGGAACGTCTTTGGGACTAGGAAAGATTATTTTTCTCCTTCAGAGAGATAATAAAAAAGTAAAATGAGGAGGAAATGGGGACAATAAAAAAAGGAACCTGGGAAGGACAGAAGCGCTACATGGGAGGGAGCCAGGAGAAGAACCCACAGGACTACAGAGAAGAGATGTCTAATTTCAATCTTTGAAGTGTTCACTGCATGATAGGCAGAGACCACTTCTCCCTTTCCCATTACTCAAGTTCTTCAGCACATCAGGAAACTGCTGTATCATGTCAGTTTCATGAATGTACTGTAAGGAGTGGATATTATAGATCATTGTTGTGGTTGTGGGTGGAAATTGGCAAGGGAGTTGCACTTTGTAAGAGAGTGTAGTGTGTGGAGAGAGTAGCATGTGGAAGCAGAAGGCTGGGTGATAGAGGAGATCATGAAAATGTGAACTCTCTGCGAATCTGAAGAAAGCTTGGGGAGACCTATGGACTTACAGTGGTCATGGACTTGAGTTGAGGGCTTTGAGACAATATGTAGAACTCCTAGGAGCAGAGGGCCTCTCAGCTGACTGTCAGCTGCAGGATCATCATGAATTATCAGGAAGACCTGTTTCAGGTAACCAATACTACAGCCAAAAACATGTGAAACCACCTATTGATGCTGAGTGTTTAGAGGCAACCAGATAATAATTCAACTAAATTATGGGTGTATATTTTTCATACTCTATTAGGGCTAGAACAATCTATTATTAAATGTCCAGATAAATAAGTTTCCTGTAAGCCCATTCTTTGTTTTTGAAAATTATCTGTTTCATCTCTTTCGTGATGTATAAAATAGAAATATATGGAGTACCTTTCATATGATCATTTCAAAATTACAAATATGAAGCAACATTCATACAACATCTGGGAAGAAGTTGTCAGTTTAGCATTATATCGATGGAGCAATAAAATGTATACAATATACAGTAATATACAATATTAATAGCTAATGTAACATAGTGATGTTCTAAGAAGTAGTAAACTTTGTAATCCTTTCTTGCATACTGTCACTACAAACTATCTTCTAGTATGTAGAAGACAGAGCACTGGATTAAATCCCCATGGTTTAATTATCACATCTATGACTAGATAGTTTGGGATTTTTAATAAGTTAATTCACTCCTCTGAGTCTCTGTTTTCTAATCTACAAGATGAATTGTTGAATGTTATGATTGTTAAATACCACAATTATAAATTTTTGTTTCCTTTATGAATTGCAATGGAAAGGCCAGAAATATGCTATGTACTTACACTGTTGCCTTAGTGACAGAAATTTCTTTCAGCATCACAAACTCACAGTAATATAGATGGAATTATTAGCCCATACAACTCTTAAGATAATAAAATAACAGTTTTAAAGGATCTCTGAGCAGTCCATCAAAACTCTACTTTGGCATAATACGATCAATATATCCCCCAAATGGCCTCACTTCTGGAACATCTCTTGTGAGAAAGAATTCATTAATATATGACATCTATGTGTCTATTTGCTGGCATCAGGTCCTATGACTTGTTTGAGACATTTATTTTCATGTCAGTTGCAGATGATAACTGTTAGGGACTTTACTGTAAAGACAATGAAAGGCCTCTGTCCCTCTCCTTGCCCTGGGAAGACAGATCCAAAAAAGAAGCTGTTTTCTCTTTTTCCTACAGTTCAACATCTACCCTGTTATTTCCCTCTGAGTTCAGCTTTAAGTGCGTGCACACACACACACACACATGCTCTCTACAGATTCTTCCCTGCAGATAGACAGAAAATATTGTGCACCAGTAAATAGGTCAGTAAGGCCATATAACGTTAATACAGAAGGAGCTGGCTTCTATCCATTTGTGCAAAACACAATGGGTCAAAGCTGGATTCACACTTTTTTTTTTGTTGTTGTTACTTTTAACATAGTAGTAGATAGAAAACAGATTTAAGCATTTCAGTTTTAAGATGAAAAGAATCCTTGAAACATCATATGCATTTGTCTTAAGGAACATTTGTAAATAGCATGCTCTTGTCTTTACATAGACGGTACTATTTTGAAATGCCAAGCAACCCTTTTTTGAGTACACTTTTGCAGCCTTTATTCCTGAAAATAGTTCAATAACTGTAACTAAATAAAAGGATTGAAACTCAATACTCTCTTTTTCTTTCTGTCTTTTGCTAACAGAAAAATGTTGAAAGTGGACTCATCATTCAATATGAGAGAGATGCCAAATGAGTGAAAGAAGCAGTTATGGAGAAGAAACAGTAGAGTCTGGGCAAGTTGCCTAAAGGGACACTTGGGTTAACCTTCATATTGGAATTGAAAATGTGAATAATTTTCTTTTCATTTTTCCCCTGGATTCTAACAATGACAGTAGTCTTTGAACTTGTGTTACTTGTTTCTTGTTCTTTTATCAAGGCAGAAAGACACAACAAGAAAGCAGGTTTTAGAGTCAGAAAGCCCAGAGCTTGAATCCAAGCACTACTACTTACTTGTTACGCGATCCTTGTGAATATTCTTACTCAATTTAAATTCAGTTTTCTCATCTAGAAATTATTACTAAAATAATAATTACCATATAATGGTATTACGAGGATTGAAAAGAAAATTACCCGTAAACAGTATACTGTGTACCTTGCACAAAGGCATTCCTTAATAAATCATATCCACTATTGTCATTTGGGTATATTGAGTACATATATTGAATTTGAGTCTAAATATTGAGAAACCACTAAATAAAAATAAGAGACTGAGCTCTTAACTTTTGAAATTATAAAACTTCCCCTCTGTTTTAAATCATATGCATGAGCAAATAGCCAAAATGACTATATATTCAAAATTATGTATTGGAATAAAATGTGTGTAAATCAAGACACATATATTTTCAGAGCTATGAAGTTGCAGAATGGCTGAGTTTATCATACGTTGCAGAGCCTCTGGATGCTTAGCATAGAGAATGAGGCCAAAGAACCTAGTCCAGTTTATTTCTAAGAGTAACTTTTTTTAAGTGGCTAAGATGAAAATCACATTGGTAATTTATGCTGGATAGCCTCTATTTGACCCTTCAGATCCTCTCTCTGACCTTCTCCACCCTGCTATATATTCCACAAGACCAACCTCGATATATCCACTGGCTCTCTTGTCCAGTGATTTTGGCTTGAGTTCAGCTAATGGAAAGCACCAGAAGGAGATCAAAAAGAAGCAGGAGAAATTATACTTCTGGCCAAAATGAAGTAACATATTATATTTAACTCCCTCCTAAGAAAAACTAGTGAATTATACTAATATATTTTTAAAATGCAGTATCAGTTATTGGACACCAGGCGATTCAGGACCATGAACCCTGAGAGAGAAAACACAAACAAGAGGAAGGCTGAAATCTCCCAGTTTACTGCCAGGAGAGGGTTTCCAGCTTGCAGTGCAGGAAGTGGAGATCTTTCTGTGTTGAGGAGATGTAAGTGGCAAATAAGGAAGGCCAAGGGGTCAGCTAGGGAAGAGAGCTGCACAGAGTGAGAGAGTTCTAGGTATCTACAGAGGGTTCCCATGGAGTCTTTAACTAAGTGTTGATCAGCAAGTGTGTGTGAAAAAATTATCTAACACTTGGAGTAAGAAAAACCACAGAAAGGAACACGCAGAACAAACAACCTTTGGTGTTAACAAAGACCAGGGATAGTTTGTGTTCCCGTCAGACAGTAAAAAGCCTCAGAATTCAGGGGACACTAAGTAAAGTACTCAAAATGGTATTTATTTAGTAGTGGGACAAAACGAACTTTAAACAAAGGCTCTTTTGGTCTCATCTAACAAAACTTAAAAGCAAAGATCAAACCATATCCTAATAATTTAACTACTCACAGGGGAAAAACAAAACAAAACTCAAGATTACTTACAGAAATACAAAAGTATCAGGTACTCAAAAAGGTAAAATCCACAATGTCTGCCAAGCAAGAAAATGCAGCCTACAATATAAAAAATAGTCAAGCAACAGAAACAGACCATGAAAGGATCCTGATAATAAAAATATTAGAAAAGAATATTAAAATAGAATTCTTATACTAACCTTCCATATTTTCAAGAATGTAGAAAAGACTAGTCATGTAAGGTACAAATATGGAACAAAAAAGATGTATGTATATACACACAAACTGACATAGATAAAAAAATATAATGCCTGAGATGAAAAATGTACTAGATAGTATTAAAAATAAATTAGACACTAATAGTGAAAGGGCTGCTGAACTTAACAAACAACAATAGAAAAATCCAAAACAAACAGAGGATTAAAAAAATACTGGAAAAAAATGAACAAAAATGACCAGAGCATCAGTAAGCTGTGTGACAACTTCAAGTGGCCTATTATATGAGTAACTGAAGTCATCAAAGTAAAAGACAAAACAAAATATTTGAAAAAATAATGGCTGGAATTTTTTCCATATTTCATGAAACTTGATAACCACAAATTCAAAAATCTTAAATCCCAACCATAAGAAACATGAAAAAAAGTGCACCAGGACACATCATAACTTCCAAAAACCATTAGTAAAAAGAAAATCTTAAAGATTCCTATGGGAAAAAGATCCATTATGTGTAGAAGAAAATTAATACCACATAACAAAGAAGGTTGTATCCCAGAATGAAAGGTTGGTTTAATCATCAAAATTAATCAATATAATTCATCCCATTAAAAGCATAATGGAAATAATATGACTGTCTCAATAAATAGTCAAAAAGCATTTGACAAAATACAATCTGCATTCATGAGAAAAACACTCAGTAAACTAGAGATAAAAGGAAAATTTGTCAGGCTGATGAAGGACCTCTCCAAAATCTTCTAGCTGGCATTATATTTAATGCTGAAAGACTAATTTTTTTCTTCCTAAATTAAAACTAAAGGAAGTATTTTTTCATATTATTTCTATTGAGCACTTATTAGCAATCCTAGGCATTGCAACAAGGCAAGAAAAATAAGTAAGTGATGTAATTATTACGAAATTAGAAGTAAAAATATTGTTATTCACAGAAAACAAAGTTGTCCATATGTAGAAAACCTGATAGAACCCCTCCTTTAAATAAAACACAAGTAGAGTTAATAAGCAAAATTATGTATGTTGCCAAATATAATGTCAAGATGCAAAAGTAAATTTTATTGTATAAATTGACAAACTCACTCTGAAATTCATACAGAAACCCAAATGATCATATAAAGAATTAAAATTCTGGAAGATTTACAAATCTTGATATTGAAACATTTTATAGAGCTACAGTAAGTATGACAGTGTGAAATTGTTGTAAAGATAGACTAAAGGTTAACTTAATAGAATAGAGAGCCCAGAAAATATATGTAAAATCCACACACATATATGGTAAATTGGATTTTGCCTAGGTATAAATTTTTTTCAGTTATAAAAAGAGAGTTTTGTCTTGTTTTAACAAATGATGCTTGAATAATTGGAGATTGCTATGAAAAGTGAAATAAACTTCAATCCCTATTTCATTCTACATGTAAAATTTTTGAGGTGAATCACAGACCTAATATAAAAGATTACCATAAAGATTGTAATAAAAATCATAGGACAATATCGTCAAGAACTTGGAGTAGGTAAAGATTTCTTTTTTTAAGTATGAATGATTATTTTCACTCATGTCATGTTTTATAAAGATGCATAAAATTTGGGACTTGTTTCAATATTTTTGTGGAAATGCATAAAACACTAAATTTGTCACATGGAATTTCCAGTTGTTTGCAGTAATGCTTAAGGTTTATGCTCATAAACACAATTATGCTTATATATTCTTTCTTCTCTACCTTTATTGAGGTATAATTGAGAAATAAAAATGGTTTAAGTTTAAGATGTAGAATAACATGATTTGATATACATATATATTGTGAAATAATTACTATATTCAAGCTAATTAAACATCCATCACCTCACATAGTTACTTTTTTTTTTCATGGTGAGAATACTTAGAATCTACCCTGTTCAGATATTTCAAATACACAATACATTATTATTAATGTAATGTAATTTGAAATCAGGAAGTGTGGTGCCTCCAGCTTTGTTCTTCTTACTCAAGACTGCTTTAGCTATTTGAGGTTTTTTTGTGATTTCACATAAAAATTAGAATTTTTTCTATTTCTGTGAAATTCAGAATTTTGATAGGGACTTCACTGAATCTGCAGGTTTTTATGGGGTATTACAGATACGTTAACAGTATCAATTCTCCCAATCCATGGACACAGGATATCTTTTTATCTATTTGTGTCTTCATCAGTTGCTCTCATCAGTGTCTCGTACATTCCAGTGCAGAGATCTTTCACCTCCTTGATTAAATTTACTCCTGTTTTATTCTTTTTGATTATACTTGTCTATGTGATTATAAGTGGAATTATTTTTCTGCTTTCTTTTTCATAGTTTGTTGTTAATGTATAGAAATGCAACTGACTTTTATATGTTAATTTTGTATCCTACAACTTTACTGAATTTACTTAATAGTTTTAATAGTTTCTTGGTGGGATCTTTAGAGTTTTCTACATGCAAGATCATGTTATCTGAAAATAGTAACAGTTTTATATCTTCCTTTCCAATCTGGACGAATTTTATTTCTTTTTCTTGCCTAATTTCTCTGGCCAGGACCTACAGAACTATATTTAACATAGTGGTAAGAGTGATACTGTGTATTGTTTCTGATCTTAGGGGAAAAACTTTTAGCACTATTGAGTATGATGTTAGCAATTGACTTGTCATACATGGCCTTTATATGTTGAAGCACTTTCCTTGAATACCTAATTTGTTGAGAATTTTTATCATAAAAGGATGTTAAATTTTCTTTTTCTTTTTTAAGGATATTAAATTTTCTTAAATGCTTTTTTTCTGCATCTTTTGAGATTATCATATGATTTTTATCCTTTATTCTGTTAATGTGGTGCATCATATTTATTGATTTGCATATGTTAAAACATCTTTGTTTCTCAAGGATATCTTCCACTTGATCATGGTATAATCCTTGTAATGTACTGTTGAATTTGGTTTCCTAACATTTTGTTGAGGATTTTTGCACCTATATTCATCAGAAATATTGGTCTACAGTTTTCTTGTAGTAGCCTTATCCGACTTTTGTGTCAGGGTAATGCTGGCCTGTGCTGAATCACAGGCCACTTCAGGCCACTTCCTGTACTGGCCTGGAGCTGGATCACAGGCCACTTCAGGGTCCATGGCCAGGAATAAGGTTGGTAGGCCCACTGCCCAAGGCATGAATAGGTTCCTTCCTTGTCACTTGGCAGATGGTGTCAGAACCAAGGCCAAACAGTGCTATAGCTGAGTCTACAGGGAAACTGAGCTATTTCAAGACGGGCATCGGCCTGCCTTCCCAAAGTGGCCCTTTTTGTTCTTGGGCTCCATCAGAGTTTTACAACCTCCTACTTGGATCCCAAAGCTGCCATAAGGCATTTTTGTCTGTGAAAGACTGCCAAAATATTGTTTCTTTGGGGGATATGAGCTGGGGACCTCATGTTCTGCCATCTTTCTGACATCATTCTCTAGGCAAAGATTTTTAAAACAAAACATGAATTTGATAAACTATAAAAGAAAAGGATTGATAATTTTTAATTTATTAAAATTAAAAATTTTGAACATCAAAATGTACCACTAAGAATCTTTTCACAATGTATGTGTATATCAAATCATTCTGCTATATACTGAAATATCTTATAATTTTGTCAACTATACCTCAATAAAGCTGTAGGGGAAAAGATACTGTTAAAAGAATAGTCAATCTACACATAAGAAAAATACATTTGCAAAATACATATCAGAGAAAGAACTTATATCCGGAAAATATCAAAAGTTACAAGTCAAAAATAAAAAAGATTATTAAAAATGGTCAAAGGACTTTAACATTCATCACAAAGGTACAGAATGGTCAACAGGCACATGAAAAGGTATTTACATCCTTAACCTTGAAGAAAATGCAAGTTAAAAATATAATGAAACATCATGTTACACCCAGTAGGATGGCTAAGATTATAAAAAATAATGATAATATAATGATAATACAAATGTTGGCAAATTTATAGAGCGGCTGTATCTCATTTTTTTAATGGTATGAGTGTAAAATGACACAACTGCTTTTGAACACTGTTTGGAATTTTCCCATGAAGTTAAACATAAATCTACCCTATGATCCAGCAACTCGACTCACCCAAGATAAAAAAATGCATGTGTGTGTATATATATACACACACACACACACATAACACACACACACATATATATACATATATATATATTAAGACTTATATAAAAATATTGATAGCAATTTCAACGGTAATACCTTAAACTAGAAACAACCCAAATATCCATTAAGAGGTATACAGATAAACAAAGTGCGATATATTCACAAAATAAAATACTCTTCAAAAATAAATATAAACAAAGTATCAGTAATTTCAACAATAGGGATAAATCTCAAAAATACCATAGCTAGTGAAAGAATATAGACACAAAAGAGTATACGCTATTTGATTTTATTTACATGAAAGCTAAGAACAGGCATAACTAATGCACATTATTAGGACACTTGATTACCTCTTGAAGGTGGTAAACTGGCTAGAAAGGGGCATGAGGGAAGCTCCTGGGGTGTAATTATCTCTGTCTTTTCTGGAGTTGTAGTTGCACAGGTTTATACAATTCATCAATCTGACCATACTATTTTACATAAATCATACCTCAAAGATGACAACTTGTTGATGTTTCAAGTAAAGTTGAGAAAAGCAAGATGATGTTAGAAATCATGTAGATAGAAGTGATTTGAGAGCAGGGAACCATGGAGAAGGTGAAACATTTGTGTTAGAGAGAAGGAAGACACGTGGAGAAATAAAGAACAGTGGGTAGGAGATAACCCCTCTTTATGAATAAAAGTGCCCATCAGAGTAAAAAAGAAAAACTGCAAAGACAAACAAATCTTGTCATTATGTACAATAAGTAAGAATTCAAAGAAATGCAGTAGAGGGTAGATAATGAGTGGGACCTAACTTGATAATTTAGAAATATGAAACAGCTGTGTTATGAGAAAGTTTATGGTATACAGAAGTATAATGAAGTTCCCAATAGCTACTTCCTTGACCAATTCTAGCTCCAATGTGAACACTACTTCAGCTTTGAAATTCTGTGCTCTTTGAGAAAAGAAACTTTCAATTCCAACGGAAGGAAAAAGAGAAAGAACCATTTTCCTTACTTTAAGCTTTATCATGTTATAAATCTTCAAATTATTTTAGTGTTTATAATTATTGTAAAAAAAATTTTTCTTTTTTGTCATTCCTCACAAGTCACTATGCAGTTATTTATGCTAGAATAGATATGTTAATTCACTCATTTGCATCATTTATGATACTCTTCCCAGAAGGAGAAAAACACCTTTAGTTTGATTAAACACATCTTGTGTGATTTAAGAACAATCTTTAAGTTTATTCCTCATCTTGGTATTCTTTTTTTATCAGGTCTGCTGATCCTCACTATTTCTTGTGTGTAAAAAAGGGGGAAAAAGTTGTTTAGCAGCTGGTTAAGAAAAATAGCTTTATGTTATTGTCATAAAATGAGCTTGGGTCAATTGACAAGCATAAAAAGAAAAATATCTAAAGTATTTTTTTTCTGCTCTAAAGCTGTATTCATTGCTTTAGTCTGGTTCTTCTTTTAATTATTTAGGTTTCACCTTGCCTGTCATTATATCACTGTAATGATGCAACAGAAGTCCAAACCATTTATAACATTTATACATGTATACTCTTTGAATCACCATAATTATTTGCTTTAGCAATTATTTCTGCACTGCCTGTGACATTTATTCTATTGCCCCTTATAATGTTCTTTGATTTCTGTTTTATTTTTCCTGCTTAAAAAAGTTTCTTTTATCTTAATATGTTTTTCAATAAATTCAGCATTAATGATGTATCTTCTTGACCCTGTAGATTCTTAATATCCTCAAAACCAATGACTTCCTTGCTTAAGAGTCACTTTTGTGTTGACTTAACCCTGACTCCCTCAGAAAGTTAAATGTATTTCTTCTCTGTTCCCATTGCATCTTGTATAATACGACAGCAATCAACATTCTTTGTTAGTTTCCACTATTAAACTGTCACCAATTGGACAGTTTAAAACCATATAGATTTATTGTCCTTTTTTCCTACTTTCTCACCTCTCCTAAGTTTGCTTTTTGTACTCAGGGTTACAGTCCCTCTCATGTCCCTATTCTTCTCAGCCATATCCTATTTTATTACTACTATGAAACCTAGGTACAATTATGGTTAAAGGAAGGTACAAAATAAGATATGGAAAATGCCACCTAGAGAATAGGTCTCCACATGGTGACATCGTTTGGTTAATTCACTCTAGTTTAGGTGCACAGTGATTTAGTTTCAGAAATTTATCTGAGTTTCAGAAACCAAATATACTGAAATAAATATCTATATTCATATCAAACCTAGCTTAACAGCAATGAATATAATGTTCTTATACTTAGAACTGTGAGTCCCAAAACTGTGGACTGGATAGATAGTCTGACATCCTATCTGTGGATCTAAGCTAGACTCCCTTGATGCTGCTGCTAACAGTAATAAAATAATTCCTAACACTTGTCTAACATCTGTGTGTGAGTGTGTGTGTGCCAGAAATGTTCTAAGCATTTAATATTTAGTCTCACAACAATCTGAGGGGATAGGCACTAATTTTTTCTCTGTTTTACAGATAACAGGACTGAGGCACAGATAGGTACGATATAGTGAAGGTGGAATTTAAAACCAGACAGTTTGGCTTTAAGTTTCTTGCTCTTAATCGTGATGTCAAAACACCTCTCAATTAAATAAACGACCCTATGAGTTGGACCCAGAAATGAGCGGGGCGGAAGACAGAGGACATGAGGAATTCGTTTTGCTGAGGCGGATTATGGCAAAGGCAGTTTGGTTCTGTAGTTAGCACTTCCAGATTTGGTATTTCCTTGCAGCAGTAGAAGTTGCTTTTCTACTCACATAGAAATGATATTACTCTACGGCCTAAGAATTGTTGCTGGAAGCTCCCTGGAGTCTGTTTTTCTAGCTGCCTCAACTATATCCATAACCACCTGGTAATAAACCAGTTTTTCCTTAAACAAACTAAAATAGTGTCTGTTGTAGCCCCTGGCTTCTATCCAATACAATAATTGGTACCAGAAGTGGGGGCAGCAATTGAAAGGGGCAGCATAGCAAGAGACCAGCTGAGTGTCTTGCTACAGAAAGTTCTATGGTGCTGCTAGCAAAAGTGGGGTTCAGGGTGCTGCTTTCCTACCAAAACGTTTTGTACCTCAGAGTAGCTACCTTTAAGTTAAAAGGGAAGTCAGAGGACAATAAAAAGTAAAATGAAACAATATATGAAACAATACTTTTCAGGACAATGGGTATCTGGCAATGAAGGACAGTAATCCTCGACAAGGTGACAAAACCAAACAAACCCAAAAATATGGGCACGACAATTGTTCCAGTTTACTGTTTGGGGGCAATATTCAGACTGTTGCCTTGGGAAAGGGAACTGAGTGACACTCTTGGGCTCCCTGAGTTGAGGAGATAGAGTTGAGAGTCTGGGGAGACATTATACAGCTAGTGTTACTGGGGAAAACTACCAGAGAGGAAAGAGTTACACAAACAGAGAACCCCAGAGATTTTCAAAGAATCCCCAGCAAGTATTTAGCAGAGTATTAATCAGTGCATGAATGAGGAAATTACCAGGACTAAGGAAGGCACACTCAAAAGATTTAAAAGTAACAATGCCCAACAGCCACATAGGACTGGAAGTAGTGGTTGTTCCAATAGCCACACTGAACTCATGATTCACGGGACACTGCATGGAGTACTCAGAACAGCGTTGTCTCAGTAACAGAAAATAGCTCTAGTCTGAGCACAGTCTCAGTCCTGCCTAATAAATCTTAAAAGCAAGACCCAAAAAGATCAAACAATTTCCAAATAACTTAATTACATTAAAAAAATCAAGATATTTAGAAACTGAAAAGAATACAAATAAAAATGGAAAGTTTTTTGGATTAAAGATCCAAAGAATTAATGTTGTTAAAATAGCCATACTACTCAAAGCTGTCTATAGATTCAATGCGACCTCTATCAAAATTCCAATGGCATTTTTCACAGAAATAGAAAAAAAAATTCTAAAATTCGTATGGAACTACAAAATACACCTCAATGCCAAAGCAATCTTGAGAAACAACAAAGCTGGAGGCATCACACCTCCTGATTTCAAACTCTATTTAAAGTTACTTTAATAAAAACAGTATGATACTATAAAAACAGGCACATAGACAAAAGGAGCAAAATTGAGAGCCCAGAAGAAAAACCACACATATGTGGTCAATTAATATTTGACAAGGGAGCCAAGAGTCCTAAGGCGGAAAGATAGTCTCTTTAATAAATGGTGTCGGGAAAACTGGGTATCTACATGTGCAGAAGAATTAAATTAAATCCATATCTTATACCATTTACGAAAAGTAACTTGAAATGGATTAAAAACGTAATGTAAGACCTAAAAGTATAAAACTCCTAGCAGAAAACTTAAGGAAAAAGCTCCTTAATATCATCTTTGCAATGATATTTTGGACATAACATCAAAAGCACAAGCAACAAAAGCAAAAGTCAACAAATGGTACCACATCAAACTAAAAAGCCTTTGTATAGCAAAAGAAACAACAAAATAAAAGGCAATCTATGGGATGAGGGAAAATATTGACAGATGATATATCTGATAAGGAGTTATTATCTATAATATATAAGAAACACATACAACTCAATGGCCAAAAAAATCCAATTAAAAAAATGAGCAGATGACTTGAATAGACATATTTTTTTCAAAGAACACATACAAATGGCCAATAAATATACAAAATGTGCTCAACATCCCTAATCATCAGCGAAAGGTAAATCAAAACCACACTAAGATATCACCTCATGCCTGTTAGAATGGCTACTATGAAAAAGACAAGAGATAACAAATACTGCCCAGGACGTGGAGAAAAGAAAGCCTTGGTGCACTCCTGATGGGAATGTAGATTGGTACAGCAACTGTGAAAAACATTATGGAGGTTCTTCAAAATATTAAAAATAGAACTATCATATGATCTGACAATTCCACTTCTGGGTATATACCTGAAGGAAGTGGAAAAACTATCTTGAAGAGGTATCTGCACTCCATTCATTTCAGCATTATTCACAATAGCCAAGACTGGGAAATAACCTAAGTGTCCATTGACAGATGACTGGATAAAGAAAATGTGATATAATATGTATAACATGAATGGACCTAGAAGGCATTGTGCTAAGTAAAATAAGCCAGACAAAGAAAGTCTGCATGGAATCACTTATATGTGGGATCTAAAAAAAAAAAGTCAATCAAATACATAAAAACAGAGAGCAGAACTGACGTTGGGGAGATGTTGGCCAAAGGATACAAACTTTCAGTTATACAATGAATAAGTTCTGGGGATCTAATGTACAGTGTGGTGACTATAGTTAAAAATACTCTATTACATACCAGGAAGTTGCTGAGAGAGTAAAGCTTTAATATTCTTATCATAACAAAAACAACAAAATGTGACATGAAGGTTGTGTTAACTAACCATAATGTGATAAACATTTCAAATCATCACATTGTACACCATAAATTTATACAATATTATACATCAAGTACATCTCAATAAATGGGAGAAAAAGAATATTTAGAGTAATATAAAAATATCCAGGGACCAACAAGGTAAACATCACTGTATCTGACATCTAATAAAAAGTTATTAGTCATGCAGAATAGCAGGAAAATATAACTCAGAAAGAAGAAAAATTAAACAAAACCAAGCCACATCTGACACTATTATAATAATTAGCAGATCAGGATATTTAAATAGTTATTTTAACTATATTCTATAAGTTTGCAAACCTATTGGAAAGATCGAACATGTTAAGTAGAGACATAGAAGAGATAAAGGAAATTTAAATTGAACTTTTAAAGATGAAAACCACAATGTCTGAAGTTAAAAATACACTCTATAGGATCAATGGCACATTAGACATTGCAGAAGAAAAATTAAGTGAACCTGAAGACAAAGTAATAGAATCCATCCAAAATAAAACAGAGAAAGAAAAGAGTATTTAAGAAATTACTGGAGCATAACTAAGTCATAGGACTTCAAATTACTTACTTAACTGTAATTGGAGTCCCTGAAGAAAAGTGGGGGGAGAAGCACAAATACATATTTTTTAAATGACCTAACTTTTTTCATATATAAATGAAATAAAAAAACTCACAGATACAGGAATCTCAACAAATGTCAACAAGTAATATGAAGAAAACTACACCAAAGCATATCATAATCAATACCAGTGATAAAAAGAAAATTTCTTAAGTAGTCAGAAAAATAACACATTATGTATAGAATAACAAATGGTAAGTAAGACAGCAGATTTCTGGCTGGACTCAATGAAAGCAAGAAAATTACAGAGGAAAGAAATATATTAGAATTAGCCTAGAATTTTATAAACAGTGAAAAAAATGAAGGAATAATAGCTTTTTCAGGTCTACTAAAACTGAAGATTTCATCACCAGCGGACTCATACTGCAGGAAATACTAAGGGCAGTGTTGAGATAAAGGAAACTGATACCGGGTGGGAATCTGGATCCACACAAAGGAATGAGAAGCACTGATAGAGGTAACATGGATAAATATGTAAAATATGTTACTTTGCATAAATCCTTTAAAATAAAATTGTTTTAACAAAAACAATAATGTAGTGGATGGTTTACAACATCTGTAAAACCAAATATGTGCTAGCTACATAAAGATCGGGGGGACGAAATGGAAGTCTACTACTGTAAGATTGTAATACTGTAAAATAAGTGGTATAATGTCACTTGAAGGGATACTGTGATGGATTAAACCGTATATCCTGTAAACCTTAAAATGACCATTAACACATGCAAAACAAAGAATTATAGTTAATAATCCAACAAAGGAGATAAAATAGAGTCATAAGAATATAGAGTTAATCTATCAAAGGAAAATGAAGACAAAGGGGATGAAGAAGAGATGGGACAAAGAGAACACTAATAGCAAATGATACATTTAAGCCTAACAGCATCAGTCAAACCTAACAGCATTCAAGACAAGTGGTCTAAATAACTCCAAATAAAAGAGAGAGATTGTCAGTTTGAATATAAAGCAATTCCCCACTATATGTTGCCAACAAGAAACACACTTTAAATATGAGAAAAGTAGGTTACAATTTTAAAAATAGAAATAAAATATACCCTGCTAACACTAATTTTTAAAAAAGCCTGGAGTGGTTATAATAATACCAAAGCAAAGAAGAGCAAGGGGAAATGGTCATTTCATAATGATAAAGGGTTAAATTCTTCAAGAAGACTTAACAAATCTGAATGCTTACACACTTCATAATAGAGCTTCCAAATGTACATGGCAAAAACTGATAGAATTGCATGGAAAAAGACACAAATCCACAATTACAGTCAGATATTTCAACAACACTCTCATGACAATTGATAGAATAATTACACAGAAAATCAGTAAGGATATAGAAGATTTGAGCAATACTATCAACCATGTTGACCTAATTAGCATTTATAGAGAATTTCACACAAATCAGCAGAATATACATTCCTTTCAAGTACATAGGAAAATTTTACAAAAACATCCTATATTCTGAGCAATAAAAAAGGCATAAACATATTTGAAGGACTCAAGTCATACAAAGAATGTTTCTGATCAAGATCAGACTATTTTCATAATAATTTGGCATTATTTGCCTTTTTTTCCATTCATTTTCTCACGAATTTATAGTGGAGTTTTCCAGGATCTACATAACGTGTGATATCCCAACAGATTGAATGCAGAAGCAGATATGAGAATCCAACTCTCTTTTATTAAGCCATACATTAAAGATATTTTCAAAAAATTAAAACAATACCTCTCCACTCACCAATTACTTTTTGGAAATGTGGTTAATTTTTTCATAAAATATATTAAATATGGTGATATATAAGACTTCATTATTGTTTTAAATTATTTAATACTGATTTCTAAAATTTCTTGGTTTTAACTTCTAACGTAAATTATTGATGGACGTAACTCATATACACAGAAGCATCCTCTTTGGTGATCTCAACAAATTTTGAGAGTCAAAGGGGTTCTGAGGCCAAAAAATTTGATAACTATTGCTTCAAAGCACAATTCAAACTTTGCCACTTTTTGATTCATAAAAACATAACTGGTTTTTTAGCTAGATATCTCCACCTTGATGCATCATTCACACTGGATGTTTAATATGGTCAGTACCAAACTCGTCCTCTCCTCCTCTCCCACCAAATGAGCAGCTTCTCTTGACATGTCCGTTTTTGTTAATACTTAATTCTTTGAGTCACTGACACTTGAAACCTTATGGCAGATACAATTTCTTCTTCTCATGCCCATTTTTTGGTCTCTCTCTTAAATGTTTGTATTTTGTTAGTTTATTAGATACATCTGCCCACTAGATTGTAAGTTCCCTGATGAGAGAGTTCATATATTAATCATTTTTCCTATTTCCCATAACACTAATCTCAAAACCAAGATCTATTAGTGGAATGATCCGCAACTGATTGTTTGATAAAAATCACAGCAAATTGGCAATGACAATTTAATACTGGAGACATGATATTACTTGCATAACCTATTACATTTATATTATATGCTGGAGTTAATTTGTTATTTAATACAAAATTATAAGCGCATTCATGAGCTTCCAGTCATAATTAAACATAACAATGTGATTTGAATTATCCTTGAATTAATGCTATCATAAAATACCAATATGTTACGTAATGATAGAATATCAACATGCTAGGATATGGAGACCTCCAGCTCAGTTTAGAGCCATGCGGAGAATGCACTAGGCAGGAAAAGCTGCGACACTGCCAGATAGTTTCGATTTTGCACTGAGCTTGCTGCATCTAAATTTGTGCCCCTAATTAAAATAGCTATGCGTGCTGAAAGCTGGGAAAAGCATTAACAAAGGCACCAGTGCCAGGCCCTGGCTTCATGCAAAGTATAGACATTTCCATCTGTAAGATACTGATATTTGAGAAGGGTGAGTCATAAGAGGGTCATGATGGGGAACTGGGGGAAGTTTGACAATGTGGTTGCTGACTGACACCTGTTCTTGTGTGATAATGCATGTTGTAAGGGAAGTTCTCTGTCCAGGAATAGAGGAGCCAATAAATATAGATATTTCAGAATGGAATAATATGTCGGGGGGAAAGGTAAGAGCGCTGTGCTGGTGGTGAAGTGGCAGGACTTTTGATTGCAAATTACCTGCTGTGGGTGCAGCTGAATGAGATGCAAGATTCCCTCATTGAGTTGGCTGGATTGAAGGCACTACCTGGCTTGTGAGTGCCTTGTTTATGCTTACCTTTAAGAAATACAACTTTATTGACATTTTGAAATGATTATATCAACTTGGCCCCCAGACCATAGGAAGCTATGTTTACCAGAGGTTATCTGGACAGCTAGCACAGTGACAGGATCATTATTCTCTAATAAACTGATAGGTGTGGCAACATCCCATGACTTACAGTGCTTTAAAAAACATAACAAATGATTTTCCCACTTTTTTTCTAAACCATTTGTAAATTTGAGTTTAGACCTTAAACCTGTGGCTATCAGCTATGCCTACAGTTACAATCAATTATGCTATTTTTACCACATTTTAATTTTCTTAAAGCAAGCATATCTTAGCTTTGGCTGGCTTGGGCTAGTCAATTCAATCAAAGTGAATTTTTGATACAGGTTGAATTTATAAAAATGCAAGAATAATTTTTTTTTAGTTTATTTAATTCATACAGGAGTAAACCAGTTTAAATTTCTGGACTAGAAAACTCCAGTCAAGAAGGAAAACATAATCACTACATTTAATTAAATTTGGTAATCTTTTGGTGATCCCTTAAGCAACAGTTTTTAATATGTAATATGGAAAATTTGCAGGTGGCTGAAGAAGAATCAGTCTTTCATTCTATCAACAAACATTTATTGAGTGTCTAGTATGAACCAGACACCGATAAAGAAAGTCTACATAAAATGTTCCAGTCACTTCTATAGAATAGGGTAGAAGTCACATCTAGAAAATGTAATAGTCAATATGCCAGAGCATACGGAAGAACTTGGACCCAACTGTATTTATGTGTTTCTATGATAAATAGAAATGTTATTAGCAGCTATTTGACAGCACTGTTAAAAACACTTACTTTAGTACTCTTAAATAAGGGCCTAGATAAAAATAAGTGATTTAAGAATTCCTCAGTCGCTGAAGTATGGATAAATTGTAATCAAATGAAACAGTTAAATCAAATGTAGTTCATTTCATTAAGGATATAGATAAAGACAACTGTACAATACTGAGTCCATTTTTAGCTATCATTCCTTCTACCCTAGAGAGATGGAAACAGTTTTCTGGTCTGGGGACTGCTAGGCCTTGGTCTTCATCTATTTGTTCTCTTTGAGGGCCAAACTCTTGTCTTAAGCCTAACATTGCCACAGATCTTGCTAACTAAATTACCCATCTCCTCTTATAGCATTGTGTTTGCAGCAAACTTATAGAGGGAGACTTCTGCAAGTTACTTCATCTTTAAGTAGACAAGAATTTCTAGTGCAAACTGTTTCTTACTAGGTTTCCTTCTCTTTCCACTTTTCTTCCTTTTTGTTCTCTGTGCTGTTGGACTGTTCTGCTCTTGTCTAATTCTCCTGAACTCTCTGCTCATGCTACTGTTGCTTCTGTTAATGTCATTACTTACCCATGTTGGCATTTCTCTATGCACAGACCCTAAAACTTCCATCTGAGCCTTTCTCTCCATGGTTTGCTTTTGCATTGATTATTTGAAAGACAGAAAGGGCTATTTATCTGCCACTTAGAAAATTCCATCATTCTGATTTGAGGAGACAAGCTTGCAGGCTGTATCCTCAGAAGTGTATGTGATACCAGGAGAAAACACACAGTTTCTGCAACATGCCTGTTAGTCTTCATGATAAAGCACCTGCCACTTATCAAGGCCTCCAGGTGAAATCAGACACCCTGCAAAATCACCACCTCTGTAAATCCACTTTTAATTCTTCATATTTTCCTGGGTAAATAAACATGTGATATCACGAGATTTTTGAGAAACACTGAATGATTTCTAAAGAAAGCTCTCTTTCCTTCTAATTTTAACTCACCATGAGTAGATGAGTGGAATCCAAAAAGTTCTGAGCATTTTTTTTTTTTTTTGAGGGTAAGCTGGGCCAGCATTTCCTGGAATTGATCTGGATTGGAGGCATCTGGTTTACAATCTCAGCATTACAAAGAGGCTCTGAGACTCCAACTTGAGCTGGCAAATGAGTTTCAGTGAGTCGTGTCTGGAAAAGCCTCTCCTTTGGGGACAACAAATTCTACAGGTTCTTTTAAAATTAACTTGCTTTGTGAAAACCGGCACTGGCATACTTCAGGGTTTTTTGTATTTCAAAGTTCTAAGAGTATGAGGGATGATCCACTAAAAAATTTTGTTTATAGACTCAGAAAACTGATGAGAATCACTGTAAAATTAAAAAGTTTTCTATGATAATTAATGGATCTTAGGTCATCATGGTATCTGATCTTATTTTTAAAAAGGTTTCATTAATCATTCTCATAAAATTGACAAGTAGTGTTCATTCTAAGAAAAGTCTCTTCTGCTCATTGCACATTTATTTCTCATTGTTCAATGAGTCATCTTCATTGGGTTGATGGGCTTCAAATATTTGTGGGACATTTTCTACTTGATTCATTACACTTGTTTTTAAGTATTTTTCTAGAAGTCTACTATATAAAATGGATAAAATTGAAGTTGCCCAAGTTCAAAAAGGGCAGGAGTGTCTTGGACCCCAGTCACTCATCCTCTCTTGATTTCCTGCTCCAAACCCAGGGGCACCTGAGCAGAACCCTTAACACCTTCTAAAACTCATATCAAAAATCAGGTTGTTAATCTAAAGCAACAAGTCTCTTAGTTCAGAGTCATGAACAACAACCCCAATTTTCAGTCTCTTGTAAAGATATCATAGTAGCCACAACATTTTGTAAACATAACATTTAAGGTTTAGTAAAAATATAGGAACTTTTACATTTTTAGGAAGTATTTTTACTTGTTCTACATACTCTCTCAGCGTTTCTCATATTTCATTTAATTTTATATCATGTAAGTTATGCATATTAATGTAGAAAGATTAGAAATTAAAGTACAGCAAAGGCAGAGAGAAAAATAATAATTAGTATTTGTAGAAATTTTGTAGATCTGCCAGGCTCTAGTTTGTGTCTTTACATGTAATAATTCATTTAAATCTCCCAACAATTCTATGAGATTGTTACTATTATTAGCCATATTTTATAGGTAAGAAAACCAAGGAAGAGAGAGGACACATAATTTGCCTAGTGCTACAGAGCTAAACGGAAGACTGGCAGATGGCTTTTTGTGTGCATGCACAGCCTCATACCATACTGTTCTTTTTAATTAACAACATATTCATGTTCATAAATATGCTGGTCATTGGTGATTCCATATATACACAGACAAGCTGTGTCTACATCATAGTTATTCAAAGAGAAGCCAACACACATACCCATTCTCTCTCTCTCTCTCTCTCTGGATTCCTTTTAGAAAGAGGTAAGGAGATTGAAATGAGAGCAACCATCCCTGTTTCAGGCAGAACAATTTAAAATTTTGTTTCTTTCAAATATTAGGGTTTCATATAAGATTTTGATCAAGGAAGGTTTTTTAGATATGAAAAAGTTGAAATGCTCAGTTTTAGTCAACAGAGAAAACATAAGGAGCTTATCAAATTTCTTCCCAGTATTAAATAATGAAGAAAATTTTATACCCATATTTAACATAAGATGCCAAAAGAGTATTATCTTAACAACAAGCAATATGTTTGAATTCCTGTGGTTGATTAAGGCTTGCAGATAAGCCAGCAAAGAAGTTTTCTTAATGAAAAGTAGCACTGGCTTATTGGGTTAGAAGATTCAGTAAAGTTGGACATTATTATTAACCTAAACTAGCATCAAGAGGCTTCACTGCTAAGGTGAAATTTTAATGAAAGAAAACAAAAAGGGAAAACCAAGAAAGTTAGAGTGTATGCTACATAGACAATACCATGACAACAATTTCATAAAAGTTAAAATGAGCAGCTAATCAGATTGGTATAGAAAAAAGATTCTTATATTAAAACACTGGGAAAGAAGCTTAATGTGGCTACAAATACTTAAGCAATCAGAGTAGTATAAAGGAATAATATGATCCCATAAAGCCAATAATCAAATTAATGACTGAATTGAAAAAAGAAAGATATGGCTAGAAAAATATCAGTCCAAATGAATATATCAAATTCCATTTCAAGAATTCTAATAAATATGCCTTATTCACAAAATTTAAATTAGTCTTTTTTTCAGGTACTAGGTAGAGAAGGTTAGATTAGGGATGTTTTCTTTTTCAACATTTAAAATTAATGACATCCAATTAACATATGCTTGGAAACCAAATGACCATTAAGAAAGAAATAAAATGAAATAGACAAATGTAGATTCATTAAAATGCATTAAACATAAGGATTAGATATACCACATCTCATATATTTACCACAGGGAACTGCTTCTTGAAATATTATTAATGTGAAAAATTATGACTCTAGAATATAGTGATTTTAAAATGTTTGTGATGAAACACAATGTCTGAGTGATTTTAAAAAGCCATTTTACTTTCAGTTAATGGGTAAATTATGAAGTATTTTTATATCTGCTGCTAATAATATTCCTCTATCAATTCATTTAGAGATTTTTAATGCTATAACTCACTTTTGTAATTTTCGACCACTGAAAGTACTTGTCATTGGAAGTTACCCAAGACTTAATCACATGAATTATGAATGTTCTTATTATAGCCTTTGTCCTGAGACATCCAGAGGTATAAAGCAAAGAAAGGGTGAAAAAAAAGACATTAAGTATTTGGCTGACTTTTTCCCACATTTATTGTATAACACTGTATAAATTTAAAGTGTATGTGTAGAGGTGATACACACATATCACAAAATGATTACCATAATAGCATTAGTTAATACCTCCATCACCTTACATAATTACCACTTTTTTTGTGGTGAGAATATTTAAGATTTACTCTTTTAGTTACTTTCAAGTATATAATACAGTATATAATATAATCACCATGCTTTATTTTTATTTTTTTACTTTTGTGGAAAATAGCAAATTATATCATCTTGACACCTATGAATACGAAAAACAAAATTTTCAGATATGCTGTGTAGTCAATAAATGAAATAATCTACTTATTTGGCTTGTATCATTATGTTAAAATAACAATTAGTGGCACTGGATGAGGTGTTTATGGAGTTTATAAAAAATTTACTCACCAATTAAAAAAAATCTCAAACTGCAGATCCCTCTCTTTCAGTACAATATAGCTTCATTTTTATACATTGATGCCTGGGGCAGTATTGTTTGGGGAATTTTTGTTTAGAGTAAGTAGATGGAGTCAAAGTGGATTTATGTGTTGTTTTTTTTTTTTTCTTTTTAGAAAAATTTACAATGCAAGGGCATGTGAGGACTTGGCATATATAAATAGTGCTGTACAATGAGGAGATTCCAAATGCAATTTTTTTTCTGAATGTAATTTTTAATGAACACTTGACAATTTTTCTTTTACTTTAATGACTTGAAAAGTCAATCTGTGTACTGACAGAGTAGGATCTAATCCCTAAAGAGGATCAATATACCAAAAGAGATATAAAAGAGTCTTTTTAGCAATAGGCCTTTTCTTTATAGATTGCTGAATACCTATTCACTGCCTGAATTTCCAATTTCTAAACATTATAGCAATATTTACAGCATGCCCTATATATTGGTAAGTTTAATGTAAGTAAAAAATACAGCAGATCAAAGTATTTGAAATATTTATTATGGCACAGAAGTACGTAAGGGAAAAAGGAACTCCAGAATTTTAGCCTTTACCCACTCGTATTTTTGTCAACTTCTGTGAGTCTTAAAAGCATAGAAAAATTACAAGCCAAGGATGTCTCTCTCACCACTCTTTTTAAACATCATACTGGAAGTTTTAGCTAATGCAATAAGACAAGTAAACAAAATAAAAGGTATACAGATTGAGAAGGAAGACATAAAACTCTGTTCACAGAAGACATGACTGTCTATCCACAAAATCCAAATGAATAAACAAACAAACAAACAAACAAAGACCTTCTCAAAGTAATAAACTAGAAACTAATAAACTATTATGGTAAGGTTTCAGGATACAAAGTTAATACAGAAAAGTCAATCATTTTCCTATATGCCAGCAATGAACAAGTTAAATATAAAATTAAAAACAAAATACCATTTACACTAGCATCTCTCAAAATGGAAATACTTAAGCATAAATCTAATAAAATATGTACAAGATCTATGTAAGAAAAACTACAAAACTCTGATGAAAGATAATAAAGAACTTAGTAACTGGAGAGACATTTTATGTTTACAGATAGAGAAACTAAATGTTGTCAAATATCAATTCTCCCCTACTAGATATAAGGATTCATGCAATAAAAATTTCAGCAAGTCATTTTGTGGATATCAACAACCAGATTCTAAAATTTATATGAAGAGGGAAAAGATCTAGAATAGCCAATATAATATTGAAGGAGAGAAACAGAGTTGGAGGACTGACACTACACAACTTTAAAACTTATTATAAAGCTACAGTAATCAACAATGTGGTATTGGCAAAATAATAGACAAATAGGTCAATGGAAAAGAAAAGAGACCCCAGAAATAGACCCACATAAATATAGTCAACTGATCTTTGACACAGGAGCAAAGGCAACACAATGGAGCAATGACAGTCTTTTCAACAAATGCTGATGGGACAATTGGACATCCACATGTAAAAAAATGAATCTAAACACAGACATTATACCCTTCACAAAAATTAACTCAAAATGGATCATAAACCTAAGTGTAAAATGAAAAACTATAAAACTCCTAGAAGATGACCTAGGAGAAAATCTACATGACCTGGGGTATGGCAATGACTTTTTAGATTCAACACCAAAGTCAGGATCCATGAAAGAAGCTGGCCTTTTTTGCAATTAAAAACCTCTGCTCTGCTAAAGACAATGTCAAGAAAATGAAAAGGCAAGCCACTAACTGGGAGAAAACACAAGCTTCCCCGGCTATCCAAAAGTAAAGCATTCCTACAATGACATGAAGCAAAGAAGCAATTACCTCAGGGCACATCTTGCTAAGGGATGCACAAAACAAACCAAGATAAAACAGAGATGCTTGCAGACACGGTTCAAAGCTATGGGGGTTTGATGCTGACTGTAGTTCCTGGGGAAGAAGGCTGGCAGTACTACTGTCACTCCTCGTGTACGTGCTGCTTCAAAATGGCTTGCTACAAAACAACTGCTGAATGTTAGTATTGCTTTCTGTGTGAAAACAAAAATTCTCTTCAGATTTCTTTCAGTGAGGGAAAACAGGTGATAATGTCAGCCTTTCATGAAAGTGAAGTGGTGGAAAGAAAATTTTGAAAAAGTGGGGAATACCCATACTTGCAAAAGGCCTATCTGATAAAGGACTGCCATCCAAAATATATAAAGAACTCTTAAAACTCAACAATAAGAAAACAAACAACTCAATTTTATAAACCGGGCCAAAGACCTTGACAGACACCTCACCAAAGAAGATATAAAAGTGGCAAATAAGCATATGAAGAGATGTTCTAGCTACATCATTTGTCATCAAGGAAATGCAAATTAAAACAACAGTGAGATACCATCACACACCTATTAAAATAGCCTAAATCTGGATCACTAACACCAACATGGCATTACGTATTTGTCCAAACTCATACAGTGTGTGACACCAAGAGCAAACCCTACTGTAACCTATGGGCTTTGGGGGATAATGATTGTTAATGTGGGTTATTTAAGTTGTAACAAATCGTGGGGGATGTTGATAATGGAGGAGGTTATACATGTGTTGGGGCAGGGAGTATATGGGAAATCTCTCAATTCATGAGTTTTGCTGTGAACCTAAAACTGCTCTATTAAAAGGTCTATTTTTAAAAGTATAACAAGATTGCTTCCAGCCATGATGAAGTTGCCGAATCTGTACTTAACTTCCTAGAAACAACTAGAAAACTCGACAAAATACATCAAACATCTTCTTTCAGATACTGGGAGATATACAGTATATATATACAGAAATATACTGTGACCCCTCAAAAAAGGGAAATGACAGAAGTGAGCCCTCCAAGTGTTCTGGCTGTCCTTCTGGATGCACGATTAGGACTATGGTAGTTCGAGATAATCGTAAACAGGGCATGGTGATCTCACTGACTGAAGAAAAAAAAATCAGTTCAGGGAATGTATGGTAACTTGAAGCTGAAAGGCAAAGTTTCAGAGGAAAAAAAAAATTTTTTTTTTTCAAAAGAAAAGCTTCAGGAATCTGAAGCATAGTCTTTCCCTTGAATCTGTTGCTAAAGTTAACCCGTACATGCACAAAGCAAAATTCCTTAAGGCCAGGAAAAAAAAAATGATCAAGGTGCTTTAAACTGCAGAAGTCCCAAGGCTCACACAGGGAGGGGAGTCATTCAGCTTGACCAACCGGAGAGGGCAGTCCCTGATGGTAAGTCAGTAGAGACCCCAGAGAGCCATACCTGAGGGGTGGAACTGAACCATTCCTAGAGTAAAGAGTGGTCAATATCTACCCTGTCAAACTTTAAAACAAATCTCAAAAAGATCAAACTTATCCATGATAATGAAACTGTCTCCCAGGAAAAAAGTACAACAATCTTTAAAGAAAGGTTACAAAATCCAAGCGCATAAAATTGCAATATACAGCAGCCAATCAAAAATAACTAGCAAGGTCAAGAAGCAAGAAATTGTGACACATAAGTAAAACAGTAAGTCCCATCAATATGAAATATTTAGGATTATACTTAACAAGATATGTGCAATAAATTCCTGAGAGAAATTAAAGAGATCTAAGTAGATGGTGAAATACCGTGCTTTCCATGAATTATAAGTCTCAGTAATGTTAATATATGGATTCTCCCCAAAGTGATGTATAGATTTAAAGGAATGCCAATGAAATTTCAGGGTTTTTTTCCCTAAAGATCAACAAGTTAATCCTAATGTTTAAAAAACACATATGACATAGAATAGCCCAAACAATTTTGAATAAGAAAAGCAAAGGAAAATTTTTAAATGGCAAAGGATTTGCATAGACATTTCTCCAAAGAAGATATTTAAATGGCCATTAAACACATAAAAAGATACCCAACATCACTAATCATTAAGGAAATGCAAACCAAAACTAAAATGAGATACCATCTCATATCCATTAGGATGGCTGCTATCAACAGAAAATGGTAAGTTTCAGTGAGGATCTGGAGAAATTGGAACACTTGTGCACTGTTAATGGGAAGGTAAAGCGATGCAGCCATTGCGAAAAATAATATGGAGTTGTTCCAAAAAACAGAATTACCATAGGAACCAACAATTGTACTTTTGGGTATATTCACAAAAGAATTGAAAGCAGGGTCTCAAAGAGATATTTGTACACCCATACTCATAGCAGTACTATTCATAATAGCTAAAATGTGGAAGTAATAGCTAAAATGTGGAAGCAACTCGTGTCTATGGATGAATGGATAAGCAAAATGTGATACACACACACATACATGCAATGGAATCTATTCAGCCTTAAAAAAAAGTCTTCACTGTACTACAACATGGATTAGCCTTAAGGATATTAGACTAAGTGAAATAAGCCAATCATAAAAAGATAAATATTATAGGATTTCATTTATATGACGTACTTAAAACAGTCAAAATCAAAGGTACAGAAAGTACAGTGGTACTTTCCAGGGGTGGGGAGAAGGGGGAATGAAGTTACTGTCAGATGGATATAGAGTTTCAGTCTTAGAAGATTAAAAGGGTTCTGGAGCTGGATTGTCGTGATGGTTTCACAATGATATGAATGTAATTAATGCCACTTAAGTGTACATTTAAAACTAAAGATTGTAAATTTTATGTTATGTGTATTTTACCACAATAAAAAATGGGAGAAAATCAGTCAATGCAATTCATCATATCAAAAGTCTAAAGAAGAAAACTATTTAATAATCTCAATAACTGTGGAAAAAGCAAAAAACAAAATTCAACATAAATTTTTTTAACATTTTTTATTGATTTATAATCGTTTTACAATGTGTCAAATTTCAGTGTAGAGCACAATTTTTCAGTTATACATGAACATATATATATTCATTGTCACATTCCTTTCTCTGTGAGCTACCATAAGATCTTGTATATATTTCCCTGCGCTATACAGTATAATCTTGTTTATGTATTCTACAATTTTGAAATCCCAGTCTATCTCTTCCCACCCCCCACCCCCTTGGCAACCACAAGTCTGTATTCTATGTCTATGAGTCTATTTTCTGTTCTGTATTTATGCCTTGTTTTTGTTTTGTTTTGTTTTAGATTCCACATATGAGCGATCTCACATGGTATTTTTCTTTCTCTTTCTGGCTTACTTCACTTAGAATGACATTCTCCAGGAGCATCCATGTTGCTGCAAATGGTGTTATGTTGTCAGTTTTTATGGCTGAGTAGTATTCCATTGTATAAATATACCACCTCTTCTTTATCCAGTCATCTGTTGATGGACATTTAGGCTGTTTCCATGTCTTGGCTACTGTAAATAATGCTGCTATGAACATTGGGGTGCAGGTGTCATCCTGAAGTAGGGTTCCTTCTGGATATAAGCCCAGGAGTGGGATTCCTGGGTCATATGGTAAGTCTATTCCTAGTCTTTTGAGGAATCTCCATACTGTTTTCCACAGTGGCTGTACCAAACTGCATTCCCACGAGCAGTGTAGGAGGGTTCCCTTTTCTCCATAGCCTCTCCAGCATTTGTCATTTGTGGACTTTTGAATTATGGCCATTCTGACTGGTGTGAGGTGATAACTCATTGTAGTTTTGATTTGCATTTCTCTGATAATTAGTGATATTGAGCATTTTTTCATGTGCCTATTGATCATTTGTATGTCTTTCTTGGAGAATTGCTTGTTTAGGTCTTCTGCCCATTTTTGGATCGGGTTGCTTATTTTCTTCTTATTGAGTCGTATGAGCTGCTTATATATTCTGGAGATCAAGCCTTTGTCAGTTTCATCTGCAAAAATTTTTTCCCATTCTGTAGGTTGTCTTTTTGTTTTACTTTATGGTTTCCTTAGCTGTGCGGAAGCTTGTAAGTTTCATTAGGTCCCATTTGTTTATTCTTGCTTTTATTTCTTCTAGGAGAAAATTTTTGAAATGTATGTCAGATAATGTTTTGCCTATGTTTTCCTCTAGGAGGTTTATTGTATCTTGTCTTATGTTTAAGTCTTTAATCCATTTTGAGTTGATTTTTGTGTATGGTGTAAGGGAGTGTTCTAGCTTCATTGCTTTACATGCTGCTGTCCAGTTTTCCCAACACCATTTGTTGAAGAGACTGTCTTTATTCCATCATATATTCTTGCCTCCTTTGTCGAAGATTAGTTGACCAGAAGTTTGTGGGTTCATTTCTGGGCTCTCTATTCTGTTCCATCGGTCTATATGTCTGTTTTGGTACCAATACTATGCTGTCTTGATGACTGTAGCTCTATAGTATTGTCTGAAGTCTGGGAGAGTTATTCCTCCAGCCTCTTTCTTTCTCTTCAGTAATGCTTTGGCAATTCTAGGTCTTTGATGGTTCCATATAAATTTTATTATGATTTGTTCTAGTTCTGTGAAATATGTCCTGGGTAATTGGATAGGGATTGCATTAAATCTGTAGATTGCCTTGGGCAGTGTGACCATTTTAACAATATTGAGTCTTCCAATCCAAGAGCATGGGATATCTTTCCATTTTTTAAAGTCTTCTTTAATTTCCTTCATCAGTGGTTTATAATTTTCTGTGTATAATTCTTTCACCTCCTTGGTTAGATTTATTCCCAGATATTTTATTACTTTGGGTGTTATTTTAAATGGGATTGTTTCTCTACTTTCTTTTTCTGTTGATTCATCATTAGTGTAAAGAAATGCAACTGATTTTTGAACGTTAATCTTGTAACCTGCTACCTTGCTGAATTCTTCGATCAGCTCTAGTAACATAAATTTCTTATTAAAAAACCCCCCAGCAAACTAGGAATATACCAAAAATTCTACAGCTAACATCACTTGTAAAGGTGAAAAATTGAATGCTTTTTCCCTAGGATTGTGGAAAAGGCAAGGATGCCTGCTCTCACCATTTCTACTCAACTTTATACAGGCAGTGTAACTCCCTTGGATAACAATTAAAAGAACAATGCATTACTATAAATTAATAGAAGAAAACAATTATTATAAAAATGTTTGATTAATCTCAAAGAAAGACAGAAGTGAGAGAAGTTTATCTTTAGATGAGAGTAGAGACAGAGGTTAGCAAAAGGTGGAAAATAATGAATAAATGTTCTATTTGTTCTTTGAAACTAGAAGACATTAAAATTTGTTTTCATACTGGTGGCAAAAATCCAGTATTTAAGTGGGAGTGGGGTGCAAAAAATTCTAATATTTTTAAAAATGGTTAATATAATGAGAAGAGGGAACCAAAATAGAAAGCTCTTTGAGCAGGTGGGAGGATATGCAATCCAGTGCATTAAGAAGGATTAGTGTTTGATAGTGAGACAGGTTCTTTCTCAGCACCTACTTACTCGTTAGCACGGTAGGAACAGTTTTAGGGGCTCACAAATGGTTTTAGGGACCCACAAAAATGTTTTCGCTAATTTTAAAATCAGGAAGCCATAATGTCCTGCTCATCCTTCATGAAATCCCAACAAAACTAATATGGAAGCAGATCCAAGTTCACTGGTAGATTTGGTGGTGGATCTAATCACTTTGTATCCTCTATAAAATGTGAGCTTATCTGGGGGGCAGTAATAGCTTGGTACCTGAGTAGAGATTGAACAAATCAGAAAAATGAGAAAAATAAAAGAGACATTTCTGAGAATAGAGAGTGAGCATAATACAGAAATATAGAATGCTGGGTAGGGTTGAGTGCTCATTTGTTATCAGAGATCACACATATATACAGCAACGCCTTTTTACTCGGCCGTATGATTTACTCCTTAAAAACTATAAGTAGCTCAGTTCATGTAGTCTTCTGAGCTGTGCTAGTCAGCTCCTACTCAAGGGAAGAGGAGAAAGGACAAAAGGAAATCTCTTGCTCTCTCCCCTTGGCCTTGGTATCTCTTTCTCTCTCACTCAAATATACATGTATCCCACTAAGTGAAAGAGATTTACTTTAAACTTTAGGATAATTTTAAATTTTTATAATGAGCATTTCTCAAAGACATAAAATGGAGAAAATATTGGTCCATATTTGTTTTACAGAATCATATGGAGCATAGACTTGGGAAGATAGGGCAAAAATTCTAGCTGCTCATAGCTGTGTCACCTTGGACAAGATGCTTAACCTCTCCGAGCCTTAATTTTTTTCATCTGCAAAAGGAAAATATAGTATCTAAATAACAATGGTTTTGATGAAGATTTATTGAAATGATTTACAAAGAACAATTTACTACAGTGCCTGTATGTAATTTACATTATTAAATGAAGAAAAAAACTCCTGTCAATGAAAGTTATTAACAAAAATTAAATCAAAATCAAATCTTCATATATTGTCAAAGTTTTAAATATGATCCCAAAAGTGACTGGGAAGATACACACATAGTTCTTTTTTAAAAAGTACGTACTTGGGAAATCACGCATTCCTTCTTTCATGTTATTATTCATTTATTTATTGCATAAATATTTATTTAACATATGTTCTATGCCTAGCACTTCCTGAGTGCTCAGTTACAGAGGTGAAATCAGGCTTCTGAAGCCCTTCAATCTTGGCATTTTTTGACTTGCCACTGAATTTAACTCCACATGGCTCTTAAAATTTCACATGCAGAGGACAAATAATCAATCCAGCTTCAGTTCTCAATTCTATTCTTACTTTAGGGAACTATCTTGGTTATCTTGAGGACAGGTAACTGCTAACTCACATTGACTTTTCTGCATGACTTATTTTCATCTCTAATAGAATCTGCCATTTGCCTGTAATTTAGAAAAAATTAAGCCCCCTCTTCTGATTCTCTATGGCCCTCCCTATGATGGGCGTTAAGACAAATACATTCCTGAACAAAGCTGATCGTAGATAGCAACATATCTGAGCTGTCTCAGCCTTGTTGTCCATAGAAATGCCTGCACTAAGTTATAACTCAATGTTATGAACTGAGCTGTTATCAAAAGCTGATACAAGAAATGGCCATTTTCAAAATGTTACTCTATTTTCTGTAAAACATGTGTTGAAGACATTATCCATCATTGTTAGTCAACATCCACACAATAAATTTCACCTAGGATTTAGGGACAGGAGAGTATTTGTCTCACTAGATAAACTTTTATGTTTTCTTTAATCTAACAAAAGTAGTATAGCACAGCAGTAAAGATGATAGCTTGGGAATCAGACAGATTTGGAATCGAGGCTTAGTCCCAACTTTTTCTGACAAGGGAAATTAAATTTTTAAGTCTCCGTTTCCTCATTTGTGAAAAGGAGATCCTGGGATTTTTTTTAGAATTCAATGAGATAGTACATGTAATGTCTTTACAATCTCTTGCATATACTGAACACTCAATTAACATTATCTTTTATGTTTACTATGAGAAGTATATAACTCCACACTTTTTCTTTCCTGCCCTAATCTGAATATCTAGCTTTTCTACTAAACTACAACTATAACTTTGCCCAAGTTTTCTGGCACAATAATTTTTCTCATTCTTTCTTCTATATTCTTTAAATGATGCTTCATTTTCATATGTCTTTCTAAGTATATTCAATATGGAAGATGCTTTAAATGTTCTTTAAGTATATAAATATCTAAAGAACAAAAAATACTCAAAAGATCATATATTGTAGAAAAACAAAATAATAAAGATAGCATTTCAAATAAATGAAAAGTGCTTTTATTCAGTAAATAAATGATGTTGAAATCAAAATAATGTTAGAACCTATGTTTGTGTGTATGTACATGTATATACCTGTAAGTGTGTGAATTATATATATACACATATATATATATATAATTTTATCTCTTTGAGAAATGCTCATTATAAAAGTTTCAATTTATTCTGAAGTTCAATGTAAAAATCTCTTTCACTTAGAAGGAAATATATATGTCTCATATATATATATATATATATATATATATATATATATATATATATATATATATGAGAAAGAGATACAAAGACCACGGGGAGAGAGCAAAAGCTTTTGTTCTTTCTCCTTCCTTGAGTAGCAATTAATATATATATATATATAATATAGGTATCATATGTATATATGTAATATATATGTTTATATGTATATTTATTATATATTAAATTATGTGTATTATATAAATGTATACGATTTAACTCTCCCCACTCTGTAGAATAAATAATCATTGAATACCTAAACACTCTATGAGAGAAACAATTTTTCTAAAGATAAAATAAAAGAAAGTGAAATAAAGAAAAGATCAATGCCATACAGATTTAAAAAACCTACAGTTTAGCAGCTAAAACTTCTAAAAGCAAATATTGAAAAGCAAAGTAGATACTGAGGAAAAGATTTATAATAAAGAAGACATGTATAAACTTATAACAGTTACTCCAAAATATAACAGTAAATAAATAAATACAAGGGGTTCTTATCAAGCAATAAAAATGGGAATTCCCAATTGAAAAGGGGATGAAAAATTATGAATAAACAACTTACACTGATAGCCATTCTAATAGGTGTGAGGTGATATCTCATTGTCATATTAATATCCATTTCCCTGATGATTAATGATATTGAACATTTTTTCATGTACCTGTTAGTCATTTGGATGGAAAGCATCTATTTAGTTTCTTTGCCCACCATCAAGAAGACAATAGATAACAAGTATTGGCTAAGATGTGGAGAATAGGGAACCCTTCTACACTGTTGGTAGGAATTTAAACTGGTTCAGTCACTATGGAAACAATATGGAGGTTTCTTAACAATTAAAAGTAGAACTTCCACAGGATCCATCAATTCCACTTCTAGATATATACCCAAAGGAAATGAAAATAAGATATTGAAGAGATATATGGACTCCCATGTTTACTGCAGCATTATTCACAATAGCCAAGATATGGAAACAATCTAAGTGCCTGTCAGCAGATGAATGGATAAAGATGTTATGGTATATGCGTACAATGGAATAGTATTCAGCCATGAGAAAGGAGGAAATTTTGTTATTTGCAACACCATGGATAGAACTTGAGAGCATTATGTTGAGAGGTTAAATCAGACAGAGAAAGATAAACACTGTATGATATCATTTATATATGGAATCTAAAAAAGACATACTTGAGGAGGGAGGGTATAGCTTAGTGATAGAGCACATGCTTAGCATGCTAGCATTCAAGAGGTCCTGGGTTCAATCCCTGGTACCTCCATTAAACAAATAAAATAGATAAATAAATAAGCCAAATTGCCTTCCCCTCAAAAATTATAAAAATTAAAAATTAAAAAAGCCAAACTCATAAAAACAAAAAGTAAAATTATATTTACCAGCAGTTGGGAGGGGAGGGTATAGGTGAGAAAATATTTAAGGGCACAAACTTGCAACTAATAGACAAGTCATGGAGATTTAATGTACATTACAGTGAATATAGGTAACGATATTGTATTATAATCATCAAACTTGCTAAGAGACTAGATCTCAATTATTCCCATCACAAAAACATAATTATGTGATGTGATGGAGATGCTATCACTATAACAGCAATCATATTACAACATATAAATGTATCAAGTCAACATGTTATACATCTTAATTTTACACATTATGTCAAATGTATTTCAATTAAAAACTTACTAAAGAAATAAAACCAATACACAAAAAATATTTAAAATGTCCATTTCAATGGCAGTAAAATATGCAAATCATTAAGTATTTTGTTAGCTTTAGCTTTTCTGTACATGCTTTTTATGAGGTTTATCATGTGTCTTTCCATTCCTAATTTTCCAAGAGTGTCCATCATGAAGAGATGTTGGATTTTGTTAAATGACATCTCTTTGTCAATTGATATGATCATGCAATTTTCTCAATATAGTGAATTATCTTGAATGATTTTTCAAAATTCAACCAATCTTACATTCATGAGATAAAACCCATTGAGTCTGATGTGATTCCTCCAGAAAGAATTCCTATTTTATTCTGCTCAGTGACCCCAAATGCCAGTGTGGTACCTTTCCTGTTAATTTCTCAGCATCGAGTTTTCTGTGCCAGAGTATTACATGTATTATGTAAATACTATAATGTTGAAACCCAAACCTGCATGAGAGTTGGCCTTCAAGCACCATTTCTCAAGATAAACTTTCTTTTTCCACTTAGATCCCAAGGCAAGATAGAGAAGTTTCCGTGTCTTCTTACTTTGTTGGTAAGTTAGATTTTACTAGTCTACTCTTTACGGAGGATGAAACTCATTAAAAATTTCACTTTAAATAAAGAGCTCAGTCCCAATTCTCAAATTACATGGAACCAAGGGCTTGTTTCCTATTTCTGCATAGTTGATAAAATGCAAATCTCTTATTTCAGAGGTTAAAAAAGTCCCCCAGGACTTTTGCAACTCCAGGATCAAGTTAATCCTCTGGATTTCAGCCATTTTGCAGTTTTTGTGTGTTTTGTTTTTGTTTGTACTTTAATTTCTTGAGTTCTTACATTTTTGATGGTTTTACTTTATTTTATTTGTTTTAAATGGGGGATTTTTAGGATACGTAATGGCTAAGCTAGCCAAAAGTGAGAGTGTATCGTTTTAATAGTCATTAAAAAAAAATTGATTTATCATTCATCTTCAGAGTTTCATGTATTGCTGTGTCATTACCATCTTGCCCAACTGTATTTTTTTTGTTTTTGTGTTTTTTTAAGTAAATAGTCCACAGTAACTTTCAGAAATGCGTAGCAAAAGCAAATTTTTGCAGCAGTACTAAGGTAGAATTTCAATTTGAGGTCATGGCTAACCAGCACAGAGACAATAAAAGGTCACATCAAATGTGGCTGGCTCTTATCTTAGTCAGTTATTAAGACCAACAAAACAAAAAACAAAAATGGAAAACAAACAAAAAGTTCTAACTCAAATAATATGGTAAAGAGCTTAGGAGAAACTACAATAGATTCTTGAAATCTCATGGTGCTTCCTCCCTTTGGTCTAGAAACGCCCACTGGGACCTGGCGACTCTCATGAATCTGACCTTTCTCTACCTCTTTATTTCTCTGAGACGTACACTTTTCTGTCTCATGTCATTTCCTCAGGGTTCTGCTGTGTGTTAATAAGTTTTAAGAAGATGGAAAAATGCATGCTATTGTGTTTGGGTAGCAAATGATTTACCCAGGAAATATAATGCCTTAACCTAATTAAAATGCTTGTCTCCACAAAGCCCTCAAGGAGCAATGTTAATGGTGAGATTTTCAGACATTGTGTCAGCCTCATAGGGATCCATTTTTCACTGTGAGGGAATTTGGCACCCTTCAAGTTTTACTACCACTGAATGGAAGATCAAGTTAAGCTTCCACCCTGTACCCTAAGCACCCAGTTGATTTATGACAGTATGTACATAAAAGTGAAGAAAAGTTTATCATATACAATGGAATTTAAAAATTTTAAATTTGGGAATATACTGATGGTAGTGTGGACTACAGGGAAAATGAGAATAAAATATTTAAAAATAAAACTCTGGTGGGAAGACTTTCATTAACACTTCATTTAATTTTTATATTAAAACTGCCTTACATATTAAGACAAAGTCCTTCATTTAGAAAATATCTTTTAATCTCTTTTTGTATTTTTAAATTATTGATTAAAATTTTTGAATAGGTGATACACTTGCATGGTTCATAATCAAAACTGAGAACTACCATATTCTGTAGTCAGGTATCCTAACCAAGGAAAAAACAGATTTCATCCAATATTTCAAAGGACACCTGAGGGAAAAGATAACCTTCCTAAACACAGAAATACCTAGAATAACAGAAAAAAGATTAATAAGTCTCTGCCTTAAATTTTTAATATTCAACAATGTCAGACTGAGTGGCTGAAAAGTTTTTTGCATATAGGATTAAATGTTTCGCTACAAGTACACAGATACCCAGCTTACACCTGCACAAGAATGCCTTAGGCAGCAATACAAAATTTTAATGAAAACCTGAACTACCCACAAAGAGAAGAAAATCTCTGACAGATAGATGTATTGGGGCTGTCCTCAAAGAGAGAGATTTCTTCTGCCCTCCTTCCAGACTAAAGATTTTCACCAGTTCTACATTGAGGAGGAATTATAAATTTCTATCTACACATCACTGAGCATCATGTATGTATATACGCACACACGCATATATATTTAAAGTTGGGGGAAAAATGATGTATTTGTTACAGATACTTGCACTTGTGGATCCTACCTGACTCTTGCAATCCCAAAATAGGCTTTCTAGTTAAGCAGCACTCTTTTCAGAAGGTGCTCTATTAAGACAACTATCACAAATCATAAGCTGTTACATCATTTGCAACACGATGTCAATGTTTATAAAATGCACTAAAACACAAAGCATCTATTAATAGCTTGTACTTCCATATAAAGAAGATTATAGAGATAATAGAATCAAAATATTAGAGCTGGAAGGAACCTAATAATACCAGCTAAACTCAAATAACACTAATTATGTGACAGACATTGTTCTATATATTTTAAATATACTAATTTATCTCATCCTGACAACAACACAATAAGATAGGTACTGTTATCATTCCCATTTTATAGAGATGGAAATTGAGGCACAGACAGAAAGTTTAGCAAATTACCCAAGGTGACATAGCTTAATAATTTTTGAGCTGGGATTTGACATTGGCTCCAGAATCTGTGTTCTTAACCACTGCGAGTCTAAGAATAATTTCAAATAAGTGAAAGTAGACATTATTACATCAGGGAGAGAAATATTGGGTTGGAACCATATGCAAAATTTATGACCATTGGAAGGAATTTGTCATTCATATTTTCAGTTTCCGATTATTGCAATGTGACTGCACTTAAGAAAAATGGATTTGGCTGTCCCTCTTGATTATTCTAAGTAATTATATACTTTACTTTATCTCAAAAAAAACCTACAGAAGTCTATTAACTCAATATAGAATAATAGGGCTCTTTTTTTATAGGAAGATAAAGGCTTGAGCCTGCCACTCTTAATCCTCAGTGAATGTTTAAAACTTAAGACTATTTTCACTTGGTACAAAATGATTTTATTAGAAATAATTAAAGTAATTACTCCCAAATTGATTTATGCTTCCCACTGTTTCAGATTTCTAACTTTTTTCTTTAGAGCTTTCAATGTTTCAAATGTAAAGTGCTTTGAGACTTTTGTAAAAAAGATGCTTTTAAAAATACACACTGTCAAAGTGTTACCATTGTCTTTACAACTCAGTTATATCAGGCAGTGTACATATTCAAATGTTGAAGTGACTCATCTCAGATTCCCTCTGTTGCTTCTATGACCTACACCATAGACATAAATGGTTTTAAACTAGAGAACAAGAGGTTGTCACTCAGTAAGATGACCTTGAATGGATGAATAAGTGAATTAAATATTCTGGTTTCTTATTCATTCCTAACTTGAAGGAACTCTCTCTCTCTACCTTCCTCTGCCACTTGAAATTTACAATATGCTTGGTGCTTTGGGGGACCAAATAATGTTAAATTCTCAAAGAATGGTCTCAACCACTGCCACACAGATGCTCCCTAGAATTCTTGAAACCTAAAACAGGAATTGGGAATCAGTTCCTAAAATTAAACAAAGGGAAGAGTTTCTTTCTAAATACGATTATTATCTCTTCAAGTATTGCTTTAAAGTACTTAGTAAATTTCAACCAGCCTCTTTTTTGAAAGTGAGAAGCTTTGCAATGTCCAATGAGAAAAAAAAATATTATTTTATAATTCACAGTATGCATATAACCACGTTCTTTTCCTGTATTTGTCTGTATGTATGAAGCACAGGAATGACATGTTGCAGTCTCCCACTTGTCCCCCAATATCCATTTCCTCCCTTTGTCCATATTAATAGAAGTTTTAGCTGGGCACATGGCCACTCTGAATCACGATCACATTTCCCAGTCTCCTTTGCTATTAGTTGTAGCACTGTGACTATGTTTGGCTAATGTGATGAGACAAGATGTGATGAGATGAGAATGCAAAGAGGAGCAGCTTGTGAGAGCTTTCGGGAATATTCCTTAAGAGATACTGCAGTTGCACCATTTGCTTCCCCTTACTTCTTTTCTATTCATTGTTTGGTACAGACGCTGATATACTGAACTATGAGGTTAAGACCTCACATGGTAGAGCCACTCAAGCTAATTCTGGTACTTTTTTCATAGATTAAAAAAATAGGAAATGATTGTAGATGACCTCAAGGTTTGACAGGGATTATCCAAAACTGTTAACAAGGCCAATTTTTGAAATATAATTAAGTCCATATCGTGGGGATGTGAAGATCAACAAAACATGGTTCATGAACTCAGAAGTTTACAATCTACCATTGCTATGAACAGAACAGTGTTCTCCAAAAATTCAGATGTTGAAGTCCTAACCTCCAGTGTGATGGTATTTGGAAAGGAGGCCTTTGGGAGATAATTAGGTTTAGATGAGATCATGAGGGTGGAGCTCTCATGATGGGTTTAGTATTCTTATAAGAAGAGACACCAGAGGACTTCTCTCTCTCTCCACCATCTGAGGACACAGGAAGAAGGTAGTCACCCATAAGCCAGGAAGAAGGTCCTTACAAGAAACCAATCATGCTGGCACATTGATCTCTGATTTCCCGGGCTCCATACATGTGAGGAAGTAAATTTCTGTTGTTTAAGACCCCCAGTCTATGGTATTCGGTTATGGCAACACAAAGTAAGATGACCATATAAATCCTCTAAAATACATAAATTTTAGAAAGCCAAGACCCCAGCTGTATAGTAAATATGTACATGTGAATGTACTTGTGTACTGAATAAGTATAGTAGTTAAGAGGGAATATATTAGAGTTGTGGTCAATTTTTACATAAATACTATGGCCTTTGGCAAGACACTTATCCTTTTGTACCTCAGGTTTTTCATCTTGAAAATGGGTGCTAGTAATAACACTTAATTCATCATATTTTTGGAACCACATACATACATATACATATAAGAAACAGTGTTTAGCACATAGTGCTATTTAAGTATGAGATACTAGTAAAGTGCCTTCTTTCTTTCTACAACAACAAAAAAGAAAAATGCATTAACAGAATCTTGAAAATTATGTATTTATACACTGCATTACTTAAATACAAACTACCTTTGAACTACAGTGGAGTCAGTCCTCGGAACTTACACTCATTGAGTGAAATATCAGGTCCTGACACTATTTAAATCCCTTTCTCTCTCTCCTTTTCTGAGTCACCATAGTTGATTCTGTCTAAATTTAATTCATGTATGATGTAATATTTGTACCTGTATTGTCAAAACAAAGCAATCAATATTTTGTTCATTCAGATGATGAATGTTGTCATTAGTTGTTATTAACAGACTAGAACAGTATACATTAAGGTTAGAATGCTCATATATTATGATTATATTTACCCTCTTATTTTCCAAACTAATTTAAGTATGTTTTGAGTTGTCAAAGGACTTATTTAGGATTGGAAAAAGGCACACTGGTTAAATGAGTCAATCACTGGTTTAAGAGAAAATATGTCAGTATAGCACAAAATTGGGTATCTCAGAGATGTCTCCTAGGTGTTTTATCCATAGGAATATAGATACGTACTTCAGGATTGATAGTGGTGCTCTTTATTACCTACATATGACTTTAAGGAATGATATGTGTATGGTACATATATAGTTGACCCCTTGGGGTACTGACCCTCCCTGGAGTCGAAAATTCTTGTATAACTTAGAGTCAACCGTCTGTATCCACAGTTCCTCCGTATTCACAGTTCCTCTGTCTCAGTGGTTCCACATCTGCAAAGTCAACCAACCAGGATCCTGTAGTTCCGTAGTATTTACCACTGAAAAAGATCTGTGTGTAAGTGCACCCAGGCAGTTCAAACCCATGTTGTTTAAGGGTCAAGTTTAGTAGAAAACTGCCCTTGCATTTGGCTATTATTTGTAATTTCTCACTGTTCTCTGTAAACACATGTTCTTTACCGAGTCTTTTCTCAGACCTGGCCTTCACACTAATGACTGATATGTGCTATATTTCTGCCAGCTGCTATCAATTCCAGTGGACCAGAGCAAGAACATGGTATCTGATGTACGTTTAATGCCTCTTGTATTTCTGAGCCAATATAGGCAATGTTTTAGATAAATTCAGTTGTTAAAGCTACCTGACAAATATTGGAAGGATCATTATCACCAAAAGTAATTCCTTTCACTTGATTGTTCCACTGACTTTAAAAATATTAACTTTATTTTGGTTGTACCTATTAAGACCAAATCAGCATATATGTGCGTGATAGAATCATCCTTAGTTCGGGGCTTATAAAAATAATAGCACAGATAAAAGAGAAAGTGTATAGAATTTGAATACAAGCTCTTTAATTATAGAAATAGCAAAAGTAAACAAATTTTAAAAAATGTCATACCTCACCTAATTAGGACCCAGAACAAGAGAGAGCTAGCACTATATAACTTGAAAAGTTACACTTACCCCATAATAGTCACTATTTTTAGGACTATCTTACTATAAGCCTTAAACTAAAGCACAGAAAGTATAAGAATTAAGGCTCCCCCAAATTTTCACTTGATAGAAATGTCAAAGAAGCTATAATTTTAGTTCAAACTTGGCATATATACCTAGCTAAAGGTACCCTTTCAAATACATAGCTCTTTGTATTTCACTGACCTCATTTTAGCTTTTTAGAAAACGGTTTCTAGCCCACTATAGAGAATCAAAATCTGAGGAATAAAAATGAAAAAATAATAACAAAATGAATTATTTTTTCTGTGCCGCCAAACTTACAGACAGACACAATAACTTACAAAAGGAAGTGTATGAAAGGAAATATTATTTGATAGTTACAAATTGCGTGTCGAATAGCAGTTTGTGACAGATTTTTGCTTGAGCCCCTAATAAGCAGAGGAAAGAGCTGAGCCTTAGGAACTGTAAGTAATATACAGCAAGCACAGTGAGCGGCAGCAGTGAATATGGCCACCAAGAAGTCTAATAGTATTTCAGCCTATTCTAATAGAATCAGCAAAGTGCCAGTTCCTTTCTATTTTGTTCAGGACAATTGTGATCAGGCACAGATGCCACACTTGACATAATATGCATCAACAAGAGTGACAAAGATGGTGAAAGAATTCAAAACAATACTCAGCTGAAAGATGTGTAGATGCCAGAAGGACATGAAGAAGAAAAGACTTGACAGGTAAGGTATAGGAGTCACGAAGGCAACATGCAAACAGTTGGAGAGAAAGAAAGAGAAAGCATAGTTGTTTTATTCTGGGCCCCCAATTTTGTCAGAGAGAGACTTTGTTCAATAATAAGAACTGCCTAATAAGTGAGAGTCTCCAGAGAAAGAATAGACCACCTCAAAAGGTAATATGTTCCCATTTACTGAAGTATCGATTCAGACCACACAGACATTTAGCAGAAAGGCTGGCGATTCAGTAATAAAAGAGCAAATGAGCTATGTAATGTTTAATGTCCCTTCCAGGCCTAAGGAGCTTGATTGCAGGACGCCCAAATATACAATTAGTGAAGAGAAAGTAAAAACTATTTGTTTTTATAATGAGGAGTGTTGAGTACCTGTGAAAAAGCATCCATTCAACACGTAACTCCAAAAAATTTCAATAGTGTAAATTTTGCAGGCAGATTTTTTTCCAATGTGAAAGAAGTCTAAAACATAGGTATAAATTTACCTGACTAAAAATGTCCTTGTTTTCTTATCTGAGATTTATTTTTTTTAATCTGAGATTTATTTAAAGAGGAACTTAAAGATTTGAATTTGAAGTAGGAAAAAATAACAGCGAACAAAATTTAAAATTTAGAGTAGGCATGAGGCAGTATTTTCAAGAAATATAAAGATTTTTTTTGAATCTGCAGCTCATATAGGAAGAGAAAGAAAACTGCTCACAGAAGAATACTATGCTCTCAGTCTTTTTAAATGTCCTATACCCACATGTGTGCAGGAGCTCATGAACTGCTTCTGTTCTCATAGCTCCCCAACTCAAACCGTCCTGGCTCCGTCTAATTGCACATGCACCACCTTCAGCATCTATCTATTGCTTGTCCTGGTTTCCTGAGCGAAGGTGGATTTAATCCCTAACCTGCAGCCTCTCAGGCTACATGGTCTCTAATTTTCACTCACTACTCCTTTATGGAAACCCATTTTAGATTCCAAAGAGATAGGAACTGTGATTCTTCTTACCTATATATCCCAGAAGGGGGACACAGTTTCCACATGCAATTTTAAAATATCAAGAGCAATATACTTCAATAAAAATTTATTTCCAGCCTTACTGCTCCTAGATGTCCATGCTACACTGCAGAAAATCAATTCTGAATAAATTTTGGTCGCTTTGTGAAAGCGTCTTAGAAATTGTCCAAAGATGGTTCAAACTTCCTGGACCCTAAGGGACATCCTCATACTGTTCTTAAGATGCATAGAAAAATCCCATTCCCTTGTATAAGAGTACAAGACATGCCTTAGAACATTTACTGAATATTAAGTTTCTCATACTAAGAATTCACTTTTTTTCACATTTAATAATCATCACAAAACCCTTTCACTCAAGTGCTCAAATATACCACTGGATCTGTGAACAGACTCAATTTATGTTTTGTTGGATCAACATATGTAAATGGAAATCAGGAAACTATTACTGCCATTAGGTGGAGCTTAAGTAATTTACATTTAATTGTGTTCAGAAATGGACCAAAACTTCAAAATTTGTCCTTTCTGAGAATGAAGGGCTCATGAGGTATAATCTGAGATCCAAGATTACAAGTCACTTCTACAGCATTCATGACCAAGGGTGGACCCAGCGAAAGTCAAATGAGTCTCTCCAATGTGCCACGGATAAATGTATTTACCTACCATGGAGACAGATGTTATAGAGATAGGTTGTTAGGAATGTTTATTCAACAATATAAACAATTGGTAAATCAGATGTGCCCAAAATGCTGACACAAACTAAGACTGCTAAAATCATGCCTGGGACAAATGGAATTTAAGAGGGCATAGTCAAAGAAAGAATTAGTGTATACTCATGGTTCTTTATCTTACTCTTATATTCATTAGATGCCCAGAAAGGAATGTTCCTAGAATACATTACTTGAACTCCTTAAAGAAATATCTTCAGTTAATTACTTCTATGTGGTATGCTCATAATTTTAAGCAAGATACCAGGATTTACCATTTGAAATGCTTTTATTTATCTTCTGCAGGTAACACGTAAAACTAAAATGCTAGATACATAGTAATACATGATAATAGTAAATAAAATTGAGACAAATTGTACTGGCATCATATTGTTGGTTAAAACTTAATTCCAAGTGAACTAAATCCTCCAAATTTTTATAGGAATTTCTTTTGCGCAAGTGCCCACATCTTTTACATACAAAGTTAGCCTTTAAGAAATGCATAATTCTCCCCATTTCTATTTTAAATTTTATTCCACTTGTTTTGGTGAAGAATTCTAGCCCCCTGGAATAATTTTAAATTTTAATCTTAATTTACTGAATTTATAATACTTCCTAGTGTCCTAAAACTTTAATAATCATTCCTCTCATCTCTTCGTCCAACCATTGGTGACAACAGTGACTTGCACAGGGCCAAGGACAAAACATTATGATACTCAATGGATACATTTTCAAGGGCAAAGATTTGTTCTTCGGGGAGAATGGCAGCACAGTAATTTAATTCTATTCATTCTTAGAGCAAATGTGGCCCATTCAGCATAATTTCTTAATTATGGTCAAAATGAAAATGTAAAAGAAACTATTTCAGACCAAAGTAAAGACGTGTAGAATGAAGATATTGTGTAATCTACCTTATGTCCAAGAGAGATTTGGATCTTTTATATTAATCACATCTAATTCCTTGAACATCTCACCAACATAATTTAAAGTCATAATTAGCACTAAATAGCAAGAGAGAATCACCAACTTGGAGGTCATGGAATGAAGACAGAGTATTGATATTGGAGTTCTACTAATGCTATTTGCTTCAACAAATTCCAGAAGTTTGATGAGTGCAAAGAATGGACATTCAGACAGTAGCTGTATGATGAAATGAAGTGGAGCCAGTTTGTAGTAGGAACATTTAAAATGCACAGGCAGCTTGGAATATGGTAAGTGTTCATGAAATGGTACATTTTGAGCAAAATGATGAAACTGTAAGGGGAGAAATAGAATGATTAGTGACTCGAGTTGTAAACCAATATGCAGCCTTAATATATTAAGGAAGGAAAAACAGCCTTTTGAGTCATGGTCACAAATAGCAACTGCCTTTGCTTATATCTTCAAAAAGAAAGAGCACATGAAGACATAAGATTAGCATTTCTACTTGTAATACTTGCAAATATGAAATTATGACTCCTACTAGAAATGCAAAGAACAACACAAAACAGCTTTGTTTCTGTTTCTGTGTCAGGAATACCACATCCCTACATATGTATTAATATGGAGAAAAGATTGCATAACATTTCAAATTATTTTGCATACTGCATATGCTTTAATGATAAAAGTCAATGGGAAACAATCTATCAGGAAGCAGCTACTCTGAATTAATATGGAAGGGTCAACCCACAATGAGGTTCACATTTGACTCCCTCTGTGTGCAGGAGGGGCCAGTATTAAACAGGCAACATGAAAAGGATTCACTAGGCGGCATAGTGCCGTGAGATGCACTTGGCAGAGAGGAAGATCTGGGCTTAGGAATAAAGAAAGACTTAGGTTGGATCCCTGCACTGCCCCTCACTAGCTGTCCTAGCTTGGGCAGTCACTTAACCTTTCTGAGATGCAGTTTCCTCGCATATACAATGAGGATAATAATACCTGAGATCCCTGTGAAAAGTGCAGAGAAAATGTAACATACACTATGAGTAGCTGTGATCATCATTTCCCCAGACATGTTATATCCAATCCATCTTTTTAGACAAGAAACATCAACAAACTAAGGAGGCAAGAATCATACATTCAGAGGTACATAAAGTAGATTAAATAATTTCTTTATTCTATAGGACTTTACTTTGGTCTGAAAGAACTGTCTCAAGGAATTTGCTCTGAAATAATTGGGGGTTTACCTATGGTTTCAGGTTGAATCAGGAATGTAGTAAATCGAAAGAGCCCATGTTTGTTAGTGGTCAAATAAAAATCTAGCTAGGGTACAACCACTGTGGAAAGCATTTGGGTAGTACCTATTATACTAAAGCTAGAGACATAAGCTATGACCCAGCAATTTCACTCCAGAGTGTATACTGAGCAAATGCATACACATGTTCACCAAAGGATGTGTTTTAGAATATTCATAATACTGTTCATCACTCCTTTAAACTGGAAACTACACAAAAGATCATCAATAGTTGACTAAATTATGATATATTCACACAGAGGAATACTGCTTAACAATAAGAATGAATGGTGAACAATTAGAAATAATAATATGGATGATTCTCACAAACATAATGTTAAGCAAATGAAGATGAACACAAAAGAATACATGCTAACTCTATATAGAGTATAAAAACAAACAAACAAAAAAACCTAAACTATGCTGTTAGAAATCAGGATAGAGATTACCCTGAGGGAGGTGGTGATGGTGCAGGGGGCGTAGTGGCCAGAGAGAAGCATGGAGAGGTTTTAAAGTGCTGGTAATTTTCTATTGCTTAGTCTGTGTATACTTTGACAGTTTATTAAGTTTGTGAACATTTATTAAACCCTATACTTATATGTATACATTTCTATTTGTGTAGCATATCCAATAAAGAGTTAAGAAATTAGAGTGTGCTAGAAATCAGTGGCATTTCTTTACACCAACAATGAAATATCAGAAAAGGAAAGTAAAGAAACAATCCTCTTTAAAATTGCATTCAAAAAAATAAAATATGTAGGAATAAATCTGACCAAAGAAGCGAAAGACTTATACATGGAGAACTACAAAACATTGACAAAGGAAATTAAACACAGCTTAAAGAAATGGAAAGATATTCCATGTTCTTGGATTGGAAGAATCAATATTGTTAAAATGGCCATACAACCCAAAGCAATCTATAGATTTAATGCAATCCCTATCAAACTACCTAGGGCATTTTTCACAGAACTAGAACAACTAATCCTAAAATTTATATGGAATCACAAAAGACCCCAAATTGCCAAAGCAATAGTGAAGAAAAAGAATCAAGCTGGAGGAATAACACTCCCAGACTTCAGACAATACTACAAAGCTACAGTAATCAAAATAGCATGGTGTTAGTACAAAAACATATGGATCAATGGAACAGAACAGAGAGCCCAGAAATAAACCCATAAACTATGGTCAGTTAATCTTTGACAAAGGAGGCAAGAACATACAACAGAGAAAAGATAGTCTCTTGAACAAATGGCATTGGGAAAACTGGACAGCTGCATGTAAATCAATGAAATTAGAATACACCTTCACATCATACACAAAAATTAACTCAAAATGGCTTAAAGATTTAAACATAAGAGAAGACACTATAAACTTCTTAGAAGAAAAAACATAGGCAAAACATTATCTGACATAAATTGCAGCAATGTTCTCCTAGGGCAGTCTACTCAGGCAATAGAAATAAAAGCAAAAATAAACAAACGGGATGTAATTAAATTTATAAGCTTTTTCACAGCAAAGGAAACCATAAGCAAAACAAAAAATCTACAGAATGGGAGAAAATACTTGCATAAGATGAGACTGATAAAGGCTTAATTTCCAGAATATATAAACAGCTCATATGATTTAATAACAAAAAACAAACAACCCAATCCAAAAATGGGCAGAAGACCTAAACAAGCAATTCTCTAATGAAGACATACAAATGGCCAACAGGCACATGAAAAAATGCTCAATATCACTAATTGTCAGAGAAATACAAATCAAAACTATAATGAGGCATCACCTCACACAGTCAGAATGGCCATCACACAAAAGTCCACAAACAGTAAATGCTGGAGAGGGTGTGGAGAAAAGGGAACCCTCCTACTCTATTGGTAGGAATGTAGTTTGGTGCAGCCTTTATGGAAAACAGTATGGAGATTCCTCAAAAGACTAAAGATAGACTTACCATATGATTCAGCAATCTCACTGCTGGGCATATATCCAAAGGGAACCTTAATTCAAAAAGATACATGCACCTCAATGTTCATAGCAGCACTATTTACAATAGCCAAGACATGGAAACAACCTAAATGTCCATCGACAGATGACTGGATAAAGAAGTTGTGGTGTATTTATACAATGGAATACTACTCAGTCATAAAAAAGAATAAAATAATGCCATTTGCAGCAACATGGATGGACCTAGAGATTGTCACTCTAAGTGAAGTAAGCCAGAAAGCACAAAAAAAATTCCCCGCGTGTAATTTAAAAAAAAAAAAAAAGAAAAAAAAAGACAAACTTATTTACAAAATAGAATCAGCCTCACAGATATAGAAAACAGACTTACGGTTACCAGGGGAGAAATGTGGTGGGAAGGGATAAATTGGGAGTTCGAGATTTGCACATACTAGCTAATACGTATAAAATAGATAAACAACAAATTCATACTGCATAGCACAGGGAACTATATTAAATATCTTATAGTAACTTATGGTGAAAAAGGGAATGAAAAGGAATATATGTATGCTTGTGTATGACTGAAGCATTATGCTGCACACCAGAAATTGCCACAACATTTTAAACTGTTTATACTTCAATTAAAAAAAAAAATATATATATATATATATATACTAAAAAAAGAAAAATGAAAAAAAAGAAATTAGGTTGTGCTAATATTCAGTGCTTAATTTCAACATATTCTTCGATCCTTTATCCCACAGCCTTCAGAAAGTGTAGGTACAACAGGCAAAAGAGAGTTCCCAGAAAGCTTTTGTCCAAAGAAGTTTTAGTATGTTACTCAGTTCCTGAATAAATGCCAGAAAACACATTGTTTAGAGACATTATTAAAATTCAAGCAATTTAAATGTTAATGTTTTAAGCATAGCCTTATGCTAGGGGAGAAATGTTCCATTTGCTATTTGTTTCCAATATGCAAATTTAAAATTTACATAACTGTATCCTAATATTTTGCTTATAACAAGTTGAATTAGTATAAGAAAAGCCTTTTATATCTCCACTGCATATTTACATTCAATATTGCCATCTGCCCCTTCAACCCATATCTGTACATAGTAAACAAATACATTGCCACCTACTGATGACTCCAATGTTAAGTATACAATATGTGAAACTTCAAGAAGATAAATTTTGTAACATGCATTACTTTACAACTCACATACCTTGACATAAAATCACATTCACATTTTAATATTAGTCTTTTGGATTTTTGTCTTCAAATGAAATGCTACCTTACCTATATTTCTTCATTAATTCTATTTTATGTATTTGAAACACTACTTTATATGTATGGCTTGATGTTTATTAAGATAGCTTATTTATCAGTTGGAAAGCATACTCTTCTGTTATCCACATCTGCTGTGCAAAAAATGACAGTGGTTTCACTGAAAATGGATCAAAGACTTAAACATAAGACAAGATACAACAAATCTCCTAGAAGAAAATATAGCCAAAACATTATCTGACATACATCTCAAAAATTTTCTCCTAGGGCAGTCTATCCAAGCAATAGAAATAAAAGCAAGAATAAATAAATGGGACCTAATTAAACTTACAAGCTTCTGCACAGCAAAGGAAACTGTAAGTAAAACAAAACGACAACCTACGGAATGGGAGAAAATCTTTGCAAATGAAACCGACAAAGACGTGATCTCCAGAATATATAAGCAGCTCATATGATTTAATAAGAAAAAAACAAACAACCCAATCCAAAAGTGGGCAGAAGACCTAAACAAGCCATTCTCCAGACATACAAATGATCAATAGACACATGAAAAAATGCTCAGTATCGCTAATTATCAGAGAAATGTAAATCAAAACTACAATGAGGTATCACCTCACACCAGTCAGAATGGCCATCATTTAAAAATTCACAAATGACAAATGCTGGAGAGGCTGTGGAGAAAAGGGAACCCTCCTACACTGCTCGTGGGAATGTAGTTTGGTGCAGCCACTGTGGAAAACAGTATGGAGATTCCTCAAAAGACTAGGAATAGACTTAGCATAGGGCCCAGGAATCCTGCTCCTGGGCTTATATCCAGAAGGAACCCTACTTCAGGATGACACCTGCACCCCAATGTTCATAGCAGCATTATTTACAATAGCCAAGACATGGAAACAGCCTAAATGTCCATCAGCGGATGACTGGATAAAGAAGTGGTGGTATATTTATACAATGGAATACTACTCAGCCATAAAAACTGACAACATAACGCCATTTGCAGCAACATGGATGCTCCTGGAGAATGTCATTCTAAGTGAAGTAAGCCAGAAAGAGAAAGAAAAATACCATATGAGATCGCTCATATGCAGAATCTAAAAAAAATAAATAAATAAACATAAATATAAAACAGAAACAACTCATAGACATAGAATACAAACTTGTGGTTGCCAGGGGGACAGGGAGTGGGAAGGGACAGACTGGGATTTCAAATTGTAGAATAGATAAACTAGATTGTACTGTGTAGCACAGGGAAATATATACAGGATCTTGTAGTGGCTAACAGTGAAAGAGAATGTGACAATGAATGTATGTTCATGTATAACTGAAAAATTGTGCTCTACACTGGAATTTGACACAACATTGTAAAATGACTATAACTCAATAAAAAAATTTTTTTAAAAATGACAGTGGTTTTAAAAGATTTGGTGAAACTTGGGTGTATACAATCAGTTTTTGATGAGATCAAACCCTGGCCTTGTTCAAATGTTCTCTTTCCAGTTTTTGGAAAGTTTTTTTTTTTTAATAGTAAAATAAAATTTAAAAATTATTTTTTATTAAATCAGTTTTCTTTGTGAAAAGACCTCACAATGTTCCCTAAAATTATTTATCTTTATAATTTCCTTCAGTTGGTATTTAGGCTTTAGTTTGCAAAAGAGTACACTAATTGCCATAATGGATTAATTTCCTTGAGTAATGAAAATGTCAAATGTACTTCTAGTTCTATTAATTTCCTCTAAAGCCAAGACACCAAAGAGATGTTATTGTGGCCTAAAACAGCATGCATAAATTCAGCATCAGGTTAAGGGCCTCCTGGGGCTTCTCCTTTCATTGTCTGGCTCTCCTGTGCCTTGTGGAGGTAACATCCTCCCTGTAACCAGGACCTCGTCCCCCAGAAGAATCCCGGACACAATCTCTCAAAGGAAGGAAACTTCCTTTTTATTTTTCTTAAGCATATTGTTTCATGTTATCACATATTTTTGTAGGTCATTTATTCTTGGTGTTCCCTGATTGCTCCATCTTTACCCTTTCCTACTCTGGAACACATCCATCATGGTGGTGACATATATATTTATCTACCTCCCTCTTTTTCTTCTCTACACTAGTCCCTGTTAGCTGCTAGTGACAAGGGCAGAATATAAAGGTGATTAAGAGGCAGTTTCTACCCTCGAAAAGCTTACAATTTAATGGCCAGGACTTCTTTTTTTTAAGATTTAAGAGAATTAGTAGCGAAGGGCTATAACAATTGATCAAATGAATATATTTTCCTGTAACTGACATGGGTTAATTATGCTACAAAACTAACAATTTCTTCCAAAAACAATGCTCAAACGTAAAGTTGTCCTATTTTCCTAATTTTCCATTTACTCCTAACTTGTCATTGAAGAATTAAGTCACTTATGCCCTCCCTATAATGGGTGTTTGGGTTGTCATCCTTAAATCTAATAACCATTTTATAAGATAAGGAAATCAGGGGAGTCAGAGAGCAGATGACGACTGCATTTGAGGGGGCAGAGGGCTTTTCAAGTGCTTCTGAAATCACCCTTGTAGGCACATCATGTCAGCCAGGCAGGCTATAGCTAGAAATAATATTAACAATGTGAAATGATTTTCCTGAATATTAGATCTAGATTTGCATTAATGCAAAATACATATGTAGAAATGCTATTACTTCAACTGCAAATTAATTTATAAGAGTGGTGCAGAATGATAAGTAACTTTATAGAAGACAAGTGGTTTTTTTTTCCCTATTCTCTGAGGGAGAATTTTACATCTGTAGTCAAGTTGTTGTTGTTGAGATACCTTGGCTTCCTGGTGATTTACAAAAGCAGGCAAAAATCTGCGAGCATTATTGGTATTGTCTGCATGCTGTCTCAAGTTATTTGCCCCTACTGTTTGGGCCAATGTTCCTAAAATTCAGCCATGGTAGGCTAATGTTTCTCTGGGCACAGTTATGTAAGGGTAATAATTACTATTAATGAAGTGCTACACAAAAATGGATAACTTTAGTAAAGTTATGAACATGAACATCCACCAAACACATAGGGAAAGAACTTACATAAAGTTATGAAAAATATACATTCTAATGAAAGCGTGTATTTCCTGAGGCAACATTTATTTATCATCTATTATTTGCCCTATTTCAGATTTTTGGAATAAAATACAAAATGATTCCCTTTCTTAAAGGACTTAGCTCCAAAAGACACGTACACAAATACACACTGGATAAAGGGTGGAACAGAATATGCTGCCTGGATGATGATGACTTCTCAGTCTCTTTTGTTGCATCATCATTCTCTGATTTTCCTTAAAATTGGTGTTCCTTGGTATTCTTTCCTCCTTTTCTTGCTACACATTTTCCCTGAGCAATTTCCTTCCCTATAACTGGCTTCAATTACCATGCCGCCCCACCAATTCTGGTGAGTCCTAGATATTTCTGTTCAGTCTAGATGGCTTCTTCCATTCTCTTCATAAGCCTACTGAGCATCTCTACCCAGATATCCCTTGCTCATCTCAAAAACAATTTATCCAGAACAAAACATATCACCTTTCCTTCTCTTCCGTCTCCATTTACCGATCTTAAAAAAAAAAAAAAAAAAAAGACATCACCATGATGCTCTGTGGCCCTAGACAGAAACCTAGGTATTACCCAGATTCTCTCCTTTGCCTTCCTCTCAACATCCAGTGTGTGTGCGTTGTAGCCTGCCTCTTTGATACACCACTCAGTCTTGTAGCTGAATATGCTCCTTTCCTGTTGTCCCCAGTTTAGGATCTCTTCCGTCTATCCATTCGTTCAGCAAATATTTCTGAAATGGCTTCTCCATTTCAGGCCCTCGTGTTCTTGTGCAATAATCTCCTGCTTTGTGCCCCAATATCATTTCCATAATACATGGACATCATCTCATTTCTGCCAGAATAATAATTCTAAAATGTGAATCAGGTCCTATTATTTATCCACTGAAATATCTCCCTTTGCTTTTAAAATCCTAAAACAAGGTTTTCACATATTCGGGGTAGGGAAAAGAGGTGTCAGGAAATTGTTAAAACATCAATAATCTTTTCAGCATCTAAATCTAAAGTAGAGTTTATATGAAATCAGAAAGGTACTGAAGAAGGGGAGAAATTCTATGATGCAACTTCAACGCAACCTCTTAACACAGAACCGTACTTATTTATTTATATGTCTGTCTTTCTCTAATGGACTACAAGCCCCAGAGAGTCAGGTGTTTGTTTTTGTCGACTTGGGGCATGGCAAAGTGTCTGACACATGATAAGCACTCAACAAATGCTTTTTGACTGAATTTTTTAAGTATAATGAGAAAACATATGAGGGAGTACCAAGATGTTATTCATTTAATCAAAACTTGGACTCTTCACTGAAGGTGTCTATTATGTGTTCAAACATCAAGTACACAGCACAGAATTGTGTGCATTATGCAATAATTTCAGACCTCATCTCAACATTTGATCAATATCAGTAAAATCATACTCTTTCCCAACCTCTCTTACAACTGTTCATTTCTCAGGCCAATGGTTAGAAAGTAGGACTCAAAGGACTCACTAATTTACCAAGCATCCTTTTTCTCCCACGTCCTTGGTAATTATATGCACATCCTTTTGTTCTTCCCAGAAAGAGCCCTTAGAATTCACAACACTATCATCACCTTCCAAAACAAATCAAAACACCTTCAGTACCTGGAGTTATGTAAAAACAGCCAAACCCTTTATTTTTGTAGAAATTTCTTTCTGACAAGGTAAAAACCAGGTTTTCTGCTCCCATTCTGTACCACAGTGTCCCTTTGTAAAGCATTACTCATTGTCATAGGATGTTCTGCTGTGAATAAACAAAACTACTTGTTCTTTTCCTGCGTAGTTTTATGGCAGAAAAAAAAAAAAGTTGTACCTTAAGGTTTCATTAATGGACATATAGATGGCCACGTGAGCCTAGAGTCACTCTCATCCCAACACTGAAGAATTAAGTCACGATGCCTTGGTCATTTGCCCTTCCTTGACTGGCTCCTCAGGTCTGCAATCATCCTGTGGCTTCCCACCATTTGGTCATTTGGGCCATGTATTAGTCGGACTGGATTTTTTGTTTACTTTTTATCTAGCTTTGAAACTCTGCTATAATTTCTCTCTTTGGGAGCTTTTAAAGATATTACTTTCTTACATGCATTCAAGATATTTTAACGACGCAATCTTGTTAAAATTAATGTATAAACATGAGGTCTCTAAGAAAGGACAGATGGATGCCAAACAATTAAAGAGAAGTATTTTCTACCACTTTAAAATTTTAAAAGGGGTCTATTCATCCAATTCTTGGCTATAGAAAATAGTTACAAGGACAAGACAGAGAAGTGCAGGAAGCCTATTAAACCTACTGGGCCATAGTAACTATGCAACAAATGGGTGGACTGATTTAACTAAGTCATTAATTTACATTTCAAGAAAGTCTTTTTTATATTGCTTACAATAACACTATTCAATAGGTAAAAATGAAGAACTGAAAAGGTTTGGATGGAGTGAAATAAAATACAAAAAATCAGTTAGGATTTGTGTTACGCTAAATAAAGGCCTGGCAAAGATGTCAACATTCTAATCCCCTGAACCTGTGAATATGTTACTTTATATAGTAGAACAAATATTGCAGATGTGATTAACTAAAGATCTTGAGATGAAGAGGTTATCTGGATTATCCTAGTGTTCCCAGTATAATCACAAGCGTCCTTATAGAGGCGGGTGAGAGGCTCAAAGTAAAAGAAGGCAAGGTGATTAAAGCAGAGGTTGGAGTGATGGGGCCATAAGTCAGAGAACGCCAGCAGCTTCTAAGAGCTGGAAGAAGGAAGAAATGGATTCCCATAGAAACTCCCGTAGGAATGAGCCCTGCTGATACCTTGACTATAGTCCAAGTGAGACTTCTGACTTTCAGAACTATACAACAAATTTTGTTGTTGCCACTAAGTTTGTGATAATCTGTTACAACAGCAAGAGGAAACTAATGTATAATTTAAATGCATCCCATAAGGTCCCCTACAGTATCTGGAGATAAGCTGCAATGATTCATGATAAAGTCAAAAGTGAATTGTTTTCTTTGTGGTTTTGTTAAAATATGTGCTGAACTATTGCTCATCATCATACTGTAAGGTTTTGGTGGTATTCAACTTTTAGAATTGTTTCATATTTCTGTTTAAAGTTCTGTGTGTTAATACACATGAGTGTGAAATTCTCCATAGCCCTCTGCAACATAAATTAATTTTGTTGTTGCTGTTTTTCAGTAATACCTCTGATGTAATTACATCTTATTGGCTTTACAAAATAAAGTCCCCTGATTGTGAAAGCAGAGACGTTATTTGAGATGTTAGTCTCTGTGATCAAGATACTTGCTCCATCAAGGAAAAGCTACCAATTCCCAGAGAGTTTTCACACCTGAAAAAATTAAACCGATTTGTTTTGTAAATCTGCTTCATGCAAATTACAAAATCTATCACTAAATAGAGGCCTCTTAACAAAAGATTTTCCAAAAGGATTAAAGATTCCCCACAGAAGTCAGTTCCTCAAATGTTCCTCATTACAAACACATACACTTAACAGTCTATAGCAAGAGTGGTTATTTAACAAATGCCACCCTATAGAATGTATCTTGAAATATTTGACTGACATGGGAGAATGCACTGGACAATATCATATGGTAGAATTCTTTCTTTCTTTCTTAAAAGAGTATAGATTTTATGTTTCTAGAGTTTCATGGATGTGTTCATGGTTAAATATACAAGGTCTGAAGCCAGACTGCCTAGATTGAATCCCAGCTCTGCCACTTGTGACCTGAGGTTAATTATTTAATCTCTCTCTGCTTCATCAGGAATGTGGGGAAAATGATAAGACCAATTACATTTGATTGTTTTGAAGGTTAAATAAATGAAAGAATGCAAAATACTTATTAATAGAATTGGGCCTGTACCAGTAAGCCTTCAGTTAGCACTTACTATTAAAGCCAGAAATATAAAATAACTGTCAATCAATCTCATATATACATATGTAGCTACCATTATGCAGTCAGCAAATGTTTACAAGGGTCTACTGTATTCAAGGCGGTAAACTATCAGCATCATTTTTCTATAAAATGAATCTCCCTCTTAGGCCTAGCTCCCCAGAGCTGAACACATTTTGAACATATGCAACATTATCAGTCATCAAAGCTTAAAAGTAAGAGGTTCAGGAGCAGGGCTAAGATAGGCTGAGAAGGACGTCATGATCCAAGAAAGCAGGGTTCATCCTAAACCCACTGAGCTTATGAGCCTTAGGACTACAAAATCTTTTACAGTGAATACAAGAGGAAATTTTTAAAAAAGAGATATATATAGAGAGGGAGATGGAGAGAAAATCTTGGTAAAATAAATTAAGCAGGACATAGAATAAGAGAATTATAACTCATGTATCTAACATTCAGTATAGGGATAGCTGATGACTGAGCAGAACTTTTAGCATTTCTCTAAGGGCAAAAATTTTAGCAGTTGAAAGGAAGCTATTTCTTTCTTTCTTTCTTTTACATAATTATTTTTCTTTTAGCACTCAAAGAAAAGTTAGCCCAAAAGTCAACTTTTCAGCCACATTTACCCACAGAGGATACAGCACGTTTGACAAGAACATTGTGTTCAAATGTAAGCATTTGCACAATATAATCAACCTCCCAGAAAAAACCTTGACCCTTGTAGAGTATTCATTTGCAACCGAAATGCAAGAAGTCTGAGTTGAAAGAAAACCTGTAATTGTTCCTTCACTTTATATCAACCTGACTTGATTACATCACCCAAGCTGGGTTTCAGTATCAGTCATTTGACGCATTTACTCCCATCTTAGTCATGCTAGGGTTTCAGGGTCTTATACTCAGAGCCCTCCATAATTCACTCTATACAGTCTGCTGTTAAATGCGCAAAGTCCAAGCCAGACCAGTGCATTGATGTCCTCTGGCTCTGCTGCTCCCTTGCCATGCTCGGGGTACCGGAATCTCTGTGAACCCTTGGTCCTGGCAACCTATCTTAGATGCAGCCACTCTTTTCTGAGATTTTACAGTTTCCTTCCTAGTGCAATCAAGTAAAGAGAAATGCAAGAATCAGAAAAGGACTTTGGCAGAGGCTTCTGTCTCCTAATATAAACTGTCTCCTCTTCTCTTCAGCACTAGAAGCTCCATATATAGCTGACATGCAAACACCTAACTAGAGAATATGTGCACCAGCTTCCTTAGAGTTAGGTGTAAATATGTTATGTTTTGACCAAGGAATGGGAAGCGAGAGTTTATTTTTGCCACTTTTAGGTGTTATCCTTTAAAAGGGAGTGGCTTCCCCTCTACTCTTTCTCTGTCTTGCAGTGCAAGGGCTTGGTAATGGTGATCCACCTTTAATAATGCACACAAAGACAACAAACTAGGGAATAAAGATATAGTCAGCAAGAAGAAATCTGAATTCCTAGATGGATCTCATGAGCAGAGAGCTGTCTTCTGGACTTAGGGAAGTGACCTTTACCTTGATTGTGCCAGTGTATTTCTGGTCGCTTCTAGCAGCTTAGCTCGTATTCTAACTAATACGGAAATCGGTGGCTAGAACCAGGTTGCTGTTGTAATAAAACCTAGAAATATATAGCATTGGCTAACTAGTTGGGGAATAAACACCAAGAAGATAGACATTGTAGGCTGGAAAGTCGGTGACAATAGCTTGGTGCCTCACTGAGTTGGGAAAACCAACTGCTTTTGAACCTGAAATAGCAGGAGATGATTGTAATTGTTAGCCAAACAGTTTGACTCAGCTCAGTTCCAAACATCAGATTAAGGGTATTGTCTTCTTACTTAAGTATGTTTTGTTGTCACTGTTATTATTGTTTGGTTTGGTTTTTTTGTTTTTCACTACTACCATTAGAAAGAGTCAAAGGGAGATTAGCTGAGCTGACCACCAAGATCACTAAGTGAATGAAGATTGGAAGACTTAAAATTCAGTGTCTAGATTAAATCTTTGGTTTGAGTATTCATACGGAACTTACCAGAAGAAAAGGGATTCCGCTTTCATAGAAACCACAGTCTGTCCTACAAAAGCTTATAAACTTTTGTATTTTTAAATAAGTCCTAAAGCAAATCCTCAGTCTCCAAAACCTGACTAGCAGAAAATGACCACACTCCAAAGTCGTAGCGACCTATAGATCAAGAAGAGAGAATTTGGATCCATGGATAACCTGAAGACAAGATGCTTACATGCCCTGCAAAGAAATTAGAGAAATAAATTTCTAATATGTGTAGAAGCTACTATATTCATTTCTGTAAGTTTTTAAACATGTGTAGATTTGTGAACTTGAACACTGGCATGGATTTGTGAAGCCACCACCACAATTAGGTCACAGACAGAATTTACTAGTGAAACGACTTGGGCCTGGAGACTTCTTTTTTGGAAGGATTTAAACCATTAATCTAATTGTTTGAACAGTTATAGGACTTTTTTGTTACCTATACCTTCAATTTATTTTTTGAGATTTCCACCTTTCCACTTCCTTCAAGAGTATTCACAGTTGCTTGCTGCAGCATTTTGATAATAGGCACTTTAACATCTTAAATTATTTCAGTATCTGTGTCATGTTAGAGTTGATATCTGTTAACTGTCTTTCCTCATGTAATCCAAGGTATTTCTGATTCTTTAAAGGCTGGGTAACTTTGTATACTATTCTGGACATTATGAACATTTAGTTTGACCCTATGTTGTTTAAATCTTGACAAATATAAGGAAGGCTGATGTATTAATTTTGGTAGGCAATTAATCAGGTTATGTTCAGGCCCTTCTGTGGGCTGTAGTTTCAATATCAGTTTAATTATAAAGCCATTCTAGTGCTATTCAGATCTATCCGACGTGCATATCACCTAGCTGCAGTCTGGGACCTGGACCATGTCCCATCATGTACACAGTTATATATTAGCCTTTGTAGTTTGCTATTTCCCCATATTTGGAAAGTCTAAAACTTTTAAAATAAGATGGATGGCTTTACGTAAAGTTTAGGTATAATATTTTATCTTTGGTGCTCCCCTAACTTCTTTTTTCTATTGTTCTCCCCTTTCACCTCTAAAGTGAATGCTGGCCCACACAGGCACCTCTCACCTGTGTGGCATGCCATTGTCCATGGCAGCATAATCTAATAAACTCCTTTACTAATTTCAATAAACAGATAAAGTTAATCCTGTGCCTCATTTCTTCTAATTGCTAAGAAAACATCAGCGGACTACATTTTAAGATGTTACTTCTCCTAGGAAAATTTGCATTTCAATAATTTTCTCTTATTGGTTAAATCTTCAAAGCCCAAAGGAACTAATCTCTAGTGATGGAGTTGACAGGTCAAGGGGTGAAGCACTGGGGGACCCAGTTTAGTCTCACAAGCCATCCAGGCTCTCATGTCCACATGCTCTTCAAAGGAAATCCTTTCCTTCATCTCACATGGGAATGAGGCAAAGGAGACAAATAAGGAAAACTGTAAAGCCAAATACTAATTACATAAGATGCTTCTTGATATTCTTCCTCAAAGTTATTGCTTAAGCAATTGTGCTTCCCTATAAATAGGGGGAAAGGTGAAACAATTTGCATATAATTTTTATTACTTTATTAACTGCAAAAGTTCAAACTGTAAACTAAGTGTGAACATTCTGAAAAAGTATTTAAAGTACAACAGAATGCATCTACATATTTCTATTTACATTTACCATAATAACATTAATATAACCAACTAATTCCATTTAATTTGAGTAATATATTATTTCCCTATATAGTGATTAGAAGATTAAATTTAATTATGGCTCTTTTACTGAAAAAAATTACAGTACCTTGTATAACTAGGGCCAAAATTAGATATGTATTTCTGCTAGAATGCATTACATTTTTTAAAAATCATGTTTGTACCATTTTAAATTTTATGTAATAAATGACTCTTACTGTACATATATATGTATATAATATATATTATCTACAAAATGTAAAGGACTATACAAATACACTGCTATACCTTTACTACAGTTAAGATTTTTTATCATAATTTTAGTTTATGAAGTTAATAAATGCATAAAAATTCACAAAGTAAAATCTTGAAAAAAATTCAACCTTAGTGCACATTTTGGATTTTACTTTATTAGTACAAGGTCATGAGCCTACTTACAAAATATAATTTGACCAGCTCATCTACACTGCCATGAACAGACCTCTCCAACATGGTTTTTAAATTGAAGTATAGTTGATTTACAATGTTTCAGGTGTACAGCAAAGTGATTCAGTTACATATATATACATATATGTATTCTTTTTCATATTTTTTCCATTATAGGTTATTACAAGATATTGAATACAGTTCCCTGTGCTATATAGTAAGTTATGGATCCCTTATTAGAAAACTCATTCAAAGGAGAAACAATCTGCTTCTGTGTCTACTTCTACAACTAGAACCAAAGTTCTTAGTCAGGCTAACCTCTTACACACACACTGGCTAGGTACACTGACACATGGGAGCCTCTCAGGCAGAAGAAAACTCTGGTATCCTATCAAACTGGGATGCTTTAAGTGTTCATTTGGCATGGCATTCACTTGGAAGTAAGATAGCACTGTGACAGAAAAGGATGGAGCAGAAAGAGTGCCTTGTTAGTGGTTAGTCTCCCCTTTATTTTCCTGGAAAATTCAGTTTCGATGAAAAATTCTTCTACTATCATTCAGCAAAATAAAAGTTCCTTGGTTAACCAGATCCATCTTCTTCAGAGGCAGTTTACTGATAATCTATTGTCATTCAAGCACACTGCTTGGGATCTGACCTTCAGCTCCAAGGGGCTTGTCACAATATTCTCAAATGTATGTATCCTCCCTGTACCAGATCAGTTCCAGCAAATAAAGATTTTGTCCATTTCACGAGTTTTCCACCAGGGATGTTTCTATACTTGTAACACTTTTGGAAGTTGCCAAGGACGTTTTTGATAGTGACCATTCAGATCAGTACCTCCACTGCCTTCTGTGTTATATACTCTGTGTTGTGTTGTTTGGGGAATACAAACCCAGTCCATCTCATTCCACATACGTGTATATGAAACACACAGAGTAATCCAAAAATATCAATTTAATTCATGAAATATATAATTTACTGTCTAGCATCTCTCATTCAGGTCTGTGATTTAGGAGACACAAAATAAACATAAAACCTGGTTATTGCCTTCAATATATAGTCCATCATATGTGCTCTTCCAAAAGTAAATTATATTGGGGAAAATTTATTCTTCAAAAGTAACAGTGGACATGCTTTAAATCCACCATGTGCTACAATATGTTTTCAACTTTTGGGTCTCAGAGGAACTATGAGTTTTATCCCAAGCTATACATAGGAGAGAGGGAAGATTAGGAACGATGAAACGGCCTGCATAGATGAAAGAAGACTGTATAACCAACATTTTTATTAGTCCCTTTTCAATATATTTACATAAGGAGGAAAAAACAAAATAAAACAAAAACATTTGAAATAGCACAAAAGCCCTTGGCTTATTAGTTTTTCAGAAGCTTGTTTTTGTAAATGCCATGGTGTTCTGTTTGGAATAGAGCCCCACACCATCACATTCCATTATAATTAACTGGGCTGCATGTGACTTTTCTACTGATGGGCTGATTTTGAGATGGAAATTTTGGAGGAATCACATCAAATGCTGGAGAATGCACACACATTTGGTATAAAAGAATTGTAATTAAACTTCAGTCATCCTCTCCTACAGAGAACATTGAATTAGAGTCAAAATTGGTTTCTATTATGTTTAAGTCTATCAGAGGCACTAGGGGATGATCATTAAGACACTAGAGCAAAGTGAAATCTGTGGGCAAATGTTCTATTTATTATAAAGTGTGGGTGAATTCAAAGCTGTCCTAGGGTGGGTGCCGAGGGCAGCCTCCTGGCAGGATGTAAATGTTGTCCACAGCGATTCTCAACAACGTAACGCAGCCACAAGAGGAGGGACTCCGGATTATTTAGGTAAGAAATTTCTCCACGGAGCAGACAGCTCTCCCTGTAGAAGAGTCTGTGGAGAATCAGGGAAAAAGAAAAAAGAAAGAAAGAAAGAAAAGGAGGCTCTTTGGATTTGAATTTAAGCTTCTACTATCTTCCTTCTTCCTACTCAGATTCAGATTAGATATCAAAGTCACCCATATCCTTACAAAAGAGCACCTTCCTTCTTATCCACTCTGAAGCGGAGTTTCTTGGGGAAAAGGAGGAATGCTACCTTCCTGGCACTGGATTGGGAAGAATAAGTCAATCTTATTGTCACTATGATTCACTCTTGTCAAACATCATCACAAAGCAAAAGCATGAGTTTAACTCTTCCCCTTTTCAAGCATAACTTTCACCCTGTCCTTTTGTGACTTGTATTATTCTCCAAAGCTCACAATGTCTATTGCAGCATGAGGTACTCTGTGTATAAGGATCTTATACCAGCACCAAGGTACCATCAATCAATCAGAAAGTAAACAAGCAGGTAAGTAAATAAATAAACAAACAAAACCCCAAAACAAAACAGCCTAGCGGTACTGTAAAGAATTGACATTATCCCTAGTATCAAAAATGAAACAGTAGTCTTTGCCTTTATTCCCCTTTCCCCACAAACGAAAATCAATGGATACCGGTTCTTTCCGTCTAATTTAAGTAATCCCTAGATTTTCTCACATACGCTCCTAAAAAATCTTCTCAATTTCCCAGTCACTTTTATTTTTTCATTCAACAGATAGATTTTAACATATTGCATAAAAAACACTGTGCAGTAAGATCATGAATAAGTAATGTTCTTTGTCCTTAAGGAGTATATAGTGTGGTGAAGATAAATAGACAGTTAATTATAACAGTGTGATCAGGACTATGAAAGAGCTATACAGGAAGAATGGGAGCCCAGGAGAGGGACACCTAACCCAGACTGGCAAGGGTGGAGGTGACAGGAAAGGAGGAAACTGACATGTGACTGAGTCTTAAAGGACAAAGAGGAATTAGTTAGCCAGGCAAAAGAGAGGAAAGGGTGTCAGAGAGAGGTAACATACAGCTTTGGTGAGTAAGTTGAATTTTGGGGACCCTAGTTTCTTTACCATAAATATTGGATAATATTCAATAAGCATACACCATTATGTCTAAACTTGAGTGTGTGTGTGTGTGTGTGTGTCTAGTGTCCATTTTGATTGATATTCTCTCTACCTCCTCAGCTAACCTGATTATATTGGTAAGAAGATCAATTAGGACACTGTATGTGAACACACAGTGTAACCTACAAAATAGAAGTCTACCAAGATGATGTTGTGGTCTGAATCATGTGTCGGTAAAGGTAAACAGTGGAAAAACAAGAAGAAAATTAACTTTCGCTGAATTTCTATGAAGCATGGTATGAATTTAGATATTAAGATATATATTCCTAATTAATAATGCCAAAAAATAAATTAAATGGAATATGCTATCACTATTTTGCAAATGACAAAACTGGGACCATAAAATGCAAACATTTTTCCCATGGTAAAACAGTTAGTAAGTGAAAAAAACAGGATGTAAAGCCAGTTCTTTCTATGTTCAAGTTCTCTTTCTATATCTCTATGTAGCAGAAACGAAATGCTATAAGAGCATTTGTCCTCTACCCATAATCACAGGTGAATTTGTTCTGGTTCCAAAACAATGAACAGGGCCAAGGACAGGGGCAGAAGTAACTGGACTCTAAGAATCAGGGGATGCTGCTGGGCTTCCTATAGGCAGTGCCCTCTTTGCTTAAGAAAAGTTTATGCCTAAGGTCACAGTCTCTTCCCCACACCCAAAATCCTTGTTATCAGGCTCATAGAAAATTATGCAAGAGACTAATATCCAAGGTCACCTTCCACCATCAACACTATACACTGAGAGGTTACTATGTATTTGGCATTAGAAGGATACCAATTAGGAAAGTGGGAAGAGGAGAGAGAACTTCAAAGAGGATCTGGCATCTGAACTGAATCTTAAAGGATAAGTAAGATTCCAGGCTGAGAGAAAAAAATGTCAAAGCACAGAGGTGAGAACATTTAGGTTATGCCTGGGAAATAGCAAAAAGTTCAAACTGGTTCAAGAATAAGTCATGGAAAAGAGAACAGAGACATGAGTCTCTCTCTCAGGCATCTCCCAGTGCTGCCCCTTCTCTCCATCCCTGCTGCCACTGCCTTTATTAAATGTCAGAACTCTCAACTGAACTATCATAGTAGCTTGTCACTACTCCCCATGCCTCTCATTTCTCACCCATACCTGAGTAATCTTTTTATAAGTCTGTTCAGTTCACCCTCTCACTTACAAATATTTCAATCTTTTGAAATCTTTTTAACTTTTTTACAGGAAAAAAAATTTTAAAAGCCCAAACCCAGATAGTCAATAATCCAACATTCACAATATCCAGGATCCAACACACATTTCCTAGACACGTGAAGAAGCAGGATAGTATGATCCAAAAGCAGGAGAAAAATGAATCAACAGAAACAGACCTAGAAATGACAAAGATGGTGGAACTAGCAGATGATGACTTCAAAAAAATTTTTATAAATATGGTCAAGGATTAAAAGGAAAGCAGACATGATTATGAAAGAAACAACCTATAAAAGAGAAACAAATGAAACTTTTAAGGCTGAATATACCTCAAATGAAAAATTTACTAGAGGGGTGAAATAGCATATTAGACAATGCAGAAGCAAATATCAGTTAACTTGTTAATAAGGTAATAAAATAATTCAAACTTAAGTAGAAATTGAAGGGGAAAAAAGGCTAAAAAAATGGAGCCTCAGTCTATGGGACAGTATCAAGTGATCTAACAAATATGCAATAAAGAAAATAAGGCAGAAAATATGTTTAAAGAAATAGTGACTTAAATATTTCGACATTTGATGAAAAGCACCAAATTAATATTCAAGAAGTTCATTGAAGGATAAATACAGAAAATCACACCAAGACACATTATAATCAAATTCTAAGTTTTTTTTTCTTCCTTTATTTCCTACGTATTTCTGGTGCTTTAGAGCACATTCATATCCTGATGCAGTGTCTGGCTCTGCAATTCATTGCCACAGTGATAAGTGTTTAGTGGTAATATGACCTGAACCAATTCCTACACCAGGACGGGTAGAAATAATAATAACCCCAAATGACAGAAAGCACATAAACAAATTCAACTAAACCCAAACTAAGTGCATCCCAATTCAACTTCTCCTTAACTGATTCCAAAATGCCACTGGCTACTACTCCAGTGCCACTCAGACACTGGGATGATGTGATGGAGGAAAAGTCAGTATGGAAAGAAACAGTGGTCTTCAGTGATTGCAGTTAGACTATCTTATTTTTCCAAATCATATAAAAGTATTTGACCATTCAGTATATTACTAGGACTCCTTCAGAACCTTAGACAGGCCTGAGAAGTGAGAGATTTTATTAGCCTCATGTTAACCCACCTCTGGTGGCAGATGAGGTGGGGCTCAGGGACAGAGTTGACAGGGAAAGCACCAGAGAACAGACAATGAATTAATTACCAGCTCATGTCAACAGAGAACTAATCACAGGACAAACAGCCTTTTTATATAAATATTCAGTCAGATTTATGTCTTGTCATCTGGGGATGGATAAGCATTAATGTAGAAATGACTATATTACTCCAAACTGGCCAAATTGAGTTTTCTAGTAAGTAAAACTGCTTGCTCAAATGTTAGGCTAAATTTTAATGAAATTTAAAGTTATATCCTTGCTCAATTAAAGAAAAGGTAAATATCGTAAGACTGGCCTTGAAAAACTGGAGAAATATTCATTCCTATGAAATAGGAGGGATATATTATCAAATTAAAAAAAAAAAAAAAAAAACAGAAAAAGAGAAGGAGGAGACTTTCCAGATAGTAAAAGCAAGGATATCTGAAAGAAATAATCTTTGTATTAATCCAAAAAGTTCTTTGACTCCCTTTACTATGCATTCTACCAAGTTGCATTATTGAAGGAAATGCAATTATATATCAAGGGAAAGGACAATATTATTTACCCAGAACTAAACTTCATGTATTTAAAAAAAAAGGTGAATTTAATACTTATAAAAATGATATATATTGGCTGAAGCCAGACATAAAAAGAAGAAAAAAAATAGTATGTTAGTCACCACATCACATTATAAAGATTTCTAAAACTGTCCTCTTGTTTCACTATTCACTTAGGAATTCTTTTATAATAACATACAATTTTATTTATTTTCTACTATCTGAAAAAGCTATTAACATTTTCATCATAAGTGAGTCAAATGAAATAAGCTCAATGTGACTTATTCACTTAAATTGCAAAAGTCATCACGTGGCAAACACTTAAAACTAATTGTCAAAATAAAGATAAAAAGTAAAGAGTGATTTAATGTCAGTATCATACCATAAGTAACAGCATATAATTTCAGCTGTCTTTGATGAACCTAAGAAAAACATTCTGAAAATAAAGTAGAAAAAGATACTGCAGAGACAACTAGCTTTATAATTATGAGTTTTGCTTTGATGTAGGTATGTTTCTAAATTTTCCTATTCATAGTACGACTGATAAAAGAGAATGTTTTCCTCACTTATGCCATAACTTAGGCCACAGAGCTGAATTGTAAACAAAATTACTTATAAACGGCTTTTGTTATCATAGGTGTCATTATGTCACTAAATAAATACAACTTGGGTGGCATCCAAGACTCACCCACCCAGTCTTAACCACTCCGTAAACCAAACTTTCTATTATGAAACCAAAAGGTACACCAATCTCCAACTTGCCATTAAGTTGTGTTCTAAAACACGTTTTGTAGGTGATTATTTGAATGCATTTTGTCAGCCTCACAGTGACTTCCAAGGTGATACATTCTCAGCTCAACTAGAGAAATATATTTAATCCACAATATACTAGAATTATAGAACAAATTTTATGAAGTATGTGTAACAAGAATTCTCTGGAAACTACAGATACTGATTTTTCAAGAAATGCCAGGAACACACCTCATGTTTGTTGCAGCGGGATAGAAGTTTTCCTTCCAGCTCCATCTGGCGGTTAGAACGGAGACTCTATCAGGTTAAGCTGATGCAGGAATTATGGGAGCGGAAGTTGAGGAAGAAAAGTTGGAAGGGACCACTGCTAACTAAGGACAGAGGCCTAATGGTGTTACGGTGTCTTGGAAGCACCCCGATTGCCATTTGCCACAAATCTTTTTTGTTTTTTCTCTAAACAGCCCCAATGATGGGTTAAGCTGTGCCACTGCTCTTAACACTGCCTTTGGATTCTGACTCCAATTTGTTCCCCCTCAAGAACACTGAGAAACACAGTAGTATGGTTTTGAATCTTTTCTCCTATTTGACTTTTCCTACAATAAACTCAAAAGGATTTTCCAAGATGTTTTGTTTTCTTTAAGTTTTGTCCACTCAAATCAATTTTTATTGAAAGTACAACACAAAAACAAAGTCCTATTATGAGCTTCTCAGTATTTGCCTTTTCATACAGACTCAGTCCTTTTCACACATGGTGTCAGAGCAAGCTTGTTTATCAGAATCAGCTATGAGTGATGGAACAAATAGTTATGATGAATGACATTAAATTATCACTGTTTCTATATACTTTTTAAAAATAAATTATAATGAATTTAAGGTTAGTCCTCTAATAAATGTCTTTTTCCTGCAGTCTGATGTATTTTTGTAAAGTGGGAAAGAAAGTAATGGGATCACATGTATGAAAATTGGGAACTGAACAGTGCCAACAATCTATTTCATCAATGCCAACATGGGACATATGTCCTGAGTGACAACGTGTGAAAAACGTTAAGAAACACCTCTGTAGAAAACAGGGAATCTCCGAAGACAGAAAAGACTAAGAAAAAGTTCTTCCGAGTTTAATAGAAGTACCAGGTTCCTTGCTTCCTTGGCCATTTGACCAGATAACCTTGAGGTAAAGCCTGAGGAAATGCACTAATCGGCAGGTCCCCAGGCTCAGCACTGGGGTGGGGAAGCAGGAGAAATGGGGAAGCAAGTCTTATTCTTTCACTTCACTCTGAAGTCCTGCCTCCTTGAAGTTTCCCTTAGATCATACCAGAAGCAGGAGGAGAAGCTGGATCCACCTCTTTCCCAATAATCATTAAGAGCTAGGATGGTTCTTCAAGTAAATAGAGAAAGGAAATAAAGAGAAGAAGCATGAAGTGATGTTAAAGGATCTTCCTATGTTCCCACAAGTATGGGAGGGGTATAAAATTTACAGCCTATTTTTTTTTTTTATCACATGCTATATCGAGAGTTACCTTAACGGGTCAGCTGGAGAGTCGTACAATGCACAGATTAGCCAACTTTTTCTGCAAAGAGGCCATACAGTAAATATTTTACAGTTACAGATCGTATGGCCTTTGTTACAACTACCCAATTCTGCCATTGTACTGAGAAAGCAGCCTTAGACAATATGTGAATGAGTAAGTGTGACTGAGTTCTAATGAAACTTACTTATAAAGAAACAGGAAATGGGCCTGATTTGAACTGAAGGTCAAAGTTGGTTGAATCCTACTATAATGGATGAAGCATTGGCTTTAGTTTAGCTGCTACCAAATGCATTCTGTAACCTGAGTGTTTGCTCAATGCTCTTCAAAGTTTCTTTTTCCTCAGGCCCCTCATTCGTGAAATGAGAGTTTAACTAGCTCTGTAATACTGTATGCATACATTTTATTTATGTATATATATACACACACACACTATATAGAATATATATACACTATATATATTTCATATATATACTTACAGAATGTATATAGTATATATTATATACAGATACATATGCTTATAGAATATATATAATACATTTATATTGTATTTATTAGGGTAAATATTGTAATAGACCAACCCTGACTCTCAGTGACACAACAAAATGAAAGTTTATTTCTCACTCCTGTGAAGTCCAAATCTGATGCTCCTGGTGTGTGGCTCTTTGGGCAGCCCATCTACTAGCTGCTATTCAAGGACCCAAGATTTCATTGTTTGGCTCCACAGAACAGAACACTGAGGATCACATATTTCATGCTTACCTCTCTCAGCCTGGAGGTGCACACAATTTATTGGTCACAGGGATGGAAGGGAAAGAGGCTGAGAAATAGTCCTTTAAGGGGCAGCCATTACCCAGCAACAACTCCACAGTCGGGCATGATGAACACATTGTTAGTGGTCAACCAGCAGTATCTGGCACAATTACAGGTATAAAATGAAAAAATGTGTGCATGCGTGCATTTGTGTGTGTCCTACAAAAATATTCATTATGAGTATTTGCAGTTATTTTCCAAAGGTGTTAGGTAAGGTCCCTGTGGAAATTGGATAAGAGTGAATAAATATATTTATTTTATTAATGAAGTAACAGACACATCAAAAATTTGACCAATTGCTTATATTTGCCACAGTAAATCAGTAGTAAAATTCAGGTTCAGGTATAAATCCACGAACTCAGAGTTTTCTTTGATTGTTTTTTATGAACTCATATGTTTAATGAATTCAAATTTCCACAAGCAGCTGGTGTTCACACCTATAAATGTATAACAATAACTGTTTCCTCCATAGTCCAAATGCAATTCTAGTTAGGCAAAGAAAGTTTCAGAGTCTGGAGATAAGCCAAAGCAAAAGAATTAAGCATAGTTAAGCAGATTTTCAAACACAGAAAGCAGTAGAATTTCTTCTTAGGGATTCATAATTATAAAGAGATCATTAGAAGAAGATTTAAAGTGGTAGTGCTCCCTTGCCTTTGAAGCTGCAAAGCCATGTATCTTTGATGCTTACGCTGCCCCTTATGCTCAGCCACTACAATTAGTTTTAAGCACTATTACAAACTAAGGGAAGCTGTTTATTCAACTGTTCACTCTCTGAATACTGAACACAGCACACACTCCTTTGTTAACAAAGTAATTATTGAAGAGGGAGATTATTATCAGCGTAGGCTACCAAACAAATAAAACAAGTCTTTGAAGAGAATTAATTCACTCAATGTATGTTTAGTGCTTCTATATACCAAAAATGGTATTGGGACAGCGTATGCCATGGCAACTGAAACCAACCCATAAGCTCCGCCTTCATAGAGCTTAGTGTCTAGTATGGAAGAAGAAAATAAACAAGGAAAGAGACAGCTACAGAATCCAAAATGCTAAGCATAAGAAGGAAACAGAAAATACTACATGAAGGACAATCCACTTATAAAGGGTGTACAGGAACAGTCTGAAAGACATTTAACCTGAGACTTAAGGAAGAAAAAGAAGCAGCCGCTGAAGCCCCAGGGGAAGAGAATTCCACTAAAAAAAAAAAAAAACAAAACAGCAAGTGGAAAAGATCTAAAGCAGGAAAAGTCTTTGAAAACAGAAATAAGACCAGAGTGGCTCCACTTGGTGAGCTGGGATGATTAGCACCCTAGGAGGTGAGCAGGGGCCAGGGCAAGGAAGGTCTTCAGGCTGAAGCATGTACTCAGAATTTTATTCTCAGCTGCATGGGAAACCACAAAAGGTTATACAGCAGAGCCAGATTTCTACCTGATTCATAAAAGATCATTTGGGCTGTTGAGTAGGGAACATATTAGGGCTTGGGCAGGAGAAGAGAGGGAGGAAAAAAAGAGGGACCCAAGAGCAAAAATCGATAAAACAAAAATCCCAGAATGAACTTTCATTTTTCCTCTCTATTAAAAATGGGTAAGTCTTAATTTCTCCTGATTTGGGACTAAACAGTTACTTAAATGAAAACCAATGAGTTAAGTTTAAAAGTTGAAGAAAATGTTTATGCAAAATATAGTATACATAAAACTTTATTTGAAGGTATTCATCTATTTCTGTAAGGATATGTAAACTATAAGCTTTTGATATTTCATATTCCCTTGCACACACCCATCTTATACACACACACAACATACACACACATACTGCACAATTTAAAACTGTGTGTGATATATCTGAGGAGAATTCTTAGAATGGTAGTTCCCAAAATTGAGGAACAGAAACTATACTGGTGGTAGAGACATGGTTTTAGGTAACATTGGACATGATATGTGATAAAAGGACATAGTAAAAATAGTATTAATTCAGATAGCAGGAACCTCACTTCCTTTTCTTTCAACCTAATAATGTGAAAGAAATCTCAGTTTAAGGCTAACATTTATTTAATATCGCTCTAATTTGAGCTAATCTTTATTTTTTCATGAGAATTTTATCTTAAGCTCCCATACTTTAGCAGACAATGATACTTAGCTAGAATTTAATGATTTTTGTTTGCTTCTGTGTAATTTGTTGTTACAGTAAGCTATCTATGAAAAACATATTTCTTTTATATTTTAGTGATAGGATAAAGATTCCTCAAATATAAGTAAAATTTTGTATTCCTTAAATGTAAGTAAAAATGTAAGTAAAAATTTGAATTGGTTTCAAGAAAAAATACTAAAAATTAGTGGTTTCCAACACTTTGCAAAAATCATAAAAGTAGTTCATAAATGACCGAAGTTTGGGAAACACTGATTTAGAATAAAGTTTGTTTCAAAGACAATAAGTAAGCCAAAAAGTAATAAATATAATAAAACTATCTACACAAAAGACTAGAAAAAATTTCCAGAATATTACTGACATCTCAGTGGGTTTTGTAATTGTTAACAAGCCCAGTGAGGATCAGATTAAAGTGGCAACATCCAAAAAGGCAATACATGTTAACATCCAGCCTCCACTATCAGACAAGGAGTTATCAAAGTAATGATGAAGATGACAATCTTATTCAACTTGTTATGACCTCTGTGGAAAGAATAAGGAATAAATTAGCAATATATACATATAGATATACACACACACATATATAACATATGTATATATATAAGACTTATGAATGGGAAATTGCTTTGCAGATATTTCTTTACAACCAAGGAAAAGGCAATTTCAAAAACACCAGCTAACTCTATAGTAGCCCCATTGAGGTGTGGATGATTAAATCTTTATATAATATCAGATATTTTATTGACTTGGAAATAAAAAGTAATGTATTTCCTAAAAGTAATTCGAAATCTTCAAGATTATTACGTAAGACAAATTTTATTTGGACTCTTCTGTAAGGCCTTGCTATTTATTAAACATAGTTATCCCAGAAGAAAATTTAATTTTATGTGAAACAAAAACATGTCAAACTTAATATTACATAAAATAAATCATTATTTTTATCTCCTATTTCCTCAGACATTTATTTTCCTGAAAATACAGCAAGACAAGGTCATCTCCTAAGAGCCCTTCTAGCTCTGTTATTCACTTTTTAGTTCTATTCATTCATTCACTTATTTTTTTCAGCAAACATTAAGTCATTATTTTATACTCATCATAATGCTTCATGTTGAAGATAAAATGTGGATAAAATGTATCCTTGCCCCCCAAAGAGTTTAGAGTCTAATAAAAGGAAAGAACCATATGAACTACTAAGATGAAGTACCAGAAACTTTACAAGATGGTTCTTAAAGTTCTAGTTAAAGTCTCTCTCCACTTAGAACATGCTCTCCAGTAACTGCCCCCAATGTTGTCATAGATGACCCTGGATGGGGAAGGTCCTTACAATGAACCAAACTAGCTGATTCAGCAACTCAATCCTTTCTAGGGCAGTGATTCCTTGTTACTCCTTCCTAGAAGGATACTGTCTATTATATCATTATCTGAGATGAGCCTGTGTTTTTTTTTTTCATTACCACTTTTATTGCAGTAATTATATTCATTTTTCCATCATTTTACGTATAGTACTTGGAGAATAAATACATTTACCAATTACCGATATTAGAAAATCATGAGGATCTAAAATTAGAATTGACTTGGAAAACTTATATATTACACAGAGATCTGAACATATCATTAGATGAGACTTCAGTTGCCTCCTGTTTTGGACAAAGTGAGGATATTTAATATAGACATGAACATTTTGAGAGCATAACTAAGACAGATGGATAAGTATAGTAAATATGGAACAGGAAATTGGTCAGGTAGGCAATGGAAATATATTATTTTTAGATACCAAAAAACTTTCTATATTTTAATCTCTGTCACTCTCAGTCTATATTCTCCTGATGGAGTTAAGTCGGCCCCCATTCACTGGTTCAAACACCTGACTTAGTTATAATTCACTCAGGACATTACATTTGCTTAATGTTTATGATTAGGTAAGAATGTAACCCTAGTGAAGCCAACAAATCTCAGGACTTTAGTGAAAACTACTTAAAGAGACTTGGATTATTTTCCAACAGGCACAAAGTTATGAAAAAAATGTAAGCAATGGCAGTACAGCAGCCATTCTGTGACAATAATGAAAAAGCATGTCAGAGAATTAAGTCGATGTGGGAACAAAAACAAAGCTAAACTGTTCCAAGAAATGGAGAGAACTGAGCCCCAGTGGCAAATAAGGTTATCTTAAAGGTTATTTGAGAAACAAATTAACGCTGTCTTCAATATTCTCTTCTCCACTCACTATCTATTTTATAGGGTCCCTGAAATATAGAGCAAGATTGCCCTTTATATTCTAGAAACTCTCCTGAATTACAGGTTCTCTTTTTTTCTTTTAAATTTACTGACTATAATTAATTATTAAAGACACAAGATGTCAGTTATTTAAACTTAGAAAAAATATCAATTGAAGCACACCTTCTGTGCCTGTCACATTTAGCTACTCGATAAATATTAGTTCTTTTTTATCTCTTTCCAATAAATGTGATAAAATAATCCATGTTTCAAAGGGAATTTGTTGTGGAAGCCTTTAAAAAATAATAGTGGACTTTGACTTAAACAATATAGTGGACTAAACAACCTGAAAGATCTTCTGATGCAAAATGTCTAGAAATGTTGGTCTTAAGATAACAAGCATCTTTTAAATTCATAACTGAGCAAACAAGAAAGTAATGGAATTCAAAGAGTTAAAAACAAAAAAACTGGGGGTAGGGGAGATTATGAGGCTGAAAACCAGAGTGGCATGTTAGTCTATTTCAATAACCAAGGGGGTTTGGTTTAAAAGTCTCACAGAGACAGGAGATACGACATGGGATCCACATAAGTTGGGTTATTGGAACTGATGCCCCATCATAGAGTTTAAATCTTCAAAGGCTATAAAAGAGTGAACTAGGAGAAAAATCAACAAGGGTATCAAAAGAAAAAAAAAAAAACCCTTCTCTATCTTCATGAGATGAAAAAGATTGTTTCCTCTTGTATAGGTCTGATTTTGACTACTTACATGATCCAGATAACTTCATAACATAAAGAAGTTTCATGTTGACAGAAATCAATTGCACCTGAAAAAATACATATTATTTCTGAAGAGATACACCTTGGAACAAGTCTCAGAGGATTATCATAGATAATGTCTCACCAAATATGAACCTATTATTGAAATTACATAGAGGAAACAAACCAATTCACAGACTGAAAAACAGTTGAAAGAGGCCTCTAAGAATATAAAATAATGGAATTTTCAGGTTTAGAAGATACTGTAGGTACATTTAAAAAGAATGAAAACTGTTGTGGAAAGATTACAAAAGAGCACAATACCATTAAAAATAATATGTAGCATATTTGAAGAAAACTACAAAATAAAAATTTCAGTAATGAAAAATATTGTCATTAAACATAAAAACCCAAATAGCAGGTAAACAGAAGAACAAAAACAAGTGAATAGATAAATAATAGGCTGGAAGGCAGCTCTGTGGATGTTAACCAGAAGGTAGCAGAAAAAGTAAAGGGATGAAAAAAATAAACAAAGTAAGAGATCTAGAAAACAGAATAAGAAGGTCCAATATACATACATCTAACTGATATTAAAGAAGAAGAATAGAGGGAATGGATAAGAGGTAAAAATAGAAGAAATAAGGAGCTCCACTATTCCAGAAATAGTAAATGTTATAAATCATTTATTCAAAAAATACTTCACTAACGTAAGTAAAAATAAATACAGATTATTATTTATAAGCATCCAGATACCAAAGAGAAAGAGAAGATCCTATTAGCTGTTTTTAAAAGACAAAGCCTACAAAGAATGATGTGTGGATCAAAAACAAATTCAAAAACAAAACAAAATAAAAAATAAGTGATTAATATCTTGAAAGTATTAAGGGAAAATATTATCAACCTAGAATTTTTTATCTGATGAAACTGCCTTGCAAACAATTATAAAATAAGGATTTTTCAGATCGAAAAAGAAAAAATTCTTGAGAAAATGTAGCAGCAATAGATGCTCAAAAATGGAACATCTAGACAATATACTTAAGAAAGAAATAAACTGAATCAAGGACTGAAACTACATTAAAAAATGAGAAAGAAATTGGTAAAGATGAATAAACACACAAAAACTTGACTGAATCCACAATATTAACAATAATTAATTTAAGGGTTATGAACCAAGATGGAACTGAAAAATGGTTAACGGTCACATGGAAGACAGGAAGAGAAATCAGAAATAAATTATTTTATGATCTTTATAAGGTTTTAGAGATAAACAGAGATGCTGATTAACCTTAGATTTTGTTAATTATCATATGCATGCGTGTTAAAATTTTAAAGCCAGTTACTAAAAGACTATAAAAAAGGTATATAAATTTCAAAACCTGTACAAGGAGGAAAGTGAAATGAAAACAAAACAAACTAGAAATATCTAATTGCAGAGAGGAAAGAAGAATAACTTACAGAAAAAGGCTAAATGGAAAACCCAAAATATACGAGGATTGATCTTATGTGCAGAAACTGCAAGAACAGATTTTTTTAAATTGCCTACAAGATGTGCATGTAAAACTTAATGGCAAATAGGTGGCAATTAAACTGTTGAAAATTATATACAAGGAAATTACTAGTCAAAAGTAAGCTAGTGTAGCTTTATAAATGTTTACACAAAACAGATTCTGAGATCAAAATAGTTTTCATGAATATAGATACTTACTTCATAATTTTAAAAGATGTATTTCACCAGGAATCTCTTACAATTCAAAATACATATGCATTTAATAGTATTTCTCAAAACTATTAAAACAAAATGATAGAATTTTATAGAAAATATGTCCACAATAATGTGTAAAAGTTTGACACAGTTTTTTGGGGGTTTTTTTGTTTGTTTGTTTTGTTTTTTTGGTAACTGAGAGCTCAAGAAAAAAAGAGACAAGAGAGATACGAAAAACTAAGAAGCTTGATATATTAGTCTGCTCAAGTTGGCATAACATAATACCACAGACGGGGTGGCTTAAACAATAGAAATTTATTTCTCACAGTTCTGGAGACTGGGAAGTTTAAGATCAAGGTGCCAGCAGGAAGGTTTCATTCTGAGACCTCTTTTCTTGGCCTGTAGATGGCCAGCATCTCACTATGTGCTCACATGACTGCATCTTTGTGCACACGTGGAGAGATAGAGCTCTCCTTCTCTTCATATAAGGCCACTAGTCCTATAGGATTAGGGCCCTACCCTTATGGCATCACTTAATCTTAATTAGCCCTAAGAACTATATCTCCAAATACAGTCACATTGGGAGTTAGGGCTTCAAAATATAAATTTTAGAGGGACAAAATTCAGTCTCTAGCACTTGACATGTAGAACTTTTAATCCAGCAATTAGAGAATATACAAGAACACAGAAGACAGTTATAAAAATCATCCAATGCATTAGGTCACTAAGCAATGCTCAATAAATTTAACAGATTTGTACTATTCATACCATATTCTCTAACCGAAGTGCAGTTAAGTTAGAAACCAGTAAGAAAAAGAAAACTAAAATAAAAGTTTCCATACATTTGAAATTAAATAACGTGTTTTTAAATTACTCACATATCAAAATATGAATTACAAAGGAAATTAGGAAATATTTGAGAAACAGATTTCTGTGTGTAATATGATATAGCTATCTCCTACAAAACCTTGATTTCTGCAAAATCACCCACTAAAAATAACAGAACCTGTCAGAAGATAGGTCTAGAAGTGAAAAACCTAAAATGTATGCACTTTGTAATTAGAAAGCCGATAAAAAGAATAACAATCCTAATAAAATAATAAATAGCATAGTTTAAAAGACATGTTTTGTTTTAAATAAAAGCTATAGTAAATATAAAACTTCATTTTTTAATGGGTAAGCATAAGAAGGGGATACATTGAGCATAAGAAGAATGCATTGAGGGAGATGAATTATAGCAAGGGGGCAACACATAAAGATGAGGAAAAAATCATACAATAAGCAATTTCAAGAGGAAGCACATGATTTAACTAAACCAAAAGGAAAAAACACTTGAAAATAGGTACCATTTACAGCACCATATTCACCCAGAGCTAGTAGCATTCAGCAACAGTAGTACACTTTCTATTTTAGTATACTTTCTGTTTTACTGCTATTACTTTTGATAAGACTAAAACCATTAACATGTTGGCTTTTTTTCAAATGCATGAAAAAGGCACCATATGCATTATGCTGTCATCATTCTCTTATTTAGCAATCACATATGAGCTAATTCTTATTACAGAAAATCTTACAGCAGAAGAGTCCTATCACATGCAAAAATTCACTATTAGAGAGGAATTAATAGCTTTACATATTTTTCTTAGAAAACATGCTAAAATTTAGTTGGTATCTGTATAACGTGGGTCCAATCAGGAGAAAGGAACATGAGGAAGTCTAATGCCATTTAATATCATGTGATAAAGAATTATTTCTTGTAATTGGAGAGTTATGATACAGATAGAAAGAGAAGCATAAAAGGAATCAATCCTATGCATAAAAGGAGAGTGTCCAAGGAAGGACAAATTTCAAAGCGTGGTTCAAACCTTGTTGAAGAAGATGTGGTTGCAGCCAATTAGATAACAAAGAAGTCTGCCACAGTGCTGAGCCAGAGCTGGTCCACATAAGAAGGAACAACCTTTTGGAACACAGACAAATTGAGGCTGATGATGAGCAGGTGGCAGCTGGAGTTGGGACATAAGAAACGGAGTGCTGCTATCACATCAGGCTGGGTGGAAGAAATAAACCTCCAGGACACAAGCAAGGTGGGCTGACAGGCACTGGGAGACTGGTATGTGGTGAAGCGGAGGTGGTTGGTGGGTGTGGAAGAAAGGGCACCGCTGCCACTGCCACTGGAACCAGGAGCTGGAGAAGCCTCCCTGTGCAGGAATTTAGTGCTCTTCTTGTGAGCAGCATGGGCCTGCGTAGTTCTGGGCCAGCTGCTAGGGATGAAGTTGGGCAGCAGTTCCATGAATGGCAGGCCCGCTGAGGCCTCTAGCATGGTGTCAGTAGGACTGAAGGGAGGGATCTTGCTTGAGGAGCAGGGATCTTGGCTGAGGCACCAGCCTCTGCTGTTAAGGGCTCCTAGCTATGCTTTTGCTACCCAAGATCTACAGAAAGCACAGAAGACGCAAATGCTGGAGAAAGCTGATCCTTATAGGCATCTAGCACTAGAGATTCTGTGCAGACTAAACAGTGCAAAAAACAAAAAAACAAAAAACAAAAACACATTCTCCAGGAATCTGATGAGCAAGCCACTTAGGAAGCAGGAATGTCCCTTAAGATCTTTCCAGCAAGCAAAAGAGAAATATTTATAAGGCTAAGTGCCTTTAAAAACAAAAAAGCATCAATTTGAAACTCAGAGGCAGTAAATCAATGATCATCATAGCTTCCACCTTGTGAAGCTAGAAAAAGATAAATAAATCCAAAGAATATAGAAGGAAGAAAATAATGAAGAAAGAAGACAAAACTTAAAGGAATAAAAGATACAATAGAAGAATCAATAAACCAAAAAAACACTGGCTCTTGAAAAGACAAAAGAGCAAGTATCTGTCAGGATTGATCAAGAAAACACTTGTGAAGACTCATATAAAAAATGTTAGGATCGATAAGGAATATGTAGGTAGAATTATAGCAGAGGCATACAAATAAAATAACACTATAACTAAATTTAAGCCAATAAATTTGAAAACTCAGTCCAAACAATCTTCTAGGAAGATAAAACTCACTAAAAGTAACTTAAGAAGAAAGAGAAAAAAATCTAAAAACACCTATGATCATTAAATAAATTAAATCACTGAATTAAAAATCTACTGTCAACCCACACAAACACAAAAACATAAAAAAAGAAAGAAAAGAAAAACAATCAAGTAATTTTGTAAGATTAATATAAGTTTGAATCAAAATCAGAAAAGAGCAGTATAGGAAAAAAACAATTATAGGCCAATTTCACTTTTAATACAGTGTGAGGCTAGAACAAAAAGGCTTGATTTCAGTTTAAAGACTTCCAAGAATGACTAAAATCTAATACATGGTGACCTTCATTTCAGTTTCCTGTTGAACCAGTAAACAAGTGAAACACAAAATATGTGAGATAAAGATGCAAGAGAGAAAGTGGATACAGCTTCCTAATTCTTGCCTAGTTTCTCAGAGACATGCTTCCTAAGTTTTGTTTTCAATGAAGAGAGGGCAGGATGAGAAACCCACCACATCAAAGAAGCCTAAGTTACCAATTTTCTTCCATTTATGCTTAGAAAAAGGAGAGGGGTCAGTATTATCATTCAAGGATCTATCTACTAATATATAAAGCAATTAATTTTAGAATAAACTGACCATAATTTTGTGCCATTAATGCTTTGTGTTTTTATCACATTACTGGGTCCACAGTAGGCTTGATCATAGCCTATTACTAATATACAAAAAAAAAAAAAAAACCTCTCCTAAAAATTTGTCTCTGCAAATTGAAATCTGCTATGTATTTAAAAAATAAATAATGAACAAGTTGGTTATATCTTAGAAGTATAGGAATGATATATAATACTAAAATATAACACCTTAATAGATTAAAGGGCAAATAGCATAATTTTTGCACATGCAAAAAAAACACATTCTGTTAAATCAGCTCCAATTTATGATTTAAAATAAAAAACTTATCAAATCAGAAATAGAAGAGAATTTTCTTAACCCAAATAACATGAATTATACAGACACAATAGCCTTGGCTAGTCTAATACACAATTCCAGTTTCTTTAACAATGCTGGATATTACATGAGCTGGAAAGCTTAATGCTCACTTTCTCAATCTGCCCTAAGAGTTCTGGCCCAGGTAGCTGAACTTGCAGTAGGCATTTTGAAAGCATGAGAAAAAGGTCTACATTGAGGCTTATTTCTGTATGAGAAAAGATAACTTCTTGTGTTTGAGATACTCGATTCTTGTCACATTTTCTGTCACCTTACAAATGAACACATCCATGGCAGATCCAGATTATCTGACAGAAACCTGCAATGATTTCCATAATTAATGTTGAAATTCTAGAAACATTACCTTTAAAAATTAAGATCAAGACAAAGATGCCTCCATTACTGCTTCTATTTAGCAGCACGCTGACTATTCTTGTCAGTCCAGACTGACAAGAACAAGAGCTAAAATCTATGAGATTTGGGAGAGAAAAATGAAAACTGTAATTATCACTGAAAAACACCGAAGGGGTATACAGGCAAATTATTACAATTAACAAGGAGAATTAAGCAAGAATACTGGATGGAAAGTTAGTATACAAAACTCAATAAAATTTCCATACTCCAGCAATAATAAAATGTGATTCTTAAATGTAACAATAACTCTCAATAATATAGTCATAGAGGGGAACTTTCCAAACTTGATCAAAAATACCTACAAAAAGCATACAGCTAAAATTATATTTAATAGTGAAGAACTTGAAGTTTTCCCTTTAAGATTAGGAACAAGGCAAGGATACCTCCTCTCATTATTATTTTTGAATATCATACTGGAAAACCTAGCTAGTGCAATAAGATAAGAAAGAAAAATAAAAGATGTATAGATTAAGAAGAAAGAAGTAAGCATGTATTTGCAGATGACCATGACTGTCTATGTAGAAAATCCGAAAGAATCAACAACAACAACAAAAACTTCCTGGAATTAATGAATAATTATAGTAAGGCTGCAGGACACAAGATGAATATACGAAAGTCAATCACTTGCCTATATACCAGTAATGAACAATTGGAATTTAAAATTAAAAACACAATACCATGTACATTAGCATCCCCGAAAATGAAATATTTCAGGTATAAATCTAACAAAATGCATAAATAACATATATGAGGAAAATTACAAAGCTGTGAAGAAAAATATCACCAATTGAAGAGAAAAATATTCCAGTTCAATGACTGAAGTTGCAAAGGTAGCAAAAGTTGCAAAGTGGAGTTCCAAAGATAAACTATTGATAAAAAGAAATTCAGAAATCTGTATAGGAATCCCTTTGAGTCTGTTGTTAAACACTAAACATACAACAAAACTCCTTGAGGTCAGGCAATAATGACCAGGGTGATGTAAACTGATTAATTCCCAAAGCTCACACAGCAGAGGGAGTCTCTCGACAGTCAGGGAGAGCAATTTATCCCTAGACTAAAGACTAGTCGATATCTACACTATCAAATTTTAAAAACAAGCCTCAAAAGTATCAAACTGATCCATAATAATCAAACTGTCTTCCAGAAAAAGCACAACAGTTTTTAAAAGATAACAAAATCTAACCACACAGCGACATAAAATCACAATGTTTAGTAGCCAATTAAAACAAACAAACAAACAAAAACTCCAGAAAGGCCAGAAAGTAAGAAATTGTGACTCATAAGCAAACAAACAGTTTCATAAAGTCTCAGAAACTAAGATTAGAAAGTAGTTTCATCAACCTGATAATGAGCATCTATAAAATTCTATAACGAATATCCACTTTGGGTTGAAAAACTGAATGTTCCCCTCAAGCTCAGAAAAATGAAAAGGATATCAGTTCACATCATGAACATCAGTTTACAATGAATAAAAGGCATGTATTTTGGGTGGAAAGAGATACACTTTTCTTTAAATCTAGAGTTCTTGCAAACTGCTGGTGGAAGAGCAAATTGGTAAAAGAGAGTTTGGAGGTCAATTTGCTAATATTTTATAGCTTTAAAAGCACATAGTTTCACTGTTATATCATATGACCTAGAAAAATGTTACACACAAGGAGATAAGTGCAAAACCATTCGTAGTAGCTTTGTATACAAGACAAATACTTTAAAACAATCTAAGTCTATCAACATAAGAATGGCCAAATAATTGTGGTAAAGTCATACGATGGAATATTATACAGCAATGAAAATGAATGGAGGAGAGTCACCTATGGGAAAAATATCAACAACATAATGTTGAATAAAAGAAATAAGTTGCCACGATATATACAGAATATGATACAAAAATATGCAAAGTGATCATGTATATTATTTAACATTACACACTTATTTGGCAAAATTATAAACATACAGAAGGTAAAACTATAAATTTAAGATTGTGGTCACTTCTAGGCTTGATCTCACACAATGAAATCATGAAGCCATACATAAAACAGCTTCATTAGTATCTGTTATGCTTTCTTTATTAAGCTGCATAGTAGATACAAGGGAGAATGGTGTATTATTTTTGTATTTTTTGTAAGTGTGAGGTGTATCATAAATAAGTAAGCAAAATAAAATACCATGAAAGTATCTAACAGATAAGGAACAAAATGTATTGAACATTATGTCCTACAGCAATTACGTTGCCCTTGTTAGAGCTTAGAAGATAGAAGAATCAATAAAAAGCCTTTTAGGAATAAATAGGGGAAAATGTTATTCACTATTCTTGAATCTTTGCCTGTTCTTACTAACCTGCCAGAGGCTCCTCTCTGAAGAAGACAACCAAACAGCTTATCAAAGGGGTACGTTCTCTAGGTTTCTGTACCATATTGATTGAAAGCATCTCTCAAAATACTTTCCTCTATCCATAATAAAATTGAATTCATAGCCAAAAGTACCACCCGTTCCATGTAAGACCAACCTGGTTTACAGCAACATGCACATTGTGCAAATATGTTGACAAAAACATACTTGTGTTAGGCTATCTAGTATCCTCTCCCCAATGCTGTGGAATGGAAAGTGTTCAAACTGGAATGTAAAGTTATTCCTCCCATTAAAGGGACCACCATGAAGGAAGCATGCGTTCATTTCCTTAATTTCATCTTTGGGAATTTTGAATTAAAGAATTTACCACAGCAATGAGATAATACGTCCAAAAGAAATGCAGGCCACAGCCAATAGAATTGTGTGTTTCTGCATAATGATTAAGAACACATATTCTTTATGTTTAGAGAGAAAGTCAGTATAAAGAGAAATATGCAATTATGCTTTAGAAGGTAAATTTTAGCTACATTAAAGTGACGATCTAATGTGTAATTCCTATAATGAACTCTCACACATACACATATATCATACAGTTCTAACTGTAAAGCAATATATCTGATAGTAAAGCTACACATAAAAAAATTTTGTGTGCGTGTGCATATGTAAGAAGGTGCAAAAGAGAAGATGTATGAACTGTCTTCTTCGATCCAACCTACTGAATTGTGCATGACAAGATAATTTCAGAATTTCTATTTCCTAAAATGGTGTAGATGATACATGATCTAAAAACAACCTAAACAATTAACTCCTACTCATTCTTCAAATTGAAGCTCAGGTAAAACCTCCCTTGGAAAGCTTTCCCTGGCACCTCCTTCTTTCTAGCAGCTGAATGAGACACCTCTTTCAGCAGCTCCACGGTCCCCAGGCTCTCCTCCATTGAGCCAAGAGCCCTGGCGCTGTGTAACCATCCTCTATGTGTGTCAGTCTCCCCACTAGAGCCTGAGCACCTGGGATCTGGTCTGTTTCAGAGTCCTCAGCCTAGCCTCATGTCTGGAACCTAGTGTTCACTCAACATGTGTGAATCTAACCTTTTTGTGATATATATTGTAGATCAACATTCCTGTGAATATAAGTCTTATTAAGATCTTCTTACATTTCAAGCAGGTATGAGATAACATGCCCATTTCCCAGTAACATGTTCCCATTTTATGTTTTTGTTTTTCTTTCTTCTGCTGCTCTAGCAGAGGCGCCCCCTATGACATAATCAGAGACAAACTGATTCCTCTGACGGAAACAGCGGTTACTTTTCTACTTTCCAGAACATTGTGTTTAAAATATACTTTACATGAAGTTGTGAGAGATGCCAATGACATAAGCTTACCTTGATGCATATCTTAGCAACAGAGAAAGCACTTGATTTAACATGCATTAAAATTTTGTCTTGGATAACATTGATATAATTTTCATAATACACCTGGATTCTTGTCACAGTACGTAGAGCTGTCTGCAAGAACTCTGCGTCTCAGAAAATAGAATAAGGGATACATTGAATTATGTATTGTATGAAAAGAAGTGACAGATGGTATTATACAGCACGTGGAAACACTGGTATTTATACAATAAGCATTAAATACATTTCTCTAGATAAATGAGGTTATTTGCAGGTATGACGCACCTAACCCTCAAATAATGGTTTATTTTAGGTTTGAGTGCATCACACAGCCTATTTTAGAGGCTGCATCTGTCAGAATGAAACTGATGTGATGCAGAAAATTCAAAAGATATCAAAAAGAACTCCCAGTAAACCTAGAAATGAGGGAATACAAAGAGAACATGGGACTAAGGCATAGATTTGCTCGGAGGTGGAAGGAAAATAAAATAAAAACTGAACTTCAAGGAGAATTGAGAAAAATGGATTTAAAGTCATGGATGTAAGTCACTTAAAAAGCATTTCTTGAATAAAGAAGTCCACCCAAGTACAACAAGTCGAAATGGCAGTTGAGAATTTTCAGTGATCCATAGAATCAATACGATTTACTTTAAATACTAGAGACCAAAGTAAATCTTTTGAGGAGGCAAATGATTGATTCTACATAGAAAATGCAAAATCTATTCCTCTTTTTCCTTTGAATTTTGAAAACCTATTTTTAAAAAAAGCTAAGGGAAATGAATGAAATCTTTTCACTGTAACTTGTATTATCCAACCCATTTTTCACCCCTGCTTTCAATTTTTCTCTTCATGGATAGAATGAATTCTTATTTCATCAAAAATACTTTTCTTCAGCACCTAGTAGTGAAAAAGATCACCCCCAATTTAGACCAATAACCAACTTTTTCTTGAAACGACCAAAAATTTGAGAATTCATGGTTTATTCACATTGACAGGAAAAATAATGTATTATAAAGAAATAAAATATATTATCATATCCTTTAAGATTTCTGCATTTTAGGAAAAGTTTTCATCAACATAAAGCTCATTTTGGAGCCAGTCTAGTGTGTCCCCTGGTCCTTTGTGCGTTCATAAACTTAACCCCATTCCCAAGCTGAAGTACAGAGGGGGGCATCCTCTGCCAATCATCAATCACTTAATGGTACAGTAAAATGTACTCTCTCCTTTTAAAATAAAAATAAAATACGAAACTGAAAGTAAAATACTTATTTTGAATTTGTGAAAAAATTGACACAGATTTACAAGTACCATTGTTTCCTTTTAATTATTAATTTAAGCATTATAAAATGTTATCAAATGTTATCATTGATGACAAATATCTTTAGAACAAAAATAATTATATAAAAATCAACTAATGTGTTGCCTAAGATCAAAAAGCTTTTATGTTTTCTCTTGGGTTATCCTACTTAAATATATGATGCTAAATGCTACTCCTGGATACCAGGGACAAGTCTAAAATGGAAAGATACGAGGAGTAATGAACATGCAATAAAATGTGTGTATACTGAATTTTAGAAAAAAAGATTATTAATGAACTGATCAAGCTTCCTCATTTTAACATGTTTGTAAGCTAGCTCACAACTTCTCACATAAATAATTGAAAATTCTAGTTAAATGCTCAGTTATTTTCCACTTCTAATTTGTACTATTTGCTTCTCTGACTAAAAATGAAGCATTAACTCCTTTGAGCAAAAATCTATCTCACAAGAACCTTATTTTTTCCTGTTTAAAACCATTACCTGTTCTGTTTTAAAGGAAGAAAAAAAAGCAAGTTATGTAAAAATAGTGCATGGTCCAATTTATGTGTTGGAAACCTACTAGAATCATTGATATGGGACCAAGGATACATATACCAAATTGATGACCATAATGCAGCTGATGATTAAGTAGGAAGGGCAGAATAATTCTGGAAAACTTCTTTATAATAAACTAAGGCAGACATCAATGGGCAGGAAAATTACAAACCATAAAACATCCATCTTAGATTTTTAAAGACTATACGCACATCAGATATTGCCCTAAAATATGATTGATCTAGAGTGTTTAGCACTTTAAGAAATTGGATATTTCATATAAAAGTTCATATTTCTAATTGTTCTTGAAAAATCAGGACAGTGATTGTACTGCACCTACATCCTCTTTGGCAGTGGTTCTCAAGGTGTTGTCTGGACCAGCAATGTCGGCATCATGTGGGAACTTGATAGAAATGGAGATTCTCTGACCCCACTCCAGGGATCTACTGAATCAGAAATGCTGGGAGTGGGGCAGAGCAATCTGTATTTTAGTAAGGCCTCTATATAATTTGGATGTGCGCTAAAGTTTGAGAAGCACTGATCTATGGCAATAAAAGGCAGTTTTCTTTTATTTTTTAATGACAAAATGGTGTTGAGTTTTATGCCATCCTTTTGTTTATTTCTGCCTTTATTGAGATGATCGTTGGGTTCTTCTCTGTAATCTGTTAACAATGTGAACTATTTTACTGTTTCCTACTGTCAAACTACTTTTTCATATCTATCTGGTTACTTGAATAGTATTCTAGTTGAGTTTGCTAATATTTTATTTGAATTTAATGTTATTAAGTGAATTGTCAGATAATTTTTCTTCCCTATCTAGTTTTGTTATCAAGTCTATAAATAAGGTGGAAAGCTTTTCCATTTTTCTTTTCTCTCAAATAGTTTGCATAAGATAGGGATTATCAATTTCTTGAAAGTTCCATAAAATCTTCCTATAAAGAAAAATTGGGCTTTGTAATTATTTGAATGGACAGCCAATCCTCATTGTTAGAGGATTCTGTTATCTTTGAATTTGTCTAATCACTAAAATGTACTGTAACTTCAAACTGGATACTGACAGCTCTTTTTTACAGTTGTCATAGACATGTACAGAATTTTGGAAAATCTCAGTCACTCAGTGTGAATGTTTCAACCTGAAGTCAAACCAGATGACACTCTGCCTTCTTATTCCAAGTCTCATATTGTAAACAAGTGTCCTTTTTGGGTCTATTTAGTGCCACATTTTTGTACTTTTAGGTGGTGATTTCACTGTTTAAAATAGCCCACAAGTGTAGTGCTAAGTGCTGTCTAACATTCCTAAGTCACAGAAGGAGTGATGTACCTTAAAAGAAGTACATGTGTTAGATAAGCTTTGTTCAGGCATGTTATAATGCTGCTGGCCATAAGTTCAGTGTTAATGAATCAACAGTGTATATTACACATGGTATCTTTATAAAAAAACACACATAAAACACATAAAACAAGACTATGTATTTATTACTTGATGCAAATGTTGTGACCAGAAGCTTGCAGGAATCTAACCTTGTATTTTCCCCTAAGAACAATGGTTCATGTTTCCTATTTCAGTGTTTACAGTGACTTTATAGAACATATCTACTGTGAATAATGAGAACTGACTGTATTTTAAACTATTAATTCAAGTTCTTTAATGGCTACAGATGTACTAGATTTTTCTCTTTCTTTATGATCAGTTTTGTTAATTTACCTTTATTCTGAAAATTACCCATTTCAAAAATTTGCTTTGTCACTGTAGATTTTTAAAATCTGTGGTTGTGTCTCTTTTTCCATTTCTAGTATGTTTAATTTTGCTCTTTGGGTTTTTTTTTTCTTTGATCAATTTTATTAGATTGTTTGCTTATTTTATTGCAAGTCTTTTCTGATTTGGTTTTGTAAAACCTCCCATTGTCTCCTTGTCGTCTACTTTATTAACTCTTTTTTTTTTTTTAAATCTCTTGCCTTCTACCAGTTTGGGTCCTCATGATTTTTCATTTTCTAAGCCTGTAAGCTGAATATTACATTTCTTTGTCTTTTTTAACATATGAATTTAAATGTAAAATCTTTAGGTTATTTTACAAATTTTTATTTTCCTTTGTCATTCAATTAGAATTATTTCAAAATTCGTATTATTATTTATTTTCTGAACTATGAATTTCTTAGAAAGGGTGGAGAGGTTTTGTTTGTTTCAGATTCCAAATATAAGGAATCTAGTTTGCTTTTTTCTCCAATTTCAAAATTCATTGCTTTGAGGTTATGAAATAAGAACTATATTATAATGATTTTGCAGATACTTATTTTGGGTTCTATTGCTTGCTCAGATTTGGTAAATGTTCCTTTTGTACTGGAAATGAGTTAGCATTTTCTATGAATGCCAGGTTCTCGTCATCAAATCAGCTCATTACCTACATTGTTTAAATTTTTAATATCCTCAATAATTGTTTTTGCCTGCTAAGGCACTCATTGTCAGAAAAGTGTGTGTTAAAATGAGCCATTAAGATTAGGAATCTGCTCGTTTATCTTCTTCTGTCCAATGTGTGTGTAGGTTTATTTAATTGTAGGTATGTAATCATTGTGTAGCTTCTGTAAATGGACTGCTTCTTCTATTAGATTTTCTAACTAGTTTCTAACTAGTTTTAGTGATATAGTTGAACTTTATTGATTTCAGTCTATGAAATTTATATATAATCAACTACTAAATTCTCATTTGTCATAGTTTTTCAATTGATCCTTTTAGGTTTTCTAGGTAAACATGCACTTTGATCGCAATGATCCTTTTACATTCTACATGTATCTCTTGTTTTGACCTCTTGTCTGATAGCATTGGCTACTACATCTATAACAATGTAAAATTATAAAAATGGTATCTGATATCCTTATCTTGTTTCTGCTTGTAGTGCTAACGCATGATGCTGGCTTTGGGTTAACACATTATGCCACAACTATGAAAGTCTCATCTATTTCAATTTTAACATACTGTGGAATTATTCATCTATTACTATCTAATCACAGTGTTAAGATGTTCATATTTTATCATATTATAGAAGTGTGCATTGATTCTTATTTTAGATATCAAATGTTATCTAATACATTTCAGAATGTATGGAGATGATCACCATTATTTTTCTTTTTTGATATATTTTAAGATTTCATAGAATATCCTTTTAACACTACTTAGTCTTAAGAACTGGGGGCTATGGAGGGTGAATGGATGTGTATTATTTGCTCTTTGAAACTTCCTTTGTTTTTACCATGGCAACTAGTCTGTGTGGGTTATGGAACTTTACTTGGGTTAATTTTGTAATTTTTATAAATAATCCACATGCATGAGAAAAGGCAGTGTTTTCAGGGCACTGATTTTTACATGTACCTTATCATTATGTTATTTAGCTTATGCATGGCCAGTAACATGTGAAATAAAGCCTTTCATTGCTGATATACTTCTATTTCTCTTTGTATTACTAGCAGCTTTTTAAAAACTGTTACTCTTTTCTCCTTAAAATATTTTCAAATTATTTTTTTCCAGAGAACATTTCACTTGAAATGCAGAATTAGCGTGCCTGCTGAAACTGTGGCACTCGTAGAAATAAGACAAATTTCCTTTCAAAATCTCTGGAGTTCCTGACAAATGCAACATCAAGACGCAGACTGTAGAGAAACCACTGTTTTATAATTGTTTATAACTGAACTTTTAAGGGTCTATAATGAATGTAGTGGGTTATTCCAAAGGGAAAGAGGGACTCCAAAGGCCAAGAAATAAAGAAGTCATCCTTTTTCTAGCCTCACTTCCTATAGATACAGGTCATTCCTTTGACAAGGAGCTTATCCTTCACATTCACCCTAGTTCTCTTCACTGACCTGTCCCTGAAACTGGACCAGATTCTGTCAACAGCATTCGACTGTGTAAAAGGACACTAGTTGATGAGTAGTTAAATGGCATATATACCCAACTAATTATGTGTCAGTCTTAACCAACAAAATTAGACAGGAAGGCAAGGTATTATCTGTTGGTAATAATCTGTATTCAACATTGAACGAATAGATTTGATTAATTTCTAGGCTAATATATACATTTATACTCAGCTTGGCCCTGAAATTGTGTCACTTGGCATCCTCACTGGGCTTCTTATAATCACATCATCCATGTTCTGTGCTCCTATTTCTCTACGGTGAGCCTCCTATTTGATGTTAAATCCTCCCTGACTTTTGAGAATGAGAAGTCACCACCCTCTGTCAGCTTCCTGCCGCCTCCCTACAATTGCCACATTATATAAGTTCTTCCTCATCCCAGACAGATAGCTGTTATCCTCCTTTCCTTCAATGCCATTGTCTCCCCATAAATCAGCAAGCAGACGAAACATGTGTGACAAAAATTATGTCTTCCCGAAAGCCCAACTGTACCAAATTGCTGCTGCATTTAATTGTCACTGTATGAAGAAATGAAAACCCAGGATCTCTTGTCTCTCTCCCTCAGCCATGCCATCAGGCTGCCTGTCAACCTATTTGCAGTCAGGAATTTACAGTATTTCTTGTAAAGATTTCCTTACATAAATATTTTCTTTCCTAATTTTGGGCCACATTTTTCTCCCGACTTCTTTTTTTAACCCTGTTTCTCAGACTGAAAAGCCCATTCTAGCCTGGCACATTAAAAACAATCGACAGATGTTGCACCCATCACTGTGTGTTTTCTGTTTCTACACAAGAACAGAAAATTGGCCGGGAAAATGAATCTCTGTTGATCTTCACTTAATGCTGGTACTATCAGTGCCTTCCTCGGAATGCACCTTTCTGTTCATCAGCCTCACTGTAAGCCAGCTGTCATGAAGACACTAAATTATTTCACTCCATGTCACACATCTTCTATCTGGTCAAACTGTACAAAGGCTGTCATGTTATTTTACAGTGTAACTGTCTAATAATATTGTCACTGGGTTGTTTTTTTTTTAACATTGTTTTTTGTTTGCCTTCTCTATTTTGAAGAGTTTTCCCCTAGTGTCTTTCCCGGGCATCTGACTTTTCTGAAAGTGAAAACACAACATCTGAAGATAAATAATTCCTGATGAAGATTTCCCCAAGTCAAACTGTTGCAAAAACTTGATAATAGTAATTAAAATTCAATCTATACTTAGTATTTACATGATTATAAAAAAAGGCTTCTTTCAATGTAAGAGTATATACAAAGAGTAACTAAAACATCTACAGAAGCATAGATTCAGTTTTGCAGATGTTTTATCATTTCGAGTGACTAAACAGCCATATGATTACGTGAATTACTTTACCTGACTCAACACATTCGTTTCCACTCCCTGACTTATACTTCAGTTGGACATTGGAGGAACACAGAAGAACTGTGAGATTCCTGACCCTCGTGTCTGGCTTCTAGTCAGTGAGACATAAATGAATTTACTGTAAACAAATGGAGAATACAATTTATCTTTGAACATCTGTATCAGGAAGCTTTTCATTACAAGGAAGTAAAAACTGTAATTTAGTTGCCCAGAGTCTATCATTTATCAGTCTTAAGGCTTATGTGTCCTTCAATATAAAAACATGAAACAGTACAAAACTCCACTCTTCTCTGCTGTTTTACTATAGTATTTCCACATAATCAATGGTCTATAAACATCGAATAAATGAAAGACAGATTGAATGAGTACTGTGGTTATTTAGATGTCATTATTCTACTAATGCCCTGTAAGAATTTATATAACTGCCATTCACAAAAACTGTTCTGGGTATATATATTAAAGTTTTACTTTCATCTTTGTTTTGAGCCATTCAATTAAGAACAGTGAAACAGAATCGTAATTTAAATATTTCATATAATCAAGCGCATCCTAATCAAAGGACAGCTGTCTTATAGCCAATTCAGTGACTTCAATTTAATAACATTCATCTTAAACTCATCTGAAAGTTCAATAAAAATTAGTCTCAGATAGGAATATAAGAAAACAGATCCCTTGGCTTTCTTTTGTATAAACATATGGAAACTCCAACCCTGGAGAATTCATCTATTCTAACTAAAGCTAAGAATGTTGGGAGGAAAATAAGGCAGTCTTTAAACTTGCAAATTATGAAATGTAATTTCTTGTATTAGAAGAAGCCCCCTCATTTGTCTGCCTTATATCATTTAAGAGTTTATGATGCTGGTCGTGGTTATAAGAATGTAAAATAGAACATTTTCCATCAAAATATAAATGAACCTTGAAGAGTAGACAAGATTCTGACTGTGTTCTGGCTGCAGGCAAAGCTGGATGGAGCTATACAACCATGAGGGAGAACTGTTGTGTTTCAGAACTTGTTAGGGATGAACCTTAACCACAAAAGGAGATCTCTGATTTTAACGAAACAAAGTGTGGCATTGTATTGCCATGGTGCCTGGCTGGGGCCGTTGGGCAGGAAGACTCACACAGGTTTTCACTCAAAAATGATGTATAATTGAATCCAAATGAAAGGTAAAGCAGAACCTGAAATGCTTCCAGGCCATGACTAGGTGACCAGCTTCCCGAATGGTAAGACCCTGACATGGGTCAAGCAGCGGGCTTCTCGAATGAGTTCCAAGAGCCTGCGGTAGTTCTGTAGCCCTCCCTTTTTATCAGTCATATCTGCATAATCTGAGAACATTTTAATTTGAACAATATCACTTAGCTTTCCAGCAGATGAATGAATTGTCTGACCCAGCCAGAAAAGCCTTCATATTTAGAAAACTCATTCACTATTACAAATTGTACTCCTAATCCAGAAAACAGCCTTCAAGTGCCTTGAGTTAAGATGCCCCCACAAACACCTGCCTACATTACTGAAAAGCCTGCCTGCTTGCTGTGCCCCAGAACCACAAGGAGGCCTGCCTCTCTGGAACAGAGAGCAAAACGGAGACTCGATACTGGAGAGTAATGAATTCGGAGATGTAGCAGGAAACCAGGCCACACCGGGTCTTACAAGCCATTGAAAGGACCATGGTTTTTACTCTTAAGAGCATAGGAAAACCATCGTAAGGTTTTGAGAAAGGAAATGACTTGATCTGACATATTTTAGAGTATGTCTCTGGCTGCTGTGTGCAGAACCACTTCATTAAAATATCTGATGGTGGACCCCAATAAAAGTTAAATCCAAAGTCCTCCACAAACCCTTCATCCGCTTTACCTCTTCACATCACTAATCACACTTGAACATTGTCCAGGACCGGAAGGACACGTACGGCAAACTCACACAGCATAGGTAATTGATGGGCAGGCATTGAAGGGGCTATTTACAAAGACTGGAGCAAGGTTAAGTAAAACTAACAGTCAGTGGTGAAATCACCCAGGGTTAGAAATAACAAGGAGCTGTTACCACCCTTTCTCAGCAGTGGGAAGGTGAATGGTGGCTACCAGAACCCAGAAGGAATGTCTGTAGCTGTAACAGGATGCCTACAAGAGCCACATCTCTAAACAGAACTACAGGCGATCTGCAGCAACTTGCAGCAAAACTCTTATTTTGAAAACGCAAATTTGTTCCAATGTGATTGACATATTAGGGAACAATTTGAGCATAACTGAATCTGATGTGCGCTTATGCACACTTTCATCTGTGAGAAGTAAAAAGAGAAAACTGCACAGGTGAACCATGCTGAATAAGAGTACACAAAAGCACACAGCACACCCTTCAAATATCTACCAGCTACCTCAGTTCACCATATGTGTTCTAAGCCACGTCCATTCACAGCTAGTGTTACAACTTTCCTTCCCATTTCAGATAATCCACCTTCCGCCACTTTATGTCAACAAATTTTGCATCTTTTCCAGTGCCCCCTTCTACAATCAAACTGCAGGTCCTTTCCAAGGCAAGGTGCCGTATTTATTGTAATACGTATGTGTATTTTTAATCATTTAACAGGTGTAAAACTGTGCTACAGTTTTTATTAGGTTCTCATCTTTCTGTGTGGGTATGTGTGAGTGTGTGATTCACAAAGATTTTGATGCTCTGTCTCAATCCCATTTTCCCATAACCCTATGGTTTTTAATTGCATGATTTTACACAGTGTGGTGATTTTAGTACCTCAAATGTCCTGCAAAACTAATCGTACATACCGAGATCTCACTCACATCCTTCCTTCCGGTTTTAGCCAATTCCTCTTACTAACCCAAACCAACAGGAAACCAAGGCAAAGAAGTCCAGGGTTACACTCTATAAAGGTCTGCCTCCTGGGGCACAGGGCCGGGTGGAGAAGGGTGGAGAGTGGATCTGAAAAGGCAAACCGAAAGCATGCAGCACAGAAACCTTCTTTTGTTTAAAAATTCTTTTTCGATTTCTAGTGTCTTGCTGCTCAAAATGTGGTCCAGGGATCAGTAACGTCAGCATCTTCTAGGAGCATGTTAGAAATGCAGAGTGTTGGCTCTCGCCTTAGAACTACTGAATCAAAGCCCGCCTTTTAACAAAATCCCTCCTCAGGTGACTCATACACACATCAAAGTTTCAGAGACACTGTTCTCCAATCTTATTACATTTGTTCTTCTCCTATCTCCCACCTCATTGGCCACTGCCTTGCTGTGTCCTTTCCTAGTGTCTCTTCTAACTCTGTAACACGTTCACTTGACTGGTCTGTAATTTAAAGAAATTTCAGTGGTAGAGTGAACTTTGGCTTCAATGAGATCATTTTCATCCTCGAAACTAGCTCTAAGATGACCAAAACTAAAATAAATCTATCCCCAAAAAAACAAATCAAGACCCTTAGAGTCAAGCTTAACTCATTAACACTAAGTCAAATACCAAATACTGTCTGTCAGCTTGCAAGAAAAATACCATGAGACCCAGAGGCTAATCAAAATGAACTCAGAATCAAGTTATTGATATGGAACTTTTACCTTTTTAAAACAGCAAAGCCTAAGAAACAGAGTTAGCTATGAATTCCTCATTAATTAAATTCAGTAAACAATTTTATCTTAGAGTTTATTTTCAACACCATTCAACTGAAAGCCATGTAATCTTCACCTTCCCTCTCCATCAGCAGCAGCCCCAAAAGATCCCCCTGGTTACCTAGTCTCAAATCCTGAGGATTATGTGTGACTCATTTCTTTTTCTTGATCTCACTCTTGGAAGCCAAACAATCATTGAATCTTAACATTCTTTCTCAATTGTGTTCATTCTTATCTTGCATGCATTCTTTCCATTCCCATTTGTAATTTTCTGGTTCACAGCCTATCACCCCTTACCATGGGATACACGAATAACCTCCTAAGTGGTCCTCTTAAACTGATTATTTCCTCACATCAGTTAGTTCTACCCAAACCTCCAGGAGGTCATTATTGCCTCCAGAATAAAATTTATGCCTATCCCAAAATTCATGATTTCTGATCATTTTTCGATCCCGAACTAGCATTCCAACTTGTGTCGGAACCTGCATGGTATCCTTCACAGCTCTATCACCAACCATGGATGAGGCCACAGGTCTCTGTTCAGGCATCTCTGACTCCACAGAGGAGCACTTCTGGAGAATTCCCCAACATCTATTTATTATGTGCACACCTAAATGTGTTCCTTTCATCCTGTTCTCCTTATAGGCAGTCCCTGTACTTCACATACAGTTGTCTGGGCTGCCTACTTTGATTTCCATTTGTTTTTGTCCTTGGTGTTGTTTTTGCAGATGCCCCTTGATTCCATGCTTCAACGTCACAGATCATACCAGTACTTCCAGAGCTCTACCATGAGAAACCTCAGCTCAACTCAGTGTACCTGGACACTTTCTTTGGTTGAAAAAGATCTAGAAGACTTCTTTCTAGTCTTTCTACTTATTTAACCAAAGTAGTTACTTAAGCAGAACTTGCCCCATTTTATTCTCCATGAATTTTCTTCTCTGAAAACTCAAATTGTTTCCATCTTTCAAGAACCTGCTGAATTCCACTTTCTCTGTAAAGGGTTGAATTTCACACCACTTCAGCCACATCAGTTAGCCCTCCTTTCTTCACCTCCAGGTACTTTTCATTTTCTTGTATCAGTCTTTATTTGTCAGTTAGGACTCCTATTTTAAGACGTCAGGTTAACCTTTCCTGAATTGCTTAGCTCACGTTTATGCCTTATCTCCCTAATAAGGAAGGGGACAGTGTGTAATTTTTCTTATAGGCCTTAGAAATTTTCCATGTGCTCAATAATATTTTTTGTTGAAGTCACAGCAATTTCTCTGATTTGTTTAATGGAAGAGTCTTTTTTCTTAGTGGAAAATATAGACCCTGAATCCTGTAAAGGTGCATGCAAATACTAAGACTCCTACCCCCATGCTGACAGATTAACAGTGTTTTAGAAAGTTACCATTAAGGATCCAGTTCAAGTCTACTTTTCATTAAGTTTTAATCCCACAGCAATTTCCTTTCCCAGCGTCCATTCTTAGTCATCATGCTTTCATAATGCTATTTAACTTTAACCATTAAGGAACGAATCAAAACAAATCCATAATCAAATTGACACTGAAGTTATAAATGCTGCCTTTCCGTGCAAAACCTTTTATCTTAAATCTGTCGGGAGCGTGTCTACTTTGACAAATTGTTCATAACTTTATTTCACTAAAACTATCATTTAAAGGTACATGCAGAGATACATCTACTTCATATACATGAATATTTAATTTTATATGCATGGGTAAAATAGAGAACTAGTTTCTTCTAATAAATTATAGTAAGTTTTAATATAAGAAATCTTCTAAAAGTTTCCAATATTTGAGATATTAGGTTTAAAACAATAAATTTGGAATAAGCCTGTAACATATTATAATAAGGTTTACAACAAATATATTTGTGATTGATTTTTATTTAATTAAGAAAATATTATACAGTGCTTACTATGGGTTAAACACTGTTCCAGCTGTACAAATATTAACTCATTTAATCTTCATAATAATGCCACGAGCTAGGTATTATTCTCATATCCATTTTACAGGTGGGAAATTAGGCACAGCTAGTTCATGGTAATGGCAGGATTCACACCCAGGCAGTTTGGCTCGTCTGGGCTCTTAACCATTACATACTGTTGCTCCTCTTGTGAAAAAACAAAAAATAATGTTTTGGAATATTTTGAGTATAAGTATAATTTTACGTATAATTATGTTTAAATATATTATTATATTTTGAGTATAATTATTCCTCTGTCTATATCCAAAGTCACTTTTCTATCTACAGAGACCACATACCAGAGTGTGAAAACTCAACCCTCACTAGAGCCACAGAAACTCATCTTCATTCAACCTGGTGAATCATGTTTTTTCTATTATAGTTTTCATCAATCCTTATGTGACTTCTGGGTCTGCCAAAGGGTCCTGGCTTCGCCTGCTCAGTTCTTGGTCTTCCCCATCCCTTTAAAGGAGTTTCTGCTGTTGCCATGTCAGTTTTTTGGATTTCAGCATTGCAGAATTGAAGGAAAGGTCAAAACATAGGAAGGTTATAACTCTGCTGGTAGACCGTGGAAAGAAATACAGTGGCTGTGAAAGAGGAACCGTGAGCTGTGATGGTGAAGGTGGAAGATGAGGGCAAGCTGGCTGCAGAGGAGTCAAGAGGAGAAGTCTGTGTTTAGGGGTGGGGGATGGAGAGAAATGGAAGGGACAGAAAGTCATGAATGAGCAGAATATCCTCTCAGCTAATATTACAACTAGTGAATGTTTATTAGGTGCTTACAATGAGCCAGTTCATTAAAGCTTACTTATTCCTTTTTAAAGCACTATGAGGTAAGAACTTAGAGACGTAGGGTTTTAGAGAATAGGAGGCAACCTAGGATTTTTATAAGTTTTTCTGTGAAACATGGCTCCTTCCTGATATTCTTCTAGAGAAATGAAGAAACAATGACATTCTTATTTAGACTATACATTTTTGAAGGAGCAATTACTCTGTGATTGACCCATTTGGGTCACAGCTTCAAAAGATGACACAAGTAATCAATTTTACATAGATTTCTGATTCCTTAGTTTTAGCTATGAATACAACAGACCTTCTCTTTGCTATCCAATATTGGAAATGTCTTTACTTTATAGGAGTGAAGGGCCTAATTTAAAAAAACTCTAAAGACAAAAATACTCAAAAGATGATCTTCAGTAAATTCTAAGAATTAAGCCATGGTCATTCTCTGCAGTAGGGACAAAGAATAAAGCAAATGAAAAAAGAAAAGTTGATTTTTTTCCCCCAATAATTTGGGAATATAATTATTTAAACCTAGGAGAAAGACCCCCCCAGGTTTTAAAAGGAAAAGAAACCACACAATCAGAATTCAAATTTTACTTCAAACTGTATTTTTTTTAATTTACTACTGGAATTAAATTAGTTTTCAATTAACTTCTCTTTTATTGTATTTTCTTTGATCCTGAGGAAGACACAAACTTTACTTTATTGACTGTAATTGTTTCTCTTTTAGAAATACTATATCTGGATGATAGTATTGGTAAGTGGGTTTGCACTTCCATAAATAAATAGATTTACGCTCACTTCAGAGAGTCAAAAGAATACACTCTAAAACATACACTTGAGTACTTGTCTGATGAGGGGTTCCTTTGTGCTTTGGCTACCCACAGGTTGTCTTGTTTACCAAGACTCATTTTCTTTCTTTTCTTTAATTGAAGGAGTAAAAAGCCCTAGGAATTTTAAGGGGACAGCTATTCTCAGGCCCGAATGTTATCTTATTAGTTTTGGCTTTTAAATGTGTTTCATTTTCATTTTCATTGCAAAGGCAAACTTCTATCTCCTTGATCTTTAAAATCATGTGTCTGAATTATTTTAATTCATGTAAGCATAGCATAACACTTTCTATTGCACCATTTTCAGATTACTATTTTTTTTACCAGTTGCCTTTTCAAAATGATAAAATAAAAAAGCACAGATTTGCATAATACTCATACTTTCAAATCAATTTCACATACGTTGGCTCATTTTCTCCCTCCAAAGCTTTATGAGGTATGGAGGCTGGTATTATTTTCCATACTTTATAGATAATGAAACTGAAGTACAGAGAGTTTAACATACTTGCCCAAGGGCATATAGCTAATAAATGATAAAATAGAACTATAACCCAGGTCTTCTCTTTTCTGATCCACAAAATAATAAATCATATGTGTTTTTTCAAGCCTTAGTTTCTATTCCAACCAAGCTTTTACTATTAGATTGGACCAAGAGTTTACCTGTATATAAGAATGAACTGTGTGTTCTAGTAGTGAGCCAAAGTATGGAGCTAGAGCAACCTATTTTTCTGCCTAAAAATATTTTCTTATTTGTAAAAGGGAGATGAGGACAAAATCTAGCTCACTGTATTGCTGTGAGAATAAAATGAGTTAACACAAATAAAGGGGCCCCCCAAGTGAACCTACTTGGGGTGAAATCTTGGCTATTTTGTACTAGCTGTGCAAATCTGGGCAAGTTCCCTTCCCTTCCTGAATCTATTACATAAGAATAACGGCCTAACTCACAGAGTCTTGAGAGAATTAACTGTGATAATCTTTGCAAAGCCCCAGTACAGTTCAACTCTCAGGTTAAGTGGTAGCTGCCCCTGCTGTCATTGTCCTAAGTGTTAGTCCTTGTCATTGTCACCACTTGTTTTTGTTTTCGTCTGCTTGGTATTAAGTGCTGTGATTCAGGAATTCTCTCCATCATTCACTTCATTGATCAACAAGATTAGTTACTCTGGGGATAGCTGTCCAACTAGATGAGAAAAGTACCTAACTTCTTACCCACTTTTTCCTCATCTTACCCACTGGAAATGGTGAGATATTTTTCAGAGGCAATAAAGCTACAGTCGTCTGCTCCACCCACTGGGTTCCCACACCCCTTAGCTTGCACCTCTGTAATCGCACTTACTTATAGTAGGTTTTTGTTTTTACTTCTATCACCTTGAAGTCAGATGACAGCAAGCTGAATGGAACTATAGGTCCCACCAGCAATGTCCTAGGGAACAGGACTCTGTCCAAATTTCAGGACCTTGTGTCCCTTCTGGCAGCCAGGGAATCAAGAAGCAGTTACCGGAAGCATCCCCTCATATGAGTACACAGTCTACCATCTGAAGCAGGGTGACTTAATCCAAACATAATAAAGTTAAATGGTGGGGATCAATCTCTTCATCTAAGCGGGTCAGGAACTGATGAATCAAGAATTGACGAAATATTATCTGATGAATGAAAAATTTTAAAGACTATGAAAGGAAGGTGAAACTGGAGAAATTTGCGAGCTAGAATTCTGGAAGGATCTGATTAGAATTTTTATGTGTCTGCCATGGGGGGTGGGCAGTTTTGAGAACTGATGCCAAGAAGGAAGCAACTGTGCCCCACTTATTCTGGTTTTCCCTGTGCTAGACATGGAATGAAAAGCCGACTTCACAGCCATGGCAAGCCCACCGGCAGCTGCCTCTTAACCCATCCCGGGATGGCTGTCATGTTAAGTCTTTTCCTCCCGGGTTATTAGCAATATTTTTCCCATTTGGTGGAGCCCATGATTCTCCTGTGTATCGATGAGAAGAGGATACGGTTTCTTCAAGCAGTCCCCACACACATCAACAAGAAAATCCTCTTAACTGGACTGAAAATTCCATCGTGGGTAGGTTTCCTGTGTGTGCAGTTTATCGTTGTTACTGTTTCCTTTTTCACTTTTTACTTGGAGTTACAAGCTTCTATTCACAAACCTCCTGTCATTGATTTTCTCTGTTCCCATGCCTATCTGGCTTCCTTCTTCCAACCTGCCTAAGCACAAGTCACCCTTTCAAAAAAAGAGCATTCACAAAGGTTTCCTTTCCCCTTTTCCTCCAGCATGGAGATGCATTTTGCACTTGCAATACACACAGCCAATGGTCTTCCAAAGCAAAAATACATCATAGCACACAAGCTATAGATCATATAGATCACTGGGACAGATGCCATCATGCTCAAATGGGCCTCAGGAGTAATTCTCTAGGTCCCCTGACTTATTTCTCCCTATAAATAGTATGGGAATTGTCTCTTGGCAGCTCCTGTTCCCAGAGGGAAGAGCTACTTATTACTTACCTAGGACTCATCCTCTCCTACTTCTGAATTTGCAAACCTGCTGTAGATGCTTAGCTTCAAACAAGATTTCAACTCTGTCTCTGGTACCCTCACCCTCAGAGAATATACAGCAGACTCTTGCCACAGAATTCATCCTCTTTCACAGGCATCTGGTCTGCGGAGTAACATACACTACTTTGCTTTCTTGTCTTGGTAGCATTTCCTGCTTCTCCTATTTGAAATGGAATTCAGAACTGGAGAAGACTGTGAGCATGAGAATAAAGAAGTTACTGTTTTCCTGAGTAACTGCAGAGAAGAAATGGATGTAATGCAAGGATCTTATACGTATTGGTATGTAAGGTTGAGAAAATGGTGCTGAAAATTACTCCAAGATTTTAGGTCAGAAAGACCAAGAGGACATGGCCCACATGATATTAAAATTATACTACCTAGAAGCTATCTGAATATTATTCTAGTCATCCCAGAGCTCGGGAGCCCCTAACAGTAACTGAGGAGAGGTGTTACATGTAGGAAGTCTAGGACTGTCACTTAGTGGACATCCAAAACAAGGAGCTTAACCCCATGTGTAATTTTTCTAAGAGTATGTGGAGCAGGTTTTTGTTCAGTTAATTTTATGTCATATGACAGAAGTCATATAAGCTACTGACTTACCAATTAGTATGTTAATCAGTTGACTTGTTGAATATATACAGAAATCTACAATCTCTGGCTCTAAGTGGTACTTGCGGGAAATTCCCAGCCACCCTGATTCCAGGTGATGAGCAGCAAAGATATGGCTGTTAATTTTTACATCTGTTTTCTTATTTTCTCTGAATTTCCGCTTTCATATATGTAAATATATACATATATATATATATATATATATATATATATATATATATATATATATATATATTTCTTTTGTATGTAGTCCTAATACTAAAAATGACTCACATTATGTAGTTTGAAGACATCTGTTATTTTAATAGTGTATTGTCTGCCATTTTTAAGTGACAGGCACCAGTATTTCTTTCTTTAGTTCTTTAATTCCTTCTCTTATTCATCTCTCTTTCCTTCTCTTCCCATCCAACCTCAGCCTTCTTCTCCCACTACCAACCACCCCAGTTCAACCAGACAATGATGTCTACTCAACCACAAACCCAATTTGACAACTCCAGTATTTCTGAGTTTCACCACGTCCAAACTAGAAACACTCACTTTCCTTTCAGAAACAGGCTAAAAAGAAAGAATGATGCACTTTTAACTAAAGCTACAATTAACTGAGTGCCTGGGGAAAAAAAATCAATGCTTTATAAACATTACCAATAATCTATTTCCATAAATGAAGAAAAATAACCATTTTCATATCTAGTCTTTTCATACCCCCAAACTAATGCTGACTAATGCTGTCTATCATCTTGCATGCTTGTTCTGTATAAGCACTGTAGTAAGCAAAATACATTATTTTGTTTAATTCTCACTATGATGCTATGTATGAGATCAGTATAAGTAGTATTACTGACATTTCTCAAATGAGGAAATTGAGACTTAGGATGGATAAACAACTTACCTACAAATCAAGAAGCTTGTAAAAATGTAGACTTGAAACCCATGTCAGGCTCATTTTAAAACATACAGTTTTAACGCCTGTTCTCTAAGGCTACCGGGAGTTTTTTCAAGACATTCAAAATATATTTGGAGGTAAAGATGGAAATAAAATTCTTGAGCAAATGCAATAGAGTTGTTTTTTTTTTTTTTGCCAAACTCTACAAATGGAGCATACGCCTACTCCTTTTCTTTTCAAACAGAATTCCATTAAGATAAAAAAAAACAAGGAAAATTACAATGATTTTGGGTCATATTTTAAAGCAAATTTCTGACATTATATGTTTCAACTGTTAAGTAATTCTGTAAATATATCTACAAAATATAGACATTTAATTGCATAATGCTATTACAATACCTACAGAAATCAATTATAATTTTTAATATATAATAACTGGCCTACACTCAATTATTTTTGGACTAAGGGTCATTCTATCCCTAACATTTATAGGATCAAAGGCCAAATGAGATTCATACATCATAATTAAATATTTAAAATTTTATACTAAATATTTAACCACTAAATAATAATATAAAACTATATATCAAGCTAATAAATTATTGGGTATATTATTTTTATTCTCCTGCCTTCACAAATATATCTTTATATAACAACCTGAAAAATACATATACAGCTACGGTTTTTATATAACTGAAGTTGAAAAAATAATCAAAAGATGACTATTACTACTCCATAGCTGTTTAGATGTATAATAACTTACAGATATGCATTAACTTGTTTATTATATAAATTATATTTTCCTTGATTTCACTTCAACAGAAATACTGATTTTGACCATTGTGATCGTAATTTAACAGAATTTGTGTTCTATTGATAAAATGACTTGAATAAATTAATGTAATTATTTTCAAATTATTTCAATTATTGCATTCAATGTCTATCTTGTCACCAATGTAAAAATCTAGTGTCATACTTCACCTAAATTGCCTCTAAATTTACATATTTGTGAGCTTCAGAGAAAATATCAATGATTTTTTTGTCGTAAAAATTCCTCAGTCATATGCAACTGTTGTAAATTTCATACTATTTCATTAGTACATCCAGAACCATGAATTAGAACAGGAAAATAAGCGAAATAAAAGACTCTCAATACTACTGAGAAACAATACCTCATTATACTGCAAAATCTATTGCAGTCATGCTATCTGGAAGATGCATTTGACAAGTTAATTGATGTGTCTTTTCTGCCAATGAAGCACTTCTGCCTCTCAAATTCTTCCTGTACTATAAAAGTGTCAATTTTCGATGTTCATGAAGGCATAATCCTCAAACCTTCACCACACTTGGAGGCTGTCTCCTATGATTTCTAGGACAAAAGACTACAGACATGGAGACATTCCCTGGGGCCTGAATAGAGTTGGCCACAAGAATAGATGTTTAGGACTGTAGGCCATGTTGTACAGTGCCGAGTGCCAGATCTCAAGTGACAGAGGTATCCTTTTTTAATTTTGTTTTTTGTTTGTTTTGTATTTTTGGGTACGTTTGTGCTATAAGGAATATCTAACTTGCTGACCCCAAGAAGGTGACCCTAATTGTCCAGATCAAGAGTTTAGGGGTCATAGGTTATTTTCAGTGTTAAAGGAGCATCATTGAAGAAGCAGGCAATTCCAAAAGCTTGGAAAAGTCCTTCTGTGTTGTTTCAAGTTAACCTAATCAGGAATTCCATATATGATTTACTTTTGTCCAATTTGTTTGGCAATGCTATGTAATATTTCAAACCCCATCCATAATTAGCTAACCCAGAAGAGTAAATTAGCTGTGGAGCAGAGTGTTCACTGGGTCTCATCCAACACGGGACAATCAGACTAAAGTATATTTATTATATAAAAAAAGGAAAGCTGATCATCATTGCTTCTATGCAATTTTATTTTCCACTATACCAAGAAAACTCATCAATACAAAACCAGTAACAGAGATTTTAGGAATGGAAATTACTCCGAAGATTTTGCAAACAAATGCTTAAAAATAAGTTAAAAAAAAAAAAAAAAGATACCCATTCTCCATTCCAAGAATGGGAGATTTATATTCACCAAAGGAAAACAAACGTGTGTCAAATTGCTACTTAATCCTTGTCCAGGCAGAATTCAATCAGGGCGAGGTGCCTGATCAAATTGCCATGATGATCTATTGAAGTTATAAATATGACAATTCCCACAACAGAAAAAAAAATGAGCTATCAGTATCTGTATATTTAAAACTACATAGATATTAAAGGGGAGAAACAAGTTACAAAACTGTCTATTCTATTTCAGAGTCTAGATCATATGAATGTAACATGAAAAGCCTTATGTTGATTACAGAAATTTTGTTAAAATGAGTGCATGTATATTAGTATTTTCTATATATTAATATAAATGCATACACACACACACACGTACATGACTATGTTTGGGTATGTCTGGATAAGTGCACCAGAAATTTTATATAAAAAATCTGGATTGTATTCAAGTAAAAGTAAAAACACTTAAAACAGATAAAGGCACTGATGTATAAGGAAAGACTAAAATAAGTAAATATATGAAGTTTGGAAATAAAAAGATTAATAGCATAATTATATTATGCAATGTCTGAAAAAAATTGTAGCCATGAATATGGAGTATGTCTTAATTTGTAAAGTAAAAGAAGAGCAATACATGAAATTACAGGTCTTCCTTAATTATCAAAAATATTTCTTGGAAGTTAGAGAAGTAGGAAACAGAATCCAGAGGGAAAAATCTTTTGTGAAATGAGTCAGTGACAATTAGGGTCCTCTATACACCATCACCAGTTCAGAGCACCAAAATATTTCTGCTAAATGTTTCCAAATGTGAATTTCAAGAAACCAGAAGGACAGCATGAGTCATTGCGATGCCCTGCTCCAGAATTCCCTCATGTTTTAAGTACCACAAAATTTGCTAAACTCAGAAGAGAACAAAAACATCTAATTTCCTGTAAGCATTTTCTGGGAAGAATGGGGGTTATAATTGTTTGACTCTGTTACTCGTCTTACTTGTACCTATACCAGAGATTCTATGCATAATGAGGATGTTTCAAGTTAATAATAATAAAAATGATAGTAATAATAACATAATAAACAGACTTTCTTTTCCAGTCAGATAAAAGAGTTACAAGAGACTATTCTCCTACCCCAACAATAATAAAAACAAAAAGTCAGATAAGCTACAATAATCATAGTTTTTAAATTCACTGACGAGTTGAGGACACAATGAAACTTAAACAAACTAATATCCAGAAAGGGCCAAGTTCTTCATGGAGAAGAGACCCATGGCTGCTGAGGAAGAGGGACCTGGGGTGTTGTTTGGGAGGGGATAAGTAGAAATTGGATACAGATTTAAAGAATTGTTAACAGTTACATGTAAGCTGGCACTACAGATTAGAATTAGATTAGATCCCCACCCACAGACCTATCTGCACCTATCTGCTAATTCTTGCTCAAGCGTAGGGAGCCATATACGAAAAGCAGCGGGGAGCGGTATCAAAGACTGGGAACTAAGAGACGGCCCTGGTGAGGTGTGCAAGGGCACTCCTGAGTGGTGTAAATCTCCCTCAGAGGTGGGGAAAGAAGCAGGGAGAAATTTATTATCTAAGGAAGGTGAGAGAGGTCAGAGAGCTGAGGGAAACACACACACACACACACACACACACACACCACACCACACACACACACACACAAACACACAAAATTACAATTTAGCTTTCAATTAGCAAAGTTAAAGAGGAACCTCCCTGAGGTGTTCTGCATCTTAACGGGGTTTAGAGCCATAGCCCTCCAAAGGCTGAGAGAGGAATAACAGGTCTAAAAACATCTCCAAAAGGTTCAGAAATCAGGGGGCAGGACTGAAAACAAGAGGTAACTCTCCAAAGACCTAACAACCTGGCAACCAGGTTGTAAACTAGGCAGAGATGTCCCACGGTTCCAACAGGTGGGAGCTCAGCTTTGACACACAGGCAGATCTTTGCAGTTGGCAGTCCTCAGATCCCAAGGCTAGCAGAGGGAAAGTTGTGATTCCATCTTCAAAACTTTTGAAGACAGTGGGAAACAAAATTAAACTAACGTTGAGATAAAGCCAAACCCAGTTTAACTACATCATGTTGACTCAGTCCCTGCTCTAGTAGCCTGATTTTAAAGTGTGCCACTTTCTAGAGTTAAATATTATTTACTTCGGTTCCTTCTCCTCTTTTACATAAAATGTCTGGTAAACAATGAAAAATTCTAAAACAACACAGAAACAAAATGTATGAACAACAGATAAGAGAGGAAATAGTGAATAGAATTAGATCCAGAGACATCTCCAATGTTGGAATGATCAAACAGGGAATTTAAAATGACCACAGTTTTTTTTTAAAAGTTTAAAGAATATAGTTAAAATGGTAGATAAACAAGCATGGAGAAATGGCAAGTTTCAGCAAAAACATAATACATCTAAACAGAAATGTTATGTCAAAAGTATTATTTAAAAAAGGATTTAACAGCAAACTGGACACAGAAGGCAGTTAACAGTATTGAAGGCAGATCAATAAAAAGCTTCCTAACCAATATAACGAGGAAAAAAAAGTAAAAATAAAGTTTAAAAAAACCCAGAAATCTAACATATGAGGGATAATATCAAACAGCATAATACATCTGTAACTGAACTGCCAAAAAAGAAAAGAAAAGAAAAGAAAGAATGGGGCAGACAAACTACTAGAAGAGATATGGCTCTTAGTTTTTCAAAACTGATGAAAAAACCAAACTATAGATTGAAGTGACTCAGTGAATTGTAAGCAGGATAAATACCAAAAACCAAAACAATACTCTAGGCACATCATAATCAAATTTATCTTTGAAAACCACAGAAAAAAGAGCATGTCTTAAAGCATCTAGAGAACAAAGGCACAGTGAAGGCAGGAAATACAGCTGTGTTTCTCCTCTCCTCTCATACTATACTTTCAGAACATCTCTGGTGACCAAAGGCGAGAGTCGTTTCTCACATCAAGCAATTCTGTGACATGAGCTGGGTGTCATACAATTCAATTCAGTTCTGACACTGTCTGCCTGTAGTATCATAAGATCCCTCTGGGTAAGGTCTCAGTCCTGCAAGACTGCACCCCCACCCCCCTTCAGATGCCAATCTCATGTCCAGGTGAAATCACCTATGCTTTTGACCAACTGGCCAAAAACCACACATTCTCAAAACCCCCTCACTAACTACATTACCAGTTAATTATAAAAGGACATAATTCAGGAACAGCCAGATGGAAGAGATGCTCAGGGCAAGGTATGAAGAAAGGGTGTGGAGTTTCCATGCCTTCTCTGGGCACATCACCCTCCCACCGCTTCCATGTACTCACCAATCTGGAAGCTCTCCAAACTCTATCTTTTGGGTTTTAATAGAAGCCTTATTGCATAGGCATAATTGATTAAGTCATTGGCTACCGGTTATTGAGTCAATCTCCAACTCCTCTCCTCTCCCCGGAGGTCTGGAGGTGTGAGGAGGGGCTGAAAGTTCCAACCCACTAATCACACGGTTAGTTCCCCTGGCAGCCACTCCCCATCCCTAGGGGCTTTCCAGTGGTCACCTTATTAGCATAACTCCAGGGTGGCTGAAAGGGGTTTGTTATAAATAACAAAAGAGACCTTTATCCCTCTTGTTCTTAGAAAATTCCAAGAGTTTAGTTTTAGGAGCTCTGTGCCAGGAATGAGGATGAAGACCAAATATATGTTTCTTATTATAAATTGTAGTATCTGTCGACTGAAATAAATGCGCAGCCTAAAAGTTGAGAGTTATGTTTTATTTGGTGGGAGGACTCAAGCCAGGATGACAGCCTCTCAGATGGCTCTGAGGGACTGCTCCGAAGAGGTAGGGGAGGAGGTAGGATATATAGGGGCTTTACAACAAAGACCAGGTAGTTCAAACAATAAGAGATTACTTGTTATCTAAAGAAAACCAGGCATCTCAAGTTGAAGAATTTAGCACTTTTCTATGTGTGGGAGGAAGCAAACATTTGGGCTCACTGAATTCACTCCTTTGACAAGCACTTAGCTATCTAGGGCCAGTATCCTGTGCTTTCTTATTCTGAGTCCCCTCAGGGTGCACCATTGTGAGTGGCTGCAGGGGCTGGGCTGCAGGCTTGTCTTCACGGTGGGGGGCGGGGGTGGTGGCGGCAGTGGCTGATGACTTGATGGTGTCAGCATTCTTCGTTTACTGATATGGTTTGCAGTACTTTTTGTTCACATATCTCAGACACATTACTCAGAGTAGAATAGTAATATGAATAACAGCTGACTTCTCAGCAGAAACTGAGGCTAGAAGAAAAGGAAATAACATCTAGAAGGTGCTGGGGTGCAAGACCAATGCAATGAGAAAAGGAAAGTCAACAAAAAGATGAGCAACTCAAGGTTTTAAATGAAGGCCTGAACATATATTTTTAAAGTGAAATAAATACATGGTCAATAAATCCTTGCAGAAGCACTCAAAACCACAACAGGATGCCATTTTATAGCTTCTACAGAGGCTAAACTAAAGCCAAAACAAAATAAATTACAAAACAAAAAAAAAAACAAAAAAACCCACAGCATCATTAAATGTTTCCAAATATAGAGAGTAACTGGAACTGTCATTCTTTGTTAATCAGTACATAAATGATACCACTATATTGGGGACTGCTTTGCACTTTTTATAATATATATAAGCTACGATTCAGAAATTTCACTCTTAAGTATTAGCTAAGAAAAATAAAAATATATGAGAACCAAAATATTTCTGTAAGAATTTTGACAGCCACCTTGTTTATAATAGCCCAAAACTGGAAACAAACTAACAAGAGAATGAATAAACACTGGTATAGCCATATAACGAATTACTACTGAGAAATAAAAAATAATATACTACTGATACATAAAACAGCATGGATGAACCTTAAAACCACTATATTGGGCAAAAAAAGACAGAAATAAAAGAACACACATTGAATATTTGCATTTATAAAAAGTACCAGAAAGCAAAACTAACTATAGGCAATAAAATCAGAAAATTACTGATCAGCAAAAGGAAGATGGGGATAGAGTTGACTGGAAAAATATGTGTGGAAATTTATGTGTGATGAGAATGTTCTGTATCTTGTTTTCAGTGTTGGTTACAGTGGTGAACCCAATTGTCAAGGTAACTGAGGCAAACAATTAAGATATGTGCATTTGATTGTATAATAATTATACCACTGTAGGAAAAAGAAAAATAAATGAATAAATTATTTCTCTGGAAGATTACTATTATTAATAGGAAACTATAATTCTTATAGAAGAAAGAGATTAACATGACCACTGAATAAAAAGCTTTCAATTAGAATATTCTAAAACTGTCTTTGCTGTTTGCTTAAACCCCAACTTTTTCATATTCATATGTCCAGTACTATAATAAAATTAAAAATAGGAGCAGTAGTCATATGGAATTTGTGAATGTCCTATCATTCCTAGTGGCTGAAACACATTATGTGTTCAGTAAATGCTCAGAAAGGGCATTAGCCTAAAATTAGGACGTATTGGTCCTATACTGAGACAATGGGGTAAAAGATAATTCTAGTTCTCAGAAGGTTTTAAAACCACGTATTTGCCAGCATTCAAAATTTCAACTTCCACTGTTTCCATTATGTCCATTTCCTTTTTCATCATATATTTTATGACTCTTTGCAAAACATCCAAACAATTATTTGTGCATCAATATCTGTTGATTTCTCTCTTTCATAATTCAGAAATCAAAAGGAGAAAATACACAAAGCGTCAATCCAATACATTTTTCACTGGCCCTACCAACAGGCATACAGACACTCCGTCATAGATGGTAAATTATCCCTTCTCACATTTAATCTTTGAAAGAATCATTTGTGAAGCAGTGAGGAAAGAAGGAAAAGTCATTACACCCAGCTGGAAAAGTGGAAAGAACTCTGTTGAATTCACATTCAATATATAATTTCTTGACTAATTTCAATACTTTGTAGTACTACCCACTGAAAATCTGTTCCAACTTAATCTTATTTTCCATTTAGAATAGAAATTTAGATATCTCAGCTATTGAAACAGGAATGGCAAATCTCTTTTCTTTCCATGCTTATGGAAAACACCAGTATTAATTACCATACTCCATCCTGCTGAGCCAGGTGTGGCCACAGAATTTTTCTCACCGCAGCACTTTTGACAGCCACTACCATTATAGTGAGGTGAAATTATCTGCCATCCTTGTTCTGAATTTCCATTAGTATGACCTTGCTTGGTCCAGATTCTATAGCTATAAAATGAGGAGAGTAATATTTATGATTTAAATCAAGGAGTCGGGAGTGCAGTACTAAAACCATCATGGCATCTTCTAGCTTCAAATGACACAGAGATCATGTGAGTTAAAATGAATTACTATTTGCTATGCTTTCTGAGTGCATTTGGTAAAACAGGCTGAAAGTGCAGGGTGATACATTATTATTTTCAAAAAGTGTTTTTACTTGCCTACGTCTAGCTAACCAGAAGAAGACATGCAAGTTTCCTAAAATGATACATGATACTGAGATTTCCAATAGCTGTAATCAAATCAAATCAAAACAAATATCCTTGTTAACAATATCAAAGAATTTTGTTTTTTTTAATAATTACTTCTTAAGCACTGCTTCTCCCTTGGAGTAGACCTTCTAATATGTCTACCCCAAATTCACAATGTTATTATGTACTGCTGATACAGAAAACCCGACTTTTGAAACAAAAATTATTATTTGTGTAGCTGATGAATCATGTCTAATCTAATTCCTTGCCATTTTGAAACTAAAATTCCTTTGTCTCCAAGGTGACCAATTTACTAGATTATAATAGTACTCTGGCCTTCTCAACTAGAAACTAGCTCTTATTGCAGATCAGTTACTGATGCCAACAATTGTTAAATAAAAATGCAGTGGTTGTGTAAACAAGGTGGAAAAGTCAAATGAGGGTGATACAGAGTCAGAGAAGGAAGAATATATCTGCCATCTGTATATTTTTTTAAATTGTTGCAATGGACATCCAGGCAAGAGATTTAAGACATTCCCCTTCTTAGGTTCTCTAACAAATATTAACAGAAGTTTTTGTTAGGTGAAAATAAACAACCAATGAGATTTTGGCCATAGAATCCAAAACTTAAGACATTGAAATATACTAAGATTAGAGAAATGAATATTTCTGGACTTCTCCTGATGCTCTCACTACAGATTGCATCTTAACACAATCAATTCAAATCAAATATACCTTTTTATTTTGATAGACCAGTATTTTCTGCAAAATTACTAAGCTTATTAAAAATACAGTAAAAATGTGTCAAATTTATTTAAAATGTACGAAACATTAAACTCTAATTTTAGCAAACTAAGTCATATATTAAGATTTATGTCAAATAATATGTCAGATAATATGTTGCCTATGCTTTCTTCTAAGAGGTTTATAGTGTTGTGTCTTATGTTTAAGTCTTTAAGACATTTCGAGTTTATTTTTGTGTATAGTGTGAGGGAGTATTCTAACTTCACTAATTTACATGCAGCTGTCCAATTATCCCAACATCATTTGCTGAAGAGACTATCATTACTCCATTGCCTCCTCATAGCAATGTTCTCCTAGGGCAGCCTATCCAGGCAATAGAAATAAAAGCAAAAATAAACAAATGGGACTTAACTAAATTCATAAGCTTTTGCACAGCAAAGAAAACCATAAGCAAAACAAAAAGACACCTATAGAATGGGAGAAAATATTTGCAAAAGATGAGACTGACAAGGGCTTAATTTCCAGAATATATAAATGCTCATACAACTTAATAAGAAAAAAACAAACAACCCAATCCAAAAATGGGCAGAAGACCTAAACAAGCAATTCTCTAATGAAGACATACAAATGGCCAATAGGCACATGAAAAAATGCTCAATATCACTAATTTTGTCAGAGAAATACAAATCAAAACTACAATGAGGTTTCACCTCACACCAGTCAGAATGGCCATCATTCAAAAGTCCACAAACAATAAATGCTGGAGAGGCTGTGGAGAAGAGGGAGCCCTCCTACACTGCTGGTGGGAAAGCAGTTTGGTGCAGCTGTTATAGAAAACAGTATGGAGATTCCTCAAAAGACTAAAAATATGCTCAAATGTGGAATCTAAAAAAAAAGAATATAAATACAAAGCGGAAACAGACTCATAGACATAGAATACAAACTTGTGGTTGCCAAGACAGAGGGGAAGGGATAGACTGGGAGTTCAAAATTTGTAGATACTGACAGGCATATGTAGAATAGATAAACAAGATTATACTGTATAGCACAGGGAAATATATACAAGATCTTGTGGTAGCTCACAGCAAAAAAAAAAGGTGACAATGAATATATGTATGTTCATGTATAACTGAAAAATTGTGCTCTACAGTGGAATTTGACACAACATTGTAAAATGACTATAACTCAATAAAAAAAGTTTTAAAAAAATGACTAAAAATAGACTTACCATATGATCCAGCAATCCCACTGCTGGGCATATATCCAGAGGGAATCTTAATTCAAAAAGATACATGCAACCCAATGTTCACAGCAGCACTATTTAGAATAGCCAAGACATGGAAACAACCTAAATGTCCATCAACAGATGACTGGATAAAGAAATTGTGGTGTACTTACACAGTGGAATACTACTCTGCCATAAAAAATAAAATAATGCCATTTTCAGCAACATGGATTGGACCTGGAGATTGTCATTCTAAGTGAAGTAAGCCAGAACAAGAAAGAAAAATATCATATGATATCACTTACATGTGGAATCTAAAAAAACAAACAAACAAACTTACTAACAAAACAGAAACAGATTCGCAGATACAGAAAACAAACTTGTGATGGCCAGGAGGGGAAGGTGGTGGGAAGGGATAAATCGGGAGTTCGAGATTTGCAGATACTAATATGTATAAAATAGATAAACAACAAGTTCATACTGTGTAGCACAGGGAACTATGTTCAATACCTTGTAGTAATCTATGATGAAAAGGAATATGAAAACAAATATATGTATGTTCGTGTATGACTGAAGCTTTATGCTGTACACCAGAAATTGACACAATATTGTAAACTGACTATACTTCAATAAAAATATATATATATATATATATATACCCAAAAAAAGCTGGTTTATAGAAATTATCAATGGTGATTTGGTACCTAATAGGATTCACCAACTGACTTTAGAGGTCCCCAATCTCTCCTTTTAATTTGAGTTTTCCTGGCTTATCAACATCAGTATTCTCCTCTGGATACATGGACTATATTTTCTAGTCTCCTTGTAGTAAAGTCAGGCCAAAGTGTCCATCTGTGACTTATTTTTTCCCAGATCCTTCCCCTTTCTCTTATCAGCTCTGCATTGCAAGGCACTGATCCTGTAGCCTGTCTTTCCCAGGCTTGCAGTAGTGGCTTCAAGCTGAATTTGGAAAATAAGAGATACTGGAGGAATATTCGAACATGGGAAGAAGGGAAAGACATGCATGGCTCCAGCTCCCACCAGACAGCCCCACCAAGACTTCAGCTTCCAATGTGTAACATGACCTAGATTCTGGTAATACTGCCTCCTCCAAAGAAAGGAGGTAACAGCTTTCTGCTGTTGCTAACCCCTGTGGTACCTTATTGTCTGTTTGGCTTCTCGGATGCTGTGTAACTTTCTGTATTAAATTTCTTGTAACAAATTCTTTATTTTAGATCCTTAAAATAGTTTCTTTCCATTTGGATGGACTCCGACTGATAACATCATTTTTCTGAGTTCTGATCAAGATAATAAGAGCAGAAGTGATGAGTGTCATTTCCATCAGAATTTTTCATGTGTGATCCTCACTCCTTTTTCTTTTTCCCTGCTGAACAGAAACAACGAAGAGGACTTAGAAGAGAGAATCCTTAGCCCACTGGCATACAATTTATTTTGATATGAGCAAGAAATTGAACAATTATAAAGTTTCTGAGTTTTCAGGGTATATCTATTACAACATCTAGCACTTAATTAATACAGGTGCCTATCTGCTTTTCTCTTGCCCCATGATTCTTGGGTCTCTATAGCCACATATGGAATTATGATTTTTGTACAATTATTTCCTAATACCCCAAATTAGAGTTCAATAATATGTACCAGGTAATATAATTTTGGAATTAATCTTCAGTAACTCTCTCTAGAAAAAATTTTTAAAAAGGTGAAGTTAGATTTCAGTATATCTCATCTGTTCCTTAATGTGAATCCTCCAAACTTTTGTGAACCTACCTCATGCTAACATAGCAATCTTACTGTTTTTTTTTTTAATATGTTGATTTAAATAAAATAAAATTTTATTTTTTCTCATATATTGATAAGCAAAGGTGGTCCAATCCTTTTAGGATGATTCAGGGGTGTTATGGCTTTTTTTTTTTTTAATCTTATTTTGCATCCTTATGTTTTTATCCTTGGATTCATTGTCAAAGATGGCTCCCCACCATATCCTCACTCCAGCCTCAGGGAGGAAGGGGAGCAAGAAGAAGGTAAGGAGAGAAGGGGAGGAAGTTCTTTGTATTCTAGATGCACAAGCCAGAAATTACATATATAACTTCTGTTGCATCACGTGTGCGGAACCTAGTTACGCTGTCATAGCTGCAAGGGAGACTGTAAATGTGTTCAGTAACAGTAGCTAAAACTACTGTAACTTTAGAAAGGGGTAATACAGATGGGGACTGGAGGGGTGGAACAGCTGCTGTTTCTGCCATCGAAGCCTGCAAAGCAAATTAGATCAGACTGTTCGAAGGTTCTGTACAAAAATCAAGAAGAAAGTAATTCCCTCTAACAAATATTAAAAGAAGGAAGCGGAAAGATTTTACTGAAAGATCTTATACACTTTAATATCATATTTCATGGATTTTAAAAAGTTATAAATCAGATGATTAGTAGAGGTACTACTACCTTACAACCCCTAAGAAAATTTCCAATTATATTAAACTATGCCACAATGCTTTCTTATTATTTAGAATTTTTATTTTATACCTATTGTATTAATTCTTCAAGATTTATTTATACACACATTTCAGCACATATCCACTACTCTGTCTCCCATCTTTCTATGTACACAATAACTCTTGGTATTATTGCTGAATCGTAGTTTAGTCTTCCCGATAATATTTTAGATGGCAGTTAAACTCAATGTATGTAGTACCAACAATGTGAATCATTCAATTGAAATGATACTATGAGCAGCTGTGGTCAAGTTTTCACATGGGCAGACAATACTGCTAGATCACTCACCACTGCCTGGCCAAAAACGATTATAAGGTGCATCCCAAACTTAGAGGTGTTCAAATGTTAAAAACAAAAAGTTCATTTTCAAATGAACAAAATACAGTAATTATAAAGTAGTTACATGCACCCTCCCACTGTCCCTCTCCCTCAGCCACCCATTTCTGTTAGCTATGCTTCTTTTTGAGCAACACAGGTTTTGTGAAGTAGGAGCACACCATCTTTTAAAAGGTTCAATTTCACTTTTGTTTTATGGTGACTATTTACATAATTTTGATTTTCTGTATGTTGGCCATTGCTTCTATTTTTAGATCTCATCTATGAGCACAGTAAGGAAGACTGGTATACAGTAACAGAACAGAAGGTAAATAATAATACCCTTGACAGCAAAAATATAAAGATGTAGTAATAGGCAATTGAGAATTGGAGGGAACAAGAAAAGATGAAGAAATGTGTAAAGGCACAAAATCCCTCAGTTTACATCCTGAAAATGCAAGCAATTCTATCTAACACTGACAGATAATAAAGGCTTACTAAGGTAAATGAATCTTTAAATTTAATGAGACCTGAAAGGAAAACCATGACTAGCAGAAATATGGGAACGGAGCAAAGGGAGACAAGAAAGTGCAGACTACGTGAACTCGAGTCTCCATACTAATGCTGGGGAATCAACAGATAGAGTCTATTCTTTCTACAATTAGGTAAGAAAAGAGAGAAAAGGAGCTATTTTATTTTCATTGTATAACCTCAATCATTTTAAAATTCTTTTTTTAATTTTTAATTTCAATGATTACATTTTAAAATTTCTTTTTCATTCTTTTTTAAGAACAACTGCAGGTTTTTAATGATTACTTATTGTTCACTCACTTTATATTCCATCTTTTATTTCTTTACAAATTCCATAAACGTTTAACTTGTATGCTTCATCTGATCATTTCAGTCACTAAAGTCCTTGGAGATCTGTATCTGGATGTTCCTTCCACATCAAGTTGCTTGCTGCCTTTTGTTTGTTATTGATTTTATTTTAATTGTGAGTTCATATTTTTCAGTCTAACTTTTGGGAGGGATAATCCCAAAAGCCTGAATTGCATAAACTTCTCAGGGGCACTGTTGCCCTGAAGCCTCAGGAGCCCCCGTTTAAGGATCTCTTCTGGCCTCCTGCCTTGCAGTGAAGCCCAGTCTTGGTCTCCTATTCCCAGAAACAAGTCAATATTTATCTTAGGGTAAGATTTCCATGCACAGCTTTTAGTTTACTTCATCCTTGGAAGTATCTCTTATTTTCTGGGATTTTAGCAATTTAGCAATTCAAGTAATAAATTAAAAAGTGTCTATTTTAGCTTAAATTTTCTTGTGTTATAGTGGGAGGGTCTTTCTAGTATTCAGTCAGCTGTATTAGTAGAGGTAGAAGAATAAGTAATTCTATAATGATTTATTAGAAATCTATCACTGTGTAACAACTTACCCCAAAACTGGGTGGCTAAAAACAATACACATTTCTTAGCTGATAGTTTCTGTGGGTCAAGAATCCCAGCACGATTTAGCTGGGTGTCTCGGGCTCAGGCTCTCTCACAAGGCTGCTGTCAAGGCATGGCTGGCGCTTCAGTCATTTCAAGGCTGGACAGGAGGAGGACAGGCTTCCAAGCTCACTCACTCACTGAGTTCTTCGCTGGCTGTTGGCCAAGGTCATCGGTCCCTTGCCTCATGGGCTTTTTCACACCCTGACAGCTGGCTTCCCTCAGAGCAAATCGGAGAGATGAGATGGGAGCCACAGTCTCTTCAAACCTAACTTCAGAAGCTGTGTCCCATCACTTAGGTCATACTCTACTCACTGGAAGAGAGTCATTAAATTTGGCCCACACTCAAAGGGAGGAGGTTACACAAGGCTTAAAAGGCAGAAGGGGGCCTTTTTATAAGCTGCCTACCCTGATGACAAAAACACGTAATTTTTAAGGGAATAAATTTGGTATTTATACAAATCATTTACCACTATTATAGATACACTTTTCCTTGAGTTCTTGTTACTGTGTCACTCAACTGAATTGCCCTCCATGAATCTTTTCTATTTCATCAGTAAAATATATAATGTTTCATCAGCTAGATTATTAGTACCTCAAAAGCAGCAGTTGGTTTTCCAGAACACTTATATCATTCAAAGTGTACCAAGCATATAGATTTCACCCCCCCAAAAAATCTGAAACATTGACTTACATAGAAAGAAATGAAAACTTTCACTTTTAAATCTACTTTGTACCTACAACCATCTGAGGTCTACCTACCCAATGTATTAATGAGTCTTTTCAGCATTCCAACAAAATAAAATTTTGTATTGGGTACTGAAATGTATGGAAAGTTGGTATCAAAACGAAAACATAAATTCAAATCAATAATGACTAAATATCAGTGCTGACTGGGTTTTACAGGTTACATGAAATTAAAAAGAAGTCTTAGGAAAATCCAATTTAATGATCAACCCTCATGATCTTAGTTTTCACAACTCTGAGTGCCAAGTTTTCAAAGTGCAGACACCTCTAAAGGTGTGAAGGGAAAAACAAGGGGGCCAGTCATAAAGGACGTGGAACATGCGAAGGAAAAAAGCCGCAGGAGGGTTCTAAATGATTAACCAACCTTAAAAATGAAAACCAAAATGCAATCCTATCCCCACTCATGCAGCAAAGATCAGGTTAAAATGTTGGCAGTCAAGTCCTCTTTGTGGCACAGAAAGCCAGTGTCACGGCCTCACAGGAGCATGGGCAGTGGATGGGTTCCATGTTGCCTTGCTATAAGATGCCCTAACACAAGGCAATAGACAGGAAGATGACAGGTTAGCCATACTCCAAGTTTAAAGGTGCCTTCTGGAGAGATCTTCACACTAAGTCCAGAGAACTTTCAATCTTATGTCTGTTACAAATTATGCTTGAACAAGTCACAGCAGGACACCCAGGATCTCGAGTACTTTAAGAAAACAGAGGAGCAGCACAACGAGGAAAACTAAAGTGTTCTCTTTGCAAACACAATCTAGTTTCGAAAAAAGGAAAACCTTACTAGGTTACAATGTGTTAAGTGAGGTGCCGAAGGGCAGACAATGACTCATGGCAAGCCTAACAATAAAACAAGGGTTTTTACACCCTAGAAAACATTTATTTAAAATAAAAATCAAAAACCTCTGCGTAACTGAAAAAGTTTTCTTACGAATTTCTAAGTGTTTCACAGAAGAGTTCCTTCTCTCTCTCTTTCTCTCTCTCTTTCCTTCTCTTAATATAAAGTCAGAACTTGCAAAAATGTTATTAATCTCAGGATAGAGAAGCTTCAAATATAGAGAGCAGAAAGAAGAAATGAAAGGGAGAAGGGAGAATTAAATGAAGTTAACATTTATAATTTTTGCTACAGTTGGACTGCTTGAATAGGCATTTATTTTAAAGTTTTATTTTAAACTACTGTTGTCATGTAGAACAGAGTGTAAGTTCTAAGATCAAAAAATTTGAGTTCAAATGCCTGTACTGCCCTATGAGACCTGGGTAAGTCACTGAGTCTGAGCTGTAAGGTCTTCCTCTGTAATTCAGGTTACCACGCAGCCCAATAGAAAATCCTTTGTAAACTCCAAAGCTTACATAAATATGAAGTCATGTTTGGCCCCCAAGATTTTACATTTTTGTTACTAATGCATGGAAGGATAGAAGCTGGCTCTAGTCAAAACTGTAAAATAGACCAAATTTGATTTCATGGCTCCTCCATTTCCCATGTTTCACCCTCTTCGTTATTTCTCACGCACATCTGCTGCTACAGTGGAAATATAAATGCCTCTCCCCTTCTTTCCCCTTCTTCCTTTACCGTACTTAACCAAGAGGAGAAGAAGTCCCATATCCGTAAATACATACCCCTGTAGTACAGCATAGAGGGAGGAAGGCTTATCGGAGCAGGTAAGATCTTCCTCTCTCCTGGTAGCAGTTAATCGTGGGCTCCGAAAGACAGTGTCCCCTTTTTGCATATCCCAGAAAATTCGCTGCTATGATGCAGATAGTGGACCATGTGGAACAGAAGACACATCACAGCAAAACAAGAGCTTGGGGAGAAAGTAAAACTTTCTGCAGCCCTACTGACAGAATAAGACACCAACCACTAGCACACATCCTTCATTTACTTTCTATTTTGTTTTTAGAAACAGCGTAAAGATAATTTCTGGGCACGTATCTGTATTTGTAGGGCTCTAACTGACCTTAATGGAGTTCAACACTGGAACCACTAAGGTATTTATGAAACAAAGTTACGTGATATGAACAGCATCCATCTTTAAAGCTGGGGTTCCAAGTGGTATTAAATAGCAATTTGAATTAAAATATGGTTCAGCCAGATTTACATTTATAGATTGAATGATTGCAAAGGTATGTATTTAATTTATTGTCCTAAGATATTCTAAATGTATGAAAAGCAACTTTTCTTGCAATATGCAGAAAACCCAAGTGAAACAATAAAAAGCAGCCTGTCACAATCTGAGTAACCTGTCCTGGGGATGCGGCTAGATTTAAATACCTGTCGAGTCTCTAGTTATTTTTCTGAACACCACTTAGAATGCATTATTTAATAAGAACAATTACACACTCCAACTAAGACTTCTGTACTATTCTTCCTATGTGGGCATTTAATTTGAAGATGTGAAATTCTTCTCTATGTCCTTCAGTCCTCAGCTCTTCACTTGAAGATGTGAAGCTTCTTGTCTCCATGTTCCTCAGTTCTGCCTCTCTGGCGAGGAGACTTTTGCCATTTGTCACACTGTCTGGCGCACCCCATCCTTAAATAAATTTCACTGCCTGCTTCCTCAGCCTCTACTTGAGTGCTTCTGCGCTCTGATGGAGAAAATCACACAATGGCTCAGATCGATTCCAATTCCAATTTATGGCTTCCACATCCACTGGGCACTCACAACTGCCTGGCAAACCTTCCGTGTTTCCCTGGTCACCCTCTCTCCCAGCCCCACACTGGCAATTTCAAACATCCTCCCTCTCCTCACACCTCCTACCAAATCTCCTGATGTCGTTCTCTACACAAGACTTTTCTTCCTATTCAGAGAGAGAGAGAGAGCTTTTAGATCCTCCTTATGGCTGAGCTGTCCCTCCTCCCAAGCCTGGCCGGCCACACCAAGTGTCCTGGAACCCAGGTGTCTGACATTCTCAGAGAATCTGCCCTCTCCTCACTGCTTCTGCAACATCCTTCTTTGCTTACAGCTCCTTCCCACCAGCACTAATCCTCCCAAGACCTATCCATGTTAAAATAAACTTTCTTGACCTTTCTTATACTATTACTTTCACTTACTCTCCTCCCACATTCTTCCCAATTCCTTACATCTCACTCCATCGCCAAACTGCCAAAACTGCCCCTGCCAAGCCACCAATGATCTCTTCTTACCAATTCAATAAATGGCCCTTAACCCTACTCTTGCTTGATCTTTTGGGTCTATATGATACTTTTTAATTGTCTTTCTTTCCTAAAATGCTTCCTTTTTGCATCTTGTATGACACTACACTATCCTGATTTTCCCCCTCCAGTGTTCCATGCTGTTTCTTGTCCTCCAGTCAATATTCTGCCTATCCCTTTGAGGCAGGTATCAAGGCTCCACCCTCACTCAGCCTACTTCTCTTCTTATGTTAAATATGTTCCCCTGATAAGCCCCTTCCATGGACTCATTTGCCATTTCTTTGCTGATAACTTCCAGAATTACATACAGCCCAGCCTTCTCTGCTGAAACTCAGACGCACAGACACACGTGCTCGCTAGATATCTCCAAAGGGACATGCAGGAGAGTCTTAAAATGCATATGGTCAGAGTATATAGCTCATCACATACACTCAGCAGGCCTGCTGAAAACCCGTCCACCTTCTCCTGGCTCTCTGAATTTCTCTGGCTTAGTAAATGATACCTTAAACTTTCCCAGTTTTTTAAGACAGAAACATATGTATGTATATACTGTGTATGTATGTGTGTACAAATTAAGAGTGCTATATACAGAAAAGTTTTTTCTAACATCATTTCACTTTAAACACAAAATCTGTGTAATTCTTCCTTCTCAATATACCTTGACTCTGTCCGTTCTTCCCAAGCCCACTGCAGCTTGCCAAACTCACACCCTCATCATGCCGGGTTAGTGCTGGTGGGAAGGAGCTGTCAGCAGGAGAGGGATGCTGCAAAAGCAGGAGGGAGAGAACCGAGGGGAAGCACAAGTTCTCTGCGGAGGCCAGGCATCTGGGGTCCAGGACACAGCTGGGGCCAGCCAGCCGTCAGAGGAGGGAAGGCTCAGCAAGAAAGATCTAAAATCTCTCTTTGAATGAGAGGAGAGGTCTTGCGTTGAGAATGACAAATCAGGAGATGCGGTAGGAGGTGTGAGAAGAGGGAGGATGTTTGAAATTGCCAATTTGAGACTGGGAGAGAGGGCACCTAAGGAAACCCTCCTCTAGATCACTGTTACAGCTTCCAGCTCGTCTCCGCCTCCTGTGTGGTCCTTCCTACATACTGCACACTGCAGCCAGAGGGACGGTTTTAAAACACAGGTTTCCTTTTTAAATTCTCCAATCCCTTTTCCATAATCCTTGGGAATTTCAAACCTGAGCATGACAGCAAGACCATCACAGTCTGGTCCCTTATCAACCCTGCACCTCATCCCTTGTCATTGCTGGCTCCTTCACGCACTATCCTGTGGGGCCAACTCGCATCCTTCAAAGTCCAGTGACTCCCATTCCTGGGCTCTCAGATGTCTGCCTGCGATCCCTCAAAAGATAAAGTACATTGTTTACTAGGCGTGTTTGCTCTAACAAACTAACAGCCCCAGGTAATGCCTAATGTCACAATAGCCCAGGCTGGTTTGTTTCAGCCCACCTTATGTCATAAACCCTACTTTCCCCTCATGGACCCACAACTTCTTACCTCACCAACCTCTAGTCAAAGACTTGTGCACACACACACAGCTCCCAACCCATGTGTTCACCAACCCCTTCCCCATAAAAGACCTCAACAACTGACCCTCAGGGCTCACCCAGGCACCTCTCTGTGTGGCCTGCTATTGTCCACGGCAGCGTAACCTAAGAAACGCTCTCCTATACTCATCCTTTGTCTTTTGTAAATTCTTTTACCGCCTGCGAACCAGCCCACCATGTCCCCCAACATATTCCAATCAATCTGAACTCCTTGAAATGCCCTGCCAATGTCATGTTCTCTTTCCTCTCACGTCTTTGCACATCTCCATACCTCTGTCTAGAATGCCTGTATCTCCCCACTCAGCCTGCCCTCTTCCTCTGTGTAATTCCTCCTCCTATTTCCCCAGTGTTTCTTTGGAGGTTGTCACTTTCTCCTTCACTCCCTGCCATAGGTTAGTTGCAGTGACCCCTCAGTACCCTGTGCTAGAGTCCTTTATTAACATGTATACTGCATCATGATTTTCTGTTAAATCATTTTTTTCTCCAACTACCATTGTGGCAAGGCTGGAATAACTGCTATGTAAACAGTTTTGAATGAATGAAAAATTAAGACACCTCACAACAGACATCTGCTGTACATACCTTATACGTGATAAATTTCCCAAAGAAATGTGGAAGAGAAGGCAAAATGTGTGTCCCACTTAGATGTATAAGTAAATCCATTTTAAAACAGAGAATCGAAACATAGGATAATCTCTCAGCATGAGAGGCAGACAGAGTCTATACGAAACCTAGAAGTGGTTTAAGACCACTGAACTCAGGGAGGTCAGGAGCTGGGCGTCTCTTGTTTGCCATCAGTATTAAGGCCTACCAACCAGTGGGCTGAAGAGAAAAACGTCAGCAGTCACAACATACTAACGTGTGTCTCATGCCATCTAGTTCACAGACTCCAGATACTAACTAAACAATAGGTTAATAAAAGAGAGCAATACAACAATCTTCTGCACAAATGCATGACCCTCATTTTTTGCAAGCAGCTAAAAGACTGAAAAAATACTGACATAGCATGTTAATTAAATGTTACCCTTATTTAACACTTACTAAAACTTCAAAATTCTTCTAAATTTTCTTTCTCCATTTCAATATACAGACTACAAAGTTACTTAACTCAATTCCTAAGCCAGACACGATTTTAGTATTTTCTGCTTTCGGTAAAAAGTCTAATAGCTTTTCTTTCATCTCTCTCTTCTTCCAGTCACAGACCTCTCCTACCTATAACTCCATGTAGAGTCTTTAAGTCTATTCAGAGATTAGCCTGGTAACTTCTTATGTCAGTACTAAAATGTCACATAGCTTTTTTTTTTTTCTTTTTTAATAGAAGTGGTATTACAACCTGGGCAAAAAAAGAAAAAAAAATGACACCTTTCCCACCCCATGCTGCATATGTATCAAACAACTACCTGGATTCTGTTTTCATCAACTAATGTTCTATCTTTTGCTACAACGCCCTACTTTTCCAGGTTAACTTGTTGAGACAGAAGAAGTTGTTATTTACTGTTATATGGAGCTGCCAGACAAAATATAGGACACAAAGTTAAATTTGAATTTCAGATAAACAATGAATAATTTTAAGTGTAATGTCCCATGCAATATTTGTAATATATTTATACTAAAATATTCATTAATCGATAAAATTCAAATTTTACTGGGCATCCTCTAATTTTATTTGCTAAATCTGGTAATCCTAGCTGTGAGGGCTGAAGCCAAGAAGAGATCATCTCAAAAAACCACTCCTATTTCCCAGCCAGCCACATCCCACCCAGCCTTACCACCATTTCATCTCCTCACCTAAACAGCCTCATCATGAAAATTACAATTCAAAGATAAGGCAGGAATTGACACACTATAAACTGACTATACTTCAGTTGAAAAAAAAAAAAAAGTAAGGCAGGAGAGGGCTTAGCTATACAGGACCAAGTCCAAGCCCAGCCTCCTCATTTTCCATTGAGGAAACAGAGATTCAGTGTTCAGTGGTTTGAACAGACACACACAGTAATGAGATAGAAGAGCTGGAAAGGGTCCCAGTTTTGTTGTTGTTGTTGTTATTGTTGTTAGCAACAAGCCTTGTATTCTAAAAGTCTCAGACAGTTTAAAAGAAAAAACAAAACAAAACAAAAGCAGTCATTTTCTTCAGGATGTCACTAACAAAGATAGCTAAGCTTGGCTGGGTGGGAGATGGTTATTAATTCTCTCTCAGAAAGTCTAGAGGTCACATCAATATCCACTTAATTGGACCGTATGCAATATAACGCTAAGGTAACCAATGGCTATAGCAGGGGTAAGGGTTTGAAGGTGCAGAAAGAGGACACAGAAAAGAGGGTCAGCAGCTAGAGGTGTCCACACGTCCTCGGAAGCAGAGAAGCACCTGCAGACCCTGACGGTCTCTCCTCGGGCCTGTACAAGGGCCCTTATAGATCAGTGATGGCTGCTGTGGGGCAGGTGGTACTTATCAATGTAAAGGCACATCAGAAAACAACCAGCATAAAATGATACATGTACATCTGAATGCACTCAACACATTTATGCTTGAAGACACATGCCTTTGTGGGGGCTAAGTGTGGGCCTATTTTTTCCCATGAACTCTCACTCCACTCCCCCACAGATAAAACATCCATCTCTATGACATCTGTTATGTTCTCCTGAGGTCTAATATACTTTTAATATTGTAATATCTCAGCCATATGATTCTCAATATCACACTCCTTTGCCCCCAGGCTCCTGAAGGATGCAGTCATCAAAGAAATCAATGGAAATAATCATCCGAGCAGAGAAAGGCTTCATCACACATGAAGCTCAGAACCTGTTGGCTGTCTGTCCTGCCAGTGAGCTGAAAACAGGCAGCTTTCCTTAATCAGGAATTTAGCAGGGAGCCATGTGCCTTGGAACAAGAAGGAATGACAGGTTTACACTGTGCTGGTGCTGGAGTGATGTGGTGTAGACAGGAACAAGAGAAAAGCGGCACGCATAATCAGAGCGACCCTGTGACTATGTGGACCACGCAAAGAAAATGGCTTGGAACTAACCAGCCAAGCCAAAAGAAGATCCTGTCTACTGATAAATGTAATTCATAACAATTAAAGAAAGACAGAGAGAAATGGATCAGGGGCAAAAGCCATAGAGACATGTGGGACTGAAACTCAGACGGTGTTTGTAGAGACAGACGTATACGGTGTGCTGGAGCCAGGTCTGGCCGGCTTCCGGGAGCCAGCTGTGTAGCTCTCTCCCCAATGCCATGTGCGATGGCCTCATGTTGGTAGCTTGAAAGTGGCCATGGCAGGAATATTTATACATGGAAATGGACAAACGCTACTAACCAGTGTTTGTTTGTTTGTTCTCCTGAGAGCCAGTTTGCAAGCACAGCACTGCCTGCTCTCTAAAACCCAGCAGAGGAGACATAACGGGGGCAGTATAGGACCGACAGACCCAGGATGCCTTCAAAGAAGATGGCCTGGGGCCAGAGGATGTGCTCATTGAAGCAGAAGAGACAGATTCAGAAGTGGAATTGGAAAGAGGAGCCTGGTATAATTTCCCCAGATATAGAAGCCCTACCTATCCAAATCTAATTCAGAATAGAAATCTAAGACATTTATCTCAATTATGTTGAAGCAGAGAAAAGAGAACATGTGACTCTTAAATATATTTAGAAAGCAATGCTCTGTAAACATGTACACTTTTATTTTTATTTTGTTTGTCCCCTGAATTTTCTTTTTAAAATAATTGAAATCTTGTGTTTGCTGCTCTAAAGAGTACTATTTCTAAACCTTAGTCGTGATAATCCCAATGATGTTGCTAGAGCTGGGGCAGGAAGTGGGACAGAGATCCCAGAAGACAAGAAGGATGTAAAGGTAAACTTCACCCACTTCCAAACAGAAACTAATAGCTATTTGACAAGCAGAGCTGTACCTGGAATTTGCAAAGCTGCCTTCAGAGGGTCCACAGGACACCCACACAGCAGTAAAGGCCCCAGATGGAATAACAAGGTATCAACCTGCATCCCCAGAGGTAGCCCCTAAATTTATTCAATAATATCAAAACTGTCGGTCAATTTGCTTTTCCTGCAACTTCAAGACAAGGACAAACCTTATATAATCTGTGTTTGCATGGACAAGTAGAAAATTGCTCTTACACTTAAGCAGGAGGTAACTGGCTAAGCCTACTCCAAAGAACAGGAAAGAAATACATTTCATGGATTTTCTGTACCAAAAGTTTTGGCAATTCTGATAAAGAATTTTAAAAACAACTCTGATTATAAATTGCCTAGTAAGTACAAGGGAGAGCATCTATCTCTTTGTTTTGATAAGAAGTTATTTTATTTACTATTGCAAACATAATGGTCATTTTATACAGGAAACATAAAAGAATGACTAGGGATAATACCAAAAATAAATATATGGTATACTTGTGTGTGTGTGTGTGTGTGTTGGCTTTCCTACTTTGAGCTCATGTGAAAACCTTCTTGATGTTTCTTTTTAAAAATTCATTCTTATATCACAATTCAAGAAAATCTTCCTTTTAAAATTATATACATAGTTTTAGAACAGAAAAATTATCTTAGTTATCAATCAATTAACTTAAAGCCGAAATACTACAAAGGAGGAAACTCAGAGGATTTGCTAGTGGAAAAGCTCAAGTCCAATCTTCTGGTCTGAATCCAGTGTTCTTTCTAGGACTATGATACACTGTTCCCGTGAAAAGAATTTACTTAATAACTATTGACTGAGGGGTATAAAATATTAAACCATGTGGTATATTTAACAATTCAGGTGGAGTGAGGGCCAAGCAGGTTAACCAAAAGCAAAATACCATGAAGCCTGGATCCTGACTCCTATCTTCAGCAACATAAGAGAGCCTCAAATGGTGGCTTCAGTTAGGGCCGTCTGCAGTTTCCAATCCTTCCTCCTAACTTCATGCTCAGCGACTTAGATCAAGTAACCGCAGTGGGTAATCACAAGACAAGATGGTCTCTAAGATGGCTTCCACTGTAAAAGGCTCATTGCCAAGGGCATGGTCACTTTTACCCATATGAGTACCCTCCTATTCACCAGCTCACCAGGTAACTGCTGTTACAGAATCTGTATTGTGTTTGCCTGGTATTTGTAGGAACATGTCCTACTCTCTTTTGACGCATAAGAAGACTTTATACACACCCACAGAGAGTGTTTTAACTATATTTCTACAGTGATAACCTTTGTTTAAATGTTTGCCCTTAGTATGATTTTATGTTTTCCAGAACAATAAATGACCCTTGATACATCAAATTTTCATATCAATTGTTTTGATAACTAAAAGCAAATTTCAGAATGAAATGTCTAATCCAACATCACTTATTCTATTTCTAGTTTACACTGATCTGTGCTTGAAAAACACTTGTGATTATAAATATTAGACAAATATTGAGAAGTTGCTGCGTACAGTGATGCAGGTGTGGCTCTGCAGAATTCCAAGGGATGCCATTCAAGTCATAATGGATGTGGATGGTGCCTCTGGAGCTGTGCCATGTGCAGCCTGCGTGGCCATGTATGGTGGCATCATTCCTTGATGGCACATCTCCCTGTAATTATGGGGTATAAGAGGCAATCTCATGTGGTTTGCATTCTATAGCAACTACTTACTCCTTTGTAAACTCTTTCCCTGAGTATCAAATACACAGATACCACACATAACAGAAACTCAACTACTTGATCTGTGATGACAGAGGAAGAATTTTCAGCTCAAGACTGTCAAAAGTAAAGATCTAAGTGGGAAGATACAAGTTCAAAGGCCCATTCAGCAACCTGAACAAGTCACGTATGGACTTAGCCTCATTTTCTTCAGCTATAATGTGACAGTAGTGAAACCTTATTTACCTCACTTAGTTACTGCAGTGAGATAGTGAAATTGAAATTATTCATCACAATCTGGCCATCTGGGGGGGGGGCAGGGGATTCAACAGATATTAAAGAACTCTGAAGGAATTTCTGTCATATTTCTGAGAGTTAGCCCAATCATTGACTTAAGGACCACAATTCATTAATGTTAACCTAAGGGACTCAAGCACAACAGGCTTGAGAGATCTGTGTCAAAATTTGAGGAGACTAGGGGGGAAATGTATGAATAAACCATATATAAAACTGTATAAATAAATGCATAAGCTAGTAATAAACATGTATAATCAACCTCACCTATAATCAAAGGAGTGCAAATGTAGGAGACATATATAACATCAAGGAGAAAATATTTCTCAGCTATCAAATTAACAGATAAAAAAATTAACCTTGGGGAAGTTGAAATGAGACACCATCACATACCACTAGCAGGACTATAAATTGGCATCATTTTTTAGTAAAGCAAAATGACAGCAGGACACCAGACCATTAAAAAGTTAGTGCTCTTTGACATAGGAATTCCATTTACAGGAATAACTTTACAGAAATAGCTCAGAGGTGTACACAAAAAGACATGGAAGTGAATACATATGCTTAGGAGAAACTGTCCCCCCTAATAAAAACTATACCTCCAATTAAATCATGGTACATCCATTCACTAGAACATAATGCAAAACTAATTTTTCGTTTAGTACAATGTCAAATGGCATGCAAAATGACTCTAGACAGTGTTGAGTAAAGAGGGCCAAACGTAGACTTGCAATTTACATAGTCATCATGCTGAGTGTACTTTATAAAAGATAACTATAATCAATGGCAGAATAGAGCAGTAAAACAATGACTAGATTAGTTTTATAAAGTTCAAAAACAGGCAAAACTAAACTATGGTGTTAGAAGCCAAGATGGTCATTACCTGTGGGGAGTAGAAAAGGCATAGTGATTAGGAGCGTCTTCTGACGTGCCAAGAATGCTTTAATTCTTTTATTTGGGTGGCAGTTACCCTAGCCAGTTCACTTTATAATAATTTACTGAACACACTTGTAGTTGGGGAATCACTTTTCTGTACATGTATGATATTTTTTTTAAAAAAGATACATTCATCATTCGCTAAACTATAAAGAAAAGCAAGGGGGCTTTTGTTGTACAATCCATAATAGTGCTGAAGAGAAAGCTTCAGTCCTTAGGGGTACCTAGGTTCCTTCAAATGTATTGATAATGTTCTACTAAAATGTGTGGAAGGTACATGACTACTTTTTAAAAAATATATTTACTTTTTCATATACACAATAGAACTTTAACTCATACATATGTATATTTCAGAGTAAAAAAATTAAGTATTTTTCTTTAAAAAAGAAAAGCTTGAAAAACCTTATAAACTGTATTTATGGATACCCTACCTGTGTCCTTGTGTGTGTGTGTGTGTGTGTGTGTGTGTGTGTGTGTGTGTGTGTGAAAGAAGTAGAGAGGAAGCACGATATATTTTTTTTTATCTATTCATGGTAAAGAGATTGCAAAGATATACATTTAAAAGGTCCTAGTGTTTCATATAAGACTACAGGTAATTTTTACTTTATGTACATCTTTTTGCATTTTCCCAAATATTTTTAATGATCATATTACTTTTAGAATCCTAAAGAAAAAATATAAACATTTTTTACGATTGAAAAAAAAAACCCTCAGGTGCCTTGCAGGTAGGTGTCCCAGGCAGGGCTCGTAGGTGGGGCCGCGCGCGAAGGGGCGGGGCGCAGTCACGTGGACAGTAACGTTTCAAATCTGGGCGTCCCCGCGAGCACAGAGACCAAAGTGGCCTCGGACTGGGACGTTTGGATCTGGGCGTGGTCAGATGCGGCAGCTCGGAGAAGTCCAAAGCTTCGCCCTGCCCCCTCCGGGCTGAGCCACAACTGCGCAGGTAGGAGGCGATTCATGTCTGCTCAGTTACATCTTTCCAACTTCCCTGTCTGGGTGAGAAGGAAGGGGGCTGGCCTTCAGGAGGAAGCTCGAGAAAGTTGGGGAAGACAGGAGTTCCTTTCTTCCTTCTCGCCCGAGGAACAAGGAACGTTGCCTATAGTTAACCCTAATAAGTAGCCAAGAAATCACTTCCTGCAGGCAGTTGGAAGCCAAGGAGTACCAAATTGGTTCCCTGTCCCTCACGCAGCACACACTATCCCATCCCCACTCTGATGACAAAGGAAAGGCCAAGATCCTATTCGGTTTCCGAGTAACAGACTTTGAATTTTTGTTTTGTTCTAACTTGTATTCCTTAATAAAGTCTATACTATGAGGACACTACCTTGTGTCAAGCAAAAGGTGATCACTATTGCAGAGGCCAGATTGTATTTATCATTTGCTATGTAGGCTGTGTCTCCCTAACTCATGGTATCGCTGTGTCTGTACCTCATAATATTGCTGAGGCCTGAAGATGTCCAGTGTAACTGAGAATGGTTTTAGGTAGAAAGTCCATCTGAGCTCTCTCTAAGACACAGACCAAGTCTTCATCTGGGTACTCTAACATCCTACCTGGCATAAGATGTGTGCTCTGAGATGTCTGATGTACGAATGAGTGAATGAACGGTTGAATGAATGAATGTCTTGTACAAGAAGCCTGCCATTCAAAGGAGATTCAGCACGAGCAATGAAAAATAGCTGTCAAGCTTGTTTAAAATTTGCTTTTCACATTGTTTGTCTATAAAATTTTTATAGGTATCAGTAAGAGTCTCTGAGTTTGGAACAACAACAAAATATTTCCCATTTTTAGTAAGCCACTAGCTTGAAATAAATGCATAAAAACGTTATTTGTAATGATAAATATTGTTGTTTAATCCTTATGATTAAATGTAGTGTGCTAATAATGTTGTTACACATATCAAAGGGCTCTGGATCTTTTCATTTTCACCAGTAAGACCTTGGATGCTGTAAAGATGCTTTCTTTTAGTTATTATTGCAGGCTGGATGGACTGTTTCCCTCCAAATGGAAGAAAATTTTTAGGAAAAAAAATATTGGAAAAATACTGGGAAAATAATAAGAAAGAGAAAGAGAAGAGAAAAAAAGGATGCACTGGAAGCAAGAGATAGGCCAGAATCCTTCAACCCTAACTCTGCACACATTTTTCTTCATTGTCTTCATTTGAATAAGGAATGAAATATTGATTCTGATTTGACAGAAAGGGATACAACCAGAGGCAAGACTGCGTAATATAGGATTTCAGAGAGGTTTTAATTTTTATGCCTCTTTTTCAAGTGTATAGAACCAACCTAAACTGGTGAGTTGTCATGGTGTGTAATACAAGCACATAATCAAGATAGAAATGTGATGTTTTTTGTTCCCAAAGTGGACTTTTCATTGAAGTACCTGTCCAACCCTGTTCAATCTGTTACTCTTCAGTGTTATTATAACCAAATAGCTAAAGCTTTCAATCTGGTCATTTTCAAAGATATTTCCAAAGAGAAATGATTTTAGAGGCTATTCAGGAAAAATACCTTCTTTTTTTTCTTTGTCACAGTTCAGAATGGAAAATAACTACTTGTAACAGAGTCTGCCCTAAATTCATAAAGTTCATATTCTGAGCAGTGAAACCAGTACACTGGAAATTAATTACAACTTTTACAACTTACAAAACAACAAATGAACATGAATGATCATCATGATATATAAGACCTTAAAATAATCCCCAGGCATAAACCCACCTGCAGGAGAATTTTTTCTAATTAAGACAGACAATGACTAAAGCCACATCTCTGTAGAATTTGACTGAAATTTCTTTTGTTTTTTTTTTTTCCTTTTGTGTGACACTAGGAGAACAGGTATCCAAACAATGGTAGGCTATTGTAACGAAAGCCACACAAATACCGTATGCTCAAGGGTATTTGAATCCTTTTACACCAGGGAGTCCAGATTACTGTCTCTCAACTGGTGTAAAATATACTGTCATCTTCCTGAAAGGTAACATTCAAGTTGTAACATTTTGCACCCGTGAAGAACCTTGTTGAATTTTTTCAGGGATGTTAATAAAATAAAATATTACAACAGTCTAGTTTAAAGATCAGTGAAGTAGAGACCATAACTTATCATAGCTCTGGCTAAATTTCAAAATATACATGATGAATGAGTATGAGTGAGGGGTCCACTAGAAAGAACATTTTCCTGATTGTCTAATTTTTAAAAATCGCTGAGCAATAATAACAATAATAAAAAATTACAATAATAGTATAATAGTTGACATTTTTCAAGCACTTACAATTACCAGGCAACTTTCTTCTATTATTCTTCTCAACAACTACATGAGGGAAATATTATCATAACCTCATTTTGTAAGTAAGAAAATAGAACACAATGGCCACGACTGATATTAACATCATTCCAAATTCACCATGTGATGGGAAAAATGGCTGCAAAATAAGTGTGCAAAGATTCAGTTTTATCTCTACATTTTAGAAAGCCTTAAGGGGTAGATTTACTTATGTATTTATATAATGTTATATATACATCTGTATACTCCTAAGTATGTCTATTATGAAATGTTAGTGATTCATGCATTTGAACCACTAATATTTCACAGATTTTAGGCAACTTTGAAAGGTAACAGAGCTGATCTGACACAGGATAAGCATTAGAATGTGTCCCTTTAACTTTAATAAGTAGATGCTAAAGCTGAAGTCACATTACAATCTAGAACTGAATGATAAGTAGAAAACTGATACGGTTTTAAGTAGATCATTTAAAAGGAAATATTCCAGGAAGACTAGTATTATGATCACTAAATACAAATAGAAATTACCAGTAGAAATCAGAGCTCTTGGTTTCAATTATTTTCATAGATGAATTACTTGTTCTATCTGGCTATTTACTTAAATAAGATTTATTAAATTGAAATAAATAAATACATGAAAAAAGTAATTAAATTATTTGTAAATTAATTAAATCTTATTAATAAGTAAATACAATTTGTTACAGTAAATAAGATTTACTTACTTAAGATTTACTTAAATAATCTGTAGGTGTGCCTTTCAAGAGTAAGCATTATTACATGGAATCAAAATTAAGACAGTAAAATTAAATTCCTTTTAACAGAGAAAGAGACTTGGATATACTTCTGTTGGAGCTGCTGTTTTTAAAATGTGTTTGAAAATACAGATTTGAAAATACTGGTCTTGCTTTTCTTCAGGCACCTTTAGTTGTTACTTATTAGGATGATAGTTCCACATGTTAGTTTAAAAGTTCTTGGCACTCAACTCGGGCCCGTGTTACTCTGCTAGAATAACTTTCCTTAGGAAATTCCAATTCTGGGTGTTCATCTGATTTCACATGCATGAATGCTTCAATGCACGCCTACCAGTTATCACTTAAATTCCTATTAGCCAGCATGACTCAAGCAGAAGAACTCAGTGCTGTCTTTAAAGATCACCTAAGTTATAGTCTGAGAAGACATTGTATTGTCACCCCCTTCCAAGAAAAGTGTGCATTTATCTTGTTAGAAATCAGCTCTAATTTGTTAACGTGAAGGTATAAGGAGCAAAACTATGACATAATAACCACTTCACAAATCTGTTCAAGAGACATTTGGAAACCCAGGTTTAAATCGTAGAAAAAAAAAAAAAAAAACAACCGATTGCAATAGTCCCATGGCCTCCACAGTCAGCCCTCAGCATATATTCCCAAATGTATCTAGTCTAATGTAGGGAGGGGTATCTGTGTGTGTGTCTGTGTGTGTCTTTGTGTGTGTGTGTGTCGGTCGGGAGTCCATGGGATCCTACTTGGATAATGAGGATAATAGAGGAGAAACACATAGAAGGCATCTAATCTCCTTAGATATTGGGGGCAAGGCTCAACTAAAGACTCTCAAAAGTTCAGACCGCAGTTAATTTCCTCATCGTTGATATTCACTAATGTAGTTAATGGTGACAAGAACATGATGGTAAACATGAGTCATTACCAGACTGAGGAACAAGACTTGATATGCTTTTAAAATCATAACATCTATTAATTCAAACATTTCGAGCTGACTATGAATAGAATCCATTCAGATGTGGCTCAAACATTCATTGGCCAATTCCATGAATACAGAAAAGGAAGTATGATCTGCAGTTCATAGAAGCTTCTCACGCAGTTGCCATTTCTTCCCATTTTCCTCCTAGAAATTCTGCCTTCCACGGACCTTCATGTTATTCTGTCTGTTGTCAAAGAATTTGCTCAGCCAGTACCCACATTAAACTGGTCATCTGGCTTTGTCTTATCTCCCAATAGCAGGTGACTACCTCTGTTTTCCACTTATCTCTCCACCTCCCTAATTCTCAATATTTTTTCATTCTTCCAGATCTTTCATATCAACAATATGCTCACAAGAATAATGGGACAGAGATGAGTTATGGGGGGAGGGAGGTGGAGTTTGACAAAGGAGCCTGATTCTTCTCTTCCTCCAAGCTTGATAACACTGCTTCACTCCCGGGATGTTCATACCAGGAGATGCTGCCCTATGCTGGTATAGATGTAAAGTGAGGGCAGAGAAAAATCCTAGTCCTTAAAATCTGGTAGCATAATTCATTGAGTGAGCTCTTAAGTCTTCACTTCTTCTAAAGCTGGAAAGTGGGAATGCAGAGAGGGACTGTTCATATTTACCAATCAGAGACAACTCAGTAATGATTTTAAATAGCTTCTTTGGGTAAGTATTTAATAAAACTGAAGCTTGATTCTCTCATGTCTATCTCTCCAACTCCAGCAGTTACCCTTTTCTTTCTCCTTCCCACGGCAGAGGACAGGGGAAGCCTACTCATCCTCACGGCAACCAGAATGGGAAGGGGCCTTGTGTCAATGCCTTCTCTGGTTCTCCTTGACTTCTACCAATACATCCTTCTTTTCACCTTTCCCCAGGTTTGAGTGCTGACCGAAGGACACTTGATCCTGGGTCACTGATCTGGCCATCAGGTCATCATATCGACCAATTAACGTATCAAACAGTTGCAGTGAGATTGGGTCATAAAAGAGCAACCCTAGAAGGGTTTTTTTCCCCTTACCATAACTGAACTTTTAAAAATTATGGTAACGACAGCCAATAATTTCTGCATGTCCATTGCAGCTTGTTCAGGTTCTTTAGGGCCTCTGAAAACACAGGCAGAGAATCTCACACTACCCACCGTACACACAGTCTGATCATTTCCAAGCCACTCGTATGAACTGCATTTCATTTGTCTTGTGTGGTTTTGCCTTCCTGGAGAGTTTTGTAGAAAAACACCTTCTGCCTTACTGTCAGATTCTTTCCCTGCCTCATCACTTGTATTTTCACGCAACAGAGAGATCGCAGGTGGGGAAGCAAGAGGGCATGTGTTTGGGAAAGTTTACCTTAGGTAAACTCAAAGTTCAAAAACTGGGAAACTTCAAACTGTCCTGACTGGTGATTTCCTTAATGTAGACCTTTTATCAATATATAACGTATATTTAGAATACATAAATTGTAAATGTACAGCTCAATGTTTTTTTTAATCAAGAGAACACACTTGTGTGACTGGCTCTCAGGTTAAGATATGGTGGTACCAAAAAGCCAGGAACTCTTTCGGTGCATTTCAGTCACTACCCGAGAGTAACCACTATATACTACTCTCAAGAGTAACCACTCTTCTGACGTGTAACACCACAAATCAGTTTTGCCTACCTTTGACCTTTATTGAAGTAAATCATACAGTATGCATTCTATTGAATCTGACTTTTTTACTTAACGTTTTGTGATATTCTTCCATGTGGTTGCTTGCAGTTCACTTATTCCCACTGCTCTGTAACATTTTTCCATTGTATAAATATTACACAATTGGTTTATCTTTTCTACGATTGATGGACATTTGGAATGTTTTCAATGTTTTATCTTTATGAATAGCCCGGATGAGAATATTCTTGCCCATATATTGTGTTGAGCACATATATGCATTTGTGCTGAGTGTATAGGGGAAAATTTGTCTAGATATAGCGTGGGAGGAAGTAGACGCTGCCAAATAGTTTTCCAAAGTGGTTGTATCAATTTGCATCCCTATCAGCAGTATGTAAGAGTTCCAGCTACGCCATATATCTGTCAACACTTGATATTGTTTCTCTTTTTAATTTTAGTAATTCTGGTGGATTTGTGGTTGTATTAACCTGGCAATTCAATTTGCACTCCCTTGATGACTAATGAAGCTAATAACTTTTTCATAAGTTTACTGGCCATTTGGAGATTTTTCCAGTGACATGTCTACTAAAATTTTGGGCCTATTTCTCTACTGGATTATCTGCCTTTTTCATATTGATTTAAGAAAGTCCTTTATATATTTTGGATATGACTTCATGTCAAGTATGTGTTACAAATATTTTTCCCATTCCCTGAATGGCTTTTTCATTTTCCTCAAGGTGGATTTTGATGAACAAGAATTATTACTTATAATCCAATTTCTTAGTTTTTATGTCCTGACTAAGAAATCTTTGCCAACTCCAAAGTCATGAAAATATTTTATGTTTTCTTCTAAAAACTTGAAATGTTATTTTTTTACATTTAGTATTGCAGTGCATTTGGAATTTATTTTTGTGTCACATAAGGTAGGAGACAAATTTGGGTTTTTCCATTTGACTTAGTCAAGCACCATTTATTAAAAAGACCATAATTTCCCCCATTCCATGGTAGGGTCACTCTTGTCATAATTGACCATTTATGAGTGGGTCTATTCTGGATTTTTCATTCTGTTCAAGAGGTCTCATTGTTCACCCTTGATTCAAAGCCATATTGCTTATTTATTATTGCTTTATAATAATTCTCACTATCTGGCTTATTAAGTCCTTCAGCTTTGTTCTGCTTCCTGTTTAATTTGGCTATTCCTGGCCTTTTGTATTTCCATATAAAATGTGAAACTTAATGTGGCTTGACTTATGATTGAATCATGGTCAAACTGGGTAAAGCTTCCAAGTGCACTTGAGAAAGAACGTATGTTCTGATGTTCTTTGGTGCAGGATTCTACATGTATTAATAGATCAAATTTGTTACTTGTGTTGGTCAGAGCTTCTATATCCTTAAAGGTTTTTTCCTATCTTTTCTTTTTTTGTTTATTCGTCTTCTTCCTTTTTTTTTCTTTTTTGGCTGGGGAAGGGGACGGGGGAGTCTGAAATTCCATCAGCTATTGAGAGAGGTATGTTAAACTTCCCACTGTGATTGAGGATTTGTCAATTTCTTTTATTTCTGTAAATTTTTGCTTTATGTACTTTAATGCCATTACTGACTGAATACAGATTTAGAATTGTGCTGTCTTCTCCTTGTATAGTCCCCTTTTTATTATGAAATATCCTTTTGTGTCAGTTGAGGTATAGTCGGAGATCAGAAACTACATTCAACAGATTTACTACAAAGAATTGTTAACTGGATTAAAAAGTGGTTGACTACTAAAAAGAGTAGAAAGAGTATAATCTAAGGATTGTAGAGTTAAAGCCTGCAGCTAGCAAGCTCTGCCCCTTAGGGCTGAGAGAAAATGAACAAGAAAGGAATCTGGAACCTTAGAGGAGATCCTTCCAGGTTAGGATTCAGACCTCTGAGAAGGCATGGTGATCCCTGGAACTCACTGCCAGCAGATGGTGACTAATGTTGTATTCACTTGCCTTGGACCTGGAAGAGCAGCAAAGCTGGGATAATAAAGAAACTGCCAAAGGACATCTGCACTGAACAATGAGGGCAGCCACTGCAGAGATAAACGCTGCCTGGACCCCTACAAAACTGCCTGGATCCCTACAAACCTATCCACCTGCTACCAAGAGGAAAAATCCCTTCCTCCTCTTACAGCCTGTGGTGTTTCTCCAGTACCCTCTATGGGCAGGGCACTCCAGCTGGCTAGAAAACAGAAATGGAGTCTACAGAACTTGGTTCCATAATTACAGGTCGCCAGATACTGTGGGAGCTGAGACAAAAAATTACTAACTGACACACCTTCTTAATGGCTAGAAAGCTTCTTGCCATAAAGTCTACACTGTCTGATAGAAGTAGAGCCCTCCCTTTCTCATGGTTGATGTTTGCATGCTGTTTCTTTCTGCCTAGTTTTATTTCCAACTTTTCTGTGTCCTAGTATTTAAGTTGTATCTCTCATAAACAGAATATAGTTGGGGTTTGTGTTTCTTTGAGTATGATAATCTTAGATTCTTAATTGGAATATTTAGTACTTTTGAATCTAAAATGATTACTGATATATTTTGGTATATATCTGCCATATTGCTACCTGTTTTTTATTTGATCCTTTTTCTTTCATTTCTTGCCTTTTTTGAATTAATATAAATATTTCATTTTCCCTATATTAAGTTGTTAAATGCTCACTTACCATTCCTCACTTTTACCCTAGAAATTAGATGAATCCTTGACTTATTATAATTTAATACAAATAATTATTTTTATCAAATTTCTAATAATTTTAGTTCTAAAATTAGAATACTTTAACTCCACTTACCCTCTCTCATGTTTTATACCATTGTTGCCATTCTTTTTAACTCTACATGCATTTTAAACTTGGTAGACATACTTCTGTTACTGTCTTAAACAGTCAACTCACAGTCAATATTCATTTTATATGTATATTCACATATTTCACTATTTTTCCTCACTCCTCACCACAGTTCTTTCTTGGTTGTGCTTTAGTCTCACTCTGTGCTTACAGAGTTCCAACTATACTTCAGTTAGGACTTTTCTCTGTGCTCCGCAGATCTCTAAAGTTCTTTCATGTATTATCCATTATTTCACTCCTCTGCTTAAGTTAGGATATTTTCTACTGACTTTCTTGAGTTTACTAATCTTGTCTTCTGCTACATCTAAATCTGTTGTTTAATCCACTTTATGAGTTAATTTCAGATAGCATATATCTCACTCCTAGAATTTTCATTTTATCCTTTTTTACAGAATCCATTACTCTGGTAAAATTCTTTATCATCTCTCCCTCTATTTCCTTGAATACATTAGAGATATTTTAAATTCCTTAGTTAAATCCTATATCTCGATCACCTATGAGTGTGTTTTTATTGTCTACTTTTTCTTTCAATTTTGATTGTGCTATCTTGGCGTGGTTTGAGGCATACTTAATAATTTTTATTAAATGATGAATATTGTACAGAGAAGATTGTAGAAGATCCAGATGATGTACCTTCCTCTATAATGTATCCATCCTTTCCTTCCCTAGGCAGACAACACAATAGTTCATCTTAATTTAACCGGGGACTGTTCCATGTTGAGGCTGGGTTGCAGCCCTGGAAAGAGATTACCTCTAGTTCACTCTGGTTCACAAGAGTTTTCAGCTGAAAGTCTGATGCTTCTTTAAGGCCATTCCTCCTGGGGGTCTCACAAGACTGCCAAAACTTTGTATTGTTTTTCATAGGCTTTCTACTTGAGTCTTTAGCATCCTACCCCATGGAGCCCCCAACTGGCATTTTTTTTTCTGAATAGTAAATATCTCTGTGCTTGGGCCCCCCAGATACCTACTCAAAACTACTGGTTTCTCCATCACCCAGAGGTGCTTCTCCCTCAATGCAATGCTAAGATTCTCAGCCCTTTCCCCACACTGAATTGGCAAATGTCCCCAGGATAACTATGGCTGTGAAAGTCAGCTCACTTCCATGAAGAAGTTATACCTTATCCATTTCTCATTGGCTTCTAGCCCTCCAAGACACTCAAACTGATGATTTGGCATTTAATCGTGCTTTTCTGCTTGTTTGCAACAGAAATTCTGATCTGCTATAAACTATTCTACTCCATCCATAAGCAGAAGCTAACGTGTAACTGAATTGTTTGAATGATATATTTTGGCAGGTTCAAATTCTCAAAATAGTAATTTTAAAAGTATGGCTTTGTTTTAAAGTTTGATATGCATCAAAACTTTTTTTTTCTCCAAGAAATTCTTTGATTTCATGGTTCTCTTTTTCTGAGATCAACTGGGAAAATATTAGTGGGTGATTACACAATCAGTTTTACATATTTTTCAACTCTGTAAACCTGTAAATCTTCATTAAAGGTAATTGAAATCTGATTGAAAAAATAAAAAATATGTTTCAAAACTATTTTGATATCTCCTCTATCTTAATTCCAAAATTAATTTCTCCCACAGACAAACACATTTCTGTAAAACAAGTATCATTAGTTATACTAGAAAAAGATTCAGAAGAAGTCTTCAAATAATAGTACAAAAACTATAGAAGTAAAAGTTAAATTATTATTTTTCTTTACTGATTTTATTTTTGATGGAGGGAGAAGGGGCAGTGTAGCATGGATGGGAGGAGAGACCCGGGGTCAGGGGTGGGGGTGCTCTCTTTGCCCCCTTACCCACTTACATCCCAGAGGAAAGTAGAGGGAAGCTGGCTATGCCTTGGCATGAGGCTATGTGTTTCAAAACTGGGGATGGGGGTAAGAGAGAATCTGTGCTTTGAGCAACCTGAGCCAGAGGCAGAGGGATATTGGAGGGATGACGAGAGGATACATGATGCTTATTGCTTTGCACATTTCACTGGGAAGGAGGGCAGCAGCCAACAATAGCTCACAGGTGTACAAACTGGGCCCAGTGGCTTCAAGAAGGGGGCAATGAAGTCAAATTAAATATGAGTCATTGGTGAGAAAAAAAAACATAAGCAAGTATACACAAGATCTACATAGTTCCATTTGAAAGTACTTCATAATTACACTATCTTTAGTAAATTATCAAACTAAAACACTTGTAAAAAATCAGGTAAACCCTACTTTTGGCTCAGATGTTTATGATGTAAAATGGCTTGGCAAGCACAGAAAGATAAATTGTTTATCTCCTAATCCTTTCTCTCAGCCTCTTTTTAACTCCCTCTCTCTCTTTCTCTTCTCTGCCAGGTTCCATGGTAAGCGCATACAACATTGTGCCATTAATCCTTAGCCAAATAATACAAAAAATCTTATCCAACAGTTTCTTAAAAATGACCCTTTTCCTTCAACGTCTAAAAGAAAAGACAGCTTAGGAATTATTAAGTTAAAATGTATTGTAAACATACTAGAAAATAATAAAATGGCAACGGTGGTAACTCTATTATACAATATGTTTGGAGATTAGGGGATGTGTATGTTCACCCTCTACCTGTTTCTACCCCACCCGAAAACATACTTTAGAGATTTATAATGATCTTAGGTGAAAATAAATATCCAGGTGAGCCTCAGGGAAAAAGAATCTAGGAGCACTCTCATGTTTGTGCCTTAGGTTCTACCTGTGAGGTAAGAGCGATGAATATCAATTGTTCATGCATCATCCATGGTGCACCCATTGTATGGATTGTGCACTACTTGACTGGTTATGCGTGATAACAGCGGAAAGTGAATCAGCTATCCTTGCTTGCAATGGGTGCTCTCCTATTTTGCCAGTTGTTCTCCAGGACACAAAATCCTCAGGGAACAAATATCCTGAGATTCAATTTTTATGCAAATTTTAGTTGCCAATTTGTTGACATTTGAGAAGAAAAATGATTGTGCGTGTGAGCATGCATGTGCATATAAACAAAGTTTCACAATGTAAAGCAAAGCACCAATTATTAAATGCTATTAGTATGCTTTATGTATAGGTGTTATGTTTATAACTTGTTCATGACATAGTATATATCATATATTTACCATCACAACAGCTACCCTTTGTAGAGAATTTATTGTATGCCAGATGATGCATTTGTTTCTAACAAATGTTTTTTTTTTTGTTAATCCTTCAATCATCCCTATGAGAAATGAACTGGATGAGAAAACCGAGATTTGTCCAAGTAAATTAACTTACTGAAAGCTCCTTAGCAAAGAAGAATCAGAGTTATGATTTGAACTCATATCTCTTCAAGTCCAAAACACACGTCCTGTCTATTATGCTACTTCAGTTCTTGAGCTTGGAACACCCTCCCAGGAAAGACGGATAGCAGCTCTGAGCTTTTACTCCCAGGCTCCTGGGAAGCACTATCCATTTAATTCATCCTTATAATCCCCCCGGAAAGAACCCAGCATTTTCACCCAGTAGGAATTCAACCAGTGTTTGTATACTAAATGGATGAATGAATGTCTAATAATAATACATTCTTATAAACTTCTTTTTTTGAGAAGGTGAGCATATAGACCTTAAAGTGTTCCTTAAGCATCAGTAGCTAATGCAGCCTGTCTTCCTGTCAGACTGTTTCATCGGTGCCAGCCCAGGTACCAGTTTTACCGCAGCAAAATAAAGTATACAAATGCACTGGCTCGGTGTCAGCATGGTCAGGCAACCACTTCTGTCAGACTCCCCTGGAGTAGAGTGACCTTGGACCTCTCAGGGCACCAGCAAAGTAGCATTACCAAAAAAAAATTTTCCGGAAAAATCTAGCATTTAATATTTCCAAAAAGGTAATTATCATAATAGCTGAAACTTGTTGAACTTTAAAAAATCTATTTTATAGTTTGGTATTGTTTTAGGGAGTTGGAGTGGAAGAGTCAGGAGGTGGTGCATATAATACACTGTAACCATTTTAATGCTTTGGACCTCTTGTGTTTCTAATACAGCCCTCCTGCTTATTAAATATGAAGATTTCTATGATCATTCCTATATATAGTGAACCAAAATTTGTTGGGCCTGGAACCTCAGAGCCTTCAGAAGAGCATTATGCGTACTAGCGTAGGATCGCCCATCAAACCGTGAACTCCTTGAGAGCAGACGTGATATCTGGGTCAACACTGCATGCCAGTGCAGACACAGGTTATGACACAGAGTCACTGCATAGTCAGTCAGTGAATGAATGACTGAATGAACTGATGAATTCTTAAGGTAGATTTATTAATATCACTACTGTATAATCCACCCTTATTTGCCCACTTCATGCTATGAATTTTTGCTTTCAGCTAATGAGGACACTATGTTTTTAACAAGTTGGTTCTGATTACATTTAAAGTAATGTGGGTATGATGGAACCTAGAGCCTTTACACCAGCTTCATATGTGCTGTTACCACTAAATAGGGCTATGTCCTCTCTCGCCCTCCTCTCTAAAATGAAGAAATTGAAGTAGATGTGCCCTGTGATTCCTCTCTATTGCTAAAAATTCATTTTTCATACTTAAAAATGCCGGTTTTAAAATAATGCAATGTCTATTATTTAAATTTTTTAGTATGCTTTCACTTAATTTGTGTTTCTTGAAAGTATAGGTTTTCCTTTAAAAAAAAGGGGGGGGGGGAACACACAGTGTCAAAAACCACAAAGTACTGCAGAAAAAGACAGACTAAACGTGATTGTATCAGATACTTTAGGAGTGACCAACCCTCCATCTGAGCATTCTAATATCCCGTGAATTGTAAAGGGAAAAAATCACCATTTTGCAGTCATCATAGCTAAGACTGGTACAAGCAAGAATCACCAGTGGATGCTAAATCGAAGAGGGAAGTTTGATAAGGAGCAGAATAATTGCATGGTCTCAAAGTTCTAAGTGTCTCCCCATAGACTGCTGATAAAGTGCATCAGGGAAATCCTTCTCTAGAGAAACTGGATAACAGCTTGACCAGGTGATTAAAATTGGCATCACCAAAGAAAGACAGATGACATTGTGCGCCTCTGAATGTGATACCCTGAGAAAGAGGCAACGTCATTTTATAGTATTCTGACCAGGGCTGCTTAACCTGAGTCGAAGCTGTGGAAGTATCATTACCCACCAAATCAAGGTAGAGTCTACAGAAGAGCTGGCTCATACTCTTCAAAAAGCCAACACCTTGGAAAACAAAGAAAGCCAGAGGAACTGTTTCAGAGTAAAACAGCCTAAGTAGACGTCACAACTGTATGCAACACATTATCCTGGACTGGATCTTATACTGGAGGGAAAAAGTACTAAAAGGATCTTATCAAGACAACTGACAAAATTGGAATAGGAACTGTAGATTAGGCAATAGTGTTGTATCAATGTTAACATCCCTAGATTTGATAACTGTTTTGTGTTACATAAGTGAAATATCCTTGAGCTTAACAAATGTGCACTGAAGTAATAAAAGGTGATGAGATATGATGCATGCAACATGCTGACAAATGACTCCGAAAAGAATAAATAATATAAATGTATGTATATGTGTATGTGTGTGTGCCTCTCTATTACCTGTCTCCACTACATACATTAGGGAGAGAATTAGAAATGTGGGGGAAATGTTTAAAATTGGTAAATATGGGTAAAGGGCAATTGAAAATTTTCGATATTCTTACAACTGGTCTGCATTTTTTAAATTATTGCCAAAAAAAGTTCATTGGTTTGTTTTAAGGATTCATTTCCCACCTCTGAGTTTAAAGACATAACTTTAAAACATTTTTGAGAACACTTAAGAATTTAAAGGGTAAGTCAAAGAATAAGAAATCTTCATGGTTACCGTTCATTAATTGTATGACTTTCTGCAAATAAAGCACTAAAGACTGCTCAATATATGTTTCTTCATTTGGAAATTGCAATTGTGATAACCATTTACCTTGTGCATTATGGTGGAGGCAGTGGAGTGAGAGAGCAAGAATTCGGAAAGCTGCAAGATGTGGCTGAAAGCACTGATGTGTTGTGTGACCATGAGCAGGTCATTTCACCTGCAGGAGACTCCATTTCTTCATCAGCAAACTGAGAAGATTAGATTAGAGTTTATTGGGAAACTTCTCCATCTCTGCCCTTCTACAATTCTGAGTTATAATTTAAGAAATAAAATATTAAAGTCTAATAAGTAAAGACTATATCAACAGAATTGAAGAGTTGGCCAAAGTTAGAGGGAAATTTTTTTTTCTTTACACAGCTGCATAGTCCCTGCCTCTTAAGTAAACAGAGACTTGGATTACCTTTACAGAAGGACAAAGCAATGTTTGCAAAGATGCAGAACTTTCTCTCAGGATGCCAATGAATTTGGCAAGCTGATTGCATGTATGTTTCAAGAAGAAATGTAGTCAAAGGTCTCTGAAGTACACAGAAACACGATTTGCCCTATCCTCATACTCCCCCCCAACACCACATGAGTTATTTTTTTTACAATCAAATTAGATTGGATTTTACAGAAGTACCATTGTATCCTCATGGACCACACTTGTAAAGATACCAAGCTGTATCATTATCACTTCTCCCCCAAATTCTGATTTTTCTGACCCTTTTGGTTCTGAATGAGCCACACTTTATGTCAACAAAGAATCAGAGAAATAATTTACTCCCTAACAAAGACTAAAATAAAACAGAGCAGGGTAGGTGCATCATAAATATTGTCGACTTAGAGTAGCAAAGAATAAAAACAGAAAAAAAAAAAAAGAAATAAAGAATAAGGATGCCATAGAATCTGGAGAAGTTTTCTGCAGGGAAGTCAACTTGCAAAAGCTAGCTTATATTTAGGTAACTTTCAACCAAAATGTCCAGTCAACAAATATTATTGTGTAGTTACTGTATGTCAAGCCCATTCTGGATATAACACAGTGAATTAGGCATACATGGTTCATTCTCTCAGTGAGTTTATATTCTGGTAGAGAAAGGTAGATACAAATGAAATACATATATGTAAATTTATCTGTGATGAGCGGTATGGTTTCAAATAGACTTTAAATAGATACATGACTGAGGATAGTTACTTTAAATTATAGGAGAAAGTTTCCTTAGGAACAGACATGTTAAGCTATGAGCCGAATACCGTGAGAAAGACAGTAGAGAGAACATTCTAAGCCAACTGGTGCAAAGGCTCCCAAGCGGGAACGAACTTGTTAAATTAGCAGAACAGAATCAAAGCCAGGTGGCCGGAACATAATAGACAAAGAAGGCAAGACATGATGAACTTTCAGAGGGGGCAGAGGCATAAGGGATTTGTGTTCTATTCTACGTTCTATGGGCAGCCATTTAAAGGTTTTAAGCAAGAACATGGGAGGATCTGATTTTCATTTAAAAGGATGACTCGGGCTGCTGTGTGTGAGAAAACAATTGCAATAATCTGGGCAGGAGATCATGGGCCTGGAGGATATCACTATGGATATAGGAAGAGGTAGACCTTTGAAAGAAAAAGTCAGTAGGATCTCATGATGGATTGGAGGATGAAATTAAGAAAAAGAAAGGAACCAAAGATAATTTGTAAAGTTCTAGCCTGGCCAACTGGAATGGAGAAGACTGAGAGATGGGCAATTTAGGATAAGATGAGGTTTAAGAGACCTGTTTTGAGCTTGTTCATTTTAAGATGCATATTAGGTAATCCAAGCAGAGATGTCATAGACACTGGGGTATACAATTGTGAATTTCTGGGTGTATTATAAGGGCTGGCGTTGTAACACTGGGAGTGAAGAGCACATGACAGTGTTTGAAGCTATAGGACTGGACAAGATCACCTAACCTGAGAATATAGGTGGAGAAAGAAGTGGCTCCAGCTGTTGGGTGTAACAGAAGAGGCAGATGGAGAATGAATGGCCAATGAAATAATAGGAAAATAAGAAGAGCACGATGCCATAGAAGGTGAGAAGATAATGTTCCACTAACGAGAGCATCACTTGTGAAGAATGCTGCCTACAGGTCTGGCAGATGAGAGCCTAGGGGTGGCAACATGACAGTCACTGCTGATCTTTGTTAGAGCAGTCTTCATGGAACAGGAGGGACTGAAGCCTGAAGAGTGAATGGGAAGAGAATATGCAATGAAAAATTGGAGACAAAGAATAGAAAAATTATTTCCAGTCATTTTGCATGGGAGGGGAGCAGCAGTACGGGAGAGCAGCAGGAAGGCAATGTGGAGGCAAGGGAGCTTACTTGCTTGTTTTTCTTAAAAGGTTGCTAGATCTGTGTGTGCATTAACAGGATTAATCAGGTGAGGAAGAGGTGCAAAGGAAATATGACAACTGCAGGAGCATAGTGGATGAGAGGATGGAGATGTGGGATCTAGACAAAAGGATCTCGGCTTTGAAAGAGTGGAGGCATGTACAAGGAGGCTGCTTGTGTGACTGACCTCACCTCTATTAATTTATGTGCTGTTACATAAATTATCTCATTTGATTCTCACATGATTCTCATGTATCCAATCATTCTTATTTCTTGCAACTCCAAACTAAACGCTCTTTCCACTATGCAATACCACGTTGTAGGCACCTTTCTAACGTGCTCTCCGATGCACTGTAGCAGATGTTCACATTGTACCAGGCACAAAGAAGTACAGTTGCTTTGATGCCATTATTCCCATTTAGTGACTTAGTGATCAGTAGATGGTTTGGCAATTTCAAGTTTGAAATACCTGGAATCCGCTCATGTGGAAGTTTTATATACACATTATTTCTTTTGAATTTAGACTTCTGAAATGTAAGGATCATCCTTACACTTGCAACTAAAGATCTTATAAAAAAAAAAAAACACCTAAAATATAATGTCTTTCTGAACAAATTTAATCCATAAACTTGTTAACCATAAATTGCCAATTAATTTTGTTAACATTTAAAAAGGAGTCCCACCCAATAAAACAGCCGTAAAGTTGAATACCTAGTTATTAAATTTAAAAAATGTTTTTTGAAGGAAGGGAAAATAGAAATCCCAATCGATGGCAGTGCAGTGCAGAGGAATTTATTATCCTATGGTCCAAAAAGTACACAGTTTGACAGTGAATGTCTCAAGTTCAAGTCTTAGGTCTGGTAAAATTCTCATGGTGACCCCTTGAGTTGTTTAATCTCTTTGTTTCCTCATGAGTAAAATAAGGGTAATAATATTTATGCAAAAGAGTTGTTGTGAGAGACAAATGGAATAATCCAGTGAGATAACTTTGCACACTGGGGGTAACTGTTGGCTTTTATTATTATTCATATAATACTTCACAGTATGTTTTATTTTGTATTTAATAAGCATTGTGAGCCTAATTCATTCTCCCTTCTGATAATGGTGAAATATTCCTTATGGATACTTGGATAAAAGAGAAGAAAAACTGCTTATATAGGGACACCTCTCATTCTGCCTCTTCTAAAAAGTAGATCTCTTGAAACTGCATCAATCCCATGTCCCCACAGAAGCATGTTCATTATTCCTACCATAGTCCTCAACACAGCCATACACTCATTTGAATAACAAACGTGTACTGAGGGCCCATTACGTTCCAGGCTCTGAAGGAACTAGCCATCAGTATAGAAAAAGGACTGCAAAGCATTTCTGCCTCTCCAGCAGTTCACTATCTTGTAAGAGAATGTCTTCTCTGTACAAAGCTATTTATCTATACATCCCTCTCCCCACCCCACACCCTTACCCCCAGCTATAAGCTCTAAAATGCCAAGAACCCTATCTTGGTCATCCTTAGTTTTCTTTATAACACATAACACAGTACATTTCTTGTGGCAGGTGTTCAATAAATGATTATTCGATTGAAGAAATATTTTGTAGTGTGTTTTCAAAAATATCAAGGTGCACTCATGGACTAACAAGTAAGATGTTTTTCCTCATAATGTCTCTCTGGTTACATTTAACAGCAAGTTAAAATTAGATCCTTTTCTTTCTTTCTTTTTTTTTTTTTAAGAAAGAAAACCATAGCAACTGTGATGTTGAAAGTTTCAGAGAGCAAATTTTGAAGGATTCTCTTTTTCTGAATTGTCCATGTTTGAGCTGCCTATTTCCATCAAAATGCTAATAAAAATGTGTCATACTAATAGACATGCAAACCACTGATTGTATCTACAAAGCAACAGAATCTCCCACATAAAAGAGAATGCTTGATAAAAAATGCTTGCAGAAAAAAATAAGTGTGTTGAAGATCTACTGAATAAATTTTAAAAGGCTGCCCCTGTGGAAATGATTGAACATTAACCTCTTTTTGTTTCTATTACCTGCATTTGTTATAAAACCTTCAAGATTGTTCTAATGTTTTATATCAATATTTGCTGGAGATCTTTTTTTTTAAGGCATGCCTCTACGAGGAAATCAATTTCACAGTCTTCTAAATTAAAGATTGGGCATTTTTACAGAATGTTATCAGTGAATACCTCTTTGTCATACATAATGACTGTCTAATAGTTTTCTCTGAATGTATTTTTATTGAAGTAATGATTAAAGTGTAACTCAGCACCTCAGGAACACTGACTAATGTCATGTTAATCAACTTGACTACTAAAAAAAACTGAAGAGGTTGATAGTTTAAATCTAGTTGGTAGATGATTCACTTGAACTATCAAAGAAGAAAATGTACTTTACCCAGGACCAAATTTAAAACAAAACCAAACAAAATCTAGCAAAACACCTCAGAAACAACTCTCACAAAGTTAAAAAAGCCATACCTTTAGAAAAATCCAATTTTGTTTCTCTTAAATTGTTTAAATTAGCCTTTGATTCACAGTATCCATATTGATCGGCATCTATTGAATGTCGACTCTGCAAAGCACTGAACTAATGTCAAGATAAGTAGAGCATATTTCTGCTTTCAGGAAGCTTATTGGAAAAAATAAGTCATTCATGCATAACTGCAATGTAGAAAATAAGGACTATAAATGCCGTCAGTGCTCCAAGGAGGGAGAGATGGATAACCTCTGGCGAGGGCTGGCCAGGTAGAATGGGGTGGAAAACAGGAAGACAGAGAATTCTTAGCAGACAGACTGAAAATAAGTTATCTTTTGGAAGTAACAAGAGGTTCAGCTTGACTTCAGAGCAGTTTACAGAAGGAGTGCTAAATAAGTCTGGAAACACACATTGGGCGAGCTGGTGAAAGGCCTTAAATTCCGTATTATTTAAATGCAGTTGTATAATTTTTTTTAAAAGCTGTAAGTGAGCAGTTTCATAACTCTTCTGTAGACACGCAAGAATTTTTTATTAAGAACAGGCTCTAAAACTGAAGCTGAAGTCACCTGCTTTGGAACCAACATGAAAAAATATTGGTTGGGTTTGGCCATGCTTTTTCTGCCTATACATTTAGGCCACTTTTAGACAGAATATTTATTCTGGTTTTTCTGAGGGGACCTGAATTACCTGTTTCTTAGACAAATTTAGAATAATTGCTCTTCCAGATGTTTGAAAACGAAACATCTGCTTACAAATATTTTCCCTCTGATTGCTCTATACACCAGGTACACCTTTTCACCCTCTATTATTGTTTCTTATGAAAAAGAACTTCACTGAAGAACAAAATTACAATTTCTACAGAGAGCTTTAAGAGCTAATGAAAAAACAGTCAGAAGCTTGTTTCTGAAAAGCAATAAAATTTTCTTTCTTGAAAAGAAAAATGTGTGCTGTTGGGATGGGGGGTACAGACAACTGGCAGGAAGACTGAAGTAGGGGAATGTGAAGGGAAAATAGGCAGAGAAAGGGCGGAGTAGAGGGAGTGAGGGAGAGTCCCAAAATTAGTGGTTGTGAAGATAAGTTTACGTGTTCCAGAGATATGAAAAGAAATACAGAAGAGAGACGTAATGCTGCTGTAGACATTAAGAATGATACTAACTACAACCAACTACAGATATTCTGACACGTTTTAGCCTCTGGTGCTTGAAGCAGAGAGAGAGTTTAGAAAAATTATCTAGGGGGGATACCATGAAAATTTTGAAACAGCTTACCCACATTTCCTGTTTATATTTTTGAAGTTGACAGTAAGAACAAATATGAATCAGAGATCCTTAAAATCAGATATTTTGAGCTTTGAACAAGTTTCAAGAGCTTCACGTCTCTTTTGCTTCACAGATAGTATTGGACAAAGAGGACATAAATATAATTTCTATAGTATTCATAAGAGTCAAGTTTTATCTGGAACTTAGCCACTGTGGTACATACACTTTACTCAAAATTTCAACTATACATGTTGGGTGTTGAAGTTATGCTAATTCCATTTCTGCATCTCTGCTACTGAAAGAAACCTATTGGTGTAGATGTATATCTTGAGTGTCCATCCACTGGAGATTGTAATTCAAAGACTGAAGCTGACTTTTACTCAAACCAAATCATATGTGGCATAAGAGCAACAATAAGATAGAGTGATCGTCAAGACAGTTTTTCCCTCACTACTCTAAGTAGCCACCTTAGTGATCCAAGCGATATATTGGATGCCAACCATGAATCCAAGAGAGGAAAAGGAAACAGGGTCTTGCCTGAAGTAAAGCTGTGCTGATGGGTCTTAAGATAACCAGTCATGACTATCTTCTTCAATACTGAGCATAACATAAACTGGAAACATTTTTAATCTTTGAGGTATTGTTCCCCCCCCCAATAGACATACAACTCTAATACACCAGTATAAATCACTAGGGAAATATTTTTCTGGTATTCAACTTTTGCAAATTAACATCCAAGATAGCTGTTATTGGAATTACTGGAATTCGATCTTTCTTATGAGATAATATAGGTCAGCATAGTAGATTTTTTATGTCCACATTTGACCTAAACCTTTTCTGATGACACAAATATACAATGGTAGGAGGAAGAAAGTGCCTCAAAGGTTAGACTCATGTACAGTTTTGTTTCTTCCTTTACTTTCCTTAAGTATTACTGGGTCAAATTTCACAGTCTTTAAAAGTTTTTCTAGGGCAAACCTGTCTTGCAAGCAAACAAATGAAAATAATCAACAACATCCACAAAATTGTAAGTTTTGAGAAACTTCCCAAGACTTTATTATCTTGACTCAGGCACTGTCCCTGTGGTAGAAAAATGAAAGAGAAGAAAGAATAGTGTTAGCTTTCATTTCGTTATCTTATTATCATACTCAGCCCTTCTTTCTTGCATTTTCTCTTCTCTTTGTGTTCTGAGGTAAGTCTCCTATTAGCCATCCTAAAGAACAGCATGCTTTAGAGGAAGTACCCCAAGCTAACAGTTAGTGAGTGGAAGTCCCAGGGAGGAAACAGGAATCCAGGTTCTGTTAATGACCAAAAGCCAATTGGGATAAGCAACTTAACCCCTCTATTTCTTAGTTTCTTTGAAAAATGTGTTCGTTATTCCTATTTATCCTACAGAGTTGTTTCCAGGATAGAATATGATAGGTGAAAGAGTCTTAAAAATGGGAACAAAATATACTACATAATTATTTGGTCTTAACGTATTTTGTATTTTGAAACTAATCTAGAAGCAAAAATAGTATTCAGAAACCTTTGAATCAAAAGAGTGTTGGTTATATTTTTGAACATCAGTGATTTAGGAAAGTGCCTCATCTTCAAACAGTACAACATTGATACCATTGCTACAAAGATATTAATACAGTAGGACTCAAGATAAATATATGGCTTCACATTTAATGAGAAGGTGAAGGTCATGCTCTTATGCTTTCAAGTCAGTTCTGAACGATGGTTACCTTTAAAGCTGTTTAAGCTTAAGATTTTCATTTCTAATAGAAGAAACAAACTGAGGAAACATTGTGCTCATAACATTTCTGGAAGCCTTTCAGAGGAAGCAGCTGTGGTTTCTTCAGACTCCCAAGTCTATTATGCAGGTTAGCAGTATATTTTATAATGAGTTCTAGACCACCTGCCTTTCTGAGGAAATTAATATTGAGTCAGATTTTGTCTTTTTTGTCCTCAGTGGCTATGTATAACGTTTTCCTATTCGATGAATTTGGGCACCCCATAAAAAAAAAAGTTCACTCAACGTTGTTCAGCTATAGATGATTATTTTTAAGACATTGTCTAAATGTGTTTTCAACAAATTCTTGGCAAGTTTTGAGACTGAAACATATTACTTCCTTAGTAAAACAGCAGATAATGTACATACAGTTTTACTTTTAAGGTTATGAATACCTATAATAAATACAACAGTATTTTAAATGAATTTGACTATAGCCTGACTATACTAAAGACATTGGAATTTCAAAATTTTGTTTTAATTATTTTTCTTCTTCTTACCCCTACAGGAGTTTCAGGGGGGAATCAATGGATTCAGGAAGCAGTAGGAGTGTGGAGAATACAGTAAATAGGGTCTATCCTGGTCAACTCATTCCAAAGATGAACACAAGCAAGAAAATGTCCACCCTGGCAAACCCACCCAGCATCCTGGAAATGCCACGAGAGATTAAGAAAAGCTGTAGAGATAGACAAGTAGAAATCACAATTGAAAGAATAAAAATGGCAAAGAGCATCAAAGAAAAACAAAGCAATGATTTAGAGAAAGTGGCCTTTAAAAGGAAGGCAGATGGTGAAGAAAAGCCAGCTGGAAAGAAAGAGGCAAAGATGATAGAACTTGACAGTCCGTTGATCACCCTGCCCCTGCCTCATATCCCCTTAAAGAATATCATGGATGTGGAGGTGAAGTTGGTCTACGTCGATGAAGAGGACGTGAGCTATGAGTTTGTAAAGTCCTTCATGCCCACTGGGATTCGGCCAATATACCGAGCTGCTGAAATAGTTTACCCTTTGCGTGTGCTGAATTTCAGCATTCCGCCTCAGATTGACAAATGGCTTCAGGTAGCCTTAAAGGATGCCAGCTCTTGCTACAGACAGAAGAAATACGCCGTGGCGGCAGGACAGTTCAGAACAGCACTGGAGGTATGGGATTAAAGAAAATGTAGATTGGTGACAGGAAGCTGTGAAAGGGAGAGCTGTAATTACATTAGCAGCTCTGATCATTCTGTAATGAACAGTGATCATGGGATGAAAATACCAAATGATATCGGGGCTATGCAGGTCCCAGTTTACATAAATAGGATGTGCCTGCAAATTAATATGCCTGTGTGCACTTGACATACAGAAATCACCCCCAAAAGCATATCTCATGCTTTTTCTTTAACAAACTCAGCAGTGAATGGTCATATATTAAATGCAGTTGGTTTTGTAATTTAGATGTACACCTATAAAAGCCAAAAAGTTTTAGTACAGGGGTGGTGAGCAGAATATAGATTCTCAAGAAATAGGCAGTTAATGAGTATACAAAGGGTCCCCTTTTGACATGTAGTCTTCATGATTAAACATAACCATCTTTACTCTTTAGCATGTGCTGATAATTTATGCATAATACTGATTAAAAGCAAAATAACACCATTCTACCTTCCCATCAAACTTCACTTTCCTTCCCATTCTACTAAGCCTTATGAATAATTATTTTTCTCTCTGGAAGCAGGTAAGTTGGTCAATATCTCGGCATAAAGAAACAGCCCATGAGCTAAAATAAATGTGAGACTCACCAATAAAACACAAAAAAAGGTAGTGGGAAAAATTGCACCATCTCATGACTCAATGAATTTATAAAACGACCAGAGTGTATAACCAGACGCCCCACTGGCTTGGCAATATTGGTGACTGAGTATTTCATTAATTACAAAAAAAAAGGTTTTTTCAATGCATTTTATATAGGCCTAGAGGCCACTGGAGATACAAGAGCTGAGTTAAGACATGGTGCCTTTCCTCTAAAAGTCCAGTAAGGTAGATAAACCAGTGAACAGAAATAGAGACGGCATAAAGGAGTGATTGATCCACCATGGGACATGGGGCATGGGCAGTGTGAGAGGTCTGTGATGGAGATTTAAAGAGTAAAGTATTATCTCCACTGTTACTTGCCAGTTAAAATGACTACATCTACAATGAATTATTAATACACAATATGAGACTAAGGTGCCCCTGAATATTTAAAAAGAAACTCTAAGCACAAAAATAGGAGGCCCAAAGAGACATGAAGTGATGAGGTAGCACACAGTAGATGCATCTATGAATATTTCTGCCTTTATAAAGTCTCATTCACACAAAGGGAAAAGTGATGCACTATGTAAACTTCTGAACTATATAAAAACTGACCCCCCAAATTAAGTTATCCACCAACCACTGAGAATCCCCTGCTGTTCTGTGAGCTAAAGACTAGAAAGAAGCTTCTGACTGAGGAAAGGAAGCTAAGTAAAGACTCCTGGAAGAACTGTGGGCACTTCTGTTAGGGCTATTTTCAGCTGAAAGTTTTTTGGGGGAGTGGGGGGCAGGGTTAAAGGTGTAATTTTATAGGTAAATAAAAAGAAACATTTTGACAATGGAAAGAAAAGGCATAAAATAAGACAGAACATAAAATTCAAATTAAGTCTAGGTAGAAGCAAAAGATATCTGCATTCACTGGAAGAAAATATCCACTTTTTTCCATAAAAATCACTGTTCAAAATTGTAAAATTTGAATCAGATTTTAATGACCCCAAGGTGTGTAACTGTACAGGAAGATGCTTGTGTTCTGACTCTACTGTGCACATTCTCTCTCTCTCTCTTCCCCTCTTCTCTCTCTCTCTCTCTCTCTCTCTCTTTCACTTTCTTCCTCTTCTCCCCCTCACTCAAAGGTTTTCTGGAAAGAGTTGGATGCTGACACTAATTACTGGTAATTAACAAAGGTAATTATTTTGAGACCAAAACTTAGCTTAGACATCTGGCCTAGCTTTTGTCTAATTATCTTGGGAGTTAACTTTTGAAATCTTACCTAGAATGTCTCTTAATAAACCAGAGTTACTGGGAATATAAAAGATTTTTAACCTCTTTAACTCTTTCCTCTCCTGAATTTAATTTCTCTTAAATTTAACTTCCTCAGTACGGAGTGTTCTCGGGCATTATTTAATGTCTCTCTTGCTTTTCCTTAGGTCCTAACATGACTTTGAGTAAGATAGGGTGGCTAACAGAGACCACGGCATAATGATAAAGATCACACATAAGAGACAGATGCATCAATATTTCAGTGTGTGGAGTTAGGATCAAATTTTGGGTGCAAGTGACAGAAACCCAAAATAACTGTGTCTAAAGCAAGAGAGGTTTTTCTTCCCCACATAAATGTTAGGCAACCAAGCGCTGGTATGGGGTATGGGGCGATCATCAGGGTGCCAGATGCTATTTTGTCCCTCAGGATGTGGCTTGTACTTCATGATCCAAAATGGCAGCTCCTGCTGGTGTCATCACATACACCTTCTGGCCATCCAGGAGGGGCAAGAGGAAGGGAAGAGGCACACTGCGTCCTGCCAAGCACACTTTATGGAAGTATCAACACCGTTTCTAGTCTTCTTTTTTCTTTTTTTTTCATTAACCCAAATTTAGTTATGTGGCTGCACAAACCTACAAGTGAGACTGGAAAATATGGTCTTTATTCCCAATGGCCCTAACATTCAGGGGTGCTATTACTGAGGAAGAAGGGGAGAATAGATATGGATACTGAAGGATAACAAGCAGCTTTCCCATGGAGGGCTTATTACTTGGGAGGCACTGAGAGGCATACAAAATGCTCGTCCACTGGGTGGTACAAAGTCAGCTGTACAAGTCGACAGCAGACTGACTGTGGTTAAAGGTAAGATGATGGAAAAGAAATAGAAAGTAAAAACTGGGGGAAAACCCTGGAAATTTGTGAATATTATTAACTGATACTATAACTTCCAATTTCTCTAATAAACCCATTAGAAATATTCTGCTTATATGTTAGTTTCCCTGTGTTCTTAACAAAATATTAAATTCTTTTGTTTTTATAAAATAGTCACTAACTAGATAGATAAATGTATGACTTAAAAAAAACTTATTGAAGTGTAGTTGATTTACAGTGTTAGTTTCAGGTGTACAGCAAAGTGATTCAGTTATACATATACATGCATATATATTTTTCTTTTCAGATTCTTTTCCATTACATGTTATTGCAAGAAACTGAATATAGTTCCCTGTGCTATACAGTACGTCCTTGTGATTTATCATTTTTATATATAGTAATACATGTCTGTTAATCCCCAACCCCTAATTTATCTCTCCCCACAATTTCCCCTTTGGTAACCATAGTTTGTTTTCTATGTCCATTAGTCTAGTTTTAGTTTGTAAATAGAACTTGTATCTTTTTATTTTTAGATTCCACATATAAGTGATACCATATGATATTTTTCTTTCTCTAGTATTTTATAATGAACAAGATAAAAATGGTATGCAATGATTCAGAAGATAACAATTTAGCTTCCAAAAAGCAGTCAACTTTAATCTCTTAGGATTTCAGAACACAGGTGTTTATTTAAATGTGCTTCATGAAATAACTTTTTTTTCTATGCCTTCTTTTTACTATATAAAGTTGAACCAGTTAGGTAGGTAAGATTAGCCCTTAGCTCTGTAACCAATTCATCAATCTTTGTTAAAATCAGTTATCATTTGCTCTTCTGTTTGAAATCACAGCAGAAGTCACACCAGAGGGCAAAAGGTATAAACTGAAGATAAAAACACAACTCTATATTAAATCACATTTTTATGCCTAGGTGTTATTACCTGCAACTTTTAAAGAATAAGTATATAAATTCACCCTCTAGTAAAAATAGTAGGGATTCTATTAAAATGAAGAAATATAAGACACTATCCTCATGTAGTTGCATTTGCATTTTAAGCAATACACACATTTTCAACAAATTGCTTAGCTGTCAATAAAAATTATGAAGAGATTAATTAATAAACATTCTAGCTGCACTGTTCATGGGGAAAAGAATAATTATTGATAAAGTAAAGACCTATAGGAAAACTTAAGGTCTGGAAATATACTGATCATATTTTTCTTGTCATTTATAAACATTCAAAGAAATTATTAAAGGTTCTCAAAAGTTTGCAGCATGCAATCTAAACCGTACCATTATTTCAACCTTACTCTTAAGATCTCAATAATTGAGAAACTTTCACTTTTTGAATTAGAATAGATCTACAATGAGGTATCACCTCACACCAGTCAGAATGGCCATCATTCAAAAGTCCATGAATGATAAATGCTGGAGAGGGTGTGGAGAAAAGGGAACCCTCCTACACTGCTGGTGGGAATGTAGTTTGGTGCAGCCATTATGGAAAACAGTATGGAGATTCCTCAAAAAACTAAAAACAGACTTACCATATGATCCAGCAATCCCACTTCTGGGTATATATCCAGAGGGAACTCTAATTTGAAAAGATACATGTGCCCCAATGTTCATAGCAGCACTATTTAGATAGCCAAGACATGGAAACAACCTAAATGTCCATCGACAGATGACTGGATAAAGAAGTTGTGCTATATTTATACAATGGAATACTACTCAGCCATAAAAATAATAAAATAATGCCACTTGTAGCAACATGGATGGACCTAGAGGTGGTCATTCTAAGTGAAGTAAGCCAGAAAGGGAAAGAAAAACACCATATGATATCACTTATTTGTGGAATCTAAAAAAAAAAGAAAAAGAAAAAGAAAAAAAAGGGCATTATGAACTCATCTACAAAACAGAAACTGACTCGCAGACATAGTAAACAATCTATGGTTACCAGGGAAAGGGGGTGGGACGGGATAAATTTGGGAATTTGAGATTTACTAAAAACAGATTTTAAAAAAAAGTTTCTTCTGTATAGTGGAGGGAACTACACTCAATATCTTGTAATAACCTTTAATGAAAAAGAATATGAAAATGAATATGTGTATGTATATGCGTAACTGGGACATTGTGCTGTACACCAGAAATTGACACATTGTAACTGACTATACTTCAATTAAAAAAAGAATAGATCTATACATGCCTTTCAAGATTCGTAGCTTCAAGCAATCCCACTGAACCACTCAAAGAAGACAGAACACAGCTTAACCCTCACCAAACAGAATTTAAAATTCTTCCTACTTCATCACATAGGAACTCCTTGAGGTGCTAATCTTTTTTTTAATATCTTGATGCTATAGTCACTGATCTGTGAAGTTAGACTAATAACTCACACTTATGGAGCTCTTTCTATGTCCAGTACTGTATTTTACATTCTGGGAATATTTACATTCCATTTTCCATTTTTTTCTAACAACAAACATATGAGATGTGACTGTGACTGTTCTTTTGTTGCTAATAAGTAAACTAAGGGAGATATAGGTTAAATAACTTGCTCAAGGGTCAACAGTTAAAAGTGGTAGAGCCAAGAGATAGACCAGGGTGGTCCGGTTCAGAGCTCACCACCTTAACCACTACGTCTTTACTACTCAAAATGTGAGTTTGTTGGAAATACAGAACTTTGAGCTGTGCCAGACCTGCAGAATCAGGATCTGCATGTTAACATCCCAAGGTGTCCTTGTCCGCGTTGCCGTTTGAGGAACTTTTACACTGTGTGAGATGCTGACGTTGAACAAAGTTGCCCTTCAATTAAAACTTTGCAGTTTGATTCCCAATTTAAAATGCTCTATGCCCCTCACTAATTTCATAGGAAAGAATTTCTTTTTAAGCATTTTTTTCTATAAAAATATAGTTCAGAACTTTGGGATTTCAAGGGTAATAAAATTAAAAAAAATTGGAGAAGGGAGAAAATTGATTTTATATTTTTTATTGTGCAAGAACATTACAAAAATTACCATCTATTTCATCATTATTTCATAAAAATATGGAGCAGTTTAACATTGAAAAGATAGAAAGAAAATAGGGCATACTCTCAGAATGAAGTTTTTTTAAAAAAAAGATTATAATTCAACTTTATGAAAAGTTGACTAAATTGTCTTTTTTTGTATTGCCCCTTGGATAGGTAAAACATTGGCCTGAGAACCAGCTTTTGGGAATCACTGTTCTAGAACACATTCTCTTTATGGTAAACACTAGGTATCCAGGACAATTGAACCCGCACCAGGGCCTTCTTATGAGATTACTTCCAGTGTAATGGAATTTGGTATGAGGCAGGTCCATTTTGGAACCCATCCAAGGGGGTTTATTTAATGAAGTAGCAAAGATATCTCATTATAGGGCAGCCTCACCTATAATTGCTCTGCTGAGAATAATTCTGTAACCAATCTCTAGGGCATGAAAATGTGGACATCCCAGAAAGCTTAATGTAAATGGATTCTAACACAGATAGTTCCTAGTCCAACGTAATCAGGAAATCAAGTTGACCAAATTCACTGAGTGCCTGAGGGAACCTCACATAACTGTGGATTTGCACAGGGATTCAGTGTGCATTTCTTAAACTCCTGCTGAGGTCCAGGCCCTTTTATTGAAATAATCATCATAATAATCCTCAAAAACAGATATTATCAGCCCCATTTCACAGATTAAAAAAAAAAAAAACTGATGTTCTATGAAGTTAAAAAGCTTACTTAAAGTGAACCAGCTAGTTTGTGGCATGGCTGAGATCGAATTCAGGTGCCCTGATTTCACGTCAAGAATGATTTACACTCTAGCTTTTCATATTTCAATGTGTATAAAAGTTGTGTAGGAGCACTGTTAAAAATGCAGATTCTGATGCTTCAGGTCCCTGATGCAGCACCCAGATAGAGGCCTCATTTCAGATAAGGTCCCCAGTGATGACCATGCTGCTGTCAGGGACCACTCTGAGTAGCAAGGATTTATGCCATACCAGTGGTAGGTTTGTGAACGCCTGCCCCATTGCCTATCTGGCAAGTTAGCAATAAGCACGTTCATGTGTCTGGTTCACGTAGCCCTAGGTGGCCACGTGGGTCCAGAGCTGTGATGGACAGAGCACCAAATCTGGAGTCAGATTATCTGTGTTTGACATTGCTTCTGATAGCTAATTGCTGTGTGACTTTGAGCAACTTTCTGAATGTCTTAGAGCATTGTTAAGCAGGAATGATAAGAAATAATACTCAACTACAAGGTGCTTTCGTGGAGACTCGCTTGTTAGAAAACATGATGAATTTTAAATCCATGTACAGGGTGTCACTGTATTTCTGAAGTTTCTCATTTCCTTGTACACTATGTGTTTAACTTAAAACTTTAGCACCCCAAAGGATTTTGCCCAATTCAGTAGCTTATCATCATTGTTTTAATCCATATCCCTTTTTCCTTTAATTAACATTAAAAACATACATAGTATTATTTTAATGACATATGAAATGAAACCAAAGCAAGAGACCAAAATAATTCATTGCTTTTTACTCTATTCCCTCTTTCAGAAGCAGTGATCTAAATTAAACACAATTTTGAACTATTAACTACTTCTGACAAAAAAAAAAAAATACAAGCTTTCACTTGAATACACAAGCTGTTATGCTAGAAATAGTTCATTTTTTCTTAGTAGTCACATATAATTTGACTGTTGAACTCTGTATGGTCAGAATTAAATATTTCAGTTTTTACCTTGATTGTTGCCATCTTTGTCCCATTCAGGGACACCATAGCTAGTAAGTACTTAATGATAAAAAATATTTTTTAAATGCTATTAAATTTACATAACAGGAAAATACAAAGCAAATACCTCCCTTAATCTCAAAATAAAACAATAAAATTAGATATAGTCCTATAATTAAGCACTAGTTAAATAAGACCAATCTCCGGAAGAGCAGAATTTGCCATTGTAAGAAAAAAATACGTTAATACCACTAACATTCACTGGCTCTTTCAGTGGAGGGGATACAAATATACATAAAACTCAGTCCCTGCCAGCAAGAAGTCAGAGATTAGAGACAAAGAATAGGCTCCCACTACCTGCATTCCAGGATTTTATTTGCATTTTCAAGTTATGTACTTTTTCTATTTTTAGTTTAGTGTGTTGTTATTATTTATATCTTTAAAGGTTTTTCCTGAAATGTGTCCTTCAAGTGGACATTTAGAAGGAAGGACTTCCTACATACCTTGATGTAGTTTAATTAATTCCAGTGGTCATCAACTTGACCTCAGTGGAATCAAAAATATCAATAGGAGATTTAAGCTACACAAAGGAGAGGTGATGTGTGGTTAAAGGAAGACAATATTTTTCAGGCTGAGTATTATTAGTGTGTATGTTCATGTATGACCGAAGCATTGTGCTGTACACCACAGATTGACACAACATTGTAAACTGACTATACTCCAAGAAAGAAAGAAAGAAAGAAAGAAAGAAAGAAAGAAAGAAAGAAAGAAAGAAAGAAAGAAAGGAAGGAAGGAAGGAAGGAAGGAAGGAAGGAAGGAAGGAAGGAAGGAAGGAAGGAAGGAAGGAAGGAAAGAAGAAAAAAGAGAGAGATAGGGAATGGGAAGAATGTCCAAGGCGACTCCTCTGGTGGCTTCCTGTTCCTATGGAGGCTGTTACCCAAACGGCCCTGGCTCCACGCCCCCCACCCCTGCCCCCAGCACACCCACCCTCCCACTCATCTGACTCTGGCTAAGCTCCCCTCCCTTTCCTGCACAAGAGCTGCCACTGACACAACAAGGAAAGGAGCAACAATTCTTACTCACATGCAGCACCCATAGCCCATAAAGTGAGAGAGCTTGCGGGCAGGGAGATGGGGAGAATCAAAAGGAGGGAAAGAGTAGACAATGGGGCAGGTGAGGGTTGCAAGACAGGCACTGGCTATCGCAGAGAGAACCACATTTCCCCATAGTGTGAGAGTGTGGAGGGTGGGGAGAGGTGACTAGGAGAATTTTCAATAAGCAAGACTGTAGTATAACTTGTATCATGTTACAAATGAAATAGAGTCACATTTCATCTAAAAATATTATGAACCTTGTAGGTTCTTGACATAATTACAATCACCCAGGGGAGCTATTAAATATATCCAGATGCCGAAATCCACCCTTAGAGAGTCTGATACATTCTCTGGGGTTCAGGCAATGACCATGCCTGGGGCACTGGTGTTTTTTAGATTCCCAGGTCATTTTATTGAACAGCTAATAGTTGAGAACCACTAGCATAAAAGATGTTCATCACTTCCTTCTCCTTTAAAATCACCTACAATAGGTGTTACCCCATGTGTGCTTATTTAAAGGGAATTAAGAAAAGCAAGATCTAAACATTTTAAAGCATCAAGAAAAATGTGAATGTCATTGTCATGAAAATGTACACTTAAAATAATCTCAAATTCACTTAAAAAGCAAATTAACTTAATGACTACTTTCCTGTTAACGCTAAGAAATAGACTAACACTAAACACCAGTCAGGATTAGTTAATACGTGTGTCTGAAATATTAAATTCGTCCCATTAGTGATAACCTCACAAAAAATGAATTATTAATCCAAGGAAGCTGAGCAAGATCTTTTTCATGAGCAGAATCATTTCCATAGTTTATGAGTGGTCGTTATGGGTTTGATTCAAATGACAGTAAATGTTAGCGTGCTTTTAAATGTAGTTAACTCTTCACATTGTTGTGAATCAAAACCTAACCAACTCAGTCACTGAAGTCTGACACAACCCTAAACTGTTATTCAGTTTGATGATTCCATGTTGAGGTTCACAGACATTAAAAAAAAGATGATTCTTATCCAAATGTTGGATAATATTGCCTCAAATTTCTCCCACTATCCAACTTTCAAAATTTCCTCCAAGGCTTCCAAAGCCAGATAAAGTTGAAAACAGCAATCCTCTCTCTGTTTCCTCTACCCCTTTCCAGCCTTCACACATCACGCCATGTGATGTTCAAGCAGACTCTGCAGGTACTGAGTCGATGAGATCCACTTGAATTTGTTTACAGAAATGTAGCACAGAGTGAGGCTGTGGTTACTCTCTTGATTCAGATTATCTAGAAGAAAGTTAGGGGAAAATTTCCATTTCAACATATGGTTATTAGTTAACTCTTCTGTTGCCTCATCTGACATTCACTAAAATAGAGAATACTTTCTTTCCACCTGAGAGATGATTCTGTTTCTATCCAAGAGCAGGATGTAGATAGGCAGGGTGTAATAAAAAAGGGAAAACAACTTTCACTGCACTGTCTCAGCGTGGTTTCCTTATTTCGAATGAATTGTTACCAGTACCTTGAACATCAGATTCATATATACTTGAATGCCACTACCAAAGTATATTTTATATCCAAAAATAAATAACTTGTGGAATACTTGTTTTGGTCTATGATGATGATGATAGTGATGAGATGATGATTCAAATTATGCTACTAATCAAAGAATAATTAATCACTGATTTTGTGGGATAAGTAATACTAAGAAATCAACCACAAATTTTTAAGTAACCATTTTATCATTACTTTCTATCAACTTATTGAGTGATACAGCAGTAAGAGAACATTATATGACAGGGATGTGGTTCTCAAAGGATTTAGAGTCAAGCTTTAGACAGAAGTTCTATAACAATAAGGCAATTAGAAATCTATCAGGTGTTCAGTGATGTGAAATGCCCATGCAGAACAAAGGTTTAGGATAGGAACGTTCGATTGGAATCTGTGATACACATTTTATGAGCATGAACTCTGTGTGGCAGGCACTTTATCTAAACTAACACCTCTAATTCTCACAATAACCGGTGAGTTGGGAACTATTATTATTCTCTATTAAAGACAAAGAGATAAAAATGCATAAAGTACTCATGGAAATGCTGAGAGGACTTTGGGTGAATTTAAAGGTGTGAATGAACCTAAAAAGTAAAGAGCTGAATGGAAAAGTAGGGTGGGCAGAGGGGATGGAAAATGAGTATGCTATTTGAGGGAAAACTTACTAGCAGGATGTAGAACTTGAGAAAAGAATCATGAAAAAGAATAAGAACAGCAAGGAGATGGGACGGCCAGAGGAAGGCATTATTATGAAGTAAGAGTGGACAGAGCCAGATTCTAGATGGCCTTAAAAACCAGGCAGAAGAAACTGAAACTGGTATTGAAGGAAATAAGTGGATTCTAGGATAAGGAAGTAATAATGTAAAAAAAAAAAAAAAAAAAAAAGGATTAAGAATCAATGAAAGAAACATTGAGTAATTACTACTTTATCAACCCTTGCTGGTTATTATAGGAGCTACAAGGATGTATAAGATTTCAATCCCAATATTATAGCTCTTTATCCTTTCTTCAGTTACATCTGTAATATAATTATACTCTTCTAATTGTATACATTTTATTTGTCATGACCCAAGATTGATTTCAGGGGAAAACAGCCAGGGGGATGAGAGTATGAAGAAAGTATAAAGAGAAAACTCCAGGGTAAAACAGGAAGGAGTAGAGTGTTGCTACCATAGAAAGTGAAAAGCACAATGGGGGGAAATAAAGCTGGGGGAGCTGGCGGGTGGCCAGGGAGCCATGCAAACTTTGGACATCCAGTAGGTAACAGGAGACCTCTCAAGAGGATTAACGTGGGGAATGGTGGTGACAATGACCTATTTACTTATTTATTTTTGCCACATCACTTTAGTGTATGTAAAGAACAAAAGCAGTGCTCATCTCTGGGTTATAGCCTATTACTGGGCTATGAAATCAATTTAATGAACTGTGACCAACATTACATTTAACTTAAATCAACAGAATTGACCTGAGATACAATGGAAAATATCAGAATTTGTGGAATATTGGAAGATAAGTTTTACTCTGTGAAAATTTTGTTCCTGTTATGTATCCAGGTATATCTATATCTATCTATAAATAGAATGGTAGCTAGGATAAAGAAAAATAGGTCCTTTTTTTGTACTCTCTTACTCTGTGTGTGTGTGTGTGTGTGTGTGTGTGCATGTGCATGTATCTTGACTGTGATGTAAAACACATTTCTTATCATGGATCTTGGTCAAAAATATTTGAAAGCCGCTGGTTTGGAGGCAGATTTGAGAGGGAAAAGACTAGAGGCCGATGGGAGGTTATACTTGTGATAATCTAGGTGAGAGAAGTAAAAGGTAGACCCAGATAAGCAATAGTAAGTATAAAGAGGAGAAACCAAAGTGAAGGAAAGAAGGAAGGAACAAAGGAAAGAAGGAAGGAAGGGAGAAAGGATGGAAGGAAGGAAGAAAAGAAGGATGGGAGGAGGAATGGGGGAGGAAGGGAGTAAGAAAAATGTTCACATTTTGGTGGCAGGTGAGAAACAAAGAAGCATTTTCTAAGGATCAAAGTGCCACCAACTCAGGAACGTGAGCACACTTAAAGAAGAGGATGAATACAATTTTGGATGTGTTTTGTGTGAAGGCTGGTGGCAAGTTCAGGTGATGGCAGCACATTTGTTGGTTAGAGGCACGCAGGAAGTGTAGCAGAGAGTTCCCAACCAAAGATAGATATTTGGAGGTATCATTCATAACTGGTGCCACCTGAAGTGTAGTAAGAAAGAGGGATGAGGAAATAATCCTAGAGAACGTGAGTAACTAAGAAAAGACCACCTCTCAGATTAAGAAAGAATGAGACTAAATTAATGAAGCAAGAACCCTAAGACGTTGCTCCTCATGGACTGGAGTCTTTGGGAAAACATCTAGTTACAGAGTTTCTAAAGGTAGCATTAAGAGTAAAAAATAATCATTAGCTGTCAGATGTCCATGAAGATAACAACTTTAATGGCTATCACTGCAACTCAACTAGAAATCAAGACTGGGACTGGGCACTAGTTTAGCAAGCCTGGGAAGGAAGTAGTTTAGATCTGAAAAGTTAGACTAACCATGTTCATACGTCTCATGTTTAAAATGTGGACTAGAATTAAGCAAGCATAATTTCACAAAATGACACAATAAATCTTTGTCTCATTATATGATTGAGCACAGATGATATAATCTCAATAATTTCTGTTAAAAGAATAAACCATCACCTGCAAATAATGCCTGATTTCATTGCTTGTAATCAAAGGGAAAGCTGTGCTTGCAGGACACAGCCTTTCTCAATATAGCCAACTGCCAGAAGCAATGATGAGGTTGGAAAGGGAAGAAGCAGGAAAAGAGTTCAAAACATTTAGCTTGAATGGAAAGAAGAAATGCAACAGTAGTTCAAAGAGAATATAGAGTGATGGGCTGATTTTCATATTTTTTAAGGATATGGATACTGGACAGGATTATATTGAAAAAGTCCACAGACAGAATAAAAGTAATGAAAAGGTGTGAGATCGCCTAAGGAAGTATTAAGGGATGGGGGTCTGGAAACAAATTGAAAGGTTAGATTTGAACACATGGGAACCTGTTTCACTGAGATAGGAAGGAAGAGTTTTTATGGGCGGAGGGTAAATTGAGAGAATTTTTAGATTTTTTTAATTGAGTTGAAAGCAGTTGAAGAATTTGAAAAAGATTGGACAGACAATAGAGACAAACTAAACAAAGGCTAAATAGGGTTAAAGCAGTGGATTCAAGGCCTCTCTATGAGGGACCATGAATCTATAGTGACAACAAACTGCAAAGTTATGTGATTTTCTACATTGTGTCTCTGACCATCCAAAAGTTTTCATTGACTCAGAATTTAGGTTTTGATGAAATGGATCAGAGGACAGAATTATTGTGACTAATGATGAGAGAGTGATTATAATGGTGAACTGTGGGTCTGGGCTGGGCAGGAAAGGACAGAAGAGAGCGTTCGATCTGAGAGGGTATATAGTGGTCCAGGGACTGACCATTGAAGGAAAGGTAACTGAGGCTAAGGGAGTGAAAGAGCTGAAGAACCAAGAGGTTTGGTCAAGGAGTGGTATTGGAGTGTAAGATTTGACAGCTTATGTTCCATGAGACTGGGTTATTAGTGAGAAGAGTTCAGGAGTTTTAAAAAAATAAGTGAGAGGTCAGGATATTAGGTGAGTCATCCACAGCTGGGTCTGAAGTCACTCAGGATGATGTTGGGACAAAAAGCAAAGAGGAACTGTCATCCAGGGGTCAACTCTTAGTAAATGTGGGGGAATAATCAAGTCTGGTAGATGACAGATTAGAGAGGGTAGAATGGCTAAAGAACATAATGTTCTGTGACACTGAGCTAAGAGACAAGAAGGACAAAAACCCCATGTGACAGGGGCTATAGAGGAGTGGGCTCCTTGGAAGGTCCAGCTTAAATTGAAGAACATAAAAAACATTCAGCCTCTTGAGAAAAAGGGCATGGGGTGATTTGTTTACAGTGGGAAGGGACCATGAACACGAGAGAAGGCCACAGTGGGAGAAGTGGTCTCAGAGAGAAGCCACAAAGCACAACTGGAATGAGACTGGGAGTGTCTCATTCAAAGAGGCGATGAGGGGTTGAAACATGCTTGGGGCAGCAAGTGTGAATTATCCCTTCTCTGCATTCTGACTGGTCCACAGTCTAGCCCAGGTGAAGGTGAGTATGTAATCCACCTGTGCTCAGTCAGGGACAGCTCAGCAAGCTTTATTCTGAAGGAAAGGAGGAAGGCAGGTTTTCATACCCAGCAAAATGTAAAGGGAATGTTCTTTTTGTTACTTGTACCTCTCCTGTGTCTTTTATTTCTATACATGGATTGCACTAACTGAAAAACAGGAAGGGTTATTAGCATTACATAAACTGCTACAATGATAAATCGCATAATCTTATAATATGCCTTTAAAGTCAGTCAGCAAGGTTGTTTGTGTATCTTGATATGTTCACTTATATTTATTGGATTTCTCTTGGTTTTTGATATCCCTAATAGTACTGAATAATTGTTTATGAGTGCTGAGGAGGAATCATATCAATACATGAATAAGCACACCTTTTTTAACAAAAGAATTACCCTAATTTACTTTGAGCACTTAAAAAAGTAATTTAAAATGTTGATAAATAAGAGTTCTGGTGACTTTATTAACATAGTGTGTGTGTGTGTGCGCGCACATACGCATACATACGTGTTTATACTCCATGCTTTTAGTACAATCTATTTGGGATGCTTCCTAGAGCACTGGCTTTGAGATAGGGTGATAATTATTTGTTGGCATGTAAAGTTTTAAACACAACAAATGAACGTTTTGAAATACCAAGCGTAATAGTGAAAAATGAAAACTAATGAAACAGTCAATATTCACACTTTCTGATGCCTTCATAAGGTGTGAATGTTGAAAGCTGGTAACTTTACAACTGGTTCTTTTGTTTTTAATCATTTTTTTAACTGTAAACCTTCACTCAGCAGTGGACCAAAAAAAGGTACCTGAGGATAGTTTAAAGTAGCTCAGCCCTGATACTAATCTGAAATGAAACGTCCTACCATTTGTATGCATTATGAGAGCAGCAATCAAGCATCCACTTAAGCAAAAGAAGTAAGTAAAATAGTATGCTCTCTAACACCGGAGACATATGTCATCTTAGGGCACAGAAAGCCGTTGCTGGCACCAGGGTCCTGCTCAGCATCTCTGGCTCCCACAGAGAGCTGTCCTCACAGCTACTTTAAAGTTGAGTTATTATATATTTCTCTCTGCTTTAGTGGCATGAACAGTGAGGGTGCATTCTAAAGCAGTTCCCTACTGCTAAGTGATGGATTTAGGCGGAGTTCTTCTCAGAGGAGGCGTCCAGAGAACACGGTTTTACACATGGGGACATTCATTTATGGCATCACACAGTTGTGGCCACTGCCACTAGTTAATTTAGGCTGTCAAAGGAGGAAGATGAAAAAAATGAAAATGAATGCTGAAAGGCTTAGGTGAAGCTGGAGAGAGGTGTAGGTGGCTGTGATGGGTTTTTGACCTCCACTTAAGTGCATCCTGACAACAGTAACGTGCACAGTGGAATCCTCAGGGCACTCATCAGCTCACCCACACACAGCGTGACCACCACAAGTGGGGGGAGGCCACTCACCGCGTTTGTATTACGTATTTGACGTTTCTCACTCATTGTTTTAAATAGGTAAAATATTCACATAGTTAAAATTCAAGAGGTATGAAATAGTATGCAATGGAAAGTCTCCTTTCTAGCCCTATCTCCAAACAGCCAATTCCCCTCCAATGGGCAACCACTGTTTATCTTTTAAGTTAGTAAATATAAGCAATATGGTAGTAGTACACAATATTCTTTCTTCAACTTTATTTTTTTTTACTTAAAAGTAAGTCTTAGAGGCTGTTCTATATCATATTTTATCCTCTTTACCATTATATAACATTCCATTATATTGAAGATACATATTCCTCATATGATGAACATTTGGACTGTTTCCAGTGTTTGGAAACAGTGCTGCAGTGAATAACCTTGTATATATATCATTTTGTATGAACACAAGCATGTCTGTAGGATACATTCCTTAAGTTAGAAGCCAAGAGTTTTCACATTTGAAATTTTAACAAATATCATTGATACACTCCCATCAGCCATGTGAGAAGTTTTTTTTATTATTCTCACCAAATCAGTCAGTATGTCATCAAATTTTTTAATCTTTTCCAAAATTATAGACTTTTTATAAATCGGAGTACAAGATAAATTTTCATTTCTCTTATTGTGTGTGAGTTGTGAATCTTTTTCTATGTTTAAGAATCATTTGCATTTGCTTCTTTGTGTATTTCTACTTCTGTGCTATAAACCCCAAATTTCTAAAGGGTTGTTGGTGTTTGTCTTAGGAGTGCAGTAGTTTTAAATTCAAAACAAGTTTGAAAAGTACCTTTTGGGCAAATAAGTTTTCCCCTGTATAATTCTGGTAATTCTTTGCAGAGTAGGAGAAAATAACTTCCCTTTTAATCTGTGTTGGGCTATAAACTTGCATTAGAACTCAATTACCATCCTTCAGCAGTGCCTGTGCTGACCTGATTGGCCGTTCCTTGCAGTGTGAGGTAAATGTCTCTAAAATGAAGTGCATGCCCATATTTTCAAGAAATGGGATAGTAGTTAAGCAATAACATTTAGAAAAAAAATTCCTAGTCTATAAAAAAGTCAGAAAGCTCTTTATTAGTAGTATGGCTCTTGTATAAAAGCATAATTTCTCTTATATTTAGAGACTGTAAAATCTTTGGCAATTTAGAAATTGTATATTATTTGAGATTGTAACACTTTAGATTTTGATGTTCTTTCTAATGCACTAGGTCTAGCATCGTCATCTTTCCTAGAAAATCCTGAGAGGAAAAATAAACACAGTAGAGGTTAATAGCTAGCTAGAGGAAGATTTCACTTGCAATGTTCATCTACTAGGGTGTTTTATAGGTAGCATACAGTAGCACAGTTATATCAATTCTGGGTGAATTTTTCCTTGTTAAATTTTGTTGAGAGAGTTACACTTTAATTAGTGCCTGATACAAACCATTGATTTCCAATAGAAAAATAATGTGGTTCCTTCTCTTACATATTCATTCCAGAATAAGAAATAAAAAGACTGTCAATAATGGCCAAGTCAACCATGATACCCAACTTGGGACTCTCTCTGATGGTAAGAGTGACTTGACAGAAAGGCTGTTTTTCCTTTATGACATCAGAAGGCCAGTGCTGAACTCTGAGTAGCAACTGCTTCCAGGATTACTGTTTTTTAAAAAGTATCAGACATCTATAGGGAGGTTACAGATACATAGATAGATTTCAAAATTATTTTCATTCATTCTTCATCTCTAAGATGCAAAGGAGAAAAGAAACACTTTCATACGTGGCCAAAAAAAAAAAAAAAGAATAGTTTTCTATTGTCCTGAAATTGCTTCCATTCAAATACTTTGAGGTATAGTCTTAGCTCAGATTTGTTTTGTTGTCTGTGTGCTTAAGTCAGCATTTATTAAGTGGTTAGTATATGCCAGCTGTTTACCACCTACACCTCTTTCAGTCTTCACAACTACCCAAAGAAGTGGGATAATAGCCCCATTTTGCAGAGAAGGAAACTAAGGCTCTGGGAAGTCAAATAACTTGCTTAAGGTCAACCTAACTGTAAGTGTCAGTTAGAGCCTGAACTTAGGCTTATGTGATTCCAAACACATAGTAACTATAACCACTACGTAATGCTGCCTCTTAGCAGTGAAGCCCATTTTCAAATAAAATTGTACATGCAACCATGAGCGATATTCAAAATATTTTATAATCAACATAGCCAAATGACAACATAATCATAAAAAGGGCACACAATAACCTGAACAGATGCCTACAACCAATGGCTGAATATGAGTGCAATAAATTTAGGAAGGTAAAAAGGAACTGTTCTGAGGCTACTATGGAGGGCCTATGACTCACCCCAGTGGCCTGCCTGTCACATTCTTTTAGAAGAAGCTTGTTCCATTCTCATTTGCCCTCCCAACTCCCACCTCACTGAAACTGGGGTCTGATACTAAAGAAAATTTTAAAAACTCTCATAAAGCCACTTACTGTATTTATTAATGCATGATCCAATGAAAGAGCTTATATTCCTTTCATTTTTACTTTTCATAAGTAACTGGAGATAAAAATATAGATTCATTCAAATCCCTTTAAAATATCTTTTGGTTAGACCTAATTTTAATATTTCTAGTATCATTTCATAAGAAAACCTGCCCTTGTACATTTCAGCTTGTAAATACATATACCTGCTGGGAAACACATATCTGTCCTTTATGGTCATTTACTGAATGTTCACAACTGTACACTTACAATTCCCCTTTAGCTCAAAATCACTTTTCTTTTTAAAACATTATGGAGAAGAGTATCACATCCAAGAGGGAATTTGGCTTTAAACATTTATGATTCACTTATCTAAATAGTCACCAGGTAAACTGCACAGTGGGAAATTGGATGCTGTTCTTACTGGGAGAAAATCAGACAAAGATTAGAGGGAAGAGTGTAGGACAAGCCTAGCCATCATGAAAACTCATGTACCAGAGCCTCAATACATCAGTGCGTGAGCCAGTTAGTACCTTAATTTTTTTTTTTCAGAAAGTACGTGTGTTGGCTTACTCTATAAAGAAACATAGTGAAAATAAGAGCAAAGGAACACAAGTCAAAAAGGGAACCAAACAGGGAAGAGGCAGAGGAAGTAGGGTGGGAAATAAGAAATTCAATAATCAGAAAACCTAATCTGTGCTCTTTGCTACTCCAGAAGAGCACAAAGTAGTATTCTGTGTTTACCAGGAGCCAAGGTGAAAAGAGAAAAGGAACATTTACTGATTTTAAATAATACTGATCCATGAGAAGAGACAGTCTGTTTATTACTACTGAGCTCTAAAAGAAATCTTTTACATAGAAATCTTTATTAGGAGTATCAATATCTTTTGAGGTCATTGATTTGGAACTGTAAGTATAATTTTAGGAGCATACAAAAGCAATGGCTCTGTTTTCATCTCAAAATGTATAACTTTGGAAGGTTTTTATCTTGCAGCATTTGCATGCTGAATATACTCTTAAGACTTATAGTACCATCATATACATATTAATCTCTGGGAAAGTTTTATTTCATAATCCTATGTCATTCCACAAATTTTTACTGTATGCCTGTTCTATGCCAGGCACTGCATTAGGCTCTGGGAATGGAATCCGAGGCAGTCATGTTCTCTCCCTTCATGAGAATTCTAGTTCAGAAATGAAGAAGCAATGAAAACAAAATGTGGTGTGTGTTCCATTGAGGGGAAAATGAAATGCTACGACAATACGTGGCATCTGACAGCATCGAGAGCTGTGGTTCCCAGATTTTTTATTTCATGAATCAGTACAATATTTTCAAAATAGGGATCAATATAGGTGGCCAATATTTTATTAGCCAAGAAAAGACATTTAAAAGAGAAAAAAAAAAAAAAGGAACTACAATTGACCCTTGAACAACACTGATTTGAATTGCACAGGTCCACTTACATGCAAATGTTTTCCACAGATGTTTTTCACAGCACTATCTGGCCCACAGTTGGTTGAATCCATGGATGAGGAACAGAGGGTATGGAGGGCTGACTGTAAAGCTATACATGGATCTTTGACAGTGTGGGGAGTTGGAGCCTCTAATCTGTTGTTCAAGAGTCAATTGCACTGCCCTCTAACATCATTTCATTTAAAGGACATTTTAAATTAAAAATATAGGGAGATTATACTCTTAGAATAAAGGGCACACTTTCACCAAAAAAGACAGAATAGACAAAGACAATTATCAATCTCAACCTGAGCTATATATAATGTTTTAGCTACAGAAAAATTACAATAAACCCTGATTTTATTTGTAATTTGTAGAAATTGTTACAAAAAAGCACAGTGCTATGAAAGAAAGTATCAGCAGGGGCTATTTCAGGAAGAGAAAACAAGGAGCTCTCCTTAGAAAAGGTAGAACATTTCAACTGCAGCCCAAGGGATGAGTGTAAGTCAAACATGCAAGGAGGAAAAATCCCCAAGCTTTCCCTGTCAGAAAAGTTTAACACTCTCCCCTCTGCATTAGTGTTTTATGGTTGCTGTAAAAAATGACCACAAACAACGCTATTATCAGTCTCACTGACTAAATGGGACTCGCTGGACTAAAATCAAGGCATTGGCAGGACTGCATTCCTTCTGGAGGCTCCACAGGAGCATCTGTTTCCTTGCCTTTCCAGCTTCTAGAGGCGGCCTGCATTCCTTGGCTCGTGGTGCCTTCCTTCATCTTCAGATCCACAATGCAGCATTTTTAAACCTCTCCTGACTTTGACATTGTCTCTTCCAGCCCGCTCTTCCACATTCAAAGAACCCTTGTGATTATACAGAGCTCACCCAAATGATCCAGGCATAATCACTGTATCTTGAAGGCTGCCAATCAGCAACCTTACTTCCATCTGCAGCCTTAGTAAAGTGCTTCCTTCTCAAGTACTAGCTTGTGAAGAAAGGTGATGGGTATGAGATATTACTTGACTTGCAAGCTGACAGGATAGCCTGCCAGAGTTCATGGACGGCAGCAGAAGGCGCGAGACTCCTGAGTCACGGACAAAAGGCTCTGTTACTCATGGCACAGCAGTTAGAATGAACGTCATCACATTTGCGTCAGCTGCATCACCGGGGTGACACAGATGAGGCCTGATGGATACCTACCCCCACCATGGATGGTGTGACAGGGGAAGAACCTCAAGTTTAGGGAACCTGAATCATTTCTAATGGGCAGTAAGGACGCCTTCCCTTTTTTCCAGAGGGAAACACTACCTCAAGGCTGTTCAATATACAAGTATCCTTAAAAATATAATTAAAAAGAATATGAAAATGAATATATATATATATATATATATATATATATATATATATATGTATAATTGAAACATTATGCTGTACACCAGAAATTAACACAACACTGGAAACTAACTTTACTTCAATTTTTAAAAATTACAAAAAAGATAATCCAGAACAAACAATGGTTACTACCTTGCTTGCAAGAAGTACAGAAAAACCAGAGAACCTCAGAAAATTGTCCACAGTATCCATATTGACATATAGACATGCTGCATCTGCTTTTAATAACCTGGTCTATAGTATCTTAAATGTAGGGACTAATTCTTTGAAAAATTACTTGAAAAATCAATTAGTTTTAAGTTAAAAGATTGGATTTTCTCTTTTCAAATACCATTTTTTCAAATTTTTTACTTGTTCAGCTCATCCTCCATTTATTTACGCGCTGCATTTAGACATTTTTCTAGTGCCTACTCTGTTCCTTGTTATTCACCTAGCAGATAATTCCATATGAAAATATATTGATTTGGGGGTAATTTAATAAACAAATGACTAATGCAGAAAGACAGCTTGACAGTTCATAATGAGGAAATAAATATTAGTAAATTTACTAG